>NC_136063.1:1493413712-1494613712 GCF_964261635.1 Lissotriton helveticus | reverse complement strand
CATGGGTGTGATGATAGAGCCTTGAGCGACCCCATTTTTTGTGAAGTACGGTTTGGCTGAGAAACGGAGGGTATGGATGCTAGATGTTCTGTTTTGAAAGTAGGATGTGTTCCAGTTGAGAGCAGTCCCCTCTATTTTGGCTTTGTAGAGTCTTTTTATTAGAGTGCCATGGTCAACTGTGTTAAAGGCAGCTGAGGTGTCCAAAAGAAGTAGTGCCGCAACCCTGTTCCAGTCAACTGTGTTCTTAAGGACATCCCAGATGGCAATGAGAGCACATTCTGTGCCTCTCCCTGAACACTATTCTGTTTAGAAGTCTGAAAGCATGACATTACCTTCAATGATTTGTAACATCTGGGCGAATGCTGCTCTTTTTATCAGTTTGGCTTGGAAAGCTCCATTTGTCTAGTTGTCTGGGGTAAGCGGGTCCAGGTTTGTTTTCTTTCGTAATGGGAGAATGTATGACTTTTTTAGTGCTTCTGGAAGTATTCCCATAGTTAAGGAATTGTTGATGATTCTTTTTATTGGTGTGGCAGCAGAGATACTAAAGATAATTTTCTTGAAGGTTTTTGGTGGATATGGGTCAAAGGGCTGCCTGGCAGTCCTGCTTGCTTTGACCAGATCTATAAATTCATTGGGTAATATTTGTTGCAAGGGATGCAAAGGCTGGGTTTGCATACTCTTGGAGTTTTTTTGTAAAAGGGTCTGTGCTGGTCGTTTTCCTTTATTTTAAATAGGAGTCCAGCATGTCTGCTTTGGTTGTGTAATGTAATTTGCCAGTTTGTCTGTGAATTCTTGAGGAATGGGATGAGTTCCTTTTAGGCAATTTGGTTCATGAAATTCTTTGAGAATTTTATAGAATTCTTTATTTGCACATTTAGCATTTTTAATTCTGTCTGAATAGTATCTTTTTTAGCTTTTTTGATTGCTGACTTGTAATAATCTGTTAAGTTTCTGTAGGTGAAGTTTGTCTTGATTGCTGTTTGTTTTGAGCCAGGTATGATGTAGCTTTCTAATTTACTGTTTTATCTCTTTTAGCTCTGGATTTCTTCAAGGGGCCTGTTTCCTTTTGTCCTGTGTTGTTGTTCTTAATGGTATTAGGATATCAAAAGCTTCCTGTAGCCATTCATATAGTTTTTGTACAGAAGTTATTGTGCCTAGATCTGTATTGGATGTTAGTTGTGTTTCTAAGTGTTCAACATTGAGTTTGTTCCACGGGCGATAGGTGGATGCATGTAAGGTGGTTTTAGTTGTGTTGCTTTGTGTTGTCTTATGTTGGAAAGCAATCAAATGGTGGTCTAATTATGTGGCTTGAGTAATCATCATCATCAAAATAACTGCTGCGGCTTGGCGGATTTCCCGCTGCTGGTTGTGCGCTTGCTGAATCGGCTTTGAATTCCCGTTGTTCCCACCGGTAGCCGGTAGCCGCGCTAACAGCGCAGACAGGGAGATCGACTGATCGACTGATACTGAGCCTGAGCCTGTTTTACATGGAGATGTGAGGTGAGTGGCTCAGCGTTTCAAAACGGACTTTGGATACATTGTATCAGGGCAGGATCGAAGAAACTCTCATTGCTGACAATGCTGAGAACGAGTGTATCTCCTGCTTCTTCTTTTGCTTTTCGTATCCTCTGCATACTGTCTGCATACCGGCGCTTGAACGAGCTTTATCGTCGTGTTGAGAGTTTCCCCTGCCGCCGAAGCTGCATATAATCAGGCAGTGATCTGGGTGAACTCCAAGTTCCAGCATTCCTTGTGGCTTTCCTTATGATCTTCGTAGCAGATTCACAGCAGATGAATACCACTAATCCAATAATGCACCTTTAGAGAACCCTTGAGAGAGCAGCAGCTGGAGTTTAGAAAATCCGGTGAGCGACCTGCATTTCAACGGACTTGTGATACACTGCTATTCTGTGCTAACCTGCCGTTTTCAACCCTGCTCCTGACCACGAGGATTTGGAGGGTTTTTCCTGTCACCTTTCACGGCCCCCGCTCACGGAACTGTGGCGAAACTGTGGGGCAGTGCATCTGGACACTGAGGGACTGCGAGGCCCAGCAGGCATAGCGCCACACACCTGCTCCCTCTTCCCTCATTGGACACGCCCCCTCCTGGCTCTACATCAGCGCAGCACGGACTCCGCTCCACGGGTGCCGCTATTCTGTGCTAACCTGCCGTTTTCAACCCTGCTCCTGATCACGAGGATTTGGAGGGTTTGGAGGGGTTTTTCCTGTCACCTTTCACGGCCCCCGCTTTGCGGGAGCCGTTCACGGAACTGTGGGGCAGTGCATCTGGACACTGAGGGACTGCGAGGCCCAGCAGGCATAGCGCCACACACCTGCTTCCTCTTCCCTCATTGGACACGCCCCCTCCTGGGAGATCCATAAAATCTGACCAAACTCCAGCCACGCGGGACGCGCGTGGGTGGCCGCCGGGCTAAGCCCGGGCCGTCTGTGGCCGTCTGTGGCCGTCAGGGGCTGCAGGAGGCTGGGCTGGGCTGGGCCCTCCCTCCAACGTCTAATCCTTGGCATCTAACTTTTAGCTGATAGACATTTGTAGTAAGTTGCGGCGGTGTGTTAATGCCTTTATAGTATCTGTTTATTACTAGGCTGTTGTACCCACCCAGCCTCTGTATAGGTTTTATATACGCTGGCCAATTGTCCACACTGTTATCCATTGTTTCCCCTGACTTATTAGGATGTCTTTAGGCATACCGAATTCTCTACCTTCCACGGTTGGGGTCTCTATTCTCGGCCCCTTAGACAAATACTTTGTAAGGGCAAACAAAGAAATTGATATGGAACTTAGGCTAGCGGAGAAACGTGCGGAGCGCCGGCTCTCCATCGATCTCTTAAAAAAGAAACCCTTTCTCTCGCCCCAGAAGGCATCGCTTCCCTCACAACACCATAACATAAGCATGACGGAACGGGATGCTGAGTTATTTAGTACTGACAATATACCACTCATTTTTCCGGATTATATCACACCTCCTACCTCCATTGACATTGGTAAAGACGGTACTTTAAGTGGGCTACAGGTTGCTTCAAATTGTCTTATAGACCTAAATTCACCCATTATTTTAGATCCTGTCTCTCAGCACCTGTTGGATTCTCCTAATCAATCACCTGAGTTTGTCGCCCCAAAAGAGACATTCGCACTGTCTATATCTGGTGTGAGTAAAGGCAAAACGAAGAACCCCCCGAAAGTATATCGCTCCCCTCCGAAGAAAAGAAGGAGAAAGGGTGGGTCCAAAAAAGGTGTAAATACCCCGCGTATCCCTCCTCCCCTAGCTGTCCTGACCGAAACAGTTAATCGGTCCGGTCAACCAGAGAGAGATGTATTAAAGGGGCCCCAAAAAACACCAATTTTAGGGGGAGAAGTACTGCTGAGTAAAGAGACAATGGAGATGATTGAACAACTCTTAAAATCCCTCCTGTCTCCATTAATAGAGAGAGTCAAAAGACTGGGAGAAAAAATGGATTGCTTTCTGGCAGCACGTGAACATCCGATCCCTGTTAAACCAAAGGATCCTTCCTTAATTAATAAGCCGCTAACATTAAATATATCTAAATCAATGAAAACACCGGGACCACAGAAAGAAAATCCAATACCAAAACATAAATCTGCACCCCCAAATTTAGTTAAAACGATGGCCGTCAGTAACACACATAAAGAGAAGGTTGCGATGGTTCCTCAAAAACCTTCCCTCCCTACTAAGCCCACTGCACTGAAACCGACAAAAATAAAAATTAGGAGCGAAAAATCTAATTTTAGGAATATAGTGGATCTACCACCAGAGTCACTTAATTATGTGATTATCCTAACCGGAGTCCCTACTGTTCCTACTGGAAATATTGAACACAATGCAAACCTCAAAAATAAAGTCATCTTTTGGCTCCAAAAAAATAGACCCCTTCCGGCACATCTAAACGGGGATATAATCTCCGTCAGACGATGTGAATGGGTGGGCCCTAGACCCAAACATATTGAGGGGGACGTTGTGATAGTGAACTTTAGGGACCATAGAGTGGTTACGCACATTAGCGATTGGTTTCCAGGGAGAAGCGAGGGGGGAATATCAACTCGAAATTTGAGTTACTTTTATCCGGAAGCTTTATTAATGCCTCCATACAATCCACCAACCTCCCGCTATGTCAACCTCCCAAACCCTGACCCTTGTGCTATGCACTCTGCTTTTACTGTTAAATCCCGTAATAATTTTCCATATCTCATCCCATGCCAACGTCCCTCTAGATATCCCCCTATACCCACCAATACCCACCACCTCATAAACCCCAATGAATATTGGAACATTCCATTATACAATTTATTTGAACCCCTTTCAGGGTTAGACTCAAATGAATGACTTTATCGGTTAAATCCTTATACAGGGCTTACAAGAGATTGCATGAGCACTCCTCATACACTATACGAATCTCATGAAAAAAACTAATGTTTCTTCTTTTGTGGACCCTGCTTTAAGGAGCATTTTCATTGAGACAGAAGTGGAGGGGGGAGGGATGTGATGTAGTTTTGAGAATTGGGGGATTGTCAGACGTTGATACACTTGCCTTGTCCACTTGTACCAACACAAACACAAACATTGGTAATTCTCCAAATCCCCTCACAAAATGTTTGGAACTTAATTTGGAGGGAAGAGGTAGAATCACTGAATCTGTTGATATTATACCCTTGCCTGCTAAAAGTGCCCCTATGGGTTGGGAACAACATGGTGTGTTGTCAAATACCGTTATGTCCACACCTGTTTACGCCCTATATTCCATACTTAGTTGGAACATTGCCGGCCTTGCATCAAAGATAGTTCTACAACCGTGGTTAGACCTGGTGAATAATTACTCAATCTTGTGTTTCCAAGAAACCTGGGCCCTAAACCCAGTACATCTACTAGGATACCAGACCTTCCACGCACCGGCTTTGGTGTCCAACCAGGGTAGAAACAAGGGTGGCTTAGCCATATACATCAGCATTTCCAGCGGACTCACCGTATCGACACACATACCAAAAGATTCCTACCAGATAGTTGTAATCGGCTGGGAAACTTCCATTAATCTTATCGTTGTAAAATTTTATAATAATCTAGCCCCGGAAGTGTTGAACAGTACACTAAATGACTTAAGTCATACTTTAGTTACACTAAAAGAGTCCACTTCTAGGGAGTGTATGTTCGCCTGGCTGGGTGATTTTAATTGCAAAATCTGCCAGTACGGGCCAAAAGAACTATGTGGCCTAGATTTCTCAATGGACGATACCCTGAACCATTTCATTCACTCGAAAATAGGAGATATTTTAAATAATTTTCTTTTTTATTTTTATTTGGATTTTGTAAATGATATATGCTCACCGCCCGTACCTTTCCATACTACCTTCCACGGAAGAGGCTCTAACACAGTGATCGACTTTTCCCTTTTCTCTAAATCATATGCCTCTATGCTCTCCTCGTGGAAAACTTTGGATGCTCCTTATGGGGATCACTATGCCCTAACGTTTAACATAGGGAAGCATATAGAGAGAGCTCATTTCAAGGAAAAGGTCATGAGCTACCAACCACAAATTACTATGGGGAGGACCAATGGTTACACCACTAAATGGGACAAAGTGGTCCCTGAAATATTCCTTAAAAACTTATTAATAATGAGAAGACAGGAGATCACTACTTGTCTCACTCCATTAGAAGACCCACTAAAAATATTAGGTTCCTTTAGAAAAATACAGGAAACAATAAAATCATTGCTGTCCCGTCACTTTAAAGCCGGATCCAACAAAAATAGAGGCTGGTTTGACAAATATTGTACCTCTGCCCTAAAAAACTTAAAAAAGGCTCTGCATTCTATTCCACGATCTTTAGAAGCCATTAGGCAGGCAAGACGCCACTATCGTGAGGCCATTAGGAACAGAGAGAAAGCTTTGAAACAAAAGGCCTGGGAGGCAATAATTTCCTCTTCAAAAAACAAAGATGCTACGGCCTTTTGGAAAGCAGTAAATGCCCCCCTCCTGCGAGGAAACCAACCAGAAAAGTTAGACATTGCTATAAATGGGGACATCTGGGCCGCTCATTTAAAAAATCTATATGACTGCCCTGATCCAGAACCAATTTTTGCGGTGCCCCCCGAAAATTCTCGATCTATTAAAAAACATTTTCCCCTGGGCATTGTCTTCTCATGTGAGGAGGTGAGCTTGGCCATTAGAGAAAGCCCGTCCGGTAAGACCTCTGGGCACCTCTGCTAACTCTAGTGATGAACTGTGCAAACATCCCTGGCTTAATACCAACATGGTCAGAAGCAATAATGGTCCCCATTTTCAAAAAAGGGGACAGGCACGACCCATCCTGCTACCGTCCAATCTGTCTCATAGACACCTTCATGAAGGTAGCGGGACGCATTATTTTAAAACGTGTGCAAAATTGGGTCGAAGATACTAATACTCTTTCGATCTTCCAGTACGGTTTCCGGCAAGGCATGGGGACGGTTGAGCAGAGTCTTAACTTACATCTTTTAATTTCAAAATACACTATAGCAAAAAGAGGGAACCTTTTTATTACTTTTATAGATTTAAGTTCAGCTTTCGATTGTGTTAAACATAAACAATTGTGGGCAACATTAGAAAGTCTTGGTCTGGACCTCCCAATTCTTAATTTTATTAGAGAACTCTATAGGGATGCAGGAGCGAGGGTACGATTTGGACAAAAAGGAGAGTGCTCGCCAAGATTTCCTATTAGGAGAGGAGTAAGACAGGGGTGCATTTTGGCACCCCTACTCTTCTCCCTTTATATTAATGAAATTGGCAATTACTTGAATAGCTTCCCCTATTACTACCGCACTGTCCGGGGTCGCCCTGTCCCCATTCTTTTATATGCGGACGACGCCGCAATTTTATCCCGAACCAGTCTGGGCCTTCAAAGGGCTGTTTCTAAGTTCACACTTTTCATGAGGGAAAAGGGACTAAAGATTAATATTACAAAAACTTTTTCCATGTCCTGCTGTCAGGGAATGAAGAAAATACCCTGCCCTATTTTTATTGAAAACAAAAAAATAGAGACAATATACCAATTCCCGTACCTTGGAATTTGTTTCCATAAGAAATCCAATTGGAAAAATGCAATCACAGCTAGAAAATTAGCTTTTACCAAAGCGATTGGAGCACTGCAGAATTTTGCTATCAAAATTGGGGGAAGACCTGTTAAGGAGCTGTCTGTTATTTATAAGGCTAAATGCGTGGCCACTTATGGTTCAGGGGTATGGGGGATCGATCCTGCACTTTGCATTCAACAAATGGAGAATCGTTTCCTCTGGTACCTGCTTGGGGTTCCTAAATCAACCTCTACTTTCTTCATTCACATAGAACTTGGTCTACCATATATCACAGATATTATAACGACGGAAGCCATTCTGCTATGGCACAAGCTCTGGTTAACCCCTGAGACAACCTTTAACCGCAACACCAAAACTGACTGTTTGAAACTAGATGGTGTAAAGCGAATCAAATGGTTGTCGGTGGTAGAAAAAATGATGAATGATATTGGCCATCCGGAGTTTTTCAAAAATCCGCTTAGCATGGAATTAATCTCAAGGAAAGGGTTACGCAAGTTGGTTATGGATCATTTAGAGAACAAAAGATGGAATATGGAGAAGACAAAAAAGACTGCCTTAGCCTATCAACAAATTACTCCTGATCAGGGCCTCCAATTCTATCTTACTAGTGATATTAATTGTTATTCTAGAATGCTCCTAACTAGATTTAGAATGGGTTCTTTTTTCCGATTAATCACATTTCCATCTTGTAATGATTGGTCGAGACAAATACTTCCCTGTCCCTGTGACGATATAGCCCCCCAATCGAATTTGCACTGCACTTTATTCTGTAAATTTTATCAAGTTCCCAGAAAAACTTTGCTTAGACCAATTCTCAAGGAGTGGGGCCTCCGGTCTTGTAAAGAGGCTTTCTGTAGATTACAAAGGTTGGAGACTCCGGAAGTGATGAATATTCTAGTCAAATTCTTGAAATTATTGGTAAAATTTAGAAATTCGATGCAATAACTAAATGGATTATATATATTTTATAAATTGTTTTTAAAATACAGGGGACCGAGTACCGGAGAAACTTTTCATTCATGAATGTGATAAACCTCTCCCTGTTTTTATTCTAATTGAAATGGAACTGGCTTTTCGTAACATACATTTGTACGTGTATTGTGTCTTGTATGTATATGTGTTTTGACAATTGTATGCTTTTATGATATGAAATTTATATCGAAATAAAACTTTTTGAATTTGAATTTTGAACTTTATTTCGATTCATACTTTAGAATCATAAAAGTATACATATATTTAAAAGGTCCATTTAACATTTTAAAAAAACATGAAAATCATCTTGAACTCCACAGTACGTAATACATATTGGGGTCAGAATTCTTTTAGGATAAACAATTTAACTATTTCGACATTTCATAGTTGCATGTAGATTTTCATTGTCATATCCACATAATGGTCTTTTTATCAATGACACCAGAAAGAGTACCATTCAGTAACGGTTTCTAATAGCAAGGGCCACTCTAATAAAGCCAAGTACTGTGCTACATATCACTGGGGTTGAAAGGGACAGTAAGTGATCATAACCTTCTTTATAAAAACGGGAACCAAGTGATAATAAAACAGGTTTAATAAACTGGTTCCTTGGGTCCCTATATAAAGCACAGAAAAGGATAAGATGCAGAGTATTTTGAGAAACCCTACCATTGCAGGGGCAAGGGAGTAGCCTCTCACACCACCCTCCCTGCTTTGGAAAAGCAAACAGGAAGTGTAGTGTGCCAAGGCGAAACCTCGTCAAATAAAAACGCCATTGGGTGTGCATAATATTTGACAGGTAAAACTGGTGTTGCAGCTTACCCCTCTTATACACTGCATGCTCACTATCCCTCAAAATACCTAGGCTTTATTGATAGGCATTTTTAATAATCATTTTAGAATCTTTGCCAATCATATCCGGCTTTTGGAATAAATATCCCAGCCCAATCTTGTAGAATGTATCCCTAACATATAGCAACCATGGGATCTTCATGGAATGGTCAAGCTTAAGACAATCTTGTAGAATTTCCTTTGACAATTTCAGATCTTCAGATCGCCAAACTTTAGACCATAACAACAAAGGGGACACATGAATAATGTTACTCACAAAATCAATACCCACCTCCCCATGGCAGAAGCTATTTGAGGTACCAGATGGGACAGATAAGAGATGTTTAATAAATCTGTTCTCCATAACTCGTATATTATTACAATTTTGAGTCCCCCAAACCCCTGCCCCAAATGCAACAGAGAGGCATTTAGCTTTATATAAGGTAATTAGTTGCGCAATTGGCTTTTGGCCCAGTTTACTAGAGAAGCGAAAAAGGGCCTCAATCGATTGTGTGGCCTTTTGCACACGATAAGTTATTAGGGGGTCCCAATTAAGCTTTCTGTTAAATAGATTACCCAGGTAATTAAAATTTTCAACTTTCGCAATAACTGAATCGTTCACTAGGTACCTGTGAGATCTTACACCCTTTGGACCGCCGGACATAGCGAATGATTTAGCGAAATTGACCCTGAGATCTAAACCCTCCATAAAGATCTCAGAGGCATTTAGACAAGTCTGCATGCCATTTGCAGTTAGAGTCATTAAGACCGTGTCGTCTGCATAAGACAACAACGGTATCCGTCTTCCATTGGCCTGGGGAAAATCAACCCTACTCTCCTACAAAAAACTTTCTAAGCCGTTGGTGTAAACCAGGAATAAAAATGGGGCCAGAATACGTCCCTGACGAACACCTTCGGTGGATGGGATGGGTTTTGTCTTTTCACCATCACGACCAAACCTGATTGATACTGTTGTGGCAGCATGGAGTCTATGAAGCAAGACGACCAACGGTTCCTCAAATCCCATACTGTATCAAAAGCACTGGACAAGTCCCTGAAGGCCAAGTGTATAACACTGCGCTTGGCCTCCATGTACTTGCCAATAATTAGTGCCAAATTGAGGCACTGCTCAGTGGTACCCATACCTCGTCTGAACCCATACTGGGAGTCCACTATAATGCCTGTTGACTCTGCCCATGATTCAAGGCGTGCCAATATCGCTCTCCCCATCAATTTACAGGACGCATCAATTAGTGATATTGGCCCGTAACAGCGCGGATCCGCCTTATTTCCCTTTTTAAAAATCGGTATAACTACCGCATCTTTCCAAGAAGTTGGAATACGCCCCACCACTATTGATCTAAAAACATTTAATAAGAGTGAAGCCCACACCTCTAAGTTATGTTTAAAAAGGTCCAGCGGTACAGCATCAGGGCCAGGGGCCTTTAAAGGAGCACCTTTCCTCAGGGCAGTCTCTATCTCTGAGAGAGTAATTGAAAGACTAAAAGTTTTGGCTGTTTCCAAATTAAATTCCGCAGCCCCCTCATCAAAGTTTAAAGGTGCTTCTTTTGAATTAAAAATGTTACTGTAATGTGATACCCATAGATCCCCCGGTATATGTACTAAAATATCGGCTTTTGCCTCACTTTTTAAAAAAGGTCGGTTAATTACCTCCCAAAAGAGCGTGCTATCCCTTAGGTCTGCCGCTATCCCCAGATCGTCCCAAGCCTTAGCTTTTAATTCTAATTTCCGTCTATCAATCGCATCTTTATACATCTTCCTAGATTTCCTGACCAGCTCTCTATCCCGAGGTACCTGATGCAGAGCCTTCGATAGACTTGTTTGCGCAGCAGAACATTCTGCGTCAAATCATTTTGGTCCACTATCTTTATTCCTCCTCACAGTTTTTATAAGGTGAGAGGCCACATTATCTAGAAGTGCCTCAAATTTTTTAATTATTAAATCTGGCTCACTAGTAGGCGTTAAACAAACCTCTATGCCTACCTTATTTTCCTTAAAAATATCCGCCTCTAATTGCCTTACATCTACCATGTTCCACCTTAAAGTAACCCCCCTATTCTGGCTATATTTTATTGGTTGTTCCAACGGTTGTGTTGTCTCACAAACGGGATTAAAGCTCACAATTAGGGGGTTGTGATCGCTTACGGGATTTGCATCAATCTGAAAATCCTTAACAATATGAACAAACCTGATAGAAACCAAGGCAAAATCAATAGTGCTCACCCGACCCCCTAAACCCTGAAAGGTGGGTATACCCAATGGTTTAGAAAAACTAGGCATATCCAGGAGACATAGATCGTTGATCAAAACTATATTATTTAGTGCATCCCCGTGTTTTGAGTGTGTGAAGTGGGCCAGGGATTGATCACCCGAATCTATCAGGCCGCACACTCTGGTCCCACTAAACTCACACAAAGCACAGTTAAAATCACCTAACCAAATAATAAAAAGGGGGAAAACCATATTAGACACTTTTACAATCTCTTCCTGTAGTTTATCAATGACCAAGGTATCATTTACATCAATTATATTATAATACCAATTTATTAAAAGCAAAGGTACTGTAAATAGATCCTTAATCATAAACATTTGATACCATGGACAATCCACCAATAGGGCAATTTTTAATTGGTTGTGTTTAACCGAAAATGCTGTGATGAGGCCACCTTCAGCTCTTCCTGCCCTTGAGGGTTCAGCATGTACATTAAACATATAGTAACCATCCAGACTGTGGTTCACTCTAGACCAAGTTTCTTGGAAGCATAGAATATCGAAGGATTCAATACATTTTACCCATACTGGATCCTCCAACCTCCTTGACAAACCAGCTATGTTCCAAGAAATTAAGTGAAACAAGCAGCCCCCAACCCGATTGTCTCCTTTGCCCAAAGGGTCTGAGGGCTTTGGGTGCGAGATATCACACTTGCACTCAGTAATTCCTACATTGTTAGTTTGGACACTCGAGTTGATGATTTAAAATTTACAGTATTATGATTACTAAGCTTTTCATTAGCCAGGGGTACCTTTTCTCTTTGGGCATCCCCCCCTTTCCCCTCACCAGAGAATGCTATATGAGCAGTGGGCAGGGTGCTTGAGTAATCATTTGAAAGGTAACTAGTTCTGTATTTCTAAAAGTGACATTTAGGATGTGCCCAGCTATGGTTTTGGGTTTGTGAATGATCTGATGTAGGTTCAGAGCGTCTAGGTGAGTAAAGATTATTTTTGTATGGGGCACTTTGGGTTTGCCCCATACCAAATGTTAGGTCACCAATAATGCATATGTTGGAGTGTAGTGCTGTCAGGTTTGAAACTGTGTCTAGAAGGGTGTCAGGGAATGTTGCAATGCTAGGTGGAGGTCTGTAAAGGAGTAGGAAGTAGCAGGAGGAAGATGGTGTAGGGTTGCATCTGGTGAAGAGGGCCTCACAACCTTGTATGGAGAGGTTGTTGACATTAGTGATATTTAGTGTTTGCTTTAATACAACAGCTAGGCCACCTCCTCTTTTGCCTATATGATTCTGTGTGATAGTTTGATAGACTAGAGGAATGGCTTCATGCAACACTGAAACCATGCGATCTCCCAACCATGATTCAGTAAGTCAGGTTGTGAGTCAGTGAGAATGTCATAGATGTGATGCTTGTTTTTAGAGAGAGATCAAGCAGTTATTAATAGACATTTTAGTTCAGTTCAAAGACAAAGTTTATTTGGACTATACAGTCCTTAAACGTATAAAAATCGTCATAAAAACAGTGCTTCAAAATCACAAATTACACAATAAACAGTAAAACGTCATCATAATTAATGCGTTAAAAATTGTTCCTTCCTTAACTTCCAGCAAAAAATTTATCCAAATACGTTTCATAGGTTAAAAAAAGACTCATTATTGGGAGTATTTCGAATTACTTTAGCTTGTTGCATGCTCTCCCTGAGGCACAACATTAAACGCAACATCATACGAATACAGGGTAAGATCATTTATCCTATTTTCAGCTGTGCTTCCTACACATATCCTGCAATCAGGCACCCTTTGGGATACTATTCACATTCAAAACATTATTTTACTTTTTTCATAAACCTTCCCATCGCAAAGGCTATATCCAAATCTCTAATTTCTGGTAAAAGTTCTGCTCACTGTGCCCTGTTTTTTATACTATACTTTTTAAAAATCGGACGTAAAAATGATTTCCATATATCTATAACCAGTTGGCAATCCAATAAAATGTGTATGGTATCACATGTTGTCCCCATGGAGCAGTAACATTTCCCCTTACTATCGATCACTGCTCTTTTTTACTTCATTATTGGAATAGCAAGGGTTAACACCGATTCTCAGCTTTAAAACTTCTCTTCTCAATCGTCGACAGGGTAATCTATCAATGTATGGGAAATTAAATTCCTTTTGCCACACAGTAGCCATGAAACATACCGATTTTTTCCCCATTAGGTACTCTTGATCTTTAACTTGCGAGATTTCTTTCCCCAGAGACCTAAGTTCCATCCTCTCGGTCTCAATTTGTAAGGACAGGGGGCTAAATTTGAGCCTCATCATTGTACAAACTTTTATCAGTGTTTTTCTTACCCCTTTAGCCTATGTTAGATTACTCCTCAAAATCTCATTTCTGCACCACTGTGAGACTTTATTATCCTCACCTAGTCCCTGGTGCTGCCAGAATCTTACTTGGGCCACAGTTTAGAGATTGTGTTTTGGTGATGGTGAGACTTTGTTTTGTAGAAGAATAGCAGTATTTTGTGGACTTGTAGCAGGTGTGTCCTTTGTGCTTGTATTAGCTGTATGAGGATAGCCATATTGTAGCTTTTCTGTATCGTATTCTTCGTCCAGCCGACTAAGAAGGCATTTTGATGGGTCTGCTTGTGTAGTGGTGGAGATGGTGATTGAGAGTGAGTTGGTGAGCATTGTTGTTTTTGTATAGTAGTCTTGTTGTGTAGTAGACATGGAGATGCAAAGTTGTGAAGAGTGGCATTTTGTTCATTTTGTTTGCGTTTGTTTAGGGTGGAAGGTGTCTGAGTTAGGGATGGTGGTGCAGCATGTGGGTCATATTGTAAGGTTTTAAATTGTCCAATGGATGAGATGCGGTTGAATGAGAGTTGCTGTGTTGCTGTATATATGCTAGATGTGGGGGAAGAGAGAAAGCTGGCAGTAGAGCTGGTTTAGGGTGTGTATTATTTGTGCAGTCAGGAGGGGTGGTGTATGTTTCTAGTTTGTGCTGAAAATTATTATGAGGTAGTGTGTGTGTGAGATTTTGTTGTGCAGGTGTGTGTGTTATGTTTGGATTTTGAGGAGGTGTGAAAGGAGATGATGATGTAGTTGTTTTCTGAGAAGTATTTAAATATAAAGTATTGTTGGTGAGTGGAAGCTGAATGTTAAAGGGGTGGTGATGTGTTCTGAAAAAGGGTGCAAGTGGTGTGTGAGAGGGGATGGACAAGAGTTAAGAGTGTTGTGTTAGATTTGATCGCTGGAAGAGGTAGTATGGTAGAGTGGAGTGTAAGGGTTGTATTTTTTTGGTGAAAAGAGAAAGAGGATGTTGGTGGATTAAATGATGGAAGGCTGAGTATAGGTGTGATGGTGACAGAAAGGGGTTTGTTATGAGTAAGTACAGGGTAGAGCTGGTGCTTTGCATGAGCAGGGAGTGTGTTTTTGGATGGGATATAGTTACATATAATGTGGATTTGGTTTGTGTTGGCGATGTGTGGATTTGTTAGTGATATAGGATAGAGTGGTGTTTTGTCTGTGAGTGATGGTGCCATTGTGTGGTAGTTGGGGTAGAAGGGTGTATAAGTGTTGTTTGTGGGATTGTTGGCAGTTGTTGAGATGATGAATTGTGGTTAGTGTATGTTTGTAGTAAATGAGCAAAGTGCATTTGCTGTGATTGTGTTAATATGTCTGTGGATGTGAATGGGTTAAGGTGCTTTCTAGTAATTGGTAAAAAGAGCAGCAATTCTGGCCCTAGGCCCGACCAGTCCCAAACAGGACCAAACAGGCAACTGCCATTGCCCTCTCTACCCTAAGCACCGATGCCTGGACTGAGATGCCCTGAACCCTAGGCTTAAATAGCCCTAGTGGGCAGATGACACCTTCAGCCAATTGGAACCCTAATCAATCACAGTACTATCCCTAAGCCCTACGACCAATATGAGACCAAGCCCTTGCAACCAATCACAGCCCTAGTTCTAGCAGCCACTCAGAAATAAACCCCAAGGCCCTAAGTCCAATAGAAACTATAGCCCCAGGGACAAACAGCAGTTTTAAGATTAAAAAACACAGCACAAGTCTGTGTTCTTACCACCTTCTCTGTCGTCTGTTCACTGGGCTCTGTATGGCACAGAGAGGCTGGGACTACAAGATGGCGGCTTCGGGTGCCGTGCACACACCTTAAGGGATACTGCAGGTGGGGGGGGGGGGGGGGGACTCAAGGTTTACTTGGGAGGTAGAGGGCCAATCAGGAAAGCCCAGACTGATGGCCAGGGGGCAGTGAGCTGCTCCTGAAGATCAGAATCTCCTTGCATACAGACAGGCTTAGTCCACACTTTGCTGGTCCTGGTTCACCTGGCAAGTAGATCCAAATCTAAGCCACTTAATTACTGCTTTTCATGCATGACAACAAATCTCTTTTTCTAGACAGAAACGAGGGTTACATACACTTTCCAAACACATTTTAAACATTAAAACAGATTCTACAGTCTCATAAACACACTCTGCTTAGCCTCTGAGGGTGTGGTTTGCCTTTTTAACATTTAGGAGACCCAGAGGGAGGGCCGGAGGGGCGGGGGGGGTTGCACCAGTAGGCCTAAGCACAGTACAGGGGAAACTAGGACAGATTTTCAGACACTCACAGGTAGAAAAACAGCAGTTTAAACAGTACCAATCCTAGATTCTCAGCGTATATCACAGCCTAAACATGGTACTGGTATATATATAGAACTATATATACTGTGTAATATAGATTTTGAAATAACATGTGTTCTAACATCCTTGTTTATGTTTTTTAGGGAGATAACGGAGTGATGGGCCTCCCTGGAGCAGAAGGACCTCAAGGCCCAAAGGTACTATTATGTGTACAAGTTTTCACGCAAACATACGTTGTCCACTCCCAAATTGTATGAGCAGCCATCAGAAAATCTTGTGATGTTCTAAACTCTCTTTCTCTAATTAGGGGGTTGCAGGTGAGGCCGGATTGCCCGGGTCTCCAGGCCTTCCAGGACACAAAGTGAGTATGCTTCTACATTTACTACAGACAGCCGCCAGCACATGTACACACACTGGACAAAGAGTCATATAACCTTAGGTAACACACAGGCCCAGCCGTGGTTAAAACAGGGTAAGGGTATCCCTCAGTTCATCACCAGAGATGCTCTATTCATTTCCACCCTTGGTAGCCACAATAATATGGTTGATACTGAGATGCTGAGTTATATAATGATCGCATACTTTAAGGTGCGCTTTTAAATATCTGTGGTCAGGCATTAGAATATAAGTATGCTTTAAATCAAGTTCACTGTACGTTTAGGTCAGAAAATTGAGGGCAATGGCAGAAACTGTATGGCATACTGTGCTACGTGTAGTGTTAAAGATAGGAAGGGGATAAGGGGGGCTAGGGGGAGGAAGTGGGGTTATGGGGGATGTGGTAGCATGCAAAATATGTGTTACACTCATTAACTCTTAACTTCATGAGTTCTCACAATCCATTTTTATGACCATTGCCACTTTGGGCACACATATAATTGCACTTCAAAATACGCTTGGAGCAAGTCTGTTTCAGGTGAAGAAAAGAGAAGCAAACAATCCCATATTTAAAAAGGTATGGGGAGATATTTTTGCCATAAGGAAATATATTCCCTAGCTGAAGGAAAAAAACAAAGAAAAGGGTGTTGTATATGTAATTCTCAATTTCCAGCTTTTACACACAGATGTTCTTCTGGAGTAGGTATAGGGACTGAGCAGCATTCATAAGGATCTATACATTTCTTACAATTCCATTGGTCCTCATGGGTAGATTTATAAAAAGTAAGAAATCTTCTCACATTTAGAAACTAACTTTTAATAAATACATTTATACATTTCAAAAAATATTTTTGACTCAGCTCTTATGCTTCAAAAATAGACTAAATATACTTCCTGATGCCTCTGGTACAAGGAACTGATATAACACACCTAACACATTTAAAATAAATGAACGTTGTAAAGCATGTTCTGTTATGATATCTGCTCTCATCTTATGCAATGCTATCTGACGCTCTGCTACGCTATTTTGTAGTCCCTTATTATCTTGCCATTACCTATGCTTAGTGTTACTTTGAGACAGAGTCAATATGGTCAAGCACTATTTTCAACAAGAGGTACTGCAGAAAAACAATGGTTCGTTATTTTTAACTTCTACTTTTAATTTTTTAGGGATCAAAAGGGGAACCTGGAATGTCCGGGCAACCTGGTCTGATGGGCCCACATGGCCCCGAAGGACATAAGGTAAATCAGAGAGGATCATATTGCTTCTCAATGTTATTGTTGTTTAACATAAAGATTCACTCTCTCTGTAGCTCAGTAAATGGTGGTCTTGGTATCACCCTAAAATGCTTGTACAGCAGGGACAATATAAGGATTCCCAGCGCACATCATCTCCATGACATTAGTGTGTGACAGGCCCAGAACAGGGTGAAAGCTAGGGGCGGGTGAGAATTGGGCAGGGCAGTGGATGATGGTCATCAGGAGGCACAATACAGATCAATGCTGGGATATGGTGGCAGCTGAGGTGGTGGTGAGATACGGTGGCAGCTGAGATGGTGCTAAGAGATGGTGGCAGCTGAGATGGTGCTGAGAGATGGTGGCGGCTGAGATGGTGCTGAGAGACGATGGCGACTGAGATGGTGCTGACAGATGGTGGCGGCTGAGATGGCGCTGAGAGACAGCGGTGGCTGAGATGGGGCTAAGAGATGGCGGCGGCTGAGATGGTGCTGAGAGATGGCGGGAGTTGAGATGCTGCTGAGAGATGGTGGCGCAGTTGAGATGGTGCTGAGAGATGGTGGAGGCTGAGATATTGCTGAGAGATGATGGCGGCTGAGATGCTGCTGAGAGATGGTGGTGGCTGAGATGTTGCTGACAGATGGTGGTGGCTGAGATGGTGCTGAGAGATGGTGGTATGTATATTGTTTGCTGAAAAATGCCTTATGTAGTACACCTACATCTCCAGTAGGTGGGGCCTTGTAAGACAGTTGTCTTACCTTGCTTTATGGAAGCACCAGCATGAGTGTGTCCATGAAGGCCAGTGTCAAGCCTCTCTCATCAATTTCTTTCCCCCTGTTTTCATCACATAAGAGATGTTGTAAAATTGAGCAGTTTTGTGTAACGATCATAAATTCAAAGCATTTCTTTACCAGTGTACAGTTTACAAGCCCTCTTAAAAATAAGTATTTATGAAAGAAATGGTAAAATAACAGCTGTAACAAATAAGGGTAAAAAATTAGGGAAACAAATAAATGCAAGGTATTTTTTTTAAATAACAAAACTTGTGGTGATAACAAGATGTGACCCCGTGAGCATGATATAATCCACACATGCTATCCTGAACAGTTATTTTTATGGGTGTCTCTGAATGATAGCGTGATAGATGGTATAATAGGCAATTGAGAGGTCGAGTAGTATTTATATTTATATATGCTTGACATTCCTCAAGCGATAGCTGTAGTTTATGACGTATGTTAATGAGGGTGGTGTCTGTGCCCTCGCAAGCTAAAATCCTGATTGCTAGTTATATAGAAGTGATAGGTATTTATTGTTTTACTGTAATTGCCTGGTCACCCGTTTTTCTAACATTTAGCCTCAGTCTGGAGGTTTGGGGTAAGTTGATAGCATGGCAGTTTGTTCATATCCACATTGAGCTTATTTAGGAGGTGTCTGGCTGGCGCATTTTAGTTGTGATACAATTTTCCTACTATCAAGTGAAAGAGATAATGATGTAGTTCAGTCTCCAGAAAAGAGTGATATTTAAATTCATTATACATCTCAGCAAGAGTTGAAGATTAGTGGAAAAGCATGTCAATCGTACCATGTCCCCGTTTCTGGAAGAAAACGAGATGTTGCACCAACACCATCAAATGGGCTTCAGACCACAACATAGTACAGAATTGGCCATGCTGGTGGTCATGGAAGAACTAAAAGCAATCCTTGATCAGGGGGGTGTAGCCGTAATCCTGCTTCTTGATCTTAGTGCGGCGTTTGACTCTGTTGATCATAACACCATAATCCTCAGGCTGAAGGAGGCAGTCATTGGAAATCGTGCCCTTAACTGGCTCTCCTCATTCTTAGAATGAAAGATCATTCCAGATAATGGAAGACAAGCATTTTTCATAAGTCCAACAGGTATCATGTGGAGTCCTACAGGGATCCGCCCTGAGTCCCACCTTATTTAATCTATACATGCAACCGCTGGCAAACATAGTGAAGAATTTTGGCCTATCCATCGCATCAAACGCAGATGATACCCAGCTGGTACTATCGGTTATGAAGGGCCCTTGGTCCAATCATAACCAATTGGCACCCTGCATGGAAAAAATTGCTGAATGGATGACCAGGTCTAGCCTAACACTGAATGGAGACAAAACAGAACTGATGTTCCTGGGAAACAATTCCGTGCCCAGGGACATAATTAGCTGGCTTCCAGAACCAGGCAGTACCCCTATTCCCAAAATTTGCATTGCAAACCTGGGAATGTGGCTAGACCACAGTCTTTCCATGAAAATACAAGCCAAAAAACTGGCATCCACCTGTTTTGGGATTCTCCGCATGATTCCAAATATTTTAACTCTTATCCCTGAACAGACACGGAGAACCGTAGTTCAGGCCTTGGCTGTGTCACGGCTAGACTACGGCAACTCCCTCTATCTAGGCTCACCCAGATATGTAGTGAACAGGCTACAGGTAATTCTAAACGCCGCAGCCAGGATACTCTGTGGTGTTCCCAGACAAGAGTCAGTGATAGCCTCACTGAATGTACTGCACTGGCTTCAGCTCAAAGTCAGGATCAAATTTATGTATAGCTCACAAAGCTATGAACAACAAGGGTCCTGCCCTACTGAGAACTCTTGTTACTCCATATGTTCCAGGTCGGTCTCTGAGATCTTCCTCAGACCTACTCATGAAGATGACAAGAATTAAGAGATCCAGATGGGGAGGAAAATCTTTCGCACACCCAGGATGTGAAACTCCTTACCCAAAGATATGTGACAGTTAAGAGAAGAACTAATTTTTAGGAAAAGTTTAAAAACATGGCTCTTCCCCTGATAACTCCCCTCTTTCCCGACAGCACCTTTTACTCAGCGCTGGGAAGCCTATTTCGAATTTAGCCATAGAGAGAGATATGAATGCTGGTGGTGAAACCACCATTACATTGCATGCGCTGCAACGCATGCGATTACAATGCGGTCATTACAAAGACCGAGTTGTTACTTCACAGTACATTACAACGCAAGTCGTTACATCGACTTGCTCTAGGGGGCAGGCTGATATAAAGAATAGTATAATTTACAATTCTAACACCTTCCCTATTGTTGCGCACACTGGAGTTGGAATAGTAAATTATACTATTCCTAAGTCCAGCGCGCCCCCTAGAGCAAGTCGATGTAACGACTTGCGTTGTAATGTACTGAGATGGAACAACGCGGTCATTCAACGACTGCGTTGTAATCGCATGCGATGTAAAGTGTACTATTCTGCTGGTGTAGTAATTACAGGAGGTGTGACTTGAAAGGCAGTTGACAGTGACTGGCTAGTAATATTTTGCTTTGTCGTTCACAAAATTTTGCAAACCAATGAGGTTAGGTTGCCTTCAGGCCTTTACGCGGTGTAGATCACATTTTGCTTGGGCTGGTATCCTGGTTTATTGAAAATTTGTAATTAATTCAGTAGAGTTGCTGTTAGGTGAGTACTGTACTAGGCATCCTTTTGGTAGACCACTGCTTTCTGGAGGATCTTCCAATGAATTCTGCAAAACATTTTAAATGTCTCCAAGTCAGATTTCTCAAAATGCCATTCTTATACCATCCCCTATATTTCAGGTGTAGCAACTCTGTTTTAGAACCAATAGTTTGCTGACTTGAATTTAAATTAGAATTCCTATTCATGAGAGAGAAAATAACAACATCAAAAGTTCTTGTTATTTCTGGGCCACAGGAGGCATACTAAGAGGTGCATTCAAAGAATTCTCAAGACAGGGCTTTAAAGGCCTGCTGAGTATTGCCTCAGTTAGCATTTGACAGGTATGTTTGATTTTTGAATGTGCTTGTGAGTCTATAGCTGTGATGCAGATATCTGTAAAGCAAGTCTTGTTGTGCCTAGTGCATCCCAACTGTGATCCCTGATATCGTGCAAGGTATTGGGCACACTTTCTTGTGTGACTTAGGTGTTGATGAAGCCTTTCTCAGTCTTTTTGGGTGATTGAGTTTGTTGGGTTATGCCATTCACATGGTTATGGGGAGGCATCCTCATTCATCTCAAACATTCATCAAAAATGTCTTCTTTTTTGGTCAAAGCCCACCAGAGAAAACAGCTGTCTGGTTTGCTAAAGAGGTCTTTGGGATATTCAGAAAGCTGACCTAGAAATGCATTCTGCCCATTACTTACCATTGGCTTTGTGGTTTTTAACTCACATATTCTGGCTTTCAATTTGCTGGCTTTATTTATTTTAGGCTGTCCAGCTTGAGTTCATCCCTCCCGTTGCCAAAAACTTGTTTACTGTATTCTTACAAAAACTCACTTTCTGTAAACAGGCCTTTAAATCTTGTCCAGGGACATATGGGTTTACTTTTGTTTCTCTGACTTCAAAGTTAGAAAAATTATGTGACAATCCTGCTGACTACCCATGTAAGAGGAGAGAGTGTAGGAAGTTTTTTACTTCTAGCACACAACAAACAAAAAAACTGTGCTGATGTTTCAGAATATATCAGAATTAGTACAAACGAAGCACATGTTTATGTAATTCTGAAGTGTGGTGGAAACATATATTTGAATACGATCAAAACATATCAATACACGAGGTGATGACATTCACACACATTACCATTTGTGTGCAGTAAAACCATATTTCGGTGCAAAGATAATGGTCATTTCAATTGAAAATGCGTTGTCTGTAATGGCAGTGCACTACTACACCATGCATACTCCACACCACACTCCACAACTCCCCTTCACTCTATGCTACGCCACTCCATTCTACGTCACTCCACTCCACTCTGCACCTCTCCACTCTAACACATGCTCTGACATGCATCGCCTCAACTCGACTACAGTCTACCCCTCTCACTTCACAACAACACGCCACTCCACTCGCTACAATCTACCCCAATCTACTCCACTCAAATCTACGCCACTCTGCTCCACTCTACCCAGTCTATCCCACTCCAATCCACTCTGATCTACCCCACTCAACAACAACACGCCACTCCACTCTACTCGCTACAATCTACACCGATCTATTCCACTCAAATCTACACCACTCTGCTCCAATCTACCCAGTTTACCCCATTCCAATTCACTCCGATGTACCCCACTCCAATTTACCCCAATCAAACCCACTCCACTACAAACTACCCAACTACTCTCCAATGTACCTAACTCCACTCTACTCCACTCCAATCTACCCCAGACCATTTACCACACTCCATTCCAAACTCCAATGCAATCTATCCAACTCCTCTCTACTCCAATATACCCCACTCCATTCCAATCGACCCACTTCACCACAGCCTATCCCACTCAACCAAAACCTACCCTACTCCACTACAATCTACCCCACTCCGATCTTCCACAATCTACCTCACCTCAATCTACCACAATGGGCCCCAGTCCACTCCAATCTACCTCACTCCAATCCACCCAATCTACCCCACTACACTCCAATCTACTGCACTCCACTTCAATCTACCATACTTCTGAAATCTACCCCTCACCACTACAATCCAACCCACTCCATCCCAATCTACCCTACTTCAATCTACTCCTCCCCAATCTACCCCACCCCAAACTACCCCACTTCAATTTACCCCTATCTACTCCACTCCAAACGCCCCCCTCTCTACCCCAATCTACCCCTCTCCACCCACAGCAATCTACCCCACCCCACTATACCCCACTCTAATCTACCCCACTCTAAACTACCCCAATCCAATTGTCCCTCTTCAATGTACCCCACTCCAATCTACCCCACTCCACTCCAATCTATCATAGGCTAATCCACCCAATCTACCCCACTCTAATCCATTCATTCTACCCCACTCCTCTCCACTCTAATCTACCCCACTACACTACACTCCAATCTAACCCACTACACTACACTCTTCCCCAATTTATCTCACTCTACTCCAATGTCGGCTCCTCTCCACTCTATTCAATTCCACTCCATCCGACTCCGTTCCAATCTATCCCGCTCCGCTCTACCACAATCTACCACACACTATTCCACTCTACCCTATCTGCACCACTCCACTTCTCTCTATTCTATCAAATGCCACTCAAATGTACCCCACATCAGTCCAATCTAACCCACTCCATCCCATTCCACCCCACTCTACAACACTACAATCTACCCCTCCCACTCCACCCCAAATTACCCCACTCCAAACTACCCCAATTCTCTCCCACTCCATTCAATTCTACCCTACTATAATCCACCCACTCTACACCACTGCCCTTTCCCCCAAACTACCCCACCCACTCTATCCCATCTACTCAACTCTAATCTATCCCACTCCACACCATGCCATGCCATTAACTGAACAACAGCCACAATAGAGTACAACTTGCCCAAAACAATGCTAGCTCCTTTGGTTCTGCCAGGCCTTGCTATCATTCGAGTACGTGTTTTTTTCATGAAAATGTCAAGGATGACTACTTGGGGATGATGTTCCATATTTTGGCTGTTATTGTTTTTCTGTTTTTCTGTTACTGATGGTACAAGGAAGCGTTAATCGGATGGCAGGCCCGGAGGTAGTTTTGTGTGTCTGCTGTGTACTGGGCGGGTGCCTTCTCCATCATGACTGCTCTTCATGGTGTGCTTATAACAGAAAATCTAGCTGGGTCTCTGAGTATTTATGATGTTCAGGCATAAGTAACCGGGTCGTGATAATTACTAGCCTGGCTTGTGTTCACAAATGCAAAATGCATATTTAATCAATTTGAGTTGCAGCATCTAAAAATTAAAAAAGAGAAAATAATACTTACTTTCTGCTGGTGAGAATAAAGGCGTTTCAAACAAAGAGGGAGGTGAGTTAATATCTGCATTCCTTCATGCCAGTCATTCATAAACTGTATTCGTTCTTTTTGCCATAAAAGTAGAAGTACAGACAAGACAGAGTTATTAAATACTTAATGATGATACATCAATAATTAGATAAAATTGATGCTAAAAGTGCAAGTGACACAGAGCAATGAAGCAGGAAAATGTGACGGGGGCCACTCTCAAGAAAGTAGAAAACAACAAGGCCCACATGGGACAGTTAATTAGTTGTTTGCTTAGTGGTAAGGTAGTAGAAACAGTAACATCATAACATACATATTAGAACAATAAATAAATATATGGATTTAAAAACGGGTTAAAAGGTACGTTAAAATGTATTTTAGCAATGTCCAAAGTGTTAATGTTGTAGGTTCTGGACAGGCCTTCTAATAGACCACATAGTGCCAAGAAACTTTGCTACAGCGCAAACTACTACTAAGCTAGCATCAGATTTTAAGATGTGCAGCGTCTCTAGAGGGCACTGGATACCAAAGGATTTGCAAATGTGAACTAACCATTTGGCTCTCGGCCTTTTGTACAGTAGATATGTAAAAAATATATGACCTATTGATTACACAGCATGGGGACAGCCTGGGCAGTATTGTAGGTCATTGGATGTTGGACACCAGGAAGCTGTGGGAGCATTCACTGGAAGCGAAATCTAAATTGCATAAACAGCTTCCTATCCAGAGGGATCGTGATAGCATCCAAGTAAGATTCGTATGAGGAAAGCTGTTTAAATCCAAGAACTCAGTGGTTAAACGGCCCCAAGACGGATATGAAACAGAGGACTGGGCCACCCAGTGCCAATAGTATTTCTTAAGTAATTCCTTAGTAAGCAGCCCTTCACCATCCCTTCATTCCCACAGGCCCACTAGGCCTATGGCGGTGAGCAAAGATTTCACTTCCTGCAGCCAAGAGATCTTCTTGAATCGATCAAGTGCCTGGACTTCATGATGGGTTGCCGCGTAAGAAGACAGCTCTGGGGTTGATTTTAAGTGGAGCCAGAGTAACAGAGGGCGTAACTTGGCCTTCTCAGCAATGCTGGCTCGCCCCATGTCCAACTTTAGTGGGTGGAGCGGAGTGCTCTGTGCAAGCGAGACTAGGGCCCTCAGAAACGTATACTCTGTAGTCAGCAAACCTTCCATCTTCTCAAACCCCCACAGTTCCGCTCCATACAAAGCTGAGTTAATTCCCTTACAGTCATATATGTGGAGAGGAGCATTTCTTTATGCAAAAATGCTGCTTGCTGAAGTTAATTCACAACCCAAACAAGAACGCCATGGGCTGTTTCCAGGTTTAGTACACAAATCCTGGTTCAAAGAATCATGATTTATGGCATTCTGTCCCACAAATCCACTTCCTCCTGCTCAAAATCTACTACTAAAACATTCATTTAGAGAACCGTAAAATTTCTATTCGACGTATACCAGAAAGCGTGACCAAGTTGGAAATTACAAATCATGCTAGACCTTAACGATTCCCTCATCCACTGACATTTCCTAAATAGGAAAGCAGTGAGATGCATGATGGCACAATGACCAAGAATGGGATTGGACTGTTCCCATAAGGAACTGGGTCAGTACTGATTTGCATTAGGTGGGTCTCAGTCTAGAGTGACACAGTGGGTGAAAAAACAATGGGATGGAATGCTACCACAAGTGCTTTCTAGTGGTTAGAAAATTTGTAAGCATTCGTCCCATCATCTTTGGGGTGTTTGATTGCCAGTAGTATGCCTGGAAGCTCAGGCTTGCCCGGCTTTTCAAGCCTACTACAGCCAATGTTGGTGGAATTCCAAACAGCAATCAATTTCACCCATTCAATGATTACTTCTATGGATACAGAATACTGATTTTTTTTAGTAAACAAGTCAATACATTTAAGTTCCCAATCCAAACAATGAACAAGTTAAAACCTGTGAGCAAAACAGGAATGTCAAGAAAAACCAACACAGACATGACAGACACAACTTAGGATCTAGAGACCCAACTACCAAGCCAAGAATGGATGTATTTGAGGGTGTCACACCTCAACCCCTCCCCCTCCCCCCTTCCCCTCCCACCTCCCAGTCACCCTTGAACCTACACTCCTGTGTGGGACTGACTGCTGCATTGGTATTGCTGCCCATATTGTTATATTGGCCATACAGGGAATCGAACAGAGGTGAAGCAGCAGGACAAGGTCTATTAGAAAGTGAGTGCATTTCCACGATATAGTAGGTTTGTGGGTTTTCACATCTTTCGCCAGTGGCGTTTTATAGCCAATTTAAACATAAAATGATGGAGCCTGAAAGAATAGCATACATATGTGGCGAAGGAAGTTCTTCAACATAGAAATATATTCTCCAGATAGAGATATAAAGAAAATAAAAAGTTGAGGTTCATGTGTACCTTGCATGAATGTCAATAGGTTCACACTTTTATTGTGTAATAGTGCCACCTAGTGTGCATATGAGTATTTGGAGGTTAAAAACATTTAAATGAAATGTACCAAACTAATTTAGAAAAAAAAATGGCTAGTTAGATAACACTTGTTACATTAATTTAAACCATTGAAGAATATGTTTGGCTTTCAGATTCACAAATAAACTGAAACACAGCAAAATGCGACATGGCAGTATTTTTATTCTCGCTAATAAAAATATGCTCCATAATTCTAATTCATGATACTTTTTTTTAACATAAAACAAACAAAAATCAATGGCAATACAAAATGCACATGTTCATCAAAATGTTTGAAAAAATTGAGACTTTGTGGGTAAGATTTACAGCATATTTTTTCTGGGTCACATCTATTCTCACGCACTCATGGGAAAAAGCATTGTAAGCCGGTCTCTGAGTGAGCAAACTGCACAAGCGAAAATTGCTCATGGACATTGTTTTACTTTTTCACGCATATTGACAGTGGAGTAGCATCAGCTGCATACAACATCATGCTCCCATTATGAGTCGACCGATAAAAAGTTGTGTAAATATCGCAGGCGATATGATAGCTACTAGGATGTATTGTCATATATTTTTCGGGCTTTTACAAGTTTCACATCTGGAGGTGGAATGATGTGAGGAAATCTATATTACAAAATCAGAAAGTGAGGCTTAGGCGCACAGCATTGGGTTGAATGAATGGTAGTTGAGAACATTGATGGTTAGTTAAAGGTGGATACAGGTGCTCCTACGGGCGACGCAACTGGCCGAATGCGTCCACTGATACTTTAAGGTGAGTGTGCTACGTGGTACGTAGAAACATCCCCGTAAGGTGGGCACACTTGAGAAGTTCAGATAAACTGACTCAAATGAAGTTCAATGAAGTAAAGTTAATGAAAAGTCAATACAAAGGTTTCATCATATAGTTTTGTTTAGTAATTTCACAAGTTCTTGTATTAAAGCGTTACATCACGCTAAACGAATGGATACAATCCAACGATATTTTCAAGACATGCTCCAATGCATTTCGGACTAACAGTGGTCCTTTATCAAGGAGGAAGGATACAAAAAATGCAACTTAGACCAACAATAAGTAAATGCCAATGCAAAAGCATGGTGCGAGAGAGTGTCTCAGCTTAAGGCGCCAAGAAGGGTGTGAGTTTAACATGCGTTAACGGGTGAGTGAATGTGTGAAACAACAGCATTATGTGCATTAAAGGAAGTGATCAAGACAAGGTCATGCGCTTATCTAATACGCAGGGGTGCGTGTGGAATTGAAGTCTGTGAGCATGCTTTTAAAACGGAAATGGGTGATGAGAAAAACTCATGACGGTAAATCGTCAAAGTGACAAGAAATTAAAAGGTGGAGGTTGAAAGTTAAAACGGATCTTACGCTTGTAAAAACAGCGTGGCGCTCACATCAGAGCTGCAAAAAACGAACCGTGGTCGTTAAATGATGTTACCAAAACCTAGCGGGGTTGAGAAGGTGGAGAACATGCGGTTGTGTTTACTTACTGTGGAAAGATTCAGAAGGTGAACCGTGTGTCACGAGCTTCGCGGTGTTACTGCGGAGTTCGACGAGGGAGAGTGTGTAGAGGTTGAAATAGATAAGGGACACCAGGTGAAGGGAGATGGGGGCGGCCATCTTATAGTGGGGAAAGTGAACAGTGTAAGGTACATATGCAGAACGGGTTACATTGTATTAAACAGAGTCATTATAAATCATTATAAATAACAACTGAGTTCGGTCCGGTCATTAAGACCGAAAGGTTTCAACGACTGGAGACGATATATCCACGAGGTCTCTCGTTGTAAGAGGACTTTGTTATTGTCTCTGCCCTCAATGTGGGCGACCATTTCAAGTACCAAATACTTCAGTTGTGCCACACTGTGGTGTGCTTCATTAAAGTGGACGGCCACATTTGATTTGGTGTTCTTGGTTCTAATGTTTGACTTATGTTCATTAAGTCTAGTCTTGATTTTTCTACTGGTTTTTCCCACATAGGTTTTCCCACAGGGACATTTGAGTAAATAAATCAAATTAGCTGAATCGCATGTAGCATCTACATTGAGATTGATGTTAAATCCTCTCATAGGATGATTTAAGGTGTTGCCTCCCATAACATTATTGCAATTGTTGCAATGATGGCATGGACGTGTGCCAGTGTGCTTTCTTGATGTGACAGTTGGCTTGGATAGAATTTCTTTGATGTTCAAGGGTCTGCTGTAAGCAAAGATGGGTGGTTCTTTGAATAAGTCACCAAAGTCTGGTTCGGATGATAGAATCCGCCAATGTTTCAATATCGTCTTCTTGTAGATTTTGCTCGAAGTGGAATACCTGGAGACCAGTGCCATTCTGGACGTCGGGTCCTTCTTTTTACTTTTTAAGGCTTCTGAGCGAGAGATCATCTTTACTTTATCCCGGGCTTCTTCAATGATGTTTTGTGGGTACCCCCTAGTGGAGAACCTGCCAGCCATGGTTTGTAATTGGGAGTCTCTTCTTTCATCATTGGATACTATCCGAGTCACTCTCAGCATCTGGCTGAACGGTAGATGTCTCTTCAATGAGTCTTGGTGGAAGCTGCTATACAACAAGGTATTGTTGCGGTCAGTGGGTTTTCTGTACAGGTCAGTTTCAATGCCCTCAGGGGTAATTCTTACTAGTACGTCTAAAAACGTAATTTCTTTGTCAGAAATGTTCCAAGTGAGTTCAATCCGGTCATCTTTAGAATTCAAAGTAGTTAATGCTGATTCCAAATGATCTCGAGAGTCTTTCCAGATGAAAAATAGATCATCTATGTAACGTGCGTATAGTTTGAGATTGTCATTCCAATCGGTGTTGGTAAGAATATGGTTTAGTTCGAAGTTGCCCATGTAAATGTTAGCGTACGTGGGCGCAGCGCAATTGCCCATTGCCATCCCGGACATCTGTAAATACCAATGTTGTTCGAAAGAAAAATAACTATGATACAGAGTGAAAATCATAAGTTCTAAAATGAAGGACTTCAAGGAGTCTGTGATGTCAGATCTCAGTAGCGCTAGTTCAATGGCCTCAATTCCACCAGCGTGGGGAATGGAGGTGTATAAACTCTTGATGTCAGCAGTGCATAGTAAAATTTGTTCATCCTCATTGATTTGAATGGAATTTAACTTGTTGATGAAGTCATTGGTGTCTCTGGTATAGCTCTTTAAGTTGGTGACCATGGGCTGCAGGTAGCGATCAATGAATTTGCCGATTGGCTCATGAATTGAGCCTCGTGTCGAGACGATGGGGCGGAAAGGTGGATCCATCAAATCTTTGTGGATTTTGGGGAGCATAGTTAAACTGGGACTTCTTGGATGGTTCACTGTGAGGTATCGCTTGGTTCTGTCATCAATGACATCCTGTTCCTTAGCTTTGTCTATAATGTCGAGTAACACGGCTTTGTATTCGTTGGTGGGGTTGCCATCAAGGGGCAAGTAGGTGTTGGTGTCAAGAACGTGTTCTCTGGCTCTACGGTTGTAGAGGTCAGTGTTAAGGATAACTAATGCGCCTCCCTTGTCGGCTTTCAAGCATTTGATTTTGGGATTCTTGGCGATGTTCTTTAGTGTGTCTTGATCCTTGTTGGTGATGTTCCTGCGTGTCTTTTTTCTAAAAGTAATTTTGGCGATGTCTTGCCGAACTAGAGTCTCAAAAGTGTCAATGCTTTTGTGGCTGCTTGGGGGCATGTAATTGCTTGGTGGTCGCAATCCTAGTAACAAATCCGGTTTCGTTTCCTTAGGTGGTTCCAAGACTTTCCCAAAAAAGTGCTTCAATCGCAGCTTCCTAGTGAGCTTAAATGTGCTGACTTCTAATTCGAGGAGATTAGTGTTGCTGGTGGGGATGAATGACATGCCCTTTTGTAGAACTTTAGTTTCACTCATGGTAAGATTGGTATCTGAAATGTTTATAACTAGCGATGCTTCCTCGTTTTGGCCTTGGTCTGTTGTTGTGGTGGTGTCTTCTCGTTGTTTTTTGTTTTTCCTTTTTCCCCGTCTGGGTCGTCGGTTCTGTCTGGGCGTGACTCTAAAAAAGGCACGGCAGTGGTTGTGTCAATTTGAGAGGTGGATGAGGTGGATGCTTGTGCAGACTGGTCCCTGGGGGTTGTTCGTTGAGTTGGTTGTTGTCTTGGGGGTCGGTTGGTGTGATCGCTGTCAGAAGATGAGGTATCGGTGTTTTGGGTATATGGTTTGTTTCTCCGACGTTGGGCGTAGACTTCCGCCCAGGTGTATACTTCCCCAAGTTTATAGTCTAAAGTGTCGCGCCGAAATTTGCGCAATTTCCGTTCGTTGATCTCCCTAGTATGGCGATCAATTTGTCTGTTGATGTCTTCCAAAGTGGTCCCTAGTTCTTCTGAGGTGAAGAGGTCTTTTAATTCACTTTCTGTGGTGGTTATTTCAAGGGTGAGCTCATCGAGAATTCCCGACAGTTCTTCGATAATAAGTAATATCAAGTCCAGACTGCACTTATTTAGAATGACGTACCATTTTTCCAAAAAAGCCTTGGAATTCTTGCATAAGGAAGGTTTAAGGGCAATCCGGAGGCCTCGGGGAATGCGGAGCGCTTTATGATACTTAATTAGTGTACTTGCGTGAAGTTTTTGATTTACGCGACGTTTGGAAAGATAGAGAAGTTGTTTAATACATTGTTCCTTCGTTCTGCTCGAAGGTGTTTGGGTTAAGTCATCGTTGATCAGTGCATAGATCCTTTCCGTTGCTTCAGGATCGAATGCCAAGGTTTCAGCATGAGCTTCAGTAGATTTGGTGATGTCGTCATATTGCATCGTTGCTGGAAGATTAAGCGGGCGTGCTGCCAGCCTATCGGGCAGTAAGTGGTGTATACAAAATCAGAAAGTGAGGCTTAGGCGCACAGCATTGGGTTGAATGAATGGTAGTTGAGAACATTGATGGTTAGTTAAAGGTGGATAAAGGTGCTCCTACGGGCGACGCAACTGGCCGAATGCGTCCACTGATACTTTAAGGTGAGTGTGCTACGTGGTACGTAGAAACATCCCCGTAAGGTGGGCACACTTGAGAAGTTCAGATAAACTGACTCAAATGAAGTTCAATGAAGTAAAGTTAATGAAAAGTCAATACGAAGGTTTCATCATATAGTTTTGTTTAGTAATTTCACAAGTTCTTGTATTAAAGCGTTACATCACGCTAAACGAATGGATACAATCCAACGATATTTTCAAGACATGCTCCAATGCATTTCGGACAGTGGTCCTTTATCAAGGAGCGCTGTGGAAGGATACAGAAAATGCAACTTAGACCAACAATAAGTAAATGCCAATGCAAAAGCATGGTGCGAGAGAGTGTCTCAGCTTAAGGCGCCAAGAAGGGTGTGAGTTCAACATGCGTTAACGGGTGAGTGAATGTGTGAAACAACAGCATTATGTGCATTAAAGGAAGTGATCAAGACAAGGTCATGCGCTTATCTAATACGCAGGGGTGCGTGTGGAATTGAGTCTGTGAGCATGCTTTTAAAACGGAAATGGGTGATGAGAAAAACTCATGACGGTAAATCGTCAAAGTGACAAGAAATTAAAAGGTGGAGGTTGAAAGTTAAAACGGATCTTACGCTTGTAAAAACAGCGTGGCGCTCACATCAGAGCTGCAAAAAACGAACCGTGGTCGTTAAATGATGTTACCAAAACCTAGCGGGGTTGAGAAGGTGGAGAACATGCGGTTGTGTTTACTTACTGTGGAAAGATTCAGAAGGTGAACCGTGTGTCACGAGCTTCGCGGAGTTACTGCGGAGTTCGACGAGGGAGAGTGTGTAGAGGTTGAAATAGATAAGGGACACCAGGTGAAGGGAGATGGGGGCGGCCATCTTATAGTGGGGAAAGTGAACAGTGTAAGGTACATATGCAGCCCATGGTCACCAACTTAAAGAGCTATACCAGAGACACCAATGACTTCATCAACAAGTTAAATTCCATTCAAATCAATGAGGATGAACAAATTTTACTATGCACTGCTGACATCAAGAGTTTATACACCTCCATTCCCCACGCTGGTGGAATTGAGGCCATTGAACTAGCGCTACTGAGATCTGACATCACAGACTCCTTGAAGTCCTTCATTTTAGAACTTATGATTTTCACTCTGTATCATAGTTATTTTTCTTTCGAACAACATTGGTATTTACAGATGTCCGGGATGGCAATGGGCAATTGCGCTGCGCCCACGTACGCTAACATTTACATGGGCAACTTCCAACTAAACCATATTCTTACCAACACCGATTGGAATGACAATCTCAAACTATACGCACGTTACATAGATGATCTATTTTTCATCTGGAAAGACTCTCGAGATCATTTGGAATCAGCATTAACTACTTTGAATTCTAAAGATGACCGGATTGAACTCACTTGGAACATTTCTGACAAAGAAATTACGTTTTTAGACGTACTAGTAAGAATTACCCCTGAGGGCATTGAAACTGACCTGTACAGAAAACCCACTGACCGCAACAATACCTTGTTGTATAGCAGCTTCCACCAAGACTCATTGAAGAGACATCTACCGTTCAGCCAGATGCTGAGAGTGACTCGGATAGTATCCAATGATGAAAGAAGAGACTCCCAATTACAAACCATGGCTGGCAGGTTCTCCACTAGGGGGTACCCACAAAACATCATTGAAGAAGCCCGGGATAAAGTAAAGATGATCTCTCGCTCAGAAGCCTTAAAAAGTAAAAAGAAGGACCCGACGTCCAGAATGGCACTGGTCTCCAGGTATTCCACTTCGAGCAAAATCTACAAGAAGACGATATTGAAACATTGGCGGATTCTATCATCCGAACCAGACTTTGGTGACTTATTCAAAGAACCACCCATCTTTGCTTACAGCAGACCCTTGAACATCAAAGAAATTCTATCCAAGCCAACTGTCACATCAAGAAAGCACACTGGCACACGTCCATGCCATCATTGCAACAATTGCAATAATGTTATGGGAGGCAACACCTTAAATCATCCTATGAGAGGATTTAACATCAATCTCAATGTAGATGCTACATGCGATTCAGCTAATTTGATTTATTTACTCAAATGTCCCTGTGGGAAAACCTATGTGGGAAAAACCAGTAGAAAAATCAAGACTAGACTTAATGAACATAAGTCAAACATTAGAACCAAGAACACCAAATCAAATGTGGCCGTCCACTTTAATGAAGCACACCACAGTGTGGCACAACTGAAGTATTTGGTACTTGAAATGGTCGCCCACATTGAGGGCAGAGACAATAACAAAGTCCTCTTACAACGAGAGACCTCGTGGATATATCGTCTCCAGTCGTTGAAACCTTTCGGTCTTAATGACCGGACCGAACTCAGTTGTTATTTATAATGATTTATAATGACTCTGTTTAATACAATGTAACCCGTTCTGCATATGTACCTTACACTGTTCACTTTCCCCACTATAAGATGGCCGCCCCCATCTCCCTTCACCTGGTGTCCCTTATCTATTTCAACCTCTACACACTCTCCCTCGTCGAACTCCGCAGTAACTCCGCGAAGCTCGTGACACACGGTTCACCTTCTGAATCTTTCCACAGTAAGTAAACACAACCGCATGTTCTCCACCTTCTCAACCCCGCTAGGTTTTGGTAACATCATTTAACGACCACGGTTCGTTTTTTGCAGCTCTGATGTGAGCGCCACGCTGTTTTTACAAGCGTAAGATCCGTTTTAACTTTCAACCTCCACCTTTTAATTTCTTGTCACTTTGACGATTTACCGTCATGAGTTTTTCTCATCACCCATTTCCGTTTTAAAAGCATGCTCACAGACTTCAATTCCACACGCACCCCTGCGTATTAGATAAGCGCATGACCTTGTCTTGATCACTTCCTTTAATACACATAATGCTGTTGTTTCACACATTCACTCACCCGTTAACGCATGTTAAACTCACACCCTTCTTGGCGCCTTAAGCTGAGACACTCTCTCGCACCATGCTTTTGCATTGGCATTTACTTATTGTTGGTCTAAGTTGCATTTTTTGTATCCTTCCACAGCGCTCCTTGATAAAGGACCACTGTTAGTCCGAAATGCATTGGAGCATGTCTTGAAAATATCGTTGGATTGTATCCATTCGTTTAGCGTGATGTAACGCTTTAATACAAGAACTTGTGAAATTACTAAACAAAACTATATGATGAAACCTTCGTATTGACTTTTCATTAACTTTACTTCATTGAACTTCATTTGAGTCAGTTTATCTGAACTTCTCAAGTGTGCCCACCTTACGGGGATGTTTCTACGTACCACGTAGCACACTCACCTTAAAGAAATCTATATTACAACACCTAGTTCCTCATAACATCCGTGAATTCCAGCCCTTTTTCTGAGGATAGGTTTTATCGGGTTTGACCTGATGGATTTGTCACGCAATATCACGAGATTTTACCAAATGTCGTAAAAACACGTTCGGATATGCTGCATGACTCATAACTTTGAGTTGGTTAGAAACGCTTGTTTTCACCAGAATCCAAAATAAGAGGTAACGTAACTCATAATCATAATGAGGGCCTAAGAAGCATAAACAGGGCACACCCATTTTAAGTAATCTTTCAGGAAAAGTCTACACCAAAGAAATTTGATGAGAATGTTACGGATTCACTGTTTTCCTTCTGCATTGAGAGGCGATGACCAGATTTTAATCAGTTAATTGAGGGCCTTCATTGGGTATTATGATGAGAAGCATTGTTTTAATCATGGTGGTGCTTTTCCAGAGATGGATTTATCTACTATGGTCAGGCTTTTAAACTGGATCTGTGATAGTCCACAAATGTGGATTATTATTATAGTGCTTAACTCTATTTCGGAAACAACAAGATGATGAATGAAATGCTTGAATTTAATCTCAGCAACTGGCAATCGCTCAGGGCCACATCCCAATCCATCCCATCCCAATCCATCGCTTTTCACCCACCATGCCACCTCAGTTTGGACCCTTCCAAATGCAAATCAGGCCTGACTCATGGGAACAGTCAATGGATAGATGAAACACAACTTAAGTGTTATAATCTGCTGTCTTGTCATGCCTTCGCTCATCTGCTCAGCTATGAGGGCATGGAATGTTGGGGTGTCATTATAAGGTTGGATTGGCAGCTAGAGAGAGTAGGCTGAGCAGAGAGGATGCTTCTGGTGAAGTAAACAATTGGGAGGAAGAGGAAACGTGGAAATGACAGACAAGTAAGAAATGCACGCAGTGGTCGCTTCCATTCCTATCCAACCCTATCACAAAAGTGAAAAAAACACCTGTACTTTGGCCGCACATACCACATACAAATGAAACCAAAAACACCACAACTAATCCCCAGCATTGTCACAACCAAGGATGGCTCCATTTGCATGGCACAAGATGACGATGAATATAGCTTCATCTAGACAGTGTAAGAGCATTTCCTGCATTCCTGTGGCTGGAGGGGGAGACCCAGGTACTGAGATGAGGAGAATGGACAGGGCTCCCTTAAGAAGTTCCAAGAGGGCCCTGTTAGCAAAGGACTGCTGATTAGACCTTCTGGGGCACTGCCATTTGGTTGATGATAAGGCTTCACTTTCTGTTTGTCAAGCGGAGGAAGTTCCTAGTCAGGGATTGGTCTTTTGTGTGTCTCTGATTGCTTCTTCAGGAAGGTTGATGACAAACAGTAGCAGAAAATGCGCACTTCTTTTCACTCATGTTGTTTTGACCCATGCTTGCAACCATCCCCACTGCTACCTATTAGAAATCACATCATTTTGCACAAAGGTTGTGTCTGAACAGCAACCTGAAATTGACCTTAGAAAGAGAACCACTCCAAACTAGTTCTGAAGCCTCAGACATTGGATTCAGATCCCCTGTCTTGAAAATGCAGGTAAACGTGTGATCTAAACCACCTCACTTTGTTCCAGTACCATGATCTTCTTTAACAGAGAATTTGCTCCACCATGTACTTGAAGAGCTGATGTGAACTCAGGGCAGATGTCTGCCTCACATTTGTCTCCCAGAGGTGAGGGGACATCACCTGAATTCAACACTTGCTGCTGAATGAGGGTCTACCTAAACAGCGTAAAAGCCTGCCTGCCTGCCTGCTGAGAGAGGGAAGGACGATACCTGGTCCTGAAAAGTGGAGACTGTACAGGATGACTAGCTAAGTGTGTTCCTGGTGTAAGGATCCCAGAGAAATTTGCTGACCCAAGAGAGCTATTCAGGAATGACCTGTGTTGAAAAGGGTTCCCCTGGTCTCTTAGTGCAGTTTATGAATGTGTTCAAGATTTTACCAGAGCATGTACACCTACAAAGCCTAGCAGACTGCTGCTGCTGAGAAGAGGAAAACTGTGTTGCTGCCAAATCAGAGTTCTGAACTGTACAAAGGCCGCACTTTCTCCTAAAGACATGAACTTAAGGAACGCAGCCTAGAGGCGGCAACTGCCACTGTTGAATGCAATATTGCAGCTGACCAGGAGGGATGCCACTGCTGGAGTTTGCTGCTGCTGCCGCATTCCTTCCTTTTCCGAGATTGTTCTACAAACCTTGCCCTCAGCACTATTTCCCTACAAAAAAAGAGTCAAGCTGTGAGGATAGCATTGCAAATTGCGTTCTCCACACAACCAGGACTACTGTAAGCAACCAGCAAATACAACACGGGGTTTTTCTTGCATCAGGCGGAAAGTGCCTGAGGCTTGCAGGCAAGCCTGATGAGCCTACTTGCGACTATTTGCATAAATTATAAAAACATTCAACTGAGTTGCCCTTCGATCCACTGAGAACATTTTGCACCATTTGCACTGGAACCTAATCTTGGATGAGTCTGCAGAGGGATGGGATGGTAATAGGAGGATCTCAACCATAAGGTGAGGAAAAGTGATTACTGTGAAGGTGAGGGAGGTTGTAACGCCTCATTCTTAGAACACAGCTTAATATAACCCTTTATGTCACACGGGAGACCACTTACAGCAAGTCGTTGTAACGACTTGCGATGTAATAGTTTGCGTTGTAACAACGCAGTCGGTGTAAGGACCCATGTTGTAATTGAATGCGTTGTAGCGCATTTGTTGTAAAATGATGTATTCATGTCCCACCCATCAGAGTGTGTAGTATTAAGTACCGATGTGATAGTAAGTACTTTCTTTTCCATAAAAGGTGAGCACAAGGCTGGACATTAAGTTAATGTATCTGTTGACAAAACAGAATCACTAGCTCACTTTTTGTGCGTCTGTCCGGCTCTCCTGGAACCACGTCGTAGATTACTAAAACAGATCTGCAACGAGTTAAAAATCCGCACCTGCAGGCAAGGGGTAACTTCTTGGCTGGGAGGGAGCTCAGTTATCTTGGCATGCCGGGGAACAAAATTCCTGGCAGAAGTGAAAAAATGCCTGAGTCTTGTGGAACAAGGACAGGGTGAAAGAAGTGGGTTAATTAATGCTGCGTTGATCCCAATGTCTTGTAATCCCTGCACAAACATGTAATAACATTCTGACCTCCTAATGCCGGTGGGAGTTTCCCCGGAAGAAACCCCTTTTTAAAACTGTGTTACATCATTTTAACAAAGGAAGAGTCTAATCTTTTTAGTATGCATTTTTTTGTACCATAACATTAACATGTGGAAATTGTAATGATTTTAATTAATTATGCAATAAACCTTTTTGACTTTGACTTTGTATCTGTTGACTCTCTGAAGACTGTCACTGCTCATCCTCGTTACCCTACGAGTCAAGTGCAGAAAGGGTTGTACTTGCCCCAGTTTGAACAGACATAGTATTATGGAAGCTTAGACAGCAGGGAAAACAACCACTACCACAATGGTTGGGGCCCACTAACCAGTCTGCCCTGTGCCACCCAAACAGGGTCTGACATCTTGCCCTTAAAAAATAGAGGTATTTTTCCATAACCTTCCTTATTTAGCCACAGTAAGAAGTGTTGATGAATTTAATTATACACAAAGTCAACACAAGGGTGTCTTCTCTAAATGGTAGGAGGCAGTGATGGACTATTTAACCACTGTAAAACCTTCCGTAATCTGATTAAATCACAGAAAATTATTACCATCAGTAGATGAAGAGCATAAGAACAAGAAAGCTTTTTCATTCATGTCAAATCCAATCTGGGCAAGTTTGCATCGGTGAGGTGTTTTGGGCATTACTAATTACTTATGAGTCTGTTTGACCTATATTACTAATTTATGGCGGCCATTTAAAATGGAGAAAATGAATCGCCTTTGAGTCCTTAGGCCTCTCATGTATTGATGCTGACCCCCTCCTGGGATCTGGACACATTACAGAAGGTGTTATTGTAGCAAGGGGTCCTAGATGCTTTATATCCATTAATGCATATTCCTATTACATAACCCTCTTAAACATCTAATTCTCTCTTTTGGGGATTAAAGAATGAGTAGGGTCTTGTATACTTTTGACCATGGAAAACTGAAACATCGGCATTGCTTCTGCTATTGATTGTAAATAAGACTTCGTCTTTCCTACTTGAATGAATTACTTAGCAGCCACGGCCCGTGGAGGGAGTTTCGGTGGGGCGGAGAGGCGCACCCCCCACCCCGCCTCTCTGCCCCACCGAAACACCCTCCACGGGCCGCGGCTGTTACTTAGATGGAGTACGATATAATAGTTTGATAACACGTTTTTATCACACAACTCTGTAATTTGTATGAATTCTGCCTTCTTGTTCCGTTATGTCTTTCATTTTTAATATACATATTTGTTTAAGTACAAAAATACATTAAGCATTTGTAGCTTTGAAATGTTTAAATTCAAGCTGTTCAAGTATGGTTTGACAATATTAATTTCATTCATTAGTTTGATTGATAGTATGTGATCGTTTCTTTGAAAGCACTTTCCTATCTAGATATTGCGTGACCCATTTCCCGACGGGTTATTGGGTAGGAAGACCATGAAAAGAGCAAGAGCAGCCATAAGCCTGCATGCTGTGCCATACTAAACTTTGACAAACATAAATACATTTGTTGCTACCCATTCATGTAAATGAAACATCTTAGAGGACATCCCTCTATCTATATAATGGAAGTTACAAACATTGGCCTAAACCACAAGATTTTCTTCCAACTTCACAAGACTGCTCATAGGATGGTAAAAAGCTAAATAGCTCAAATGCATTCTGCGCATCAGAAAGCCCAACGGAACATGAGATGGAACAATCAGGAATGGTCAACACAATGTAAATAAACATCTTTTTAGCACTATATTGAGAAAGGTAAAGAAAAGATGGAAAGTGAAAAAAGACTCCTTCAGAAATCTAGGTAACTCATTTTATTCTGTCTCTTGCAGGGCGCACAAGGAGATGATGGCATGAAAGGAGCACAGGTGATATTTCTGCCGTTTTAAAATTTCGAAGCATGTCAATGTATTGTACTTTTTTTTATTACTTCTCTTGTAGAAATTAGTTTTGGTATGTAATCCAGATTCTCCTTATTTAACAGACATGTAATGTAACCCCTTGCCACTACTTGGAGAGTCTGGGGTCCCCCTCTGCCAATGCCTCTGTGTAAATCAGAGAAGCAGCTCTGGGGCAGCTTTAGAGCAATCAGTGAAACGCGTACATTGCTTAGACATTTATAGCAGTTGTGATAAAGTTTATTGCACAATACAATAGACGATAAATTCATAGTTACAATAGAAATGTATCTGTCAGTACTTTCATATCAATAAACCGCTTAAATGGGGGCGTGGCCAGCAGCATGGCGTGTTAGGACGCATAGTCGCGGAGCTCCCGACGAGCTGCCCCAAATCCGTCTTACAACTACCCCAAAATAAAATCAAACTTGCCGTGCAAGACCCGGACAGCAGCGGGACACGGCAGAGAAGCGTGCCCTCCGATGTTGTGGCGGAAATAACTTGTTTTCGCGCACCCCGCCGAAGACGGACTGACACGACCAGCCGGAGGCAGCAGGGCGGCCGGCGCATCCACGCATCGCCGGCGCAGCGGAACACCCGGCCCCCAGATCTGACGGTGGGAGCGCGAGTTCATCGCCTGGCGGGGGAGGCTTGGCGGCGCTGGACGGTAAGACCGGGGGCCCCACCGGAGCGGCAGCAACACGGGCCCCAGATTCAGGCACTCCCTCGCCAAGATGGTGGACGGGGCACAGACGATATGAGGTGAAGGGCTGCGGCCGCATCGCACCGTCGCCCTGCACACACCTGCGGTGCACGCCCACGTGGAGGAGAGGGACCGTGGAGGCGACCCGACCAGGCAAGGAACCAGTGACGGGTCCCGGGGAGCGGCGGGGGAGACGGGGACCGGCTCGGCGCCTTTACCAAGATGGTGGCCGGAGCCGCGAACTGAGAGAGGGGACGCTCCATCCCGGTACATGGTCCCTGGGCGCCCTAGAGTCGGGCTGCACGCAGGGGGAATCCTATAACCCCCTGGGGACATCAACATTAATAGTGGACAGCAGAACCGAGGCGAGCCCCACACCAGCCGCTGCCTACCCGGCTGAGGCCCCCATTCGCACACTACACGGACCAGGCGGACCCCCCCCCCGCACCCTCGGCTCCCCGAGTAGCAAGGGGGTCATTGCAGGTGGGGCTGAGATTGAGACACAGATCGCGGGCTGGAGTACACTGCGCCAAGAGACGGGGCTAAGGGGGACCAGTTGGCACTACCCCCCTTTGATCGACGCACCAAGAAAGGAACTGTGGGGACGACAGTGACCCGTCTGGACACCGCTGAGGGGCGCCCCGACCATAGAAGCACCGGGTGTGCGGCAGAGGCGTCGCAGGGCATAGCGGGCAATGGCTGACTCCCAGGAGACGGGGCGAAGAACTACAGTTGTGGATCCCACGCGCTTGCGCCATCGCCACGGTACACTATGGGAAAGAAGGATCCACCGATAAAACCGCAGAAACAAGGGCCCATGGACAGCTTTGCCACCTCGAGGCAGGTAGGGGATCCTCTCCCGGCCACATCGACTGTGCGCTCAGACACTGAACTCCTGATGAGCGCTATCCAAGCATCCTGAACTGACATCCAGGAATCCCGAGCGGCCCTGGAGGTCAAGATTGGCGAAGTGGGTTCCGAAGTGACGCTGCTGAGGTAAGACTTCCGAAATCTATCAGATAGGGTAGCATCTGCCGAAACACGTATGGGCGAAGCCGAAGACTCGATTACTACCCTAAGAAAAGACATGGCGGAGCTTCAAGCGTCACACCGTCAGCTCCTATGGAAGGTTGATGACGCGGAAAACAGGGCGAGGCGCAACAACCTCCGTTTCGTAGGTTTTAGGGAAGGAATTGAAAAGGTGGATATGGTGTCCTTCCTTCGCTCCTGGCTGCTGGACACCTTCCCGACGGTGCAGTTTTCGACATGCTTCATTATCGAGAGGGCACACAGGGCCTTCCTGGCCAAGCCACCGGAAGGAGCGAGTCCAAGACCGATCATTGCGCGCTTCCTTAATTTCGCGGACAGGGACCTGATCCTACGGGAAGCGAGGAAACTGGGGGAGATCTGCCTAGAGAGTGCACACATCATGGTTTTCCCGGACTACAGTCAGGAGGTGCAGAAGCAGCGCCGCTCCTTCGACGCTGTGAAAGCGAAACTTCGGGACCTGAAGATATCCTACATGCTACTCTTCCCAGCAAAACTTAAAGTGCTCTACAAGGAACAGTCACTTTTCTTTACCCATCCGGAGGACGCCTGGCAATGGCTGGAGGAACGCCCGATACTCAACAGCAGAGAAGCTGCTGGAAGGGACATGTTGGATAGGTCTGTGCGAAATGGTCCACATTGGGAACTGCCAAGGACCCGGAGGATGAACTCTAGGAGAACGAGGAGACAGAACCCAGCGACGCCATACCGAAGTCGTGGCGCAGAGGGGACGCGGAAGGGACGATCGGCTTCCCCGAAGACGGGGTCGGGCTCTAGATTTACATGTTTACAGACCAATGCCCGCTCAGAAGGAGATGAAGACGACAATCTTGAGAGCCGCACATCTGGCGGGGAGGAGAGGGAGGGAGAGAATTCATCGGTCCACCCTCTAGTGGATGCGATCGGAGTGCTGGAGCAAAATGGGTCGGAACAGCACAGCATGCCTGAATCAGAGACTCAAGACTCAAGATCATGAACAGTGACGGCTTGGGATGTCGGAGATGCAGCTCGTTGCTGGGAACCACGCAAGTTGGCACGCCCACATTTCTCTGCTAGCTTCTTTTACTACAGTTGTTTGTATAAGTTGTTGTTGTAGGTTACTCTCCTACCCGGATAGTGGGCGGAGGGACTAAGAAGTGGTTTAAGGGAGGGATGTGTGGGCGGGCGACAGGCCTTCTCCTGCGGACGGTTCCGTCTTCTGTTGGGATGGGACTGGATGGGGAGGGAGGTGGGGTGGGGGGGATGGGGGGCTTTTACATCTGTTTGGATTGAGGGGATTTGGGAGGGGGGAGTTGAAGGGGTAGAGGTAACAGTCCAGAAACAGCAGCCATGCACAGAGAAGTTTGACACCGCCTATCCACGTCAGTATTCTGCCACACCAACCTATCGCTCACATGAATGGCTAGCACACTCACTGCACCGCGAATAGACAGTCGGGGAGTTAGTATCCTGACATGGAACGTAAACGGGTTGGGCTCCAAAGTCAAAAGAGGGCTAGTCAACTCCTATCTTAAAAGACTGGACCCCGATGTTACCCTGCTTCAGGAAACGCACCTAAAAGGCACACACTGCACCTTCATAGCTAGAGGTAGATTTAGAGTATTGGCACATGCGGGATACACGTCAGACTCCAGGGGGGTGGCGGTCATAGTCAAAAAGTCCTTTCCCTTCGCCATTTCACGCACCTGGATAGACCCAATGGGGACATATGCGGGGGTCCAGGGGACTTGGAGGAGAAACACGTACACATTAATCTCGGTGTATGCACCACCAAAGTTACAGGCACGAACACTGAAGGCTCTTGCCACCATTCTCCTGGACACAGCCGACACTGTCCAGGTAGTGGGAGGCGATTTCAATGATGTGATGGACACTAGGCGAGACCGCTCAGGGATGATGGACAGAGGGGGCTACGAACCACGCTGGCTAACCAGATGGACACTATGGGCCTCATAGATGTCTGGAGATGGCCTACTCCTACTACTCAGGGGCACATAAGGTGTTCTCAAGACTGGATTACATATTCCTGTCCAGGCAGTTTGTGAGAGGGGATGACACGGCGGAGTACAAGGCCAGAGGGATATCAGACCACTCACCTTTATGGGTGCAGATAGGCCGTACCCGGGAGGGGGTAGGTGCCTCATGGCGCCTGGCGGCCTGGGACCTCCAGACGGCGGCGATTCGACGCGGTCTGAGGGCAGACATCAAGGTCTATGTAGCAGATAACGAAGGAACAGTGGACTCGAAGGTCACCTTTTGGGAGGCCATGAAACCCGTTCTAAGGGATAGGTTGCGGAGTAGGAAAAGTGAGGAACGCCGTAGGCTCCTGGCAGAAGTCACAGGGGTGGAACGAAATATCTTAACGTGGGAGGAAGACTATCAACGTCATAAAGACACCGGGACGCTTAGGAGATTACTGGACACCCAACGGCAATATAGGGAGCTAGTCATGAATGAGGCAAAAACCCAATCACTGGCCACCCTCCACCGCCTGTACGACGTGGGCGACAAATCAGGCAAGCTCTTGGCATGGCTCAGCCGTAAGGAGCAGGCAGCTAGATGGATTGAGGCCGTTAGGAACTCGGACGGGGTGCTTGTCACCTCCGAGGTGGCGATAGCCGACACTTTCGCCTCACATTATGAACTCTTTTATGCGGCTAGAGATCTGGGAACCAGTGAGGAGGCGGGAACATATATCGCACAGGTGGACCTGCCTGCACTGTCCCCTGAGGAGCTCTTGACCTTGGAAGCCGACGTCACGACTGACGAAATATCGGAAGCCATATCCACATTGAAACCGGGGAAAACTCCGGGCCCGAATGGGTTTCCGGCGGAATTCTTCAAATGTACTGCGGACCTTCTAGGCCCACATCTTAAGGGGCTCTTTACCGAGGCCTACCAAACCGGAGAACTTCCACCAGATCTCTCCATGGCCACGATTGTCCCGATTTACAAAGAGGGCAAGCCCAAGGAAGACTGTGCATCCTACCGCCCCATCTCCCTCCTCAATACGGAGGTGAAGATACTGGCGACTATACTGGCACGACGCCTAAGGCCAGTCATCACAAACCTTGTTCACCTGGACCAATCAGGCTTCCTACCGGACAGGATAATTTCAAAAAAGGGGGTGGTGATGGACAGAATATCTCAGTTAATCAGAACACTCCTACCCAGTCAACAGATCAGGGCTTGATCCATCACCGTTTTTTAGCTCACTGCACCATCCCAGTTCAGAAGCTGGCTATATGCAAATTAGTCTGTCCCTGCCCCAGTGCATCATGGGAACAGGGCAGACCAAACTACCAAGCCAATTCTTCACTGGAAAGGAAACAAGCTTCCGGAGATCCGGTTTCTGGCATTACAGCCGTCTTCGGCCCGGCTTGCTTGAATCCGGATGGTGCAGTGAGCAAGGGACTCATGTCTGAGCATACCCTTCCACACTTATGGTGGCCAAAATAATTTCAAGGGGTCAGACTAATTTGCATGTAGCCAGATACTCTGTCCATCACCACCCCCACTTTTTGAATCCTACCGGACAGGGCCACCAAATTAAACCTTTGGCGTACCCACAATTGGATGCAGGAGGTGAGGGGTAGGGCCGACCCGCATTGGTTCCTCTCCCTTGACGCCGAAAAGGCTTTCGATGCGGTGCATTGGCCGTTCCTTATTGCAGTGCTTCACAGTTTTGGGTTTGGCCCTAAATTCCAGAAATGGATCCAGCTCCTTTACACTGCTCCGAGGGCCAGAGTGCGAGTTAATGGTCAGCTATCCCGTGAATTCCCGGTTTGGCGAGGCACGCGCCAGGGTTGACCCCTGTCCCCCTCCTTTTCACACTAACAATAGAGGTTCTGGCAGCCAGGATTCGCCATAATGAGGGCATCGTAGGCTTTACAAAGACTGACACAGATCTCGTACAGGAGAAGATATCACTCTATGCAGACGATGTCCTTCTGTATATCTCGAAACCCGAGACTACAATACCTGAACTGTTCCGAGAGCTAGAACACTACGGCAGATGGGCAGGACACACTATTAACTGGCACAAATCGATTCTCTATGATCCAGGAGGTAGGGATGAGTGGACAGGGCTACCAGAGCAACTTCTGACGTCTACTGAAGGCTTCCAATACCCAGGGATATACATTACACTGGATAGAACCTTATCGTTCCAAAAGAACTTGGAACGGATTATCTTGAGCGCGACGGCGGACATGGACCGTTGGAGGCAGCTTCCACTCACCCTCTTGGACCGAGCGGCAATGTATAAAATGATCACATTACCAAAATTCCTCTACGCATTACAAAATGAATACTATCCTCTTCCGACCTCGGTATTTACCAGGATCCATTCGGATCTGAGAACCTTCCTGTGGCAGGGCAAACAACCTAGGGTGGCGCTAACAACACTCCAAAGGCACCAGTAAAGTGGGGGAATCTCACTTCCGAATTTAGAAGCGTACTATTGGGCAGAACACTTGACACCAATAAATGACTGGCTGCACGCCCCGGCAGACCACCCGGCCTATGCCCTAGAAAAGTTGAAGCTGTCCTCCAGAAATATCTTATATTATGTATACGGAGGCTCTAGACGAGCGCCGTTACTCCCTGCCACTATCTTTTCACTCGACGCCTGGGCCAGGGCCACGAAACGCATGGGCTGGGACAAGAAACCGACTCGACAGACGCCTCTATGGCACTGTCAGTGGCTGACGGAACTACACAAGTTGCGGGGTTTCCGGGGATGGGACAACATCGGCATCTCCACAATAGGCGATGTGATTGCCAAAGGTGAGTTGAAATCTTTCAACACCCTCAGGTCAGAATTCGGGCTGCACGCCTCCCAATTCTTTAAATATACCCAACTCCGCCATGCATGGGGGGGCACAGAAAATCCAGCTCACTGATATCCCTGAATACGCGCCTTTAGAGGGAAGACTCCTGCAGGAGCAAATTCCGGGGAAGGCAGTCTCCCTAACCTACAAGACCCTGACCAACAATATGTTAGGTGACCTGATGAAATTACGATATACATGGGAAGGGGAATTGGGAGCCATGGAAGATCTGGATTGGGAAATTGTATTAATGCACCCACGGGACGTAGCGAAAAAATCCAGGCTGAGGAAAGTCAGGAAAATGGTCAGGCGATTTAGTCGATGGTTCTTAAGTAATTTTGCCCGGCGTTAAACGCCTCTAATACCATACAAAGTTTATCAAATAAAGAGGCAGGCGCTGGAGACAGGAAGACAGGAAACAAGTTTTATTCCGACGGAGCAGAACACATCAGATCGGACAACAAGGTATCGTCTCGAGGTGCTCTCTGACAGCCTCTCTGAGGCCTGGCCTTTTATACACTGGTTTACGACATGTGATCATTCTTTATTACAATAAAGACATTGTGAAGTAATGAAAATGACATCCCCGGTAGCCCCCAGTTCCGGCTCATTCCAACACGTGGCTACAGTAGAGGTCCTCATCCCCCGTACAATAGGAGGGGGCTATCACGCAGCTGAGTGTTCCGCCGATTCCATTGGAATGTGTGCGCCTGATCGAATCTAAGGGGGTGGGGAGGTCATGATCAATAGTAACTCCTTTGAAGAGGGGCGAGTGCACACAGTAGTGGGCAATAAACTGTATCCTCAGGCTAAGGGATGACCAGCGGTCCGTGCAGACAATCGGGCTCAGAGGAAGGGTCATCAAAAGAGGGGTATTCATGGAAGGAAATGAGTTGTTGGTCAGGCGCGGGGTGTGATTCCCAGAGACAGAGTCATGCGGAAGGGGAGGGTTCATGACTTGTGCTTGTGGGAGCGGGGGCAGCCAGGGTGCATGGGGGATGCTTGCAGGGTCAGGGAAGTGCGCTGACGAGCGATCGTGATCAGGGTGACCATGGTACCTAAAATGGCTGTCGTGCATGTTCATACGTGAGTCTGAGGAATGGGCAAGATGGCGCAGATGATGTTCAGTTCACAAACTAAAATTCCACAGTCCTCCCTTTTAACATGTCTTGCCAGCTTGTCAATTCGGATCTATCCCCATAAGACCACGTATTTCTATCTCATAGAGGGGACTCATGTGCTCAGTTCTAAAGTCCAAAGTCTTAGGGCACATACAGTTGGAAATGAGTGAACACAAAGGTGGCAAACATTGAATACCTAAGCAACACCCACACAGTACCACGACTGGTATTAGTATAAATGTAAACAACCTCCATCCCCAGTCCTTCAAAGTGTCCCAAAACCAGCTTCCAAGCGACCATCCTTCTTGCTCCTGGTGAACCTCTGAGGATAGTCTGTGGAGGTGTTCGATTGCTTTGTAGACTGAAGGCGAGTTATCTGGCACGTAGGTGCAACAGCTGGAGCAGATGATGCGGCATGCTCCTCCACGGTCGGCCAGAATCACATCCAGAACAAGGCGGTTTTGGAGAGCCACCAGGGGGACTGCCTGGAGCTCAGCCGTGTTGTTAGCGAGGATGCCAGCCGTGATGTTAATGGTTGTTTCTACTGCCTGAGGCAGGTGTCGGATAGCGCGGCTATTTGCCATTGGGCCCCACAGAGGAACAAGTCCCTTCACCGCATCCAGGAACTGTGCTCCGGTGGAGTCGGCTTGTCCAATGTCTCCGGCGCGCTTTTGCCGGTGATGGTAGGCTGGGGCCACATACGTGGGAGGAAGAATGAAGGCGATGTAGCACGTACCCCTCCAACCTTTCGGGAGCCAAGTGTAAGCTTTGGTGCCACAAACAAAGTACATATTTGGAGAAGCAACAAAGGAGGGGGGATCAGCTGAGACCAATGTTCTGGTGATGTGGCAGGAACTGTGACCCACCAGCTGTGTTCCCTGGCCTTCGAGGCACACGAGTCCTGTGACATTGATGACAGACAGGGCCACAGTCAGAGTGGCAGCCGTTCGCTTCCGCAGGTAGGAGAAGGTGGGTCTAGCTGGATTGTGGAGCACTTGCATTTCGACTCTTTCTTTGGCAGGGATGTTCATATGGAAGGCGGAACCTGAGGTCACAGGACAAAAGGGGGCAGACGTCCTTCCTGTTTTGTTCAGCCAGAACCCATAGTAGAAGTGTGACACTGTTTGACCAGAAGCGGCGTTGTCCTTGTGGCTTTCCTGCAAGAGGATCAACCAGGCGAGGCAGGAGCCGTGAACTGAGAAAGGAGAAGGGATGAAAGGTATGGAGTGTTCAGTGGCATGCGGGAGCAACCCGCAGATCCAGCAGTTCGTGACATTTGTAGCAAGGTTGTGCTGGTGCAACAGTTGCACGAAGGAATTGTTCCAGAACTCTTTACGCCTTTCTCGGAGCTGAGGCGAAAGGGAAATCACGTGATGCTCTTTCATGGTGGTTGGCTGTGCAGTGGTCGGCAACATCTGATGAGCGGGTGTGCTGTCCTCCAAGATCCAGAAGGAAGTCATGAGGAGGAGGCAAAGGAGGAAGAGAATGAAGAAGGCGATTGTCTTTGATTTGTGCAAATTGTCAGCCTTTGGGTTCCTGTAGTGGGTATTTCCGGTTGCGTCCATCATCTTCTTGTCTGGCGCTTCCATCATCTTCTTATCTGGCGCTTCCATCATCTTCAAGGTGCTCGGTAGTGGGCAGAAGCACAGACTTTGTTTAGCTTCTCTCCGGGTAACCCGTGGTTGTTTTAGGCCACCGTTCTGAGATTTTAACTTAGTCCGTGGTCTACTTAGCCAAAGCTCCCTCCTTTCGACGCAGGAAATACCCTTCCCGGGATGGCACAGTGGGATCAGAGAATTTTGCAAGTTCAAGTGCCTCGGTATCAGGATAGCAGTTCAGTGATGGCCGGTCTTTGTTCAGGAGCTCTTCTTGGGTGTCGACGTTTTCTGTCGTGGCCAGGGTCGAGGAGACCTTCTTGCAGTGGTGGGCGTGCAGCCAGTGCCTTTTTCCCTCCACTCGAAGAGCCGTCCGAGTGGTGATCAGTACTTGCCAGGGGCCCGTCCACCGGGGTTCCAGACTCTTTGCCCATTGAAAATTCCGGACTAAAACATAATCTCCCGGTTGGATATCGTGACCGGGACCCCTGGAAGCATCGGGGATGGCCTGCTGCACCTGTTGATGAATGACAGACAAAGTTTTAGTTAATTTGTACAAATAATCTGACAGCAGGACGTCGGGGACGTCGTGAATGGAGGTCGGTTTGGGGGCAGTCCAGAGGTTCATGGGTCGCCCAAACACGACCTCGTAGGGGGTCAAGTGGTGCTTAGTGGGAGTGGAGCGCATCGATAGCAATGCCAGTGGGAGGGCATCTGGCCACTTAAGTCCTGTGGTGGCCACTATTTTTGACAGTTTCAGTTTCAGTGTAGCATTGTGTCGCTCAACTAGGCCAGCGGATTGGGGGTGGAAGACCGCATGGAACCTCTGCTTTACCCCCAGCCCCTTCAAGATTAGTTGGATAACTTCAGCTATGAAGTGGGGGCCATTGTCGCTCCATAAAATTCGACAAAGGCCGTAGCGAGGGAAAAACTCTTTCAGTAGTACTTTGGCAGTAGTCATGGCAGTGTTATCACGGGTTGGATAGGCTTCCACCCATTTGCTGAAGGCACATACAATGACTAATACGTACTTCAAGCCTTGGCATCTCTCCAGCTGGATGTAATCCATCTGGAGGACCTCAAAGGGGTGGTCGGGGATTCCAAACCCTCCCCGGGGTACCACAGTTCCTTTCCCGGGGTTGTGTTGTAGGCAGATGAGGCACTGCTGGACCAGGCGTTTGGCTGAGTCGGGGATTTTGTTGTTGTGCCAGACTTTGGAAATGAGTTCAATCATGGGGGCAGAACCTATGTGTGCAGGGGAGTGTGCCACAGTCAGTATGGGAATCAAGTATGAGTCAGGCAGCAACCACTTGTTTGTGTCTTTTGTCCGCCAGCAGCCTTCATCGTCCTTTAGACCCACCCGTGCCCACTCAGTCAGTTCGTGAGGTGTGCTGGCCGACTGGATGTCCCTAATCGTTTCCCTAGCGTCAGTCCATTTTTCTGCTTGTGACCTGGTCACATACATGCGTGTCGTCGTCCTATTCTCAGCTGTGGTTCGGGCAGTGATGTCGGCCAGTGCGTTTCCCTGTCCAACTAAGTCTGTCACCTTCTTGTGTGCCTGGCATTTGATTACCGCTAATCGTTTGGGGAGGAGAACTGCTTCAATCAGGGCGGAGACTAGATCTCCGTGAAGGATGGGTGTGCCGTGGGACGTCAGGAATCCCCTTTCCCTCCACAAGAGCCCAAAATGATGAACCACCCCGAAGGCATACTGGCTGTCTGTGTAAATGTTCGCTGTGGTTCCTGCTGCTATGATACATGCTCGTGTGAGGGCAATTAGCTCTGCCGCCTGTGCGGATCGTTGCGTGATGCGGGCTGTTTCAACTACTGTTCGGGCTGTCGTCACCGCATAGGCAGCTGAGGTGGTGCCGTCTGGGAGTTTGATACAAGAACCGTCTACCCATAGTTCTCCATCAGGGTCTGTAAAAGCAATGTCTCGGAGGTCAATTCTACTCCTGGTCTGTTCGTCCGTGAGGGTCACACAGTCGTGTATAGGGGGCACATCGGGGTCATTTTCAGGCAAGGGCAACAGTGTAGCAGGATTCAAAGTCGTGCATCTCTTAAGAGTGATGTGGGGTGCAAGTAGAGTCAATTCGTACCCCGTCAGTCGTGCACTAGTCAGGTGTTGAGTCTTGGTCTGGTTCAAAAGGGTGTCAACTGCGTGGGGTACTAACACCGTGAGAGAGTTCGAAAGTACAATTCCCTCACTCTGACGGATAGAGACAGCAGCAGCGGCTACTGCTCGAAGGCAGGCAGGTAAAGCTCTGGCGACTGGGTCAAGAGTGGCAGAGAAGTAGGCACAAGGGCGCTGTTTGGAGCCGATGGGCTGAGTTAGAACAGACAATGCGCATCCCTCCCTTTCGTGAGTGAAGAGGGAGAAGGGCTTGGAGTAATCTGGTGTTCCTAGGACGGGTGCCGAGCAAAGGGCATCCCGCAACTCCTTAAAGGACGCTTGGCATACGGGGGTCCAAGGGAGTGGGAAGGGAACATCTTTGGCCAACAGGGAAAGAAGGGGCTTGATAATGAGACTGAAATTTGGTAACCATTGTCGGCAAAAAGAGGTAAGGCCCACCAATGAACGGACTTGCTTCTGTGTTTTTGGGATGGGGGTGTCCAGGATGGTTTGGATTCGGTCGGGCGTAAGTTTCCTCCCTTCTTTGGACAGGAGATGGCCTAGGTATGTCACTTGAGGCTGGCAGAACTGCAGTTTCTTTTTGGAGACTTTGTGGCCATTCTCTGCAAGAAAGTGCAAGAGTTGGATAGTGGCCGTGATTGCAAGGGGAGTAGTGTCGGCCGCCAAAAGGATATCATCGACATATTGGATCAACACCACTCCATCTGGTAGCTGGACGGCGTCCAGCTGTCTTTTGAGGGCCTGGCTGTAAATGCTGGGACTTTCAGTGTAGCCCTGAGGAGCTCTACAAAATCGGTACGAACGTTTTTTTAAGGTGAAGCCGAAGAGATAACGGCTGTCTGGATGGATGGGGATAGAGAAAAATGCGTTCTTAAGATCAATAACGGTGAAGGTGGTGGCAGTGGACGGGATGAGAGTCAGAATGGTGGTGATGTCTGAGACTACGGGGTACTGTGGTACCACCACTTTGTTGACTTCTCGCAGGTCGATGATGAAGCGGTACGCTTTCTCATCTCCCTCACCTTGCTTTTTAACAATGGGTAGGATAGGGCTGTTGCAGACATTACTAACCACTTCCTCTACCACTCCTGCATCTACCAGGGACTGAATAATCGCTACCAATGCCTTCTCGCCTTCGGGCGATATCCGGTACTGTGGGAGTTTCGGGAGTATTGCGTCTGGTCGAACAGTTATGTGCACAGGGTCGATCATCATTCGTCCTACATCCGAGTCGTTTCTGGCCCATAGGTACAGGGGTAGGGTGTCGAGTAAGGATAGGTCAGCATCAGTCATAGAGTACATATGTCGTGCGGGGCGGGATCTAGACATGCTCGGGTTGTCATACAGGATGACTCGGACTCCATCTGGGGAACACCTAATAGTAGCTCGGAAATGTTTTAGTAAATCAATACCCATAATGGGGTCAGGGGAGTTGGAGGAGAGCAGAAACGTTCTGTCAATGGGGTTGTTTCCTAGGTCAAAGCAGATAGGTACAGACAGGGGATTAGTGGAGGGCGTTCCATCGAAACCTATTGATGTAATGTGTGAGCCAGACAAGGGTGCCCTTGGAATCAGTCGCTTTGATAATACACTACGTGTCGCTCCAGTGTCTACCAAAAATGGAGACTTTGTACCCAGGACCTTAGCGGTGACGTAAGGACCTTGCTGTCAACACAGAGCTCGACTGGATCCCTCCCTCGCCCTTGGCAGTCCTATGCAAAGTCGTGAGCATTGTCGCAGCCAGACTGTTGGCACTGATTCTGTCGGGGGTGGTCAAATGTGTTCGGTCTGCCAGGTCGGTCATTGTTGGTGTCGTGGGTGTGCCCTCGTCCCTGCCCTCTAGTCCTGGGGCCATTTGCCATGTCCCTTGTCTCTTTATTTTTAATCATTTCCCGGAGGACCGGGCATTGAGACTTCCAATGGCCAAATCCTTTGCAAAACGCACACTGGTTCTCATCGAGGTCTGTTCGTGGAGTGCCGGGTGTGGGTGTGCGGTCTCTAGGGGGTGGATTTCTAGGGGCATTCGACTGGTAGTTTCCCCTATACTGTTCCCTTCCTATAGTCACTCCCTGCAATTGAGCAATCATCACTCGTTCTTTTAAGTCCTTTTTCTTTCTCCTCTCAGTCGCCCTCTCGTTCTCGTTCTTTTGGTGTTCGTAATACTGAGCCATCTGAAGGATAGCTGCAGGTTTGGAGGCCCCCCAACTACTCTCGCTCGTCTGTAACTTCTGGGAGACCTCTTGCAATAGCCCCTTTACGTAGTTTTGCACGAATAGGTGTTGTCCGGTTGCGGTGGTCATGTCTTGGCCACTGTAGTCGGAGAACACCGTCTCAAATCGAGAGAAGTATTCTGATACGTCTTCCTGGGGTTTCTGACGGCAAGCCGTGACTACCGACCAGTCTACCTTCTTCTCTGGGATCAATGTCTTTAGCTTCTGCACTATTTTGTCCGGGAGTTCCAGTATGTCTTTTACAGGTTTCTTTCCGGGCTCTCGCTGCCTATCTAGTTCACTGAGTTGATTCCAGGTATGTCCGAACAGATCTGTGTGGTTGGCTTTTTGGATTTGCTTCCACACATCAGCCGGTAGACATAACCCGAAAAACAAATCAATGTCCGCTAGAGTCATTATGGTTGAGCCCAAGGCTGTACTTAGTTCGGTATAAAATGCTGTCGGGTTCTTTCTTAAATCGGGCAGGGTTTGCCTAAAAGTTAAAATATCTTGCCGATCCCATGGCTGATAAACCCAGTTGTACACAACCCTCCCTTTTGCATCTGCGTGGTTGATATCGTCGTTTGTTCCCTGACCTCTTGGGGGAACCCAGTAGGGGGCGGCTTCTCTGATAGGCATCATAGTGTTGGCTACTTCTAATGGGGACTCAGCTGTTTCAGGGACTGTGATTTTGACCTCCGGTTTCTGTTCCGTGAGGTGGCGGAAGACTTCAAGCGTTTGCATGAAGAGGTCCGTCACATCGCGTTCAGTCCCATCTCCAACATCGATCTTTCTATATAGAGCCGTCAACTTAGCAGGACCCTTAGTTTGATACCTATCCTCATATGCGTTCAGGGTGTGGTAGCTGAACCGTAAAATGAAATGCCGTCTGTGGCTACCGGCATGTGAATTGTGCATATCCATCGTATATTCTTCGCTCTCTTTCCGTTCTACCAGTGTCTTTGCTATTTTGTCAATCCCATCCCGCTCGTCTTTGCTCAACCTATTTGGTCTGGCCGTTAGCTGCTTGCTAGTCTCGAGTTCATCTGATGTTGTTACCACTGTGGCTGGTGCGAAGGCCGTAAGAGCCGGGGCACTAGCGCTAGGGTCACCCTCACCCGCACTCAGAGCTGGCAGGTGCTGTGCCAGAGGCTGGCAGGGGGCATAAGGAGGGGGCATGTAGATAATCGGAGGACCTAGCAGTAACTCGTCGTTTGCCCGTTGTTTGGAGGGCATCTCCGGGTAGAGCGTAGAGGGGGTCCTAACAGGGCATTGGCCTGTCGACCCTGATTCTTGAGTTTGTCTAACTTCCTCTCTCCTTCTTATTTCTTCATCTAGTTCCTTCGCGGCCAGGTGGGCTGCCTTTCGTAATTCTTTCCCTATTTTTGCTTCTTCTTTTTTCCTTCGTTGCTCTGCTTCTTTGCGCCACATGCCGATACTATCGAGCATAGTGGGCGTTGCCTTATTTATTCTAACAGCTGCTTCTAGCGCTTTTATTTTATGATCATCAAAGGAACCTATCAGTGGCCACTGACTTTCGGGGTCCTTTTTTGTATATTTATGCCATAACTTACTATAAGCTATAGCGACTAGTCCTTGTTTAGTGAACATGTCCTTATTAGGGGTGCCTTCCAATGGAGCTGGATGGTTCATCTCTAATAAGCGGTCCGGGTTGTACCAACTACCAATCAGTGGGGAGAAGACAGGCATGACAGATTACAACGGGGGACAAAGGTCCGCACTACCTATCTTTCACTACTTGCAAAGACTAGACAGAATATTGCTATTCTACGTTATTTGCAAGCAGAGAATCTCAAAAGAACTATACTCCAAACAATCTATGTTCGGACAATCAATCAGTGGGGAGAAAAATAGGTACGGCAGATTACAATGGGGGACAAAAGTCCGCGTTACCTACCCTTCACTATCCGCAAAGGGAGATAGAATATTCCTATTCCTCCCCGTTTGCAGGCAGCGAATATCTCAAAGAGCGACAAAGCAAATACTAGTATTTCAATCAATCAAACAATTAATCAATTTGCAATTCGTCGTGTGTCACGACCTTACCCGGACCGCATGGACAGTTTCTCGTCTTCCGCTTCCAGCGCCCGATCGTCCTCTACTCTCTGCTGCTACCGCGGCACTCCTGATGGTTCCCAGTCAGGACCGTAGATCACTCGGGGAGAGGTCTGCTCGGAACCAGTGAAGTTCAGATGATCGGCTGTCAGACGAGGGTCTATCGGACAGGAGCTCTCCTGATCGTTGCAGTCGTTCACTCTGTCGTTGGGACCTCTCCCACTGGATCCACGTGTCGCTGATGGGCCCCACGCTTGGGACGCCAATTGAGGAAAGTCAGGAAAATGGTCAGGCGATTTAGTCGATGGTTCTTAAGTAATTTTGCCCGGCGTTAAACGCCTCTAATACCATACAAAGTTTATCAAATAAAGAGGCAGGCGCTGGAGACAGGAAGACAGGAAACAAGTTTTATTCCGACGGAGCAGAACACATCAGATCGGACAACAAGGTATCGTCTCGAGGTGCTCTCTGACAGCCTCTCTGAGGCCTGGCCTTCTATACACTGGTTTACGACATGTGATCATTCTTTATTACAATAAAGACATTGTGAAGTAATGAAAATAACATCCCCGGTACCCCCCAGTTCCGGCTCATTCCAACACGTGGCTACAGTAGAGGTCCTCATCCCCCATACAATAGGAGGGGGCTATCACGCAGCTGAGTGTTCCGCCGATTCCTTTGGAATGTATGCGCCTGATCGAATCTCAGGGGGTGGGGAGGTCATGATCAATAGTAACTCCTTTGAAGAGGGGCGAGTGCATACAGTAGTGGGCAATAAACTGTATCCTCAGGCTAAGGGATGACCAGCGGTCCGTGCAGACAATCGGGCTCAGAGGAAGGGTCATCAAAAGAGGGGTATTCATGGAAGGAAATGAGGTGTTGGTCAGGCGAGGGGTGTGATTCCCAGAGACAGAGTCATGCGGAAGGGGAGGGTTCATGACTTGTGCTTGTGGGAGCGGGGGCAGCCAGGGTGCATGGGGGATGCTTGCAGGGTCAGGGAAGTGCGCTGACGAGCGATCGTGATCAGGGTGACCATGGTACCTAAAATGGCTGTCGTGCATGTTCACACGTGAGTCTGAGGAATGGGCAAGATGGCGCAGATGATGTTCAGTTCACGAACTAAAATTCCACAAGGCTACGCCTCATACAATTTAACGTGCTCCATAGAACCTATTATGACAGACTGAAACTTCACAGAATGGGGAAGGTAGAAGACACAACTTGCCTACGGGGCTGCCGACAGGAAGGGGATTTCTTCCACACTATATGGTCATGTACTAAGATTCAAAGGTACTGGGAACAGGTCTTTACAGAACTAGGGGAGGTCTTGGGGACCCCACTTCAGTGTGAACCTAAGCTGGCACTGTTAGGAATGACCAATGAGGTTGATCTGCCAAGACCGCTCCTTATTTTCTTAGTGCTGGCGCTGGTGGTGGCCAAGAGGGATATTGCGAAATACTGGGGGTCACAGGAACCTCCGGGCCTAGAGGAATGGAGGAGGGGACTGGACCAGTATATGGCAGCTCAAAGAGTAACGTATAAAGCAAGGGGGTGCCCGAATAAATTTAGAAAGGTGTGGTCAAAGTGGCGGCAATACCATGGGCTAGATGGGGGTTTGTGAGAGGAAGGGAGTTACCTCGGACACGAGAGACAGTATGGCGAACTTAGCGTTGGATAGGTATTGGGTGGGGAGGGAGAGAGGTGTGATTCTGCTGCTGATAAATGACTGTTTTGCTGAGCAATTATTACATTGGTTAGTTGGGGGGGGGTGGGATGGTACACTGTTTACAAAAAACGAAAATGCATAATGCCTTACAGGACATATGTCTACATTCCATCGAAAAATGTGGTTCGCCGCCCGGCCTTCGGGATGTGGGCTAATTGGCCGTGTGAGACCCTTTTTCCTTGTTTTCTTTCATACCGACTACCTGACTAACGGAACTTCTGATTGTATGCTGAAATTCCTTTTTTGATTCTGCGATAAAAATAAAAAAAATAAAAAATAAAAAAAATAAACCGCTTAAATAACGCATTATAAATTAAAATAGTAAAAGAAAGTCCAGATTATCGGCCCTAAGATTATAGAATGTAGAACAATATTAATCTCAGCTTTTAAACAATGTTAAATAATCTTATTGCATGATCATTTAACTTAGTTTTGTCCCTCCTGGTTATATAAACTTTACAAAGGTACTAATATTATTAGATTTCAGTCCCTCTTGAAAACATAGTTCCAGTGTCTGATTCACTTTTTTAATACCCACCTAACTAAGCATTAGTTTTAGATATTTAACTCTTGCATGGTAACGAGCAGGTGAACAGTAGATTATATGCTCAGTATCGTCTAAGGTCTTACATGGAGTAAACGTATACTGTTAATAGGTTGTTCGTGTCGTCAAGTTTCATTACATTTCAGAATGTGTACGTACAACAACCGTAGCCTCAAAAAAGCATGACATTAAGATTTGAGTCTAGATAACGTTTTCCACATGTGCCTTACATGTTTCAGAAATTTCCCTAGCCTCAATTTTTAGTTGGGATTTAAACTGCAGCATTGATAAATGCATACAATTTTAACAATTTCAAATGTATAATATTCCTGTATTACAAATGACAAAGCACATTTTCATATAGACAGCCCAATTTATTTTTCAATATACCTTGCTCTGACTTGAAGAATTTGAAAACATACATACATACCTGTTGGTCTGCAAGAGTTGTGACAACAAATTTCAAACATGTTTGAGTTTGAGGTGTAGATTGCCTTAGTACCAGCTGCCTTTGAGGGATTTATAAATATAATATATGTAACTGGCTATTTAATCCAAAAAGCAATGATTAAGCCCCATACAAAATGATGGAGTATATTTTACCATTAAAGGGATTCAATAGGTCTCCCACATCACTTTTGTTGTTTTATGACAGTTATTGCGGGGGGATATGTGACAGACTAGTTTAAATCCCTATGCACCTATCCCTCTCTGTTGAGGGTAGTGGTATGAGATTTAACCTTAAGCACCATTAAAGGTAACATTTATTGGAAGTTAAATACGCCAAATAAGGAGTTCATATGTACAGCACCTGTTTTAAGGGGAAGCACAGTCTTAAAATCATCAATATAAGATAGGCAAAAATGGGGAACAACAACCACAAACATTTGCAATGAAATTGGTCTCGCCTTTGGGACCTTATATGTATTTAGCTATGCAGCACATTAGCCTGGGTGCTGAAACTGTTCTTTAACATGGAGAGAAAGTAAGCACCAAACTGCGTGACACGCCAGGTATGGGAAAACATGGAGAGAAATATTGCTTTTCAGCGGGAAATGGTATAGTCCAAAGCCCTGTATTTCATATAAAATCAGGGTCTTCAGTGGTCATATCACGGAAAATACAAGGTTTAAAAAAAATATTATTGTCTACGGGTGCTCATGGAAGGTTGCATCGGTGGGGGAAGGTCAGGGATGGATATTCCAAAGAATTGATGCCGCAGCCCAAGAGCTCCCGTTCAGGCATCTGTTCCGCCGGACATCTTGGAAGTTGCTGAGTCATTGCTGAGTCAGTGAGAGTTGGGGGGTGGAATCTCAAATTTCCTAATTAGGAAAGCAATGGGATGCATGATGGAGTGGCGCAATGAACAATATTGTGATTGGTCTGTTCCCATAAGGAACAGGGCCAGTACTGATTTTCATTAGGAGGGCCTCTGTCTAGAGGGGCACAGTGGGTGAAAAAACAATGGGGTGGAATGCTACCACAAGCGTTTTCTAGAGGTTAGAAATGTTTTCAGCATTTGTCCTATCATCTTTGAGGTGTTTGATTGCCAGTAGTGTGCCTGGAAGCTCAGGCTCGCACAGCTTTCCAAGCCTACTACTGCCAATGTTGGTGGAATTCCAAAGAGCAATAAATTTCACCCATTCAATGATTACTTCTATGGATACAGCAATACTGCTTTTTTGGTAAACCAGTCAATACATTTAATGTCAATAAAAACCAACACAGACCTAACTCAGGTTCTAGAGACCCAACTACCAAGCAAAGAATGCATGTATTTGAGGGTGTCACACCTCAACCCACCACCCCTCCCCCCAGTCACCCTTGAAGCTACACCCTTGTGTGGGACTTCTGCATTGGTATTGCTGCCCATGTTGTTATATTGGCCATGCAGTGAGTCGAACAGAGGTGAAGCAGCAGGACAAGGACTATTGGAAAGGGAGTGAATTTCCACAATATAGTAGCTTTGTGGGTTTTCACAACTCTCGCCAGTGGCGTTTTATAGCCAATTTAAACATAAAATGATCGAGCCTGAAAGAATAGCATAAATATGAGGTTAAGGAAGTTCCTCCACATAGAAATATATTCTCCAGATAGAGATATAAAGAAAATAAAAAGTTATTGCATGAATGTCAACTATTTACATTATAGTTAGTTAAGTATAAGTGTAGTTTAATGAGAATCATGTTTTCTCATAGGTTCACACTTTTATTGTGCAATAGTGCCACCTAGTGTGCATATGAGTATTTGGAGGTTACAAATATTTAAAAGAAATGTACCAAACTAATTTAGAAAAAATATATATGGCTAATAAGATAACAACTGTGAAATTAATTTAACCTTTTGAAGAATATGTTTAGCTTCCAGATTCACAAATAAACTGAAATATAGCAAAATGCTACATAAAACAAACAAAAACCAATGGCAATACAAAAACGCACATGTTCAACAAAATGTTTGCAAAAATTGAGACATTGTGGGCAAGATTTACAACATACGTTTTCTGGGCCACATCTATTCACACGACCTCATGAGAAAAAGCATTGTAAGCCGGTCTCTGCATGAGCAAACTGCACAAGCGAAAATTGCTCATGGACATTGTTTTACTTTTTCACGCATGCTGACAGTGGTGCAGCATCAGCTGCATCCAACTTCATGCCCCCATTATGAGTCGACTCATAAAAGTTGTGTAAATATCGCACGCGATATTATAGATACTAGGATGTATTGTCATATATTTTTCGGGCTTTTACAAGTTTCACATCTGGATGTGGAATGATGTGAGGAAATCTATATTACAACACCTAGTCCCTCATAAAATCCGTGAATTCCAGCCCTTTTTCTAAGGATATGCTTTATCTGGTTTGACCTGGTGGATTTGTCACACGGTATCACATGATTTTACAAAATGTCGTAAAATGACGTTCAGATATGCTGCATGACTCACAACTTTGAGTTGGGTGGAAACTCTTTTTTTCATCAAAATCCAAAATAAGAGGTCACGTAACTCACAATCATAATGAGGGCCTAAGAAGCACAAACAGGAAGTACCAATTTTAGGTAATCCAGGAACAGTCTGCACCAAAAAAAATTGATGAGAATGTTACGGATTCACCTTTTTCCTTCAGCATTGAGAGCTGATGACCAGATTTTAATCAGTTAATTGAGCGCCTTCATTAGGCATTATGATGGGAAGCATTGTTTTATTCATGGTGGTGCTTTTCCAGAGATGGATTTACCTACTGTGCTCAGGCTTTTAAACTGGATCTGTGATGGTGCTTAACTCTATTTCGAAGTATACTAAAGTGATTTTGGTATTTTATTGACCACTGCTGGTCGTTTTCTATCAAGAAAGTTAAATTAAGACAATTGCCAGAAATATTTAAAAAGTGAAAGTCCAAAAGCAGAAAGCAATTCTGGTATTTTACTTACCTCTACTGGTCGTTTTCTATCAAGACAGTTAAATAGAGGCAGTTGAACAAGCAGAAAGCAATTCTGGAATTTTACTGACCTCTACTTTTCGTTTACTATCAAGACAGTTAAATAGAGGCAGTTGAACAGAAAAAAGTCCCTAAGCGGAAGCAAACAAGTCCTGGGGCTGATCTCCAGAGACCACAAAGTACATACACATATAAGTATATACTAAAGTATATTCAAGAAGGCTCAAATGCTCGACCTAAAATGGGGCTATTATTTTACAATACTAATCTTCAATGTGGACAGAGGGAGACTGCAGAAGGAATGCCAGCTCCTCTTACATGGGCAATAAAACAGGTTGATTCTACCACCTGCCAAAATCTACTCACCTGGGGGCACCAGTGAAGTATTGTGAATATCTCAGTCCACCCCATCATAGGTGGGGTGGATGCATGCTGTCTGTTATCCCCCTGACCAGTTTGTGAGGTGCCTATGCCTGCCCTGCACTGTAAAACCATAATGTGTTACAGTACCATCAAATGCAGTTGTGGCTCTAATTTGTATGGGTGAGTGTCATCCCATACGTGGTTGTCCAACAACTGTGCGGACGAAGTGTGTTTTTGAGTGGCGATCTTCTGACCAGAGCAAACTCAACTTTTTGTCTTTTGTTCCCTGTGTCTGTACCCATAGATTGATGTGTTTGTGGTGGTACACGGGATTCAGCAGAAGTATTATTGCATTAACAGAACTGCATCCTGAGAGCACTGACTATGATATTGCTGTTATGAGGCTTTAGTAATTCCGGTCACTACTCCTCACGGCCCGGGGTACCGACAGATAGAGCGGGGCCCCCTTCCCTGAGTAGTGTGCCAGGTAGAGGTGAGGGCGACACCCAATTGTTATGGGTTCCGGTTAATGTATCCTTAACCACTTAATTTGGACATTACCGGTGGTGTATTTGAACATTATTTTTGCACTATTATACTTTTCACTTTTTTTGTAGCAGCAGCTGTACTTGTCTATAGCTTGGTCCTAAAGAATGCCCCGATACAGTTAGATCCTAGCGAGGGCAGAAACATGTCGACCTTTTATACTGTTTGACGTCTTGGAAACAACAAGCGTCAGCACTCTGCTTTTTAATAATGGCAAGGGGACTTGATGAATAAAATTGTTATAAGTACTCCTTAGTCATTTTTAGAACACCACCTTTCACTTTATTTTGCGCTGCACATTTCACATTCTCTACCTATACCCTCCTGATCCTCTCACCTCCTTAAGTGAGTCTCTGGATGTGAGCAAGTACTATGTAGGGTGACCAGTCAACCCATAGTCTTCCTCTCTGTCAAGGTTTTTTCCGATCAATTTACAGATCGGTTTTCCTTGATGGGATAATACCTAAACCCAGATGATGAGACATCACACTGGGTGATTGATGGGTCTTGGTAGAAGGACGTCTCGCTCCCACTCGGAAGACTGGTACTCTAGTGTGTGCTTCGTCTGGTTGACTCACTCCTCTCTCTCTCTTTTGTATAAGACCCAGGGTGTTCTGTATTGAGTATACATGTTAACAGGGGATATTCACCCTGCTGGTCTATAAAATTATCCCTTAGACCCCCCAGTAAGATAATTGTCGTGATAGAAGTTTAGTAATTTGCTGCCTGTTAAATCCTCAATGTGTGAATGGACTATCAGGAAGTCACAGTGCTTTGATGGTTTTTCACAAATGGAAAGACTTTTATAATGTTCTTGTGTCTGCTTTGTGCTGAATGCATCTCCATTAGAGGGGATGTTGCTTTATTGAAAAGTATTGTTTCAGTGTTTTTAAGTGCTCATACTTTATTGTTTAGAGTTTAGTCTCAGGATATGCAGTTCCAAGAGTGGAGGGAGATTTTCTTGTCTGTAAAACTTGGGTTTTCTGAATTATGTTGTTAAGTGTACACGTGTCCTGTAAGGATACAAGTAGTGTGAAATATTGCATGGCATATTCTTGGAGTTGTTGCTTATTCCTTAGGAACAAAGTGCTGTGTCATGCTTGCTAGGTTTGTATAAAAGGTGAATTGTGTGTGTTGTGTTTTGTCTTTATGTAGAGGGAAATGGGTTATATGCTGTTGTTAGTGCATGGACAACCAACAGATGCAAAGTGCTTCCGGTGATGTGGGTGATGCTGACTACTATGTGCCTAGGAGTATATTTTTAATGGCTGTGCAGATAGAGTCAAATGGCTGGTGTAATGCGTGTTTTTTTCGGGCACGACAAATGTACTCACTTGGGTCTGGTTATGTGAGGGGAAGGACGGGAAAGAAGGTTCTTGTTCATGGTTGATGGTACACGTCTTGGTGAGTTCTTGGATGATGTTAAACAGCAAGGACTTTATTATCAAGAACATTCCTTGAGCTTTTCAAAATCATGAATACTATTCTAGTAAGGAATGTAATCCCTGTTGAAATATAAAAAAGTGTATGTATTCTGATTTTTTTTTTAAAGTGGCTCTTACTTTTAGGCGCTACTTGCACAAAACAGAGAGTTTAGGCACATGTTTACAATATGAGGGTCAGCACTGGTATTAGGTCATCAAGCAACAGTATTACGTACCTCCTCTGGAAAAGTGTGTTTACCATCGATAAATGTATTAAGATTTTGAAACTTATTTTTCTGTTTCTTTTAGGGTGAAAGGGGAGGAGTAGGAGGTCCTGGAAGCCCAGGACTGAGGGTAAACATACATTTATATCCCTGTTACCCAAATGTCTGTTTTTAAGCAATGACAATTTAAATAACTCAAATAATTACATTTTAATTTTCAGGGTGAAGCAGGTGTTAAGGGAGCAAGAGGAGAGGTATGTAATTTAACAGCATATATGTTTTACTTCAAACTGAATATCTTGAATGTGAAGTATGAAGAGCTCTGTTTTCTTTTAGGGATCTAAATATATTGTCTTAGGCGCTTCCAACAACTATAGCTATCTATCCCAAACCCAAACCCTCGGGACAGTTCCTTCCTGGCTAAGAGAACTTTATTGCTTGATCGATCGCTTTGGTTCGGGAGGAGAGCCTACTTATATACTGGTCATTTAATTCAGATAATTTGCAGCATTTAAGAGTTCTGGCAATAGATGCATCTTCTTCCATTGTTTCTCTTAGAATTTAACACATATTTGCCTAAACTGTTTCCTGTAAATTCGGAACGCCCCTGTTTTCACACCAATAAGGTCTTTGATTTAAATTTCCTTTCTAACTTTCCACACAAGAAGGCACCTTGCTGTGTTACACTTCTTATGTTTTTTTATAGCTAATGTGAATGGTGAACCATCTCTATCTTTATGAATGTGAATTTTTGAGTGTTCCCTTATCTCTCCCTTTTCTGTACTGTTATCTGCTAGGGCTACCATGTGGCAATTTAACCCAAGATCTTTTTATACTTTTCCTATTAGCCAGAAATGTAATCATCCTTTCCTTCATTGCTCCCCATTGCAACTGTCCTAGACTACCGATATTGTATATTACAACTGACAATTTCCTTACATTCATGGGCTGTCAGCACTGGATTGTATTGGCATTGATCTGAAGTTCTTAATATGTGTGAATTGCAGTGCTGGTTAATGTAAATATTTGTACATTTCCATAACCAACACCAAAGATTCCCCATCTACAGTTTCTACCCCTGGTCCAGTCTGGACAGAGTATATTTCACATCTCTATAAGGGAAATATAACTACTGAAATTAATCAACCTGCTTTTCAGACCATGAAGCACATCCTATAAAAGGTCTTTCCTCTGTCATAAGATATGGTGATTGCAAAAAGAAAACATGCAAGAGTTTCTTTATTTATATACCCCAACGGAATACTGGTAAAAGGTATAAAAAAGGACCCTGAGACATGGGGGAATTCTTAACTCCTCTTTTTAAGAACTGCTTTTTAACTGGCCCAGTTCCAAATTCCTGGAAAGGTAGCATCATAATCAGCCGCGGGCCGTGGAGGGAGTTACGGTGGGGCAGGGAGGCGGGGAGTGGGAGGGGCGGGGTGGAGGGTGCTAAAAACAGGCATATGGATCATTGCAGGTAAGTACACAATTTAATTAATAAAACGAAATTCGTAGCGCGCACAGCATTGCTTTTTGCCATGCAGTGCGCACTACGAATTTCGTTTTATTAATTAAATTGTGTACTTACCTGCAATGATCCATATGCCTGTTTTTAGCACCCTCCACCCCGCCCCTCCCCCTCCCCGCCTCCCTGCCCCACCGTAACTCCCTCCACGGCCCGCGGCTGATCATAATTCCTCCACATAAGTAAGGCTCACTTTCCCTATCTGTCAATTTATGTCAAATTGCTCTACCTGGTGCAGCAAGGCAATCCTCTGCGGGTTGCATCTCAGAACGACTGCAGGATTGGGTTTTTGCCCAAAGGATAATTGCATGGGAACAAGCAGGATTTTGTCCTAAACATTCCGTTACAAACTATATTGCGATTGCACAAATTCTAATTGACAAGTATGTAGTTGGAAAGTCACACGTTCCGTATACTGGATTTATAGACTTTTCCACTGCCTTCAATAAAGTAGACAGGACTACTCTTGGGAAACAACTTCTGGGGCTGGGAGTTTCACCAAATTTACTGAGTGTGATAATAGCACTCCACTCCTCAACATGGTGTAGAGTGCTGATGTGCAGGAAAAAAGGGCTCAAGTGCAGTGGTTAATTGTTAAAAAAAAATGCTGGTCCTCTTGTCAGAGGACAGCTTTAACCAGCCTCCTGTCTCCTGGTAGAACCAACAAACCCTACAAGTGGGGAGGGGATGTGGCTTAATGTATTCAAACAATGGGATTCTATCAATGTGTATAAGTGAATAAACTTAATTCCTGGTGATGGTGGGTCTAAAGGTGAGGTATGGCTCTTTCTCGTGATGACAAGACGAGGACACTTATGTGCTTTTAAAATACCCCTCACACACTAAGAAGCCCCTTAGTGTCATGCTACATCATCGGGGTCTTCCCGTCCCTCTACGGGGCGGGGCGTGCTACGAACTACGTGGGAGCACTGATAGTTGTGACGATAGGCTATGTGTGGTGCAGTGGATTCCAGTGAAGTGTAGGGACCTATTGAAGTGAATGCTAAAAATTTAAAATTCCCTGGCTAGTAGAAAAATAGAATTTATTAGGTTCTCTAGCTGGGAACGTTAAAAAGGGGTTTTGTGAAGGTAGAGCAAATTGCTTGCTTCCTGGTCGACATGTTTCGTAAGTAGTTCCCCACTACTTACTCATCAGGACCTCTGATGGTCCCTACAAAAAGGTAAAACTCAATTTGATAGTCTAAAAGGTATATGCCTATAGTCCTATAACGGAGTAGCAAAAATCAGCTACCTAGTTAGGCTTCCGGGCTTGAGTGGGCCCCAGTGGAAGCGTTGAAAAATCTGACCGGATGTGGTCTTGATTAGACACTGTTAGCGTGCCTCATGAGCTGGCAGAACAAAGGGTATTCTCCGCGGTGTAATATCCGCTTCTTGGAGCAATGCCTTATTCCTACCCTTGTGCCACTCCGACTTGACTCACCTTTAGACCCACCATCACCAGGATTAAGTTTATTCACTTATACACATTGATAGAATCCCATTGTTTGAATAGATCAGTAAGGAGGGTGATTCTATCACCACCGCTACACTTCCTCTATTGTTGTTTTTGATGTGGCTTAATGGCCAGAGTTGCTGGCTTTGGAGCTGGGGAACTAGGTTTGAGCCTCGGCATCGGCTTAAAATCATGTGATTCTGGGCAAATCACTTAATCTCTCCGTGCCCACCAAAAATTAATCCATCCTTAACTGGTGCTCAAGCACCGTTGTTGATGATTAAATGTCAGTGCTGAGCATGGGAAACCATTGGCTCAAATTAATCATTGCTCACCGCTAAAATCTGTACTGAGAATGGATGAAAACAGGGATGTTTCCTGGCTCCTTTTCTCTTCTCCGTTTACTTACATGACCTACCTGCCCTATTCTTGGATATAAAAACGTCCCCTCACACTGTGCTGCCTATTATCTTCATGTACTGATGTACATTCACAGCGTGGTTTTATTTGATTTAACCCCACTTGGATTGCAACGAAATTTGAGTACCTTGAATAGCTATGGTAAGCAGCATTCCTTAAATATGATTATATCTAAAACAAAAGTTCTAGTTTTTAAGGGTAGAAAATCATGTCGTCCTTATTCCTGGAAAGTCAGTGGAAACAATGTTGAAATAGTAAAAGCATACACTTACCTTGGAAGGGTGTTTTCCCAAAATTTGGATAGCAAATTCCACTTTTCTCTTTTAGGTAGTAGGGCTCTAGCACAGGTTAGTAGTGTTTTAAATAAATGTTATGTAGTCTCCAGCAGGAGACGCTTTAATTTTTGTTTTGGGAAGTTTTTAAAGTCAAGATTCCTCCCATGCTCCCTTACACATTAGAACACGTCCCTATTGAGAAATGGTCTTCTCTACACCAGTACGAAGGGAAGGCCCAGTGTATAATTACAACTGTTAGCTAACCAATTCCAGTCCAGGCATTATGTCTAAAATTAGCATTCATTTGTTCTGTCACATTTGCTATGGCTAGCATTGTACGTTGGACCTACAGTTTGTTACATGCTTCGGAAGGTACAGTCAGAGATCTGTTAAAACAAGAGTATGTTGTAACTTCTAGTTCGAATTCCACATTTACTAGAAATGTTAGGTTTGTCCTGGAAATATGTAATTGTAAGTCAGAATACCTGCATGCATAGCCTCCTAGGGAACGTAAGCATTTGTTTTTAATAAAAACGCTTGTAAAGATTTGGTTTTATGGAGGATAGTAACTATTGTAAGTCATTGAAGTTTTTCCTGTTTACTAAATAAGGTTGTCCTCAACAGTATCTTTCCTTTTAATGTGATCATGGAGCTAGGCGGTCATCTTAGCATTCAGGTTAGACATACTACTTCTGAAAGCTTATAAAAGCCACAGGACTTCATCAAAAGATGAGACTGGTCTCTGTAACCTGTGTAAAGGTGGGATCCAAGACATAAATCAGGTTTTATTAATTTATTCGTCAAGTGCACAACCTCGCATTCACTATTTATTTTCTTTATATTTTAAATGTAATGTAACAAATTGGGACGTTTTGATTAATCTAAATCTTTTTCCACAAGAAGAGTGTGTCTGTCATAATGATTTTTTTTAACTCATTTCTGAAACTTTTTTTACTGTATCGATGTTTTTTTTTCAGGTGTATTTATGTGCTATATTACACTAATTGTTGATCTCACTAGAAGTCCTAATCAAATGAATGCATGAACGACCATAACTAACACTAGAGACATGTTGGCACGGTCTACAAATCTACAGATTAGCAATTCTGACATTAGAGGTAAACTTGTCAAACTTGGGTTACAAGATGAAAAATTTGATCACATAAATTACAAATTGATAACCCCGTCCTATGCCACTGATGTGTTCTGGCGTTTGTGTTATTAAATAAATCAAAGGTGAGAACTTGTTAACAAGAAGTGAAAATTGACCTCATGGTAAGATTTCCAGCCATATTCATTCTTATCAATATGAAGGCAATCATTTGCCATTGAGATTTTTATTTTACCGATTCTGAACACGAAAAGCGCATTTTAGTGAATTTAATCTTCTATTCTCAACTATGTATTATATTCCAGAAAGGTGATTCTGGCGACACAGGAGAAACAGGAGCAGAGGGGAAAAAAGGAGAAACTGGCTTCATCGGCCCTCCGGGGCCGCGCGGTTTTGTAGGAGGAGAAGGACCGCAAGGAAGACCGGGGCTGCCGGGATTCCCAGGAAAGCCTGTATGTATTATTACAGTTTACTATGAAATTTAAGCATGCATTGTCACAATTCTAGAAGACAGTCAGTTTCTATTAGCTGCTGATTACTAGGGATCAAAACACCAGCCTGCGTGGAGATGTCAGGTGGGGGGATTCCATAGGACCTGGGTGGTGCACTGTAGGTGTGCCTCCTGACAGCTTCTTTGCCTCTGTGCCTGCATCTGTAATAAGGCGCAGGCGCAGAGGCAAAGGTATTCCCTCAATTGCATGGGGCCACACCCCCATGCAAATGAGGTAACGCCCTCTGATGGTAGCTCTGGCACTTTATGTGCGCCTGCACTATTGGTATTACAGTAGAGGACGCCTAAGCGTCTTCGGCCCCTTCTGTGACACCAAAGTGCCGCTGGGGTCAAACAAAGCAGGTGGAAATTTCGAATTGCGCCCCTGGGGCACTCCGGTAATGCGGCCCCTGATTCCACAAATAAGTGATCCTGATTCACATATTCAATATAATATAGTTTTTGTGGGTGTAGATTGCACATACTGCCATCATTTTTATTGGTGCTATTTATGAGTGTAATATTAACTCTGTATTAATGTAATTGTTTGTTGTAGCTATGCAAACCTGTTGTCATGGTCTCTGTCTTGTGTAAGACAGATCTCTCTGGTCCTCAAGGTTTTCTTACCAGATTTAAAAGCCAATGAAGGGGAGTGAAGTTCACGTCCTCGCAAACAATTCAACTGCAATGTTTCATGTGACCATGAAGTGTGGAGTCGGCTCCATACAGCTGGGTAGAGACACAACGGAATTGTGGGGCTGGATAATAGCCTGTGGAACTGGTCTGCAGCTTTTCTGGCAAAGGATGACAATAGAACTGACTTTCTAAGCAGTCTGTTATTTTCCCCTCATGGCTGAAAGTTGACACAGGAGATTTTTACATTAGTGGGGAACTTCAAGCTTATACCTTTTTGGCCCAAAGGCAAGCATCTCGTCATGCTTGTCAACCCATTCTACTTCTAAAGAGGACGAGTGACTCTCATTGCCATGTTCTGGGCTAGATGTCATTGGCACCCAGATCTATGACAAATCATTTGCATTCCTCCTCATCCTCCCATTAAGCCCTCATTCTGAGCTGCCTGGAGCATTCTTCTCTCAGGGAATACCACTTCACCCAACTCGGACCTGAAATGATCAGGTCCGGAAACATGTGATCCAGATTTACCAGGTGAGGATTGTACATCCAGGACCAGCAAAGCACTGCAGTCTTAATGCATGGGCAAGCTGGTCAGTTGCCCAAGGCCCCCACGAGCATAGGGGCCCCATGCAGACCAGAATTCAACACAAATTTTCTGTTAAACATTTTTATTCCTCTGAGTGGTTGTGTAGGCAGGGCCCAGTGCACTGCTTTGTCCGGGGGCCTATAATGCTGTTAAGACAGCCCTGCAGCAAAGCTGTGGTGGAGAGAGGGGCAAGGGCTGCAGACAGAGTTAAAGCACGGCCCCGTTTTGCCTTTCCCTCTTTCGCAATGAGTGGCACTCATTATCTACAATATCAAGGGCACACTTACAGCCAAATGAAAAATATGTGCTGTTTCTAAAGAATCTTCAGCAATATCAATATCAGTTACAGTGATGTGGTGAGCATCGCACAATTTTGCTTTGTAGAGTAACCATCCTTTTAACATAGAACGAAGCTAGAGTACCTAAAGTTTTAAAATAAACACAGATGAGCGACTGGGATGCCAGCCACAAGCTAATTTTCCATGTCCCAGGGCAGAGAGGGTTGCCATCATGCAGTTTCCATTGGAAACAATGTGCCCCCTAGCCAGCTAACATCACATCAACCCATGCCTGCAGACAGTAATTAATTTGAGCCGATGTTTATAGGTGGCTCACACTGGCACTCATTTTGGGGGACCAGCAATTATTCTTTCTCATCAGATTTTGGCTCTGAGCAAGAGGGGAAAACCACCCAAGGGAGAAAGAAGAAGAAGAGAAAGATGGAATAAGAACCTAACAAAGGGAGAAAGCAATAACCTGAAAAGTGAGAAAAAAAGAGCAGGGAGAGTCTGGTGGTGAATTAAATGAGACATGAGGAGGAATCAAACTATGGAGGATTGGTATTTGTGTCGCCATCATTCTGTAGCACTGGCTGTGGGCTTCTGAGCAAAACATTTGGCCTGGCACCTATCTTTAAAAAATAAATAAGAGCCTGGTGCACTCTGCACTGTCAGTGCTACTGTAGGATGGTGGTTCGCTTAGACATTGAATCTACGGAGAGTCAATGATGGAGGGTGTTCTGCAGCTTGAAGGTGGCCCTACCATTCTTCAGAGAGGAAAACAATGTGGCACCCCAAGTAGAGCCAGGTTAGCCCCCTGCTAAAGTCTAAGTGACCTCGTAAAACTTTCAGTGAGCTTTTCAGCCTGCTGCAGTCTGGCCCGAGTACTAACGGGCCAATCAAATTCTATTTAGGCAAGTTGCCCTTTTCCACCTAAAATAAGCACTACCTTACCAAGCAGCCAATGTCTTCATGAACTGACTTACAGGGCTCAGGGTTCCGAGGGGTGTATGTTTTATTCCTGTTCCAAACTCCTCTGATTTTGTTGTCTCTTCATCATAAGGATACACTTTAGATATAAGAGAACAAGAGTAGTGTTCTCCCATCATTTTCTGACAATGCCTATGTAGAGCAGTTTTTCAATACGATCATTAGATTGACTAACTTTTTATCAGTAAAAGATATACAGGAATGTTTTGTTAAAAATGTCAAGTTAGGCAAAAAGGGTCGTGTTTGCCTTCAAATGATGGCCCAGGGTTAGGAATGAGCAAGACTTTATTTAATAAAAACCTGATTTTTTTTAGAATCTTCCTCAGGTTACTCAAATTTTCATCAACTCCTTGGTGGGTAAAAAAATGCTTGTTCTAGCTTGTAAGAAATCTAGCAACTTTTTTCCTGCAGTGCCAACAAATACACAATGTTCTGCTTGGGTGTACTAAAATGTAATTGATGGAATGTGGGAGGCGCTTCATCTGTATTTGTTTTTTTTCCATTTAGGGAAAATCATTAACAGAAGACCACATTATAAAGCTGTGCACCAACATTCTGCAGAGTAAGTGCACTCATAGGCACGTTATTGAACACCTCTCTTTTCCTGGATTACTTATCTCTGTTCCTTTCAACATGCCTCTTTACTTGTTCTTCTTTGTTATTCTCTTTCATTTTATCCCCATGAGAGCAAGGTCAAGACGGATTTGTATATGGCTGGGTCCAAACAGGTTTGGGGTGGTGAGCCAAAAACAATGGATTTAGGCTCAAATCTCTGTACGGGGTGAGTGTTTGACATTGTTCAGCATTTAGTCCATCAATTGTTCTTTTTGCATTTGTCACCCCAAGTGGCATGTGGATGCCCAGACGTGGATCCCATGCTTGCCATGCCACTGGATTTAAGCTAGCCTGGCTGATGAGGGCTGAAAGCCTGAAACCGGTCCCAGAATGCTTGTTTCTGGTCCAGGAAGCACCTGGCTTGGCAGTTCAGGATGGACTGTTCCCATAGGGAGATGGGTCAAGACTGATTTGCAAATGGCTAGTTCCAAACTGGGGTAGTGTGGTGAGCAAACACAATGGAGTTAGTCCCTGGGGGTGAATATTTGACATTATTCAGCTTTCCATCCATCAATTGTTCTTTTTCCATTGTGCAAACAGCCCTGGTCATTGTTTAGCAATCTGAGATACAGTTGGAGTTTGCTCCAGAGATCAGTCACCTGCAGGCTGAAAGACTGACCTTGGCATCTCTGATTTTTGAATTCTTAGTCTCTGTAACAAGGGAGCACTCAGAGAGCCTTACACTGAAGCAGAGTCAGACTTTCGCGACTACATGCAGGAAGACTGGATTGATATATTTTCTTGCTGTTTGAGCTGTTCATATTTGCTTGAACTGTGGTTATCCAATGGGAGGCTGTAGTGCCAAACTTTGTAAGATGTGCTCACTGTCGCCTAAGCGAAGACTATTCGAATTGTCTTAGAACTGTTCCCTGTCAGCAAGTTCAGGCCTATCTAGTCGTGTGTTGTGCCTGGACAGCTGGCTTGCTTGGCTTTTGATTCTGTACATCATGGGACTCGTGTGTCGCTAAAGATTTTGAGACAGGGTAACTGAGAGACACTTTTACTTCCAGCACAGGCAACTGCAGGAGACCGTGGCAAGGGACAACATAGCCAATTGCAGCTCCCGTCAGCTGGAACAAAGTAGTTTTCTCACAGTATTAACCTGCAAATATACCACAGCAAAGAAACTTTGCTGTATTTTTTTTTTATGTTGCCACCCGCTTGAGGGGTATTTGTAGACACATGGGCCATGTCAGAAATGCACTGCTGATTCTCTCTTATATTGTTGCATTGTATTGTAGCATTTCTATTGTGCTTTCCTACCGCTTGTCAAAGTCACAAAAACATCCTGGTATCTCCCAAACAGTACAGAGTACTTTTATAGTTGAGTGCCTTTCATTTATATTGAACTTTAATCATACACTTATAAATGTACTAGCAGCCCGTCCCAACGTTGTCCGGGAGCAATTAGGCTTCAGGGCCCCCACCCGCCCCGACGTTGTCCGTGGGTCCCCCAGAGCCTTCCTCTATATATTGCAGTATTATACCTCTATGTTTACTTTGTACGCTTTTGTAACCTGCACACGTAACTTTTTCCTCCTGTAATGCACCGTTTGGCTCACTTTTTTAATGCTCAGTTTGCTTCCTTTTGCTACCTGCACACGTCACTTTTTCCTCCTATACCTCTATGTTTACTTTCTACGCTTTTGTAACCTGCACACGTAACGTCTTCCTCCTGTATTGCACCGTTTGGCAAACTTTTGTAATGCTCAGTTTGCTTCCTCTTGCTCACGATGTACGCTTTTGTAACCTGCACATGTAACTTTCTCCTCCAGTAATGCACCGTTTGGCTCACTTTTGTAATGCTCCGTTTGCTTCCTCATCCGCCGCTCACTGCTCCTCCCCGCCGGTCCGCCGCTCCTCACCGCCTGTCCGCCGCTTCTCCCCACGCCATGTCCGCCGCTCCTCCTCGCGCTCCTGGACGCCGCTCCTCCCCGCGCTCCTCACGTCGGGCACGTACGTCGCGGCCGGCGCTTCTTCCAAGGGACTACTTTTTTCCCGGTAAATTTTTGAAATAGCGTATATTTATTACGTTTATATAGCCTATGTCCATCTGCACACCCTGACGATTACAACGATGTATCGGGTGTGTGGATTGGCGCTACATAGCACAACAAATATAGAGGCAGACTTATCAAGCAGTTGCATCGCCCTTGTGCGACCCCATGGGGTGTCATGGCGACACAACTACTAAATAAGATTTATCAAACCATGCAAGGCCACCTTGCGTAGCTTGATGAATCTAGATTAACACAACGCAGCACAAATCGCGGTGTTACATTACTGTGGTCCACAGAGGCATTCCATGGGTGGAGTGTGGGTGTTTGTACAGTTGTATGATACACCATGCATGCCTAAACCACGCATGTTTTAACAACGCGGTATGAACTACACCACGTCTTTATCATGCATGCCTTTACTTCGAATTCTGGCATGATTGTTAAAAGGATATGCATGGCAAATTGCAAATCCCACCCACCTGCATTGCGCCCTAACACCCGATACCCCAGCCCTGTAATCCATCATGCCCCAGCCCTTAAAACTACGATTATCCCTCAAACTAAGAGCTAAACTTGGTCCCTGCCCCAAAAAACTAACCCGAACACGTCACACACTGAGCCCTAAAATCCTGCCCCCACCAAAAAACGAACCTGTCCCCCCAGCCCTGAACCCTAAAATCCGGCACAAAAACTACCCCACCCTAACTAACTGCCCTGAGTCCTAAAACTGACCCACCCTTAAAACTACCCCACCCTGGGCACTAAAACCGACCCCGTCCTGCACCTAAAACTAGCCCTTTCCCTTCCCGCCACCCTGAGGCCTAAATCACTGCCTTCTGACAAAACTAAATTCTGCAGCACACATGAAAGAGGAAAATGGCTCTGAGGATGGCTTTTGTGCAGGAAGGTACCCTTCCTACACCAAAACAATCCTGTCTGCAACGCAGGCACCCTTGCACCACGGTACAAAGGTGCCTGCTTTGGTGCTAGCTGCAGTTTGTGTGCCAGCGCAAGGAAAGGACAGAAATGCGCTGTATAACGTTAACTTCGGCTCATTCATGGCCTTTCATGCAGCGCAGCACAGCAAGGTGGCTTGCAGCGCTGCACTGTGCTGCGTAAATGTTTGATAAGCCTGGCTCTACTAATTTTTCCCTTCATCAAGATGGGCGTGAATTGGTGGGTATAAACATTAAAAAATTCATACAAACATAAGACTGATAGACTAGGCTGAAAGGATGGAGTCAGAATACATCTATCATGTTTCTTTTTGCAGACCAGCTGCCTTCCTTTCTTCAGAATCTCAAGGCCGGCTGCCCATCATGTGAAGAAAAACAAGGCTTGCCTGGCACTCCAGGTGACAGAGGACTGCCAGGTGACAGAGGCCTGCCAGGTTACCCAGGAAGACCAGGGAGGCAGGGGTATCCTGGCCTACAGGGGATTCAGGGAGCACAGGGGCTCACAGGTAACGTCATATTTGCATTCTGTTTTTAATTTAGGGATTTGTGCGGCACAGCATGTCTCCTTTCTGCCTCCTCAGAACACTTTTAATGAGTTGAAACAAAGATGTCAAGGAGTGGTGCACAGTCTGAGGGCCCTTTTGAGCCAGGAGTCGATTCCATTTGCAGAACATGACATAGACAATGTCCACATTTATTTCAGATTTACTGATACAATCTTTGTACATTACCTAAACATTTTAGACTTTTTGGAGCAAATTGCATAAAAACAATAGAGGTTCGTTCTGAATACATTTTCTTGAGTTCATTACCTGATTAAATCACTTTTTAATGTTCACAAATTATGGATTCTTTTATTTTTTTATTTCAAAGAAAAAGTAGAAATACTGATATCTTTTGAGAACCTTCATTTTCACCTTAAGTAATTCCCCTCTTTGAATGCCAACTACTCAGAGAGGCGAGAGGATGTGGCCTAACGGCTCTAGCTGTCAACTCGAGCCTGGGAAACGGGTTTCGAGACTCAGCATGGACGCTCAACGTCCTATGAATCTGAGCAAATCCCTTTTTTTCAGTTCAAAATCAAGTTTATTAAAGAAAAGCATGGGAATAATACAAATCAGGGACAAAACTAATAAGGGAGCAATGGTGGAGAAATAATAAGAGGGGAATGGGGGGAAGGGAAATAAAAACTTACAGTGGTGGAATAATAAAAAGGATAGCAATGCAATGCAACAAAATCAATACATCATGCAGAATATAAAGGTAAATCATTTTGAAAAAAGCATAAAAATAAAGGGTGCAATAAATAGGTAATGTAATAGAATGCAAATATGGCTATGCAGTAAAATAGAGTGGTTAAATAGAAAGTAATGTGAAGGGTATCAAGGAGGTTTAGGTACTTCCTGCTGCGCAGGTCTAGGGCGGAAAGAACGAAGTGCACATTTATCTAAATATAATGTAATAGGAAGCCATAAGTCAGCACGTTTAGTGGCCAGCTGTGGAGGAAAAACAAAAGCAGTATCGAGTCTGTGGTTGTGAAGTACATTAAACCACCAAGCTTTAAAAGTAATACTAGATGCAGACTTCCAATTGATCGTGATCTGTTGAAAGGCAACCGCTAATAATAAATCAACAATTCGAACATTAAGGTCATGACAGTCCCAACAAGAAGACAGGCTACCCAGGAAAACATGAGCATGTGAAAATGGAATAGTAGTAGAAAAAATGACATTAATTTGTGCCCAAACTTGTGACCAAAAGGTATGAACATCCTTGCAAAGGAACAACATGTGAAACAAGGTAGCATGTGGGGAAGTACATGACCAACAAGTGTCGGGTGTGTTAGGGAAACGTTGGTGAAGGGTGTAAGGAGTGTGTAATAGACGGTTATAAATAAAGAATAGAGATTGCGTTAAGGAAGCAGCCCTGGAGGATTTACGAATCTTTAACCAGATCCTATCCCAAAGAGGGGTCGGCCAGGAGAGGGAAAGATCAGTCTCCCACTGCTCCTCAACTTTGCTCTTAAGTCTGGGAATAGCGTGTACATGAAGCTGTTTGTAAAGAACAGAAGCTTTTGGAAGGGTGAGTAGAGTAGAATGAAGGTGAGCAATAGGGTCTGGATTAGATGAAGGAGGAGGAGTGGCAGGAAGTGTAACATACACGGCCATGACTGACGCCTTGAGGAGAAGATATTGGGGAAGATAAGTGAGGGGTAGGTGAAAGGTGAGACGAAGAATGGAAAAGGGTAAGAAGGCGGAACGTGAAAACAATTGGGAAACCCACAGCAGTCCTTTGGATCTCCAAGACTTCCATAGAATGGGTTTGCCCCGGATCAGAAGGTACTTATTATGCCATATAGTAGAGGAGAGAAAGTCAGCAATGCAAGCAGGAGCCGAAGGGTGAGAGGAATGGAGGAGTTTGAGGGTGAACTTATGAATAGGGGTAAGAAGTGAGGCAGGCTTACGAGAAAAGGAGATGCATTCAGCAAAAGAAAAAGGTGAAAGAAAAAGGCGCTCTACCTTTGTCCATAGAGGGCATGGAGACTCAGGGTCTTGTAACCAGAAGGAAGACTGACGAAGCAAAAAGGCCTTATGATAAGCGGAGAAATTTGGAAAGTTGACCCCACCCTCGGAGGGAGGACGACAGAGTCTAGCTAAAGACATTCTAGGTTTGCTTTTATGCCAAAGAAAAGAAGATAAAACTGAATTTATTTTTGTGAGGAATTTAGCTGGAATGGGGACAGGAATGTTGGATAAAGTGTAAAGAATAATAGGGGAGATCATCATCTTGATTGTATCAAGGCGGCCCCACCAGGATAAATAAAGAGGATGCCACCTAGCTGTGAGATCGGATATTTTCTGGATGCACTTGGTTAAACAAAGGGAAACAGTGTCACGAATTGAGGGGGTAATATGTAAGCCGAGGTATTTAATATTGGAAGGACTCCAGGTGAAGTTTGAGGCAGTGAAATCAGTTTTAAAAGTAAACTTCGTTAAAGGTAAAATTTCGCATTTATCGTTATTAAGTTTATAGCCAGAAACTGAGGAAAAATGTTGTACTTCCGCTAGAAAGGCAGGGATGGAAACAGTAGGATTCGAGATAAATAATAAAATGTCGTCCGCGTAAGCAGCTAGTTTGACGGAAAGCTCTGTAGTACTAAAACCAGTAATGTTAGGGTTTTGACGGAGTTTGGATAAAAAAGGTTCGAGGGCCAGGTTGAAAAGGAAGGGTGAGAGGGGACAACCTTGACGGACACCTCTACCGAGATCAAAATAAGGAGAAATATGGCCATTAGCGAAAACTGCAGCTCGAGGATGAGAGTATAACAAGGAGATTAGGGAGATAAATTTAGGACCAAATCCAAACCAATTAAGAGTGTGAAAAAGGTACGACCATTCGACTCTGTCGAATGCCTTTTCAGCATCTAAAGCTATGGCTGCAAGGGGAATTTGGAGATGAGAAGATTTCGTTAAGATGTTAAATAGAAGCCTCGTGTTATCTGTAATATAGCGGCCTTTAACAAAGCCTGATTGTTCATCTCCAAGCAGGTCGGGGAGCAGATGATCCAGTCTCATTGCCAACATTTTAGCGAAGATTTTGTAATCTATATTGACTAGTGAAATAGGTCTGTAATTTTTACAATATTGGGCATCTTTGCCAGGTTTAGGGATTAGACAAATATGGGCGTCCGAAAAAGTACCAGAAGAAGTGCCTAAATCAGTAAAAGAGGAGATAAGTGAGTGGAGTTTTGGAATAAGAAGCTTCGAAAAGTGGAGATAAAACTCAACGGTGAAACCGTCAGGGCCGGGGGCTTTGTTCAGTTTCAAACGATGAAGAGCAGCAACCAATTCTGGCTGCGAGGCATCAGATTCTAAGGAGGACAAGTCAAGAGGGAAGGAGGGGGGGGTCTGAATGGTAGAGAAAAAGTGAGTAAGAGACTGAGGAGAAGTGGGTGTATCTGAGGTGTATAAGGACTTGTAAAAATGTGAGAAGGTAGCAAGAATGTCAGCATCTTTATGGTGTAACTGGGCAGTGTCATCATAAATTGATTCAATAGTGACTTTATTTTGTTTGATTTTTAAGTAATTTGCAAGAATCTTCCCGGCCTTGTTCCTACCACCATAAAACTTGGCACTAGATTTAAGCAAGTACAAAGAGGCATCTTCAGTTGACTGTTCATTAAATTTAAGTTTGGCAGCAACCAGAGATGTCAGACTATCTGGGGAATGGGAAGTGAAGTAGGCGTGTTCCAATCTTTTAATGTCATGAAGGAGGGTTTTGGTAAATTGGCGTGCAGATTTACGTTTTTTAGCAACAAAAGTAATAATAAAATCACGAGCAGCTGCTTTAAAGGTATCCCACAGGGTGTGTTTCGAAATAGGTGGGATATCATTAAAGAGGAAAAACTCATCAAAAAAGGCAGAAAAAGAAGCAGAAAAGTTGGGATCCAAAAGAAGGGCATTGTTGAAACGCCACCGTTTAGGACCATCTGTTTTGGGTAAAATTTCGAGATTGACCAGTACAGGGGCATGGTCAGAAAGTAAAATCGGGCCAATTTCTGCAGCATGAAGAGTTTGAGTAAGTGCGTGGGAAACAAAAATGTAATCAAGCCGTGATTGGGACCGATGGTGAGGGGAGTAAAAAGTGAATTCTCGTAAAGTTGGATTACATAAACGCCAGGAGTCCACAAGCTTATGTTGCGAAATAGTTTGGGTGAACAATTTGTGCGATTTCGTAGGAATATAATTGGCATCGGACTTCCTGTCCAGGAAAGGATCAAAGGGGTGATTACAATCTCCCGCAAGGATGAAGTTATCATCCATAAATTGGGTGATGCGGGGAGAGAGATCAGCCCAAAAAAGGGGTTCACCGGCCGTGGGGCCATAAACATTAAGGAGAGAGATTGGAACACCTCTTAGGGATAGTCTGACATGAATCCATCTGCCATTAGTATCCGATTCTTGAGAGAGAACCGTTAGAGGAAGTGACCTACGACATAAAATGGCAACACCATTACGTTTCCCATCACCCTGTGAGAAAAAGACGTCACCCACCCAACCTCTTTTGAGTTTGTCAGATTCTAGGTCAGAAAGGTGGGTTTCTTGAAGAAACGCAATGTCAACATTCAATTTAGCTAAGTGAGATAAAATGCGTTGACGTTTAATTGGGGAATTAATACCCTTGACATTCCATGAAACCAAATTTAGAGACATAGTATGTACATGAAAGCCATAAATTCCTTAATCAACAATGCAAAGAAGTAATGAGGAATAGAAGAAAAGAAGGTATAAATAAAGGAAAGAACGAGGAAAAAAAGACGAAAAAAGAAGACAGGGAACTGTGGAAGATGGGAAAGAAATACATGAAGAAAAAGATTAGAAAGAGGAGAGAGATCAGAGAGTAGCGAGTAATGAGTAAGGAGCAGAAGAGGAGTACAGAAGAAAGAAGACAGGAGCAAGAAGAGAAGAGGAAAGAGAGGAAGGAAAGGTGTAAGAGAACCTGAGGAGAAAAAAATCCTCATTGCAAAGCAAAACATGAAAGTAGTGATAAAGGAAGGGAAAATAAAGAGAAACAAAAAACAAGGAAGGTACAAAAAACATGCAAATAACATACCTACGAAGGGGAGGTACGAGAAGAGGTTGAGGGGGGAAGGAGCCAGATGGGAGAGGCAACACAGTCGAGGGCATCCGGGCAAGGAACCAGGGAGATGACATCATGCGTTGAGGGGTTCCTGCGGGAAGAAAGACGGGGTATGACTGAGACAATAATACAAGGAACAGTAGCAAAAAATGAGGAGAAGGGAGCGAAATGATAAAAAACACATTACATTAGAAAAAGGGAATAGAATGAACAAGTAATCAAAAAGTTTCAAAAAGTGGAGAAAAAAAAAAAAAACACGTTAATTGAACATATGAGGAGAACAAGAACTTCGCTAACATAACCAGACAGTCAGCCAAAAACATGAAGCGAACAACAGCGCATCAACATGAAAACTGGAATCTTGAGACAGACTCGTAGTGCAAAAAGTCAGCCAGGAGAGAAGGACGAAGGACCAGAGGTATCCATGGTAGAAGTACGATGCGCATTAATGAAACTCTGCAGTCTCACAGGATCCTCATAGGTGGTGGTCTTGTTATTGTAAGTGACCTTAAACAGACATGGATGGTACAGGCCATAGCGGGCGCCCATGGCACGGAGGGCCTCTCTCATGCTGAGGAAAGCTTTCCTACGGTTAGCAGTTGCTTTGGCGTAGTCCTGGGCGAAGAACAATGGAGAGTCCAGCCAAGACAATTTGGGAAGAGCCTTGGCAGCTGCTAGAACTTTCAGGAGGTCAGTGTATTCCAGGAAATAAAGGATGACACCTCGTGGCCTTTGTGACATGGAGAGGGATGTAGGCAAACGGCCTAGACGATGCGCCCGTTGAATGTTGAGAGAGGTATCCTGTGGTAAATGGAGCAGTTTGGGAAGGAAGGACTTGAAAAAGGCAAGCGGATCGGACCCTTCAAGATTTTCCGCCAGGCCGTAAATGCGAAGATTATTACGCCTGCCTCTATTTTCCAACTCCTCCACCTGCTTCTGAAGAGCCCCTACCTGTGAAGACAAGTGTGTGACTTTAGTTTGAGATTCTTGAAAAGATGCAACAGATTGCTCCACCGTAGAAACTCTCGTTTCAATTTGAGACCAATTGTCCGTTAAAACTTGGAGTTTGGTATTAGTTTCCTCCATGAAAGGGCGTAAAGTTCCAATTTCTTCAAGGAAAGGACGAAAAGAACGAATTTCCTCCAATAATAGTTCCATGGAAACAGGTGACGATGATTTAGGTGGAGACGGAGGATGCTTTTTGAGTCGTTTGGCCGTTACTTTTCCTGAAGAGGTAGGAGACGGCGTTTCCAGGAGTGCCTCCGAGTCAGAAGGTGGAAGGGAGTCTTCCATTTGGGACAAAGCTGAAAAAACTTTAGAGTTCTTGACAAAAGCCACCTTTGTAGGTGGTTTAGATGAAAAGCGAGACATGTGTTGGTGTTTTCCCATGCAAAGGAGCCTGGGACGAAGAGTGACAAACACTGGATGGTAGCAAGCAGAAGCACTAGTCACAACCTTAATGAAGAAGGTGCGCTGCTAAAGAAAACAAAGAAAGAGCTCATATAAAGATAACCCACTCAGGCATATTGAGAAAAGTCAATGAGGATATACATGCACACATAGAGCGCGCAGTGCATGAAGGTGGGAGCGTGCATCCAGTTATTTCACAGAAGAAAATGAAATTGTGCTTTAAAGTTCATGAGAGGCTGAAATACAAATAGAGCTCATCAGAAATGGAGAGAGATTCAAAACCGCAAAGCTTGTAAATAGGACACATTCCCAGTGCGCCACCGAAATTAGAAATTAGAAGAAGGCAGGAAGGATACATCTGCAGCATTGAAGGACATCCCATGTAAACATAAGGACTGATGGGAACATTAATCAAACTGCTGTCCCTGCTGGTATTAAAATGAAAAAGGAATACCAAAGACGTTTTAAAAAGTATCCAGATAGTAAAAAGTGCAGGAAAAGTCAAACCTTGATGGAAAATGAAAGCTTGACAGACATTCCGCTTTCCATGCTGAAGGACTCCGTAGCGCGCAAGATGGCGGTCACTCTGTGTGAGGAGAATCTTTACTGCCGTCGGACGTCGCAGAGCAGGCGAGACATGCAGCGCGGTCTTGAAGAGGGAGTCAGAGGCGGACTGCAGGCATATTGAGGAGAGCGCTCACACTGGGTAAAATCACATTCGCCCTCACCAGGGGACTGCTCCGTGACTGGAGCCACGTAATGGCGGCCACTAATACCGGAGCGTCCCTGAAGGCGGACTCGCAAATACCTCAGCCTCCGACTTCGGAAAAAGGTCCACGAAGGTGCCACTACATGGCGGAAGTGTTCCGACGGGGATTCAGGACCAGAGGACAGGTACTGTGAATGTAGAAAGGAAGTTCTCCCGGTGTCCAGCCGGAGCCTCACTCAGGCGCTGCCATTGCCCACGGCGCCAAGCCACGCCCCCGCTGAGCAAATCCCTTAATGTCCCAAAATTAATGTATCCGTCTGTAATGTAACTGGTGCTCTTGTAAAGAGCTCTGATACCTTCAGCTCGAGTTCACGCTTTATAAAACTCGACAAAACTCTCTTATGAGTGTCATCCCTACAAAATCCCTTTGACTATTTCCATTTAGTTTGTTCATAATAATTAGGTCGAGAAGAAATCATTGTAATCCTTAATACCTGGGTAAAAAGCAGATGATCGCACTAAGGTTTAGAATGACAGCTGTAGTGCTGCTATCAATATCTTTAGTGTAAATGTATAATAATCTTCCCCCTGACTAAAATTACTTTCACATTGAAATAACCCGCATTTTCTTCCCTGGCAATCGAAGTAAATGTAATTCTTTGGTAAACCGAATTTAGGGGGTCATTAGGATGGTGGATTTCCCGCATCCTCCGGGCCGGCGGAAGCCACCGCCGGCCCGGAGGATGCGGGAAAACCGCCGCGGATGCTGGCAAGACCCACCGCCAAATTAGGATGGCTGGTGGGTCTTTGAATCTGTCCGCCGCTTTTCCGCCGTGGTCGCCTTCCGACCGCGGCGGAAAAGCATTAACATGGCTGGCGGTGTCTATCAGACACCGCCAGCCATATTAGGATGGCGGAATTCATATGCTTTTCCACGGCGGCTTTTCCGCCGCGGAAAAGCATATGGACATTGACTTCGGGGGCCCGTTGTGGGCCCCCTTGGTGAAGGGGGCGTGGGGGATGCACATGGGGGGTACCTATGGTACCCCCCTGCATTTGCGTGGACAAAGCTGCAGGCACCGCGCGGTGCCTGCTGCTTTGTGCACGCAAATGCCGTGCCTGCATTTTTAACATTGCGGCGGGTGCAGCTTGAAGCTGCACCCGCCTCAATGTTAAAGATTGAGGATGTGACCACCACCCTGGCGGTCACATCCTAATCTGCACGGAGGGACCGCCGCAGCCCCTGCGGACGGTCCCTCCTACTCTATGGTGGCAGACGGACTCAGGTCCGTCCGCCATCATAATCGGCCCCTTAATGCCATGAAGGTTCGTTCAAGAGACAGACAAGTACATTGTATATCAGGAAGATATCTATATATTGTTAAAAAAAAGTACTAGCTTTTCCTTTCATTCATTGTTCGGCAATACTTATAGAACTTCAAAATGGTGCATGAATAAATTAGTATATGCTGGATCAACGTCAGAACCCATAGTGATCGATGTTATTTGCATATGAGAAATTCTCCCTCCATTAAAAAAAATCTTACTGCTAAATATTATGCATCAAGACCTTAAGCAGAAGTCATCTAGTTGTCCAGCTTGGCAAGAAGGGTTGTGGCTCAAATGAGAACTCCACGCCTCCCTTTCTGTCGATCAGAATGAGAATACGTAGACAAGAGGAGCAAGCAGAGAGCGAAAGGGTGAGGGGAGGGAAGTAGAGAGATAAACAACTGGGTCTTGCCTGCTTCGGATCTTGAGGAAGAGAATGACAAGGCCAGAAGGATCGGGGAGACTTGACATTGAGCACACAATCAAAAGCATAACTATCTCATCAATGAAGACAAATCAATGCAAGCAATACAGCTACACAAAGGAAAGATTCTTACCAAATTCTGTGGTGGGTGGAGCTATCATAAGCTCAATAGTGACTTGGATATAGGCGCCAAACCATAGGACTCCACGCAACCTGTAACAGTAAGTTGTTAGAGTATAAAGCAGTCAAGGTAACAGTCCTGCCTAAGCCCACTACACGAGAGAACCACATAAAGGCAAAAGAAGAAGGGTGCAGGTAACTAACTCCGGATAAGGGAAGCCACACAAATATCCAAAATGGTGTCTAACAGCTGCTGCATGCTAACCCAGTGCTTATGAATCTCACTTCATAACAAGCCACAGAAGTTGTGGATCTAACCTTGAAGTGAATACATTTTGGAGGTTAGTGGTCTAGTTCTCCTTCCAAGTTTCCACCAACCTATCCAATAGTTCTTCTAGGCAAACGTAAACCCTCTCAATTTCGCCTGTGCAGATATTCTTGTGATTTGTAGTTCTAGTTATTTTAGTTTGGTCCCGGATTCAGAATTGCCCATGTGTCTGCAGACTGACATTTTGAGGATTTAATCCTCTTTGTTTCCTAATCCTGACACTAGTGAACATAACAATGCTTTTTCTATAACCAATTTTCGTAGTTTATCAAGAAAATCCATCATGTCTCTCAAGCATTATACATAGGTAGAAATGGCACATAGCAATGGTTGCAGAAATGTATCCATGTGTATACTGATTGCTTGAAACAAAGAATCAACACTTGAGATAATGGGTACACAAGGCTGATCTGAAATTGATATGGGTATTTTTAGCAGAAAATAAATAATGGATTTTAGTCGACTGATTGGTAATACGTATCTATGGTCTGATATAGTGTACCACCTTTGACCAGGGAGGACTTTTATCTCTGGCATAGTGCATATCCTCTTTTACTTTTTCTCGGCTAAATCATTTCTTTCTTCAGAAAAATGGGCCATTATATCAGTGGCGTAACGAAACCTGAGGGGGCCCCCCTGCAAAGCACAATGAAGGGCCCCCCCCAGCGGCCCGACCCACCGCCTACCACTTTGACCCACCGACAAAAATAAGCAGTCACCTAAAGCCGTATTTTCAGCACTAATCTGTGCATACTTCGAACAGCAAATATAAATAGAATGCACTTCAATTATGTTCTAGGGCTGCCTGAATGATGAGATCCATGACTGATAATTAAAGGGAACAAAGACAGAAAAGTCACATTATAAATGAATACATACTTTTTTATTTATAACCCTATTTAGTGCCAAGACGAGGTCTTTCCAGGCTTTTTAAACACATAGCTGGCATTTTTCTTTTGGCAACCCTACTTTATATTCCTTTTCATGAAATGCTTTCTCACACTACAGTAGTAAATGTAAATTTCAAATGCAAGGAATAGGCAGAGTGGGGACCCAAGGGGTACTGGAACAAGAAAAAAACGAAGCCTCTGTAACCAGTTTACAAAGGTATGTTGACTGTGCACCTCAGATAGAGCATACAGCTGACTGTTGTGGTGCACTGTAGCACCCAACAACACTTTTCAATAATGTACATCACACACAGACATGCAATAGCGCTCACTGGGTAGAGCTTATATAGTGCATAGCTCAGAAAAACCATATAGATGGATGGCACTCAGCTCCCAAGAGCATTGTAAGCAGTTTTAAACACACTCAAGCATTGAACAGAATGCTCTGAAGAGACCGTGCATACACCCCACACAGAGCAGATATACTATGCAGCTGGCTGCAATGTGGCCCCGAAGAGCACTTTTCAATAGCATGGAACACACACAAACTTCCAACACAACACATCAAATAGAACATTTTGCTTACATCTAACTAAGCACAGACATGGCATTTGGGCCGTGGGCTATATTTTCCATTGAATGCATTATGTAAACATAAATAACATACCATAACATGTAATTGCTGCCCCTATAGTTGTGTAGCTCCAGCTATAACTTTGTCATCAGAATGTTCTACATCAAAGACGATGATGCTGGGCTGGTAAACAGGAGAGAGGTGGTGTATGATATTGATTAGCATAACTGTATCTCCTTTCAGCCATTTTTCAGCTCAAACTAACATGTCTGAAGGAAATGCCCATCTCTTGTGTTTCAAGCCTCCTCCTGACATCTCGGCTCCCGAGACAAAAAAGTGTTGATTACTTTGCTCAGCGGAAATGCTTACATACTCGTATCATTCTAAAGATAATGTTCTTCCTTTCTCATGATCTGTGTCTTCAGACACGTGCATGCTCCTTTGCATTAATGCCTTTATTTCAGACCTGTGTGTCCTTTCTCTAAACTGCTGCAGAGCTTGCTCCAACACACATTTTGAGCAAATTCTCTGGCTGAATGAATCTGTGGTTCATAGACTGTTAGATTTTTTTTGTTAATAATCCCTTTAAGATTTCAATTGCTGTGCATGTAGAATTTCTTTATCAACGGCCTAATGGAGGTGGGATAACTGTGCCCAGGCTGAGAGAGTGGACGGCCAGGCACATTGATGCGTGCCTCTGAACAGTGCCTGGGTGGTATTTCCTGGGTGAGCAGTGAGAGGCAGGAAGGCTAAGCAGGAGGGAGAGATCTGAACACCTAGGGCTGCAGGCCTTGTGTGGAAGGTCACCCCAGGATAGGGAAGGACATGAAGACTTCAAGAATTGGAAAGGAGGACTCTAGGCCAGTAACAGATCTCTTGAGGCGGTTTGGAGCCCTACTCCATTCCAGACATGGGCAGGTCAGACCACTCCAAGAACCCCGAGATGCACACTTTACATGGGTGTGACACGTAGGTCACCATTAGAGCCTCCAAACCAGTGCTTAATTTGAGCCAGTGGTTTCCAGTGCTCGGCACCAGCACTTTATTGTCAGCACTGGGCCCTGTGACAGTCTACCACATGGTGGCGCTGTCTGGCTAATTTAGAGATGACCCCAACAACAGTTAATTATTAACTCAATATACATTAAAATCGAATATTTCCTGCCACCCAAGAAATTCTTATAGTATTGAGGCCTGAAACAGTCCGAACTGTCACACTTGAAAGAGTGTGAATGTTAGTACTTGTGCAGCGCTGGCAGGGGCAATGTGTGGTGCAAGGTGTAGTGTCCTCCTGAAGAGAGCCCTGGCACTTATTTTTCTGCAAATTAAGCACGGCTCCAAACCTGATAGTGGGCAAAGCACTGGGTCAACGCTGTGCCCTTCTCCGGGGCGATTGCAATAAGCCGCAGGAGCACCAGCACTGGTATCCTAGAAGTAGGCATAACAGGTAGACATTCCCTAGAAGAAGGCAGAGCTTCCTTCATCATGATACACATGCTTGCACTTGCCGGCAATCTGAGGATTCCCTGTTCTCCTCGCTGGCAGCCTCCCTAATGGTAAGGACCCCACAGGGACTCGCATACGGAGTGGCCTAGATACCTGATGAGAGGAACCACCAGGGAGGTCAGGTTGTATGTAAATGTATGTATAGGCATTTATATAGCGCACTACTTACCCGTAGGGTCCCAAGGCGCTTCGACCGCTGCGAAACCCTTCCTGGCTTTCCTGAGAGATGGTCCCTTAATGGGTATCTCCAGGGTGAGACCAGGCATCCCCGGCGGTCTGGTGGGGCCGTTAGTGAAGATGAGGCAAGCTAATGCCCAGAGTTGCCGAGTGTGAACGCTGATCAGAGTGGGCACCGAGGCGAGAGAATTATCGAGTCCGCTGACCCTGGTCCAGAAACCTGCCGCGCCGGGAATCGAACCCTGGTCCCGGGCCGTCCTCTGCTCTCGGGTCTGCCGCCTCTAACCAGTGAGCCACACTGGTTAGAGCTGATCCAACTAATCTGAAGGCAGGGTGTTTGGAAGACCTTTTAGGGTTTTGTGGGACCATCTGTGTCTCTATGTGACTGAATGTGTGACCCCCAACCATATCCGAAGCTCTGGGTGATCGCCCCAATGTGTTTGTCCCTGTGGGAGCGCCCTGCACCTCCCTTTATACATGAGTATTTAGCACTTTGCTTTGGAATCCATAGTGGGGGAGAAGGAGGGAGACACAGGTGTAGGGGCAGGGTTCTTAAGTTCCTGGATGGCTGAAACTCCAAGTCCTAGTTTCGTTGTACGGAGGTACTGTACAAGGGAAGACTCGCGCTGCACACACACCCTTGCTCTGGACTTTTACCCACACCCTCCTCATTCACCACCAAAGTATCTAGTTCCTAGGCATGTGGCGAGGGTGTGCTACACCCTGATCTAATGCCATCATTGTATGAGGTGGGGGTGAGGCTGGCTGCAGACACTACCGAGGGAATTGAGGACTTAAGGGGGTGAAATGTATTTTAAAGCGAGTTGGGCTACAGTGATAAAGGGTTTAAGGAGATGGAGATTTAAAGGGGTAGAAAGAATATGCGTCCAGGGGCTCGGGAGGAAGAAGCTGCGGATGGCTTCATTCCCACCTCACCCACCCACTGAGACTCCTCGCCACCACGGACCACTCCTGCCTTGGCTCGGACAGACTCACCTGAGGCCTGGCCTGCAGCCTCAGTGGCAGGTGCGAGCGGGCAGCAGAAGAGGAGGGCAAAGGCAAGGCTAGCCAGGCAGGGGCTAGTAATAATTAAGTTATGGCTAGGGGCGCCGCCCGGTGACAGTCTTTCTCAGTAGTCTGGCTGGGTCCTGGGATGCCTCACTTCACTCGTCACGCACACCTTTAATTGCGCTGCTGCTCAATGCGCATGACTGTATGGCATTGGTCACCAGCCCCACCCTATGCCCCACCCTGAAGATGCTCAGATGCGGAGACATCTGTATAGCTGCCAAGGTTTCAGATTGCCATGTGTGACATTTTCATAATTTCACTGTAATTATGAGTGACATTCAACAACTCTGAGTGACACTTTCTCTCGAGCAAAATCAAGCAATGAAGGCAAGGGAAACAAATATCAGAACCCATGCGCTCCTATAAAAGTAAATTAAATGATTGGCACCACTTTGCAGACAGACTAGTGACTGCTGAGTTTGGTGTGCCCTCGATCTCTGTATGGCTCGGAGCACTGCACACATCAGGTCTCGGCCCCGTGTGCAGAAGATCTCAAACTGTCCAGCAATTATTGCGCTACCCCTTTTGGCTGCAGGTCTTACTTTCTATGTATAATAGACTGCAGGTTCATTCTGTGTGTAGCAGTGGGCACCACAGAGTGAGCAGCTGTGTGATGCTGTTTGCATGCAGGAGGCTTGCAACTGTGTGCCCAGTGTAGCTGTGCACTATGCTGTATGGATGCAGTAGGCTAGCATCTGTGTGCACACTGTAGCTGTGCGCTATGCTGTATTGGTGCAGGAAGCTTGCGTCTGTGTGTACAGTGTAGCTGTGCACGTGCTATGTGCATGCGGTAGGCTAGCGTCTGTGGGCACAGTGAACTGTGTGCTATGCTGTATGGGTGCAAGAGGCTTGCGTTTGTGTTCACAGTGTAGCAGTGCATGTTGCTCTGTGCATGCAGGAGGCTTGCATCTGTGTGCACAATGAACTGTGTGCTATGATGTATGGGTGCAGGTGGAGTCTTGTGTCTGTGTGTACGGTACAGTATAACTGGGCGCAGCAGACCTTAGAGAGCATGCCTGAGGCCGCATCTCTCAGACTCTGACTACATGCAGGTGGATGTCTGTGTGCAGCAGGTTTCAGACTGCATGTAGTTTGCCCAGGGCTGAAACTCTGTGCAGCACGTCTCAGATTTGTCATCCAGCCCCATGGCTCAGACTCTTTGTGCACAAGACCCTGTCCCTGACTGTTAGCTCTAGTTTAAGGCTTTTGCTGCTCAAGCAGGCCTAGTCTGGCTATCTAGTGAAGCAGGCCTCATGGTACTTAAGTTTAGCATTCTGAGGTTCAGTCTCCAAGTAGAAGTTTATTTTACTTTGCCATTCTCTATAGTGCGAAGAAGTCTCTATGGGGCATCAGAGCGCTTTATAATTAACCCTAAGCACACAGTTACTTGAAATTAATACGCAGTTGTATTTCCATACATGCGACGCCAGCAGCCTCAGTACCTTTAATCTGTTCGAAAAGCACCTGGCTGCCAGTAAATAGAGGGAATCCCGTCCCCCAGAGCTTTCAGTATTGATGAAATAAAATGTCTGTAAATGTTCAGGCTCCCGATCGCATTTCATTCCAACTCAATTCATGAAAGCACGCCACTTAACACGATATATTCAGCAGTGAGCGAGGGGAACAAACCTGAGTCCAGCAGTGGACCGCTGATCACTCTTTCCATAAGTAATGCTCTGCTAGGAACTTTTTAAGGACATTGCAGATGCCCATGTTTACGGTGCGCACAAGCTGCAGCCCATGTTAGCACTTGAAAAAAAAGCTTACCGGCCTGGCTTGCCTCTCTGTGGGGAGGACGATCTCTCGGCAAATTAATTTTCCTTGGCGTGTAGGGGGGGGAGGGGGGCCTGATTTTATTTGCAGCCCCTCTTCTGATAACTGAGCATCACGCGGCGGGACGGTGTAAGCAGGCAGCTCTGCTGCGAGTGCCATGATTTGCCGTGATTCCGCAAATATATCTAGCCAGCCTACCACAACCGGCAGCAGGATGTGACGTCATGTGGAGTTCCTTTAATGCACCACACTGACGCCAGGTACTTAATTAAATTCTTTATTTTGCCCGAGCGCCGGGAGCTGCGTCTTTACCCCAGCGGTCGGCGCCGATCAACAAGATCGCCGCCTTCCGCTTCCCGTCCCCGCACTTCCTGTTCCGGGGACGGAACACTGGACCGCTACTACATATCTCCCCCCTTTATGCAATAACAAACAATTTACAGTGCAATCCTTACTTCCAGTTCATGGCATAGTCCTTGAACTTCTCTGGTACCTTTACACTCCTTCCCACTCTGGTTCTCACCACTCCAATGCTTCCTTCTTCTTCCGGTTCCTTTCCACCCGACCAATTTCCTGCCAATTCTCCTTCTCTGTCCGTCACGTCCTCATTGCTTTCTTCCTTACACCCGCTCCTCGTTCTTCCTCTTGCACCTTCTTCTCTTTCTCTGTCTTTCACTTGTTGCACTCCTTCTTCTACATTCTCGTCGCATCTTCCGCTACGTTCACTTTCGCCTTCATCGTCTACATACTCTGCTCCTTCAATAGTCTCCTCTCCCCACTTCAAGATTTTACTGCATTTTGCCATTCTGTCCTGTGACCACACTTTCCCGTCACTGAGCAGGGCAGAGCGGGCATAGGGCTCCACCACTTTTAAAGGTGGTGGAAACTTGCTTTCTCCCTTTTTCTTTAGGGTGGCCAGTTTTACTCTGACCCAGTCGCCCTTTTCCAGTCCTACTTCCTGAGTGTTTCGTCTTTTGTTATAGTGTGTCGTGTATACTTCTTGTGCTTTCTCCAAATTTCTTCTGACCACAGCTGGTGACCACTTACTCTGCACCACTAATTTCCTCCATGCCATGTTGTCCTTGGTGAAGGCTTCTCTTCCTCTCAAAACCTTAAATGGGCTGTATCCCGTGCTTCCCGGGGTGATCCGATAGGCCCAGATCATCTTCTCCAATTCCTTTTCCCAGTCCAATCCATCATTAATAGCCGCCTTAATGGTGCCCATGATCACCCGATTGAAACGTTCCACTTGACCGTTTCCCGCGGGGTAGTAGATGGGCGTATGCTTCACTTCTATACCGTTCCTGGCTGTGAAGGCAAGCCACTTCGCTGAGGTGAATTGCGGCCCATTATCACATGTGATGATTTTTGGGATTCCTTCTCTGACAAACGTGGCGCGTAAGAAGCGCACCACTGCATCAGTGTCCACGATCTCCATAACCTCTACCTCTGGCCACTTGGAATACTTGTCGATGAGAACTACAGCATATTTCTGAGTTCCTGCATTGTTTAGGATGGGGCCCATAATGTCCACTGATATCATTTCCCATGGTCCATCCGGTACTGGAAATTTTCCCAGGGGTGATCTTAACATGCTTTGTGACTTGTCAGCCTTGGCACATGACTCGCATTGCCGCACATACCGTTCTATTTGCGCATCAATGGCTGGCCACCAGTACGCTTGTCTGGCAAGGGCTTTGGTTTTTGTGATGCCCTGGTGCCCTTCGTGCTCACTGCACCATCAGGATTCAAGCAAGCCGGGCCGAAGACGGCTGTAATGCCAGAAACCGGTCCCCGGAAGCTTGTTTCCTTTCCAGTGAAGAATTGGCTTGGTAGTTTGGTCTGCCCTGTTCCCATGATGCACTGGGCCAGGGACAGACTAATTTGCATATAGCCAGGTTCTGAACTGGGATGGTGCAGTGAGCTAAAAAACGGTGATGGATCTAGCCCTGATCTGTTGACTGGGTAGGAGTGTTCTGATTAACTCAGATACTCTGTCCATCACCACCCCCTTTTTGAAATACTTCGTGCAGTAAAGTCATCAGATGATCCAGTATGCCTCGTGGTGGGATCACCTTGTCACCTCTGAGCAGGAATATAGGGTTCTCCGCCAGCGATAACTCATCCCTTACTTCCCAGTACCTCCTCAGTTCTTCCTTGAGGTGTCTCTTTTCCGGCCACCCATGGACCACGTATCCTTTGATGGCTTCCATGTCGACGTCTTCCTTGTAAGCATCTTCCCATTCTTGGGCACTGATCACTTCCTCCGTGTCCTGGATGGTGGCTACCACATATCCTTCCCAGTTTTGTTTCTCACAGCCCTTTGCCTCTTCCATAGCCGCTGCTCTGCTCAGGAAGTCCGCCACTTTGTTCTGCGGCCCCGGGATGTGTTCCACTTCGTACACAAGTCCAACAGTCTCAGCTTCATTTTGCCAATTCTAGGGGTCGCGTGAGCATGGCCACTGGAAGTCAGCACTCGGACCAAGGGTTTGTGGTCCGTTCTCACTAAGAATTTCGCTCCCCACAAGTACTGTCTAAATCTTTCCATCGCCCAAACCACTGCCAGCATCTCCTTCTCGATAACGCTAAACTTCTCTTTGTTGGATGCAAGTGACCTCGAGGCAAAGCTGACTGTCGATGTTTCTCCATTGTCCGATTTCTGCATGAGGACTGCTCCTAGGCCACGGTCACTGGCGTCCGTAGTAAGTATGGACTCCGCACTTGGGTCAAATCCCTTTAGAGGAATGGTGACACTCATCTCCTGTTTTAGGGTTTCAAATTCCGCCTGTTCCTCCAGGCCCCACTGGAATTTGTTCTTTTCCTTCAGTAATTGGCGTAGGAAATGGGTTTTCATGGCGAAATGGGGAATGAATTTACTGTAGTACTCGGCCATTCCCAGGAATGACCGAACATCTTCTTTCTTGCTAGGAGTGGGGGCGTCCAGAATGGCTTTCATGTTGGATCTTTTTGGTTGTATCCCTTTTTCGCTCACTTCATGACCTAGGTACGTGACGGACTGCACCCCCAACTTGCACTTCGAACATTCCGCCGTAAGACCATTGTCCTGCAATGTTCGTAGTACTTTGTGGAGTTTCTCGTTGTGGTCCTGTTTTGTTCTTCCCATTACCAAGATGTCGTCTTGAAAGAACTGTACGTCTTCCACATTCCTCAGTAGTCTGTGCATAAGCTTCTGAAAGACCGCCGCTGCTGATGCCAGGCCAAACGGCATTCTCACGAATTCGTAGCAGCCGAAAGGCGTGATGAAAGACGTGAGATGGCTGCACGATGGATGTAGTCTTACTTGATGGTATGCCGACGACAAATCCACCGTGGAGAACCACTTGATGTCTTTGGTTTTCGCTAGCATCTCATTTATGCGGGGCAGGGGGAATTTGTCAATTACAATGTTTTTGTTCAGTTCCCTGAGATCAACACACAGCCGTACTTTACCATTGGGCTTCTGGGATACCACCAGAGGTGAAAGCCATTCTGCACTCTCTATGGCTCTGATCACACCTTCTTTTTCTAGTCTGTCCAGCTCCGTTTGCACTGCTTCCCTGCTGCGGAACGGGATGTTCCTCACCTTGTGCACCACGGGTTTCGCTCCTTCTTTTAGCTTTATGAGGTGCTTGTATTTTCCCAGTTCCCCAATTTGTCCATTGAATACTCTGGGGTATGCTCTCTGCCATGACTCCATGTCATCCTTCTCTTCCATGTCCATTAGCAGGATTTTTTCAATGCCCCCCGGGTTGAGTTGTATAACCAACGCACCTTGGTCCTTCCAGCTCAGTACTGAGGGGCCTTTCTCAGCAACGTACAATTTGCAATTTGCGTGGCGGCCCCTGAACTCGAACAGGAGGGGGCAGTATCCTAACATGGGAATTCTTTGTCCAGTATATGTGACCGGCCTCAAATCCATCGGGTGCAGCTTCTCCACGATCTTGGGTGTGAACTTATCTTCCCATACTTGTCTTTGTATGATGGAGATGGGTGCTCCGCTGTCCGCAATCATTTCCATTGGTATCCCGCCGATGTGCATATTAAGTCTGGGTTTGTCCGTTTCTGCTCCTTCCATTTCCAACACCTGGACATCAATATATAGGAATTCTTCCAGGTCTTCGGCTTCTTCTTGGTCGCTTGCAACATCTCTTCGCTCTTGGTCTACATAACGGACCATTGCGCCTTTGGGCTTCCGGCGGCACACCTTCTCATAGTGCCCGAATACACTGCAATATGAGCATTTTGCCCTGAACGCAGGGCTCGCTTTGTCGTTACCCAGATGTGTAGTGCTGCCGCACCTGTAGCAGCTCGGCCTATCCCCTTTAGTCGTCTTATTGTCCATCTGGGGGTTGTTGTTGTTGTTGTTGGGTCTTTTACCATCTCGATTTCTTTGCATGTCTCTCTGCCTCGGTCGTTCTCCTCTCGACCGTGTCATTATCCTGCAAACTGTTTGTGTCTCTCCTGCCTCCTTCTTGGCCGCTTGCACACATCGTTTTGACAATTCCGCCTTCTTGACCATCGCCCATATCTCTTTGAGTGGGGCATCACCATTTACCCATAGTTTCTCCTGGATGTGGGAGCTGGACGTGTGCATGATAATTTGGTCTCTAATTAGGTCGTCGTGGAGCGTGTCAAACTTGCACGTGAGGGCCAACTTCCGCAAGGCTACGACGTACTCGTCCACCGTCTCCCCGCTCCTCTGCTTCCTCTGAAAGAAGTTGTATCTGTCTATCGGGACGCACACGACCGGTCTGTAGTGTGCGTCGAGGTCTGCAATGACATGACTGAAGACATCTGTATCCGTGGCACCCCTCTCACCTTTTACTATGGTATCATATACTCTGATCCCTTCCGGGCCCAAGTTGTGTAATAGTATTTTCTTTCTCCTCTTGCTCGAGAATGGAGTATCGCCTTCCTCTTCCAGGGCTTCCAGATAGTTGAGGAAGTACCTTTTCCAGTCTTCCCATTTCATCTCCGGTTCTCCGCACCTCGTTAGGAAAGGCACCAATTGAGTGAGGGAAGAAGACTGGGCAGCCATTTTGGGTGCACCTCTCCGGTTCGCAGACACAGGGATCGTCCTACCAGGTGGACTCCCCGGCGTTTGTTGCACCACTGTGTCCCCTTCACTGCGATCACTGTCGCTCTCTTCTCCCTTCTCCTTCTCTGAGTGACCCGGCAGTGCCAGACGGCTGTTTCCCTCGGATAGGTTCGATGAGCCAGGCACCTCTTCACCTGACCGCTGTTCCGCCAGGTTGCCGGGCACGCTACCACTGCAGCCAGGGATGGGGTGCACCTCACCGTGGCCCTGTGTCTCCTGCACGTGCCCAGTGCTGCGCAGCGTCTCAGTGCACTTCCCGAGCGTGCACCTTATTTGATGGTGCCTCTGGGCTCACGTAAGGGTTAGTGTCCGTATTATTAAGTATTTATTTTCCTCCGGTGGTGCTGGTGTCAGTTCGCGCTCTTTCCTTGGCAGGCTGTCGGCTCCTCTGCCACGCTCCGGCAGCCGGCGGCGTTTCACCTCGCCGGCCTCGTCGTGTGGCGTCGTCGTGTGTGCGCGGGTCTAAAGACCATCCTTCGTCGCCATTGTGGAGTTCCTTTAATGCACCACACTGACGCCAGGTACTTAATTAAATTCTTTATTTTGCCGGAGCGCCGGGAGCTGCATCTTAACCCCAGCGGTCGGCGCCGATCAACAAGATCGCCGCCTTCCGCTTCCCGTCCCCGCACTTCCTGTTCCGGGGACGGAACACTAGACCGCTACTACACGTCATCCGCGTTGCGTCAGGAATCCATCTCCTGTTCTGATGAAATACTCTGGCCCTGGCCCGTGCACGCACCATTTAGTTAATGAGGAGGCCCTGCACCATTTAATTCATAAAGAGGCTTGCTTGCTCCACTGATTGAGAGGGCCCCTGGAGAACGCACCCCCTCCCCCGCAACGCGGGGGCTGTGGGACCCTGTATTACGCCCCTGCATTATATAATGCTTTTAAACATTCTTTCACTGTCCATCAAAAAATTATTCTATCTTTCACGTAAAATAGAGGTGGGGACTAAGAACGGCATGTTGAAAGTAATGTTGACCTTTACAAAGGGACATAAAAAAGTCAAGACTTTCTCAAGGTAAAAGCTGTTGTTGTATTTAGATAGATCTACAAGTTTTTTTAGGCCAAGAAGGCAAAATAAAAGTATGCCTTTTGCTCCGTCCTCTGATGTCCTTTATTGATCAACATTCTTCCTTCCAGCAGAACAATAAAGAGGTTTGTGAAATCACTGATATTGCATATTATTACAGTTGTAGCAGTGGCCATCTCTGATTTCACCGAAACAGTGCTGTCAAGTGGTGTGACCACAGTTGGCTCTGTAGACCAACAATTTATCTAATTATGGACACTTTAATTTTATATACAGGTGAAAAGGGACTGAAAGGTGACAGAGGAGTCAAAGGAGAACGACAAATCGGACCTCCCGGACCTCCAGGCCCAACGGGTAAGATGGCAAAAGTATTTTCTCTTTAGATGCCAGGCTGAATATTCCTTTTATAGTTATCTTAACCCCTTCGCTGTGGGGGTTATTGCGAGCTGAGCTCGTCATGAGCACCAGAGCATGGGAGGGGTTAAAATAGAGTTTAGTGTCTTGGTGCTGAGCATAGTAGTAAACCTGAGTGTAAGTAATGTTGGAGTTCAAGGTTCTCAGCACATGCGTGTGTGCACACTCACACACACCCATTTGGACAACACCTAAATGCTATTTTCACTCCTTTCTTTTGTTTCAATACTTCTCTTGAGAATTTATCCATGTAGAACATATATTATAGTACTGCTGTAATGCATTTCAGGAGAATACCCTTGTCAGGTGACATAATGTGCTGTGAATTGAAACTGAGCAAAGGCATAGATAAATACATTTATTCAAACGTATATTCTCTCATGCATCTGTTCCATCTATTCAATTCATATTCAAAAGGATACCTTGTGGATTAACAATATAGTTGAAACCTACGTTAGGCAAAAATGATCACTAATTTGTACGAATATGGCATGGCTTCTGTCATATGTGAGATGTTCCTTGAATCTTGTATTGTTAATAGTAGAGAAGTTAGCAAAAGTGATTACAAATTTGGAAATTTAAATCAAGGAGATGAAATATGAACTTACCACACAATACAAAGTGAACAAGTGGAACAGTGTTTTAGAAGACACGAGTGAAAAATAGATGGTTGCACCAAGGGAATCAAGAAAAAGAAACTATGTAAATTTTAAAAAGGACACCATAGGTTATTAATGTAATAAGGGCTACAATTGTGTCGAGGCCTACACAAAAAGATGAGCAAACAATGAACTTAACACAATATAAATACCTCAGAGGAATCAAGTTACTCAGATGGTGATGAAGGCTCTCCATTCTATCTAGGGACAGTCCACAAGCACTTTCATCTACATCAAAGAATAGATTGGATGAGAGCCTAGATTCAATCAAGACATCTGGTCAGTCCAAAGATACTTTTTTTCTAATGAAAAGACTCATGATCAACGTAAAAATAAGCACGGGGAAACCACCAAAAGACAAGGAGCCAAAAGAAACTGTAGTAGTCAACATTTCTTCATAACCCCTTAGTCATAATGTTGTGTAAGTATTACAAGAGGGGACTTAATGTGTGCTAACTTAGCGATCAAATTCTCTCAAAACAGATACATACATTTTCAGGATCATGAGAACTTTACATCTGAGACATGTGTTTGAGACTGTAATAGAACCTCTGATAGGCAGTCAGAAGGAATGTACAAAAAATTCAATACACCATCCAAATTCATTCCCAGCATGTCATAACACCTTAGACTCATTTAAAAGCATAATTATTCTAGATATTAATAAAAATCAAATAAAGTAAGAACCATAAATAGAACTCCATTATTTTTTTATAAAGGAGACAATAATATGTAAACACATTTAACTAAAAGAACTGAGCTACCATTCCAAGTGGTGGACAAAGTAGGATCCCTAATAGTTATGAGTGCGAATACCTCCAGTGTATACATACAATTGGGTATTATCCCCCAAAAATATTTTTCTAAAATACTTGAAAATTTTGTAACAAAAGCTGAAAGTAGAGAATGGATAACCAATACCAACAAAAATGTCTTGTTATAAAAGTGTCCACAGAGCCTGCAGTTGTATTTCATTCCTAAAATTTACAAAACGTAAGTGCCCATCATGACCATATGAGTAAATACATTGATACTTTCTTGCAAAATATTGTTCAACAATTACCCAACTGATGGCACAACTGATTTTGTTTGCAGCATTCAGATTACTGCATATGTTAGAATCTTTGTATGTGTTCTTGATGTAAACACCTTGTACACTTCCATCCCCCATGCTGACGGACTGGATGCTGTGTAATGGTTTTTGCTTAGGCAACCCAAAGAAAGTGCACACCCAGTTTTCCTGTTACAGTTGATGACATTTATTTTATACAATAGCTATTCTTAGAATATGGATGATTATGTTTTACTTTGTAATGGAACTTCAAAGGGGTTCACCACCACCTCTATACTATGCCAATGCATTTATGCAAAATTTGAGTATGAAAGCATACAATCATCTTGTACACGGAGAAAGGTGTTATACAAACACTTTATCAATGTCATTTCATACTATGGAAAGGTTCTAAAGATGAATAGACATATAATATTGAAGTTCTTTAAAATGTTTGTCTAAGGATTCAATTTACAAGTCATATAGACCAGCAGGAAATTACTTTCCTAGGCGTGAAAATTGTAATAAACAAAAACAAATTATCGACGACAATATACATAAACAAGGAAATAAACAACAGGTTTGGTTACAAAAGATTCCATCAGAAAGGTTTGAAGGATAAGATTCCAGTTGACCAACTGATAAGAGTTAAAAGAAGTGTTAGCGATACTGAGCAGTGAGAAGTACAAATGCAACAAATGAGAAAAACATTTCATGAGACTATCGCAAATCTGTATCAGCACAAGCTAAATTCAAAGTTAAAATCAAGCAACAGTCTGAGTTATTGAATACTAAGGTGAAAAATCTAACAAGAAGAAATGTGTTTGTGGCCAAATAGTCAACTATGAGATGAATCTTTAATTCCAGATGACAAACAGGGGGCCAACCCCTGTAGAAAGTGTCCCCATGTAGTGTGGTTATCAGTGGAAATGAAGTAAGACATGCTTATACAGAAAAGACATATAACATTTAGGAAGCATTTACTTTTGATCAGGGTTCCCGTGAAGGTGTGCGTGTGAGGATGTGCACTGTACACTAATGTATGTAGTGGAACAAACAGGTGTACATTCATTGCCAATTATCTTTGAACCATTTCTCTTATATCCAGTTGGCCTGAACTTGTGATTGTGAATCCATATTTTGTGTTTAGTTGTTCACACATACACAGCAAATCGTGGTCAATATCATTCTTGTTCAGCACGGTCATTGAGGCGGACGGACCTTGTAGTTACACTCTGAAGGAGGAGAGGGAGATAAACATTTGAACCATTAGAGATATAACAAGGTGAAGCATGCTCCCTTCCTTTTCAGACTTTACTTTACCAATGGTCAGCACCCAGGAGACACCTATTCGGCTCCTCTAATTCCTGCATGTTGCTTGTGATTTATTTTCTATGCCATTTGAGTGTCTATCTTTTTACAGTCGTATCGAGTGGTGTGTGTCCCCTGATGCATGTCAATTCGTGTGTTGACATCATATGGCAACATCAAGAAATATCGGGCAACGTAGTATCTTTAGTATCTGGCCATCATCATTTCTATTTAAAAGGGCCTGAACAACTATCCTACTACGTACATTCTACACTATCATCCATAAGAATGTCTACTCCAGGAGGTAGAAGGAGATCTAATGTCAAAATATGTCAGTATTACTAAAAAGCTGACAATAAAAAGCGGGTAATGGATTATGTTTGTGCATGATGCTCTTACAGCCATTTCCCTTTGAATGCTTTATGATGGATAGTGGTGAGGTGACAGAGTCTTTACAGTGCACACAATAGAACCACTCCAAGACCAGGTTAGAATAAAAAAACATGTGACCGTTCAAGTGTCAGTCCAGTAGCGATTTATGGGAGCATGCAAGCCATGGCATACACACCATTGACAGGCAAGAGATGAAACGTGGAGCGGCTACCACCACAACTATGGATACATATTTGCACAAACTGTGATGGGGGAAGATGATTGAGGGATACTTCTATTACTTGGTTAAAATATGCACAGTTCCAGGCAAGGGAATTCCAGCTAGGGAGTGTTCGACTTGTAGGCCATGTAGCAGTGGAGGATGTAAATTGCTGAAGGTATATTCTTTCCCTTGATGCACAGGATACAATTACCATCTGGTGGCCATAATAGACAGAAGTCACATCTTTGGCATTTAATAAAGAACAGTGACGTTTTCAAAGAGAAGACATTGAGGTTGGCTACCATTAATTGTGTGATATTTAAAATGTCGAACTGGAGGCGATTTGTGAAGGAAATTGTAGTAATGTATAAAGAGAATACCTGGTTGTAACTCCTTATGGCATATGAATGATTATCATTTGAATCTTTTCTGAACATTTTTAATCCTGTTAATGTAACAGATGCATTAGTGTATACCTGTTTGAAGACGTGGATTCGTATGTGCCATTGCTCAGTTTAAATTCAGAGCACATTATACACAGTCCCCTGACGATACCCTGAAATGCATTGTGGTAGCGCTGTGGTATATGCTTTGCACTCATAAAATGTGTAAGGGAAATGTTGAACTAAAATGAATTTTTGGATTACTGTGTTTAGTCAGAGAACATTTATTTGTTTTTCGAATTGTACAAAAATGAACACCAAACGATGGATTAGGTATACCAATATAGATTCATGCTGTGCTGAGGGGGCATACTAAACAGTTCAAATTAATGACAATAAATATATTTATGACATGGAAGTGAAAATAAATGTGGCAACAGTACTGATAACACATACATTCACAAATGTATTCCTAAAGTGCAAAGGTCAAATTCCGGTTTATTACCACAGTATAGCAAATACTGGGGCATATTTACCAAAAAAATGTCGGAGCACGGAGCTGTGCCAAATTTGACAGCACCGTGCTCAGACATTTTGAAAATGCAGGTATGTGTTGTATTCACTAGAATACGGTGCACGCCTGTGTTTCCCCCAGCACTGGTGCATATAAAACTACCTAGCCAGCGCAGGCACCCTGCCACCACGTGGCAAGGGTGCCTGTGCCACAGGGACAATTGTTTATGTGCAGAAAGGGACACCTCCTTGCACATAAACAATTGATAATGGTGATTTGCTCTTTCTATGTGTGCTGCACAATGCAGCGTACATGGAAAGAGCAAAAAACGAGGAGAAATTAGTCATTGCTCCTCGCATCGCTATTCTAATGCCTGGTATTCCATGGCGTTAGTTTTTGGCAATCAATCAATCAATCAATCAAAGCATTTATATAGCGCACTACTCACCCGGAGGGTCTCAAGGCGCTGGGGGAGGGGGGTCCGCTACTGCTCGAACAGCCAGGTCTTGAGTTGCTTCCTGAAGGCGAGGTGGTCCTGGGTCAGGCGGAGGTGGGTCGGGAGGGAGTTCCATGTCTTGGCGGCGAGGTAGGAGAAGGACCGTCCCCCTGTGGTGGCTCTTCGGATGCGGGGGACGGCGGCAAGGGCGTGGCCGGTCGATCGAAGCTGGCGTTTGGGAGCGTAGCAGTTGAGGCGGCTGTTGAGGTATCCTGGGCCTTGGTTGTGTAGGGCTTTGTGTGCGTGGGTGAGGAGTCGGAAGGTGATTCTCTTGTTGACCGGGAGCCAGAGCAGGTCTCTCAGGTGTCCGGAGATGTGGCTGCGATGGGGGATGTCCAGGATGAGACGTGCTGAGGCGTTCTGGATCCGCTGGAGTTTCTTCTGGAGCTTGGCGGTGGTTCCGGCGTAGAGGGAGTTGCCGTAGTCCAGACGGCTGGTGACGAGGGCCTGGGTGACCGTCTTCCTGGTCTCGGTGGGGATCCACCGGAAGATCTTACGTAGCATGCGCAGGATGTTGAAGCACGACGAGGAGACGGCGTTGACTTGTCTGGTCATGGAGAGGGAGGAGTCCAGGATGAAGCCTAGGTTGCGTGCGTGGTCTGTTGGTTTGGGTGCGCTGCCTAGGGCGGGGGGCCACCAGGAGTCGTCCCAGGCGGAGGGTGAGGATCCCAGGATGAGGACTTCCATCTTGTCCGAGTTCAGTTTCAGGCGGCTGTTCTTCATCCATTCGGATACCTCTTTCATCCCTTCGTGAAGGTTGGCTCTGGCGGTGGCGGGGTCGTTGGTGAGGGAGAGAATCAGCTGGGTGTCGTCGGCATAGGAGATGATGTTGAGTTTGTGCTGGTGTGCGATGTCTGCGAGGGGGCTCATGTAGACGTTGGAGAGGGTTGGACTGAGCGAGGAGCCTTGAGGAACGCCGCAGATGACTTCGCTGGCTTCAGATCTGAACGGGGGGAGGCGGACTCTCTGTGTCCTTCCGGCGAGGAAGGAGATGATCCACTCCAGTGCCTTCTCCTGGATTCCGACGTTGCTGAGTCGCTGCACTAGTGTACGGTGGCAGACAGTGTCGAAGGCCGCGGAGAGGTCTAGGAGGATGAGGGCTGCTGTTTCTCCGCTGTCAAGCAGTGCTCGGATGTCATCGGTGGCTGCGATCAGGGCGGTCTCGGTGCTGTGGTTGGCCCGGAAGCCGGACTGCGAGGGGTCGAGGGATCCGTTCGTCTCGAGGAAGGCGGCCAGCTGCTTGTTGACGGTCTTCTCGGCGACTTTAGCAGGGAACGGGAGCAGCGAGATGGGGCGGTAGTTCTTGAGGTCGGTGGGGTCGGCTGATGGTTTCTTTAGTAGGGCGCTGAGTTCGGCGTGCTTACAGCTCTCCGGGAAGGTAGCAGTGTCGAAGGAGGTGTTGATGATGTCCCGCAGGTGGGGTGCGATGACAGCGTCGGCCTTGTTGAAGATGTGGTGAGGGCAGGGGTCGGTAGGAGATCCGGAGTGGATGGAGTTCATCGTGCGGACGGTGTCTTCGGTGCTGATCGGGGTCCAGGCGCGGAGGGTGGTGGTGGGGGGCGGTGGTTCAGTCGTGGCGTGCGTCGGTTGAGTGCTGAAGCTGTTGTGTATGTCCGCGATCTTGTTGTGGAAGTAGGAGGCGAGGGAGTTGCAGAGGTCTTGCGAAGGGGTGATGTCGTTGTTTCCGGCGTTGGGGTTGGAGAGCTCTTTAATGATGTTGAAGAGTTCCTTGCTTTTGTGTGCGTTGTTGTCCAGTCGTTTCTTGAATGCGGTTTTCTTGGTGGCGTGGATGAGTTGGTGGTGTTTTCGGGTGGCGAGCTTGAGGGCAGTCATGTTGTCCGGTGTAGGGTCTCTGCGCCATGTTCTCTCGAGGGCTCGGCAGTTCTTCTTGGAGCTCTTGAGTTCGTCGGTGAACCATGGGGCTTTCTTGCTACCGGGTCTGCTAGGCGGGGTCTTCAGAGGGGCGAGGTCGTCTGCGCAGTTGCTGATCCACTTCGCGAGGTTGGTGGCCGCCTGGCTTGGGTTCGTTGCGCTGGTGGGTGGGTTCTTGCTCGGGGAAGTCGCGAGCTGGTCGGCTGTGATTTTGTTCCAGCTTCTGCGTGCAGCCTGTTGCTGGTGGTGGTGGATCGTGGTCCTTCTGAAGCTGAAGTGGACGCAGCTGTGGTCCGTCCAGTTGAGTCCGGTGGCGTGGCTGAAGGCGATGTCCTTGCAGGATGAAAAGACGGGGTCGAGTGTGTGTCCGGCGTAGTGGGTGGGGGTGTTAACCAGTTGCTTGAGTCCGAGGTTGGCGAGGTTGTCCAGCAGGGTGGTGGTGTTGCGGTCGTTGTTGTTCTCCAGGTGGAAGTTAAGGTCCCCGAGGAGGATGTAGTCGGCGGAGAGGAGGGCGTGCGGGCTGATGAAGTCGGCGATGTCTTCGTTGAATTGTGTGCGTGGTCCCGGGGGTCTGTAGATGAGGGTGCCTCTGAGGGTGGTCTTGGGGTTGATGTGGACCTGGAAGTGCTGGTGCTCGGCGGGTGCAAGGGTGTCGTCGGTGTTGGTCGTGATGCGGATGGTGTTCCTGTGGATGATGGCGATACCTCCTCTGGTCTGGTTGATGCGGTCCCTTCGGATGATCTTGTAGCCGTCTGGGATGGCGATGGCGATGTCGGGTGCTGCCTCAGCCTTGTAAATCTGGGGCAGCATCAAAAAGCAATAGCAATAGGTGTTGCGGTTGAACTCCCACAGCAACACTAATTGCACGTCCCTTTGCCGCAGAGGACTGCAGCAGAAGGGTGCATATTCACAAGGTGGCTTTAAACTACGCAAAGTGGCTTAGAGCCACCTTGTAAATATGGAAAATGGCGCTGCACCGCAGGAGTGTCAAATCAAAAAAAGTGACGCCTCGGTGACAATAGGGGTTTGTAAATATGTAACACTGTTTGCTGCCTTGCCGTTTACATGTTACAATTACTTTAGACATGAATATGCAATACTAAATGCCAGCGTGCACAATACCAAGACTAAGGAGACCTTGAGCCTCTTTAATTCACTGACAGACACTCCCTGCAACTTTATCTCACTTTTTCAGGTGCCTTTATTTTCCCTTCGTAACGTTTATGTTTATCTTTCGCATCCTCCTTATTTCCCATTTGTGTGTTTTCCCTCTCTTGCTGTCTGGAAAGGTCTGATGAGGGAAAATAAGTGCCGGTCCCTAATAATGAGTGCAGGTGGCCTCCACCGGCAACCATCCGCTCAAATTGAGCATTGAGTCATGTGCCTCTTCAAAGTGATTTCACCTTTCAAAAGTCATTGCCCTCAATGATAATGAAGAGCATATTATGCTCTGACGTGATGGTGAAAATAAATCTGATCTAATAACACTTGTGGCAACTGTACTAATAAACACACATTCACACAATTATTACTCGGTGCAATAGTCAAATTCCAGTTAAATACCACAGTAGAGCAAACTGGACATGAGAAAAACACTGCTTCATGTCTTGAAGATTACATGTTTCAATTACTTTACACTTGGAAACAACCCTCCTTTTAGCATGGGACCTCTCCAGTGTGATTTCGCCTCTCATGAGCCATGGCCCCTGTAGTGCTCCAGCGAGGGGCCTAATGGAGCAGGCCTGGAAAGGTGATGCAGTGCTGGAAACAGCCACTGAGCACACAGGAAAGCCTGATATTAAGTATTTATCCTGGAGGTCACAGCCGACCTCTAGGCGCGTGCTACGTCAGACTCAGCTGACATCATGGTTCAAGGCTAGAACGTTATATCCCTCCCACCTTAGTTGTGAAATAAAGAGTTCTCACTGAGCACTTGGTGTCCCACGGCCAACAGGTCACTCCTGATAAAGTCTTTGAGCATAGATGACCTCTGTGGGTGTGGTTGCAGAAGGTATCTTTGGTGATATCACTCTTAGCTGTCTGTGGCAAGAGATGGGGAGTCACGGGATTGGCTAGGAGTTGCAGCGGAGGCCCCGCTATGTGCTGAGAGGGCATGTTCAGAATCCTATCTTCATTGGGCAGGAGTGACAGATTCAGTTGATAATAGGGGTGTTGGACCCGGCATCTTTTAGCATGTTTCCCCTGTCTTTTTGCCTTCTGACCTCCTCTTTTTGAGGGTATGCTGGGCTTCGTTTTTGCTGGATTAGTGTCTGTGCACATGTTTTCACTGCTATTCAGTGCTAAAGTGACAGTGCTGGTAATGTAAATTGTGTTATGATTGGGTTTCCATGATTGGGATATTTAATTTACTAGTAAGCCCCTAGTACAGTACACTGTGTGTACCCAGGGCTTGTAAATAAAATGCTACTAGTGGGCTTGCAGCACTGGTTGTGCCACCCACACAAGTCTCCTTTTCTTAATTGTAACTGCAAGCCGAAATCGAGCCACAGCCTGCAATGTGGTTTGGGGCACCAGCCGTAAGTTACACGTTGCACCGCCCCATCCCACACCGCAGTCTTGGTCCACCGAAGCCGGCGCCATGTACTCCAGATCGACTGCCGACGACAGCGCTTCAGCAACAACTACGCGGCTGCTTGCACCGTGACCTGCCAGCACCACGACGAGCACTGTCCAACTTTGCCTTGCAGCCGTGGTTTTATGGATGCCACTGGACGACCGTCGCAGAGCCGCTGCCTGCACCGCGATTTGAGGGCACCACATGCCCCATTGCTGCACGTCACACCGCTGCCTCAATGTCTGACAGCACTCCTAACTTCAACCTCATGGAGTTTGACCTGAACTTGTGTGACTTCAAGGGTTCGACAACTCCTGAACAGGCCTTTGAAGCCAACACCTGCTGGCACTGGCTCTTTGGAGCTCATTGCTAGATCCCCGATGCACTGCATTTCTAAAGGTACTGTTTTGCGGGTCCTTTCTGACAGCATAGTTGGTCTGGTACACCGCAGCCGTCCTGAATCGTTGAATTTATTTGTTCACGACACTGTGATAGCCCCAGAAGGAGCTATTGACTTCAAGGAACTGTATTTAAAATGTGTTTTTGCATTATTCGTATCTGGGCAATTTTCAAAAACTGGTGTGGTGTCCTAGTTTTGTAGTGTTTTTCACTGTATTACTGTATGTTATGTGCAACTGCTTTATACATTGCCTCTGAGATAACCATGACTGCTCGTGCCAAGCTACCAAGAGGGGGTTAGCAGGGGTTATTTTAAAACTGTAGCTCCCTTCATCCTGACTAGGATGAAGGGTCCCTACTTTCACAGGGTTACAACCTGCCAACTAGAGACCCCCATTTCTAACAAGGGGGCTCCGTGTCTTTCTGCGGGTAGTTGTTTTTGGCTCTGATCGCTTTCAGATGAGGACTCTCTTGGACCATGAGACATTGCATGTGATTGTCTCCCTATCTTGATTGGGGGTGATAATTTATTAATTTATTTATTTTTTGACATTTAGTATAGCGCGAACAAATGCCCGAAGGCGTCTCGGCGCTGGTGCCTTTACGGTTGGCCGAAATCCATGTCCTATCTTATAGGGGGCCAGATACTTCCATCCCGGATAACGACCTCGGAGTGACACAAGATCACCTCTGCCAACGTTATCATCTTTGGGCTCTCCAGTCGGCAGACGCCTGGCTGCTGTTGTTTTTCCTCCTCCTTTGTTGGATGGCTGTTGCCTGTTGTTGGGGTGGTCACCACTTAGAAATCGTAGGTATTATGCCCTGGACCCCACCTCCTGAACATAAAGGGAGCCAGGGAACATTGCATCACTTAGTGAGGGTTGGGGTGGTGTGCCCTCAGAAACTATGCAACACCCACTCAGAATCATCTTAATGGGCCACACCAATTCTGAGTGCTTTCCTCAGAGACCTCATAAATCTTTCAACAACCCTGTTAGCTTGAGGCAACCAAGGAGATGTGTGTCTATGCTTGATGTTGTTGCTGTCGAGGTAGGTTCAAAAAGAGTAACCTTGGAAGGGGGCCCAATGTCGGGCCTCACAGTTACTGGCAGGTCACATACAGCAAAGGTCTTCTCTAATTTGGGTTGCACATGTTCAAATGCTGTGCTTTGGATGAGCTCTACAACAGGGAACCTTGAGTAGGAGCCAACGAGAGCCAGAACCACCCTTTCATCTGGAAAACTCCCAAAGACACCCATGGGGCCATGCTTAGCTCATGACAACGTCTTGTAGCTCTCTGGGGACCACAATCACCGTCTTTGAAGGACTAGTCCATCTCTAGTTGAGCTGAACTCAATTTGTGTTCTCCAGATCTGCTCTAGGCCACTTCTCAAATCATTGTAATTTTCTTGCGCTTAGTGAGGAATGTCACCTACTGATTTGACCTGATGGCTTTCCTGGTTCGTTCTAGACATGGGTCCTGTCATGAGACACATGCTAGTTCATCAACTGAAAGAGCTCTGACATGCTGCCTGGAACTTGATCTGAATATACAACTCTGTCTGCTGGTCGTCTTTGGCACCTCTCTGGAGAGGAAGTCTGCTAGGTTATGTTGCTGTTAATTTAATTTATATTGTGCACAAATTAATAAATGAATAAAATCCATTGTTCAGTTAATTAAAAAAAACTTACAATGTAACCCATTTATGCACATTTTATACATATTATCATTGGTAAACAACTTAAAAAACACATATAAGAAAGGGTTAATCCCACAGAAGATATACTTTAAAAAACAATCCATAAGGTGTATTTACTAGTGAGGCGATACGCCTGTTATATCCTCTTAACCTCAAAAGTCCTATTTTTTTCTGTCCGTTACTAACTTGCTACACTCAATAACCATTTTTATTGTGTAGCCTACGGGTGGGCTTGCTCGGTTTATTTTTAGCTTATAGCAATACTGAGCTGACTTAACACATACAAAACTCCAAAGTGCTCATTGCCCATTGTAAACAATTTTCTCAAGTCTTAACTGTGCTAAGCCCTAATTAATTCGAAGTATTCAATTAAATAATTAAATTCACAGTATTCCAAATACTCACGTAAAGGGGACACTGCTTCACTCGTACGATTATTATCTGCCCTAAAAGATAGTTTGTTCCTAAGTTAGTAAGACAATATCAATAAGAGCCCTTTACTAGGCACTATTGGCCAGTTTCTTTTCAGCAATTTTCTACAAACATTAAAACTCTTCCAGTAAATTGTTAAACTTGTCCCTGTAAGCAGGCTATTACTGCTTGGCGGCATGTTCTTATAGTTTGATCATTAAGATCTTCTCTAGACACACTTCTGTGTTCAGCTGTTAAAGCTGGGCGACTACATATCATATGACACATGTCTTCTCTCTTATAGTTGCACAGATGACATGAAATTTCACTCAAGAACTTCAGCTTAGCATTTAGACCTCTCAGGTCCCCCAGATATTTCTGCGGTTGTAACTGGCCATATGATGCAATTTCCATCCACGCTTGGGATCTTTTCGCCAATGTCTCTCTATCCAGTAGTGGGGACATTGTTTTACTGCACCATTTGATAACTCTGTTAAATGCAGAATGAGAAAGGGGCAAGGCTCATAGTTGTTCTACCTTGAACGTAGATAAAGCCAAGGTGAAACATTCGTGGGCCTGCTTATGTTTACCATCGCGTATTGCTTCCCAGACAACTGACATAAGTGTGGAATTATTGTCATTTCTAAGTTTGTGGAAGAATTTCAAGTAAGCCCCTAGACTGTTTAAGTGCTGCCTTCTCACCCCAAAATCGAATGGGTGCAGGCGATGCCTGCTGAGAGAGGTTGAACAGGCGACAATAAGTCCCTGTAACAAGCATATCTATGATGTTATCACCCTTCCCTCTTAACCTCTTCATACCATACGTCAGAAATGGAACGTGTTTGGCTGACATTACTTGTAATAATGGCTTCAGGGACAACCCTTTTAGGCTGTTCCGGAGGGAAGCAAATGCTACAATTAGAGAGTTATTCCTTCTTCTTTGTAAGGCAGCGCACTGGTTCTTAAATGAGCCCTCCTCATCTAGTATAACCCCAAATATGTATACTCTAGTACTGACTTTAGCCCAGACCATTCTATTGTAATGAAAGATGATGTGTAGTCTGGGTCTTGTAGTTACGCCAAGTATATTTATTCTTAAGTTATAGAAAGATAGTGAGTTCATTAAGTGCTTCTTAAGTTGTCCTTTAAGTTGCTCCACCAAGAGCAGCCTCCTGGCTGCTCAGCCCTCCAGATCAACTGACACTCCACTCAAACAAACACACACCAACATTCTACATGACCTCATCACAAGCTGAGCAGGTAGGCAGAGAACTACTGAAAGGAGAGTGCAGCAGGTAAAGGAAGATTACAACACATCTCCCCCATTATAATATGAAAAACAATTAGAAAGTGTGAAGCTGTTAGACACACGTTAGAGCACAGGAGGATGCATTGAAAGCAGTGAAAAGAAAAGGGACATCACCTTCGATTGCTATGAAGACCATAACAGACAAATGTAAGGAAGTAGTGTAGTGGAACAACAAAAGAGAGAGGAAAGATGCATGAAATAAAACATGCCACCTACCCCTTTTATAACACCATGAATTAAAACATACTACACATCCTACCCCTTTACTCAATATTGTATAGAGATGGTAAAACACACAATTGACAGTAAAAAAAAAATATGTAATATACCCTACTCTCTGATAAAATAGGGAAAACAAGGAATGCAAGTCAAAAAATTTCAATTACATTTTTTTTATATACTGCGTTTCCATGAACAACACACCACACGGTGTACCTAAATGCCACATGACAGAGCCAACACCCATAAAGAAAAAACTATGGGTAACTGTAAATCCAAAACTAACCAAATAAGATTATTTAGAACTCAAGGCAAACATATGATGGGTCACCCTATCAACTGCAAATCCAAAACACTGACCCATGAACACTTCGAAACAAAGGCAAGCACACCGCGAGCCACGCCAATCTAAAAGCAACACACCCTGGGCACTCCTTCACCCAAAGGAAAACAAATTATGGGAATAACTAATCCCAAGATAGACAAAATTTTTGGGAAAACATACCCAAAGGAAAACAAATTATGGAAAACGCCATGCCCACGGCAAACATCTGATAGGTTTCTTTAAACCTATGGTAAACAGATTTTGGGAAACTAAACCCACGGAAAACAAAATATGGATTACTATAACCCACGACAAACTAAAATTAGGGATATCTTATAACCCATGACACACACGTACAACTGTGAAAAGGAACACACCAGTAGAGGCAAGAGAAATACCACACACATTTACCAACCACCACACCAGAAAACAAGAGACAAAAACTACAAATGACCAGCAAATATAATAAAGTCTCATGCTCCGGTGAGCTGTCTCAAGTAAGGAATGTTGTAAATACGGGAAGATTCGCGACGTCTTCCATAAAAACAACACCATTCTGATAATGCTCCACATAACATAAAAACAAGCATACAACTGTTACATGCCCCCTAAACAATGTTGTGAAAACCAAAATGTAAACATCACAAGGTAGATAGTAACACAACAAACTAAAACAATAAACGTGGTCACCGTGGTCAAGATAGATGAGCGATACCTCACCCGAAAGTCCAATCCAAGTAAAAGAATGAGCGATACCTCACCGGAAAGTCCAGTCCATGTGAAGATGAGCGATACCTCATCCGAAAGTCTAAAACTTCGCCCAAAAGTCTAATTGAAGTAATCATTCATCCATAGTCCAGTTGGTGCAGGTTAAATCCAGAGTTCATGCAAGGGACCTGATAGACGTCGTGAACCAAACCGGAAAACAAAAACATTGCGATCTTCATACTTCAATGCTAAACGTCGTGGTTCTCAGCACAACAAAAGGATTCTTCCCAATGTGCCAAAATGGCTGCCACAGCATCGTTCAGCGTCGCTTTCTAAAGGAAATTGGGCACGCTTAGGCGCTGAATATAATGCCGACGTGACGGAGGTAGCCTTCTCAAATCAAACGTCACAAGGGTCAAAGGAGACCTTCACTAACACCACGAAGAATTCCAAAGACGTCATTATTCCAGGCATGCTGGCGAACTGGAAAGAGCTCCAAGGACCAACCGTCACTCACAAGAAAAACGGTGAGTCAGCTAGCACAGAAAGAAACGTTGGCTCGATTTTTAAAGTTAAAAGTCTCTTTAGCTGGCAAAACACGCTGCAAACGCGTCTCTTCTACAGTCAAGACACGCTTTCACTTTCACAAAACATCAGCTGCGTGTGAACCTCTCAAATCAGACTAGATCTGCTGCATATTTACTCTTTCTGCACACGATGTTGCGCTTTTCCACTCTGCCTCAAAGGTCAGCTTTTCCACACAATGAACATCAGGAAATGTCACACGCCGTTATGTAGAATTAATCTTTAGGTTAGCAGGCAAACCGATCACAAATGGGAACACTCACCCAAGTTCAACAAGCACTGGCACATCCACGTTGGGGCCGACCGGTCTATGGTCACTGGTGGGGCATGTGGACAGCCAGTTTGCTTCTCTAACGTGCACTTCTTCAGTTTCTTATGGACAGACAGTTGGCTTCTTTTGCTTGCTCTTCTTCAGTTTCGTATTGACAGTCAGTTAGCTTCTTTTTGCACTCCTTCAGTTCCATATGTATACGCCAATTCAATGTAGATCACGTAAGTTCTCCAACTCGTCGCCAGTATTGTAATGAAAGATGATGTGTAGTCTGGGTCTTGTAGTTACGCCAAGTATATTTATTCTTAAGTTATAGAAAGATAGTGAGTTCATTAAGTGCTTCTTAAGTTGTCCTTTAAGTTGCTCCACCAGGAGCAGCCTCCTGGCTGCTCAGCCCTCCAGATCAACTGACACTCCACTCAAACAAACACACACCAACATTCTACATGACCTCATCACAAGCTGAGCAGGTAGGCAGAGAACTACTGAAAGGAGAGTGCAGCAGGTAAAGGAAGATTACAACACATTCTATACTGAATGTTATGCGAGCTGATATCCCCCAGACACCAACAGGGTTTTTGTCTTGCTCAAGTTGACCTTGAATCCTTGGGACAAGGCATACATAGTGGATTCACTAATTAACCGCTGCAGTCCCACCTTTGTGTAGCTCAGCAGAAGAATATCGTCTGCATACAAAAGATGGGGGCCCTTAAAACCAGCCACCGATGGGGAGTGTGAATTACAGCTATTCAGATCTAAGGAAATATCAGCAAGATACAAGTTGAACAAGAGGGGGCCCAAGACACAGCCTTGTTTTAAGCCATTCTTTGAATGGTTGTGCCTTGGCCCAGCCTCACTCTTGTCCAAGTATTTGTGTACAATAATTGAATCGCTCTCAGAAGCCTAGATAAAAAATTCCCAATTTCCATAACTTGTCCCAGAGAATATATCCTCTGCACCGTATCAAAAGCTGAATGAAAATCAATAAAACACAAATGAAGATACATTACATTAGAAAAACTTTATTGTTTGATTAATTAAAACCTTACAATATATATGCAGTAATTCTTGATTATAAAATCAATTATAAAATCAGTTCTATAAAGATAATAAACTTCCAGTTTGTTACGCTATTTACATGGTATATACTTCCTAAATTACATTCTTTCAATTTTTAATTTTCTAACTTAATTCTCAATTGCATTAAAAACCTTACAAAAGCAGAGCTTAAAATGATATCGTCCATATGGAGGCATCTTATCAGTGCTTGTCTGCAACTCCTTATTCCGCGAACATTAAAATGTCTCTTTAAAATAAATATTCTTTCAACTTTCAAATCTGGACAAACACACAGGAGGTGAATAATATTCTCTTCGCCAAGTTTGCATAGGTTACAAGTCCTTTGACCCTCTGTTCTCAACCATGGCATTAGATGACATGAGCCCGGAAATGCTCCAAAGCAAGCTTTTATAAAAATTTGTTTAAATTTCACAGACCAAGGAATTTCCTTTTACTTTGGTATAGCCATTCAAGAGAGGCCATGCATGTTTTCTTTTTGAGAAGGTATCTTTATCCTGGAGTAGTGATACATGCTTTGTGGTACTATTAATGACTTTTTAAAAAGAATTCAGGGTAATTGGCATTTCCCAGACTGAGTTTACTGAATATTCCTCTAATGATGAAAATAGATATTTCCACGCCTGGGCTTTCGAGTTTAAGTTTATTTCCTGCCACAATAGTTTGGACAATTGATTTACAGTGTCCATTTGTATCCTTTTCCACACTTTGATGAATTGTCATTTTTGCGCAAGTACCTGATTATTTATCCCAAATTCCATTTGTATCTGCGCAGGTGATGCATTGTGTGGGAGTAAAAAGAGGGCTTTATAGATTTTCGTTATTGCATTGTTGATTAGGATTGAATGATTTCCACACAGTGCTTCACTTCCATATGTTAAGGTTGGTAAAAGCTTTGCTGATAGTACTTTTAATAATGGACCATAACTCTGCCCTCCTAAGGATTTCTGTATAATTCTGAATGCCACTAACAATGATTTAGTTCTCTGTTGTATATCAATCTTATGTGGCTGGTATGATCCTCGTTCATCAAATAGTACTCCCAAATATCTATATGTTTTCACTTGCTCTAGTTGCGAGTTATCCAGAAACCATTTATACTTATGCTTGGACCTTGAATATTTATTTATCTCCATAATTTTTGTCTTTGATTCATTTATCACCATTCTATTTTCTTTGGAGTAGGTAGTTATCCTATTTAACAGGCGTTGAAGTCCAACCTTAATTTGACTTAGTAGGATCACATCATCTGCATATAGCAGGTTTGATATCGGAGTTTTGGCTAATTTAGGTGGGCAAGCGTTCACCTCATCCAGGGCTTTAGTTAGGTCAGCTAAAAATAGATTAAAAAGCAACGGGGCCAATACACATCCTTGCTTCAAACCTGACGCTGTCGGTATTTTTTCTGTTACTGTTAAGCCATCTCCCATCCAAACCCTGACCCATGTGTCAGTGTAAAGAAGTTGGATTGGTTTTAAAAGGGAGCTTGGAATACCTTGATCTATTAACTTCTGCCATAAAAGATCTCTATGCACACAGTCAAAGGCAGCCTTAAAATCTATAAAGCACATGTATAGTGGTTGCTTCTTAGCAATGTATTTATCCATTAGGACTGATAACACTAGGATATTTGTTGTAGTGCCCAATCCTTGAGTAAATCCAGTTTGATTAGGCGGTATTATCTGCTTTTCTCTTACCCATTCTGCTAGGTCGGATAACAGTACACCTGCAAATAGTTTAGCATCGGTATCCTGGAGCGTAATGAGTCTATAATTTTCCGGCAAAGACCAATCTCCTTTTTTGTAAATAGGAGCTATCAGCGATCCCTTCCATGTTTCAGGTAATCGTGATGACCTTACAATTTCCTTAAAAACCTTAGTCAGATATCCTGACCATAAATTGGGGTCACTTTTGTAAAGTGCAAACGGGACACCATTTGGACCTGGCGCACCATTTTTTGTTTCAGAATTAATTTACAGATTTGTTTATTTGTTATATGGATTTCTTGAATCTTGTCATTCCCTATTGGTTCGAACATATTAGCCCCGGCTTTCGATTGCATTGTGTCCCCAGGAGGATTTAGATATGTAAACAGGAACATAATTCACTCATTCTCGGTTAAGGATGATGTTACAGCTGTTCTGTTTGATCTTGCTAGGCCGTTTATGAACATCCAGAACTTTCTGGAGTTTGATTGTTTACTACAATAGAGTACTTTAGCCCAAAGATCATTTTGGTTTTTATTCTTTTCATCCTACAATAACTTCTGTAGGTTCTGATTGACCCTTTTTAGTTTTAAACCCAAATCCATATCCATATCATATCCATATCAAATGAAGATACAGTGAATGGCTTCTCGCCTGTTCAATTATGAGTGCTAGCATTTGTATATTAGAGGTGATGCCCATCCCTTTAATAAAACCCATCTGATTTCTCAGCAACAGATTTTTGGAGACCTCCCAGAACTGTACGTCTGCCAGCAGGCATTTGGCGAAATACTTTGCCTCACAGTCCATTAGGGCTATCAGCCGATAATTGACGGTTGATAGTTTGACCGGTTTTATAAATCGGCGCCAAAATTGAGCCCCTCCAATTATCCGAAATTTCTTCACACACCAGGATAAATAAAATTGCCAGATATTTTGCCCAGAATTGTGGGTTCTCCTTATAAAGTGCTTGCGGGAGGCCATTCGGCCCTAGAGCAGAATCCTGACAGCTTTTGCTAATAAGTGACTCCACTATTTTAGGATGAAGTTCCATAGTATAACTACAAATCGATGTTTCCGGTGAACCAGTTGCTCTTTCTGTGATCCTGAACATGGAATCCAGGTGCTTTTCCCAAGCTTCTTCAGATATGTTTGACATTGATTGTTGTAATTTCCTTCAAGTGAATTGGTTTACTAATTTCCAAAATTCTCTTGAATCTTTACGTATAGCGCCATGGTGGATTTTACACCAGTACTGATCAAATTGGGGTTTTGTTTAGGTCCAAACCACTTTTTTATAGAACATCTTGAATTTAGGTAAAGTCTCACACTGGACATTAGAAGATGGGTTATTTCTTAGGACCCTCAGAGCATGATTTAATAATGGCTATTATGAGTTGTACAGAATTTTTCGGAGGAGTTAGGGTTGCTGTTATTAATCTCGCTGTATGCCGTGCTGCATTTTTCTCTCCTAAAAGCACTGAAAATTCATCCCAGTGAGTCAAAGGATTTTGAGCTACGTCATATAAATCTTCCCATAGCTCTTCTGCTTGATGTTCGACTTTCTCTATATTGGCTACCGACCACTATAGCTTTTTGTAATTTTGATCCGTAAAGTAGCCTATTTCCGGAGCCGATAGGTGATGTGTTGTAATCGCTAAATTAAAATTGATCATTTGCAGTTGGTGGTCACTTTCCAACCTATTACCCAAACTACAGCTTATAACCATATGACTGTAATGGATTTTACCGAGTGGTCAGACAGCTGTGCCAGAATGTCTGGGGATGTCTGGCCGTTCAATACTCATAGGCCTAAGTGCTCCAGGTTGCGCACCGCATCCTTCTCTGTCAAATCGTGTTTGAGTGCCTAGGTCACCTGTATAATGTGCACAAATCACCCCGGGAGGGGTAACTCAGCACAACACAGCAAATAAGCACAGGAGTAGACTGATTAGGCCTGAAGCAGTGCTGTTTTGAGAAGTTTCCTAAAATGTAAATGATCTACACATTGGCATATGTGAAGTGGAAGCTTATTACGGAAGCTTATTACAAAGCAGGGGAGCCAGGCAAGAGAAGGACCTGCCTCCTGTGGGAGGTTTAGTTGTATGTGGAACTTCAAGCAAAGCTTTATCACTAGATCTCAAATCTCTACAAGGACGATAGTGATCAAGCTTTGCAGAAAGGTAGCTTGGTGCATTGCCCTGCAAAGACTTGTGGGTCAAGCAGCCAACCTTGATGATAATTCTATTACGAATCGGTAGTCAATGAAGCATGCACAGAAGAGGGGCAGATGCTGTTATAGCTGGAAGATTGTGAATTAAACGTGCTGGTGTTTTTTGAACGACTTGCAGTTTGCTTAAAGAAGTCTCATATATAGAAGCCAATAGAGCATACAATAGTCCAAGCGACTGATGACAAGTGCCTGGACAAGTGATTTCCTCACTGGATGTGGAAGAAGAGGGAAAACTCTCCATAAGAGCAGTAACACATGAAAGCAAGTGCCGGGAGTGGCTGCGACCTGTTCTTTCATGGTGAGTGCATGGTCAAGGAGGATGCCTACATTTCTTACAACCAATTTTGGAGTTGGGGCTGGACCTAAGCTCAGAAGGCCACCATTCAGGTGTCCTAGACTGCTGGGCCTTACCAAACAGCATGATTTCGGTTTGGTTGGCATTCAGTTGGAGACAATTCTGTGTCATCCAAGATAAAATAGCTATCAAACCTGCTCAGAGCAGACCTTTAACATTATTTAGATCTTGATCAAGAGTAAATATCAGCTGTTTGTCATCAGCATATGACAGAGGAAGAAAGCCAAACTTTTTGGCAAGGGGGCCACATATATGTTGAAAAGTGTTGTGCTCAGACAGGAGCCCTGAGGCTCTTCTTTATCCTGTTTCAGGCAGTGGATACTTACACTTCAAATTGCAGGCGGTGGGTACTTACACATCATTTGTGCTGCCCACAACTTATTTTTCATGATCAGACTTTGACCCAAAGCAAGACTGAGAAAACAGTAACAGGAGAAAGGGGGAAAGGTAAAGTAGGAAAACTCTGACAAAGGAAGAAACTGGGGATTAAAAGAATTATGCAAGAGTGAGAAAACAAGACAGGAAGTACAGGATAGTCCAGAAAAGAGCCATGAGATGGCAACCCGAGCAGTAAGCAGCACTGGCAGCGAGAGCCCAACAAATCATAGACCCTTCACTTCCACAGTTTACAAATGAACCATTTGCTAAACAGCATTGGCTGTAATAACAATTGAGCCAGTATTTGGCGTGTATAGGAAACTGGGCTTTTGTTACATGTGCCACCCCCATGTTTTGCTCCCTTTTTAGCTATTAGATTCTGATTGTTGACTCTGACAGTGCACTGACGCCTGCTAACCAGACCTCAGTGCCAGTGCTCCTTTCCTAAAACAAGCGCTAATTGTCCTGCAACTGGCTAAGGACTTAAGTGCCCCTGTAAGTCCCTCGTAAATGGTACCACAACTACCTAGGGCATGGGTGCTAAAGAGGGCCCCCGAGGGCTGCATCATATCTTATGGTACCCTAAGGGACCCACATACTAATTCCACACAGACTGCCATTGCAGGCTGCTTGACATGGTGCAAATCATGAGTGAAAACATGACATGACCCACTCCTGTGTGTCATTCCAAAGTCACTGCATCTTCTATACGTAAGTCACTCCTATAGCAGGTCTTTGAGCTCTAAGGCAGGGTAAATTATATTTTATGTGTGGACATATCTGCATGAGCAGCTATGGCCCTGTATTGTTTAGTTCTATTACTAGATATTGCAAATGAGCAGGGAAGCCATTATAAGGTATGCACTGGGCACTGGTCGAACCGAAGCTCCCCAGCTACATAGTGGCTTCACTGAAACATATGGTGTTTGGTATCAAACACCTCATATTATTAAACCCTCACTGATTCCAGTGGTGGATTTAATAATACATACACCCAGAGGGTGCCTTACAAGTGCCCCCTGAAGACCTACTAACTACTGGTGTGCTGATAGACTGGTCCTAGCCAGCCTGCCACCACAGATGAGTTTCTGACCCCCAAAGAGGGAGAGGCCCTTTGCTCTCAGGAGGTCAGGAACAAAAGACTGCTTGAGCAAAGGGTATTTACACCCCTACCCACAGGATCACCTGAGAATTAGCACTCCAAAGCAGGGAGCTTCAAAGAGCCCACTGCCTTTGGTATACAACCTGGCTTCCGTCACAGGAGAGGATGCTGACGCCCATGCCCTGAGCTCTCTGGCACTAGGTCAGGCGGGAAAATTAGCTATGCAGGAGGTGTATTACACTACCAGGCTAGACACACCTCTAGGGTGATCAAGCCTAAAGTGAAAACCAAATTTAGGATTCCACCATCTTGTGTGTGGTAGAAATAGGAATTCTGGGACAGGGTGATGCCCACTCCTCAAAGGAAGTGGTCATCTAGGGAGGTGTGGTGTCCCCAGGAGTAAGTAGCCCATTGACTACTACCCCTCACACTACATAAACGCCCTAAATTGAGTATTTAGGGGACCCCGTGATACCAGGACTTCAGATTTCTACGGACCAGAAGAAGAAGTGGACAAAGAAGAAGACTGCTGACCTGAGAACTGAGGCGCATGACTGATTTGATGGCAATCCTGCCAGCCTGCCTGCTGCACCCGACCCTCATGGAGCAACTGACTTGTCCTACCGCTATGCATACCTCAAGAGACCCAAGGGCTGCCAGTGCTTTGCCAATAGCCAAAGGAACTCCCTTGGAGTAGAGGAGCTACTCCCCTGAAGCACCAGACACTAAAGAAGCAAGACCCGGTACACTGACCTGCCACCTACAGAGTCTACTGACTCAGCAGCCCCCCAGGAAGAGGTAGCAGTGCATCTACAGGTCAGATCAGTCCTCCCTCCACCTGGGGTACCGGACCCCTTGCAGCAGCCAAGGCTTGTTTTCTCCAGTCTGGACACCAACGCCGAGGAAGACTGACCTGCACGTTGAGGGATTTCAGTGGTAGTGAGAACCACATTGAGAGTGCCCCTCTGCAGCAGAAACAAAGACCAAGAAAGAGTCTGCGACTGCTGCTGCAAACCGGTGGTTCAAAGAACCTATGCACCCGCACTCCAGAGCCTGAGTCCAAGGTAGGTGATGACGCCAATGGGGTCCCAAGACACACAAGAGCTAAACCAAACCTTTGGATTACCCAGACTGGACTTCCATTCACCGCCTGCAGCCTCTTTCGGCCAATGCAATGCATGTTTTTCCTCCATTGGATAATATTACTGATTCAGAAATTGCACTGTGTCAATTTTTGAAAACTGTAAAAATCAAAAACTCAAAAAGAATGATTACGATGATCTTGGTATCTAAATTTATATAAAAGTATGTGTTATTTTTTAAATAGGTGTAAGACTACTTTATTGAGTGTGTTTCCTAATTACTGTCTTTGTGTATGTAATAAATGCTTGGCACTACCCTCTGATATGCCTCACTGCTCGCCCACACTACCACAAAAGAGAGCATTTGGGGTTCATTTGTGCCTCTGTAATTCCTTTGGGGTTTGCCTGGACTCTTAACACAGTGTACCTCTTTTTGGTCCACTATATAAAGAGCCAGCTTCCTGCAGTGTGGGCATACTGAATGGCTGGAATTTCTGGTTTCAGCTGGTATCTTCACATAAATAACAGCTATTCTGAGTTTTCCTCAAAGAATGGGATAGGACTGATCAAGAAATACCAGGTCTTTGCAGTGCATACTTTCCCCATTCCAGGGAAGAAAGCCACTGCCATTTACTGCTTGTTTTGAGCAGACGGAAAGTGTCAGCTGGGAGGCCATTGGGGATTGAGGGTGGGTTGGGGCAAAATGGGACAAACCTGGATTTGATTGTCTGGGGAGGGAGCATTATCTACTTCCCCACTGCTGCTGCTGACGTCAGACGGGGGCTGTTGTTTTGTCTGTAACCCCTGCCGTAGTTAAGGGAGGACCAATGTCTCCAGGTCTGGAATTATCAGGTCCAGAATTTACAAATCTGATAATTCCAAGCACGGATAATCTTGTAATTGCAGGGCGCAGAATTCCAACTAGCGTCATCACTATTGGTGAAGTTTCTGCACTGTTAATTTGACTTGGAGCAAGTCCTCATTTTCAACCTGGCTTTTATTTTTAAAAGAGACTGTTGCAGAGATTCTGTATTTAGTTTTAAAACTTAATTCTGATGGATATTTCTCACTGTGGACTCCTTACCTTAGAATACTCAAGCGGTCGACTGGATCAGGACATTTTTCTCTAGTATTCTAGTGTACAGCTAGGTGGTGCCCTGCGGCTCCACACTGACTCTTAATGAGAGACTGGAGCCACATATAAGTGGCACTCTAATACTCTGATGTCATTTTCGTTATTTCTGTGCTGATGCGGATTTAGTGCTCCTCTCTCCCAACTTTGTTAGTTTTTCCAATCAATTTCACCAGTGTACCAGGGAATGATATCCCCATCCAAAACAACAGGTTTCAAGCCCTGCCTCGACTGCAGACAGCAGATGTTGGTCATAGATCTGCATGTCTTTGGTGTTTAGGCTCAGGACACACCTGTAAGTCATGCAATAAGTGTGCTCTCATGCATCCAAAGGTTGTCTGAGACCTGGAAATGCAACTGTGAGTTGCTGAGCACAAGAAGAAACTGTGGGGCATATTACCAAGAGTGGCGATAGGCGATTATCGCCGGTTTAGCGGCTGTTTTCAGCCGCTAAGCGGCGATAATTCTATCGCTCTGTTAGCAAGCTGTCGCTAACTGATGTTAGCGACAGCTTTTATTCGATAGCGAGCGGTTTGGGGCCCGCTTTGCATATCAGCGATATTTATCGCTAATGACAAGCAAAGTGGGCGTATCCAACCTGTTAGCGACTGAAAGCAGTCCCTAACGTCGCTATCACCTATTAGCAAGGCAGGCATAGGGATGGAAATATTCCCGCTATTGCCAAAAACCAGCTCAGACCAGTTCTTAGCCATGTTATCCAATGAGAGGTGGATAACATGGCTAAGAGCATTTCGTCGCTAATGCATAAATATCGCTGTATTCTCAGCGATATTCACGCATTTGGCCTGATTTTTATCACTTGTGAGATAAACCTTGCTAATAGCAAGTTATCTCAGCGATAAAAACTGGTGATGTGCGGCGATAAAAATATTGCCTCTAACCCTACTTGGCGATAAATATCGCTTTTTGTTGGTAATATGCCCCTGTGCTCTTCCCACTCCTGATCCAAGTTGCAGGAGTGGACCCATTACCAGACCCATACAAATACCAGTAAAGGCTTCTACTCTGGCCCTGAGATATATTCTGATCCCTGCTACACCAAGGCTGGTACCTATGCCACCGATGCCTTATGAGGATCCTATGCCAACACCAATGACCGACCCCAAACCCACTTTGACTCGAGCTTGCCCGATATCATGCTATGAAATCACAAATGTGCAATAGGTCATCATGGAACCTGACTCTAACCCAGTGTCTCGGGCGTGTTACCCCAGTAGAGGCTTGATTATCGTTCTAGTTCTAATTCTGTTCCTGTTCCACAGCAGCAGACACCCAAGGATTTTAATGATGATGATTTTGACGAAGATGGTTTGTGTCCTGTCTGTTTTATTTAGAAAGCAGAAAAATCCAGAAAATTGTGCTTCATGTAAGTGACTTTCCATCCTGTCCTTCATGAATTCTAAGTGATCATCTGAGCTGATAGACAGCATGGGGAGTTAAAAACCAGGATGACATTTCCTTAAACACAGTCACATGCTAAGCTATATTTGTATATTGTGCTAATATTTACATGTAGGGCAGTGTTTTGCTATATTGGCTGCTTAATTTGCTAAAATGCTTTTATTCTTAAAACACAAAATAAATATGGATAAATATCAATAAGACGACCAAAAACTAAATATGGATAAATACAGACGGAAATGTTAAAAAAATAAATACCATAAAACCTGGAGCCCTAATTATAATCCGTAAATACTGTTTATTTACTTGTAAGTTACACTCATGCCCTGTGGGACATGGCCAGCAAGATCATGCAGGCAGTCCTGGAAGACATTAAGGCCTTTTAGCACAGATGATTCATGATGGGCAGGATACAGCCAAATGTGTTATCAGTGCAGGTCTGGATACCAAGGATTGCCTAGAATGGGAAGCAGGTACTAGTGTTGTGCTTCGTTGACACACATGGATGTGTTCACCAAGATTATCTACCAACGTACAGTCCTCCCTCATATTTTTCGCTTTGATGGGTCCTGTGCTTTTCTGAGAAGGTAGACTCTGCACTGGAGTGCTATGAGGACAGCAGAGCTGCTACATGCTCTTTGGGACTTTTGACGCCTACCAAACAGTTTTCACATCAATTCAGAAAGGGTATAGGCAATACCATAGAGCTGTGATATAGACAGAGAAAGACTGTTCAACCAGTACACCATGCACCCCTATTAATCTGTTGGAGTTGTGGTGCATACATCCGGCTTGGAAGGCCTTGCTGCCATCAATCAAGGGGAGTTTGGTGCAGGTTCTAATGGGCAACACCTTTGCCAGTGGTACTGCAAAAAGCGGGGCAGAGTGGGGTCCTGGGTCCAGCATCGGGAGGCTCTGTACCTCTGGAGATGGTTGGAGTATCAGAGCATTTTCCTGATTGTGAACCACCTGACAGGGTACCTTATTGCCAGAGAGGATGAACAGAGCAGGCGGCGTCTCACAGATCACAAGTGGTGTCTACATCCTGTGGTGCTGCAGGGTATCTGCCAATGTTGGGGAGAGCCCTGGCTAGATATTTTCACCACCGTCAAGAATGCACAGTGCTGAATGTTTTGTGAACTAGATTTCCCACAAGAACACTCGTTGGTAGATCAGCACTAATGGAACACAAGACTCCTATACACCTTTCCAACCCTGCCTCTCCTGCCTTAGTTCCGAAGAAGATCAAAGAGTACCAGGCCAATGTCACTGGATTGGACAAGGAGCGTGAGGTACCCGGGCCTTCTGGGCATTAGCTTCTGTCCTCCACACATGCTACCACTTTGCAAGGCCTTTCTTTCACAAAAACAGAGCTGGGCCCTTCACCCAAATCTGAGCAATCTTCATTTATATGTGTTGAAATTGATCGCCAACAGCAGACTGAGGTAACTGATTTACCACCAGAGGTGATGAATGTTATTTTTGCAACCAGGCATCCTTCTATTTAATTAATGTATGCTAGGCGCTAGGACAAATTTGTGGTCTGGTGTGGCATTCATAAGACTGACCACTTGCAAGCAAAGTAGTCAGATGCCCTTTTGTTTATTTTGTCTTTGGCCCCTCAAGGCCTTGCAGTGAGCACTACTACTGGATATTTGTTAGCCTTTTTGGACTTTATACATTTGTCAGACCAGCCATCCTTGTTTAAATCACCTGTTGTGATGAAATGTATCAAGGTTTGTCACACATATTCCTTCCCACACAGTTTGCAATGCCACAGTGAGACCGTACCTTGGGCTTGACATTTCTCATGTGTACAACCTTTGAGCCGATGTATACATACTCTCTTCATCTTCCTCATTGCCATTATGCCAGCTTGTCACATGAGTGAATTTCAGGCAATTTCAGCGCACCCACACTACAGTTACATCGTCCTGGACCTGTTGGTGCTAAGGATCCGGGCAGCATTCTTACCAAAAGTCTTGATTCCTTTCCAAGTTGGGTAATCTATTACTCTGCCAGTGTTCATTGCTCCCCCTGAGCCTTGCAAGAGGAGCTTTTACATTGATTGTACCAAGGACCATTGATTAGATGATCAACATTTTATAGAGTTCTCCACTTGAGGTGGGTAGCCCCCTAAATTAAAGATCTGCTATGAGCTGTCCAAGGAGCAGTCCATGGGAGGTTTCAGAGCTCATTCCCCCTGAGTTAAGGCTGCTACCACTGCATTTTCACATGGACTGTCTGTCCTTGACATCTGCCAAGCTGCGACATGAACATCAGAGCATTCATTACAAAGCTCAATTGCATTGTCAACCAGGTTTGGTGGGAAGGATATTTCCCTCACTTGATCCAGCAAAAAATGTTGGTCTGAGTCCAGGCACAGAGCCTCACCCGAGGAGGTTTTGCTTTGCTATCTATTCTAAGGTGAGGAATCTGCAGTTAGAAGTATCCATCAGAAGAACATGTTACTTCAGTAGTGCTCCTTCTGGTGGATACTGTATATAACCGCAGATGCCCCACTATCCTCCCACCTCCCCTATCTGTGAAGTGGCCTCTTTATGAAATCTAGAAAGGTACCAAATTAGTATTCAGCATACCAATAATTGTTCACGCTCCATGTTTGAGGGCACGGACAGAGAAAAGCAAAAAACTGATGTCAGCACATGTGGTAGATATTACATGCCAGGGTGGTGTAGAGTCAGCGCAGAGCTGTGTGGCTCCAACTAGCAGGAGCATAGGGAGTATTCTAAGGTGAGGAATCTGTGGTTAGACAGAGTATTCATCACAAAGATTCCTTCCACTCCCTTGTGCCAACACGTTTCGTCGTTTATGGGTGTATCCCCACGACTTCCTCAGGGCTGGAAGTAATACATGATATCACTCCATTATATAAACACTATAACAAGGTTTTATCCCTAAACCCGACTAAGCACCAATTTGAGTGCGGTGAGTACTAGCACAGGTGCATTATTCAGAAATAATAACCATATCTTATCACAATGGTCATATTATTGACCCGGCTGTTAGAATTCAAAGGGCACCTCGTAAGTCAGTTACTTATGCACATATTTACAGCTGTGCTCCATTAATCCAAATGAGTACCCCATAGGTTATTTAAAAAGAAAAAGTTGAAACACTCCTTATATCAGGCGAGAAAATAATAACAATTGTACCTTCCGTTTCTTCAAAATAATATCCTGTAGTAATATAGATAATACACAAGAGTTAAAGCTCGAAACACGGAGGCATGAAACTACACTAGTATCTACGATCTCCAGATGTAATCTGCTATAGGCAAATTCTTACCTATCATTGCAGTTCAGCAAAAAATTATCATCCACGAGTTCTCCTTTTGGTTCTTTATTTCTTGGTTAATATGACCAATACCTATAAAATGACATTGTGTTACCAGCACTACTAATGTCTACATGAACACAAGTATGGGCATTACTCCACCACAGTCCACTTACTTATTGTATAGCTGTTCTATTTATTATTTCTCCTTTTGATTGAGGTGGTTCCTCCACACCCTTAAGTTCAACTTTTTTCATCCACCAATTTCTAGAAAGAATTATATACGATAGTTGCTTTCTCTAAGTGAAAATGATAAATACATCCAACCATAGAAAGAACTGATATTAGCACTCAACATGATAAACTGTCAACCACAACGTTGTGCGTTAACCAATAAGAACTCCTTCTAAATAGTGTCAAACACTCTCGACATGTGTCTGAAAGTCTTACAGCTCACCTCATTTATATCTATCGTATATTTGCATTTACAAATATAGCCCATACCAATAACTAGTTAAGTTCTTACCTTGACTTACGTTTTTTATCCAAGCCCCAGTCAAGAGGAACTTCGGACCATTCAAGCACAAACAGTTGTTCCAGTCTCGACGGAACGTTTCACCGCCGTATTCAAATCCGATCCCCAGAGTACGAGGAATCTATAATACGTACAACACGAGTTATTGCTTAACGCGTAACAAGGTTGCCATTTAAATAAGAGACCTATTTATAATAATACTATTTAGTAACGCACCACATACCTTTCCAACTTCTCTACTCGCGTCTACCTCGATCCAGTGACTCCGCCATTCCGGCACCAAACATTATTATGCGTACATTCATGAGAATAGAAAGAGGACTTTTGAATCTTGAATAACATGGTGTAAATTTTACATGAGCGCTTCCCATCTCTTTAAACACCTCCTTTTTTGAAGTATCCATCACAAAGAGTATTAACAAAATTAGGTATCTCATTAGTTTGAACAGACGTTTGCCCTCAGTTTTTAAACATATGCATTTAAACTGCACACAGACCTTCGCTGCATATAAATGAACGGACTGGGAATGGAGCATGAGCTTGGCTCCATCTACAGTCCATTATGGAGCAAAATATATAGAAAAGGACTGATAGCTTTCATAACTTATAAAAGAAAATAATTATGAATGGGGCCAAGCAACAGTGGTTATGGGGAACTTCAGGTTGCTCCGTGTTTATCAAGAAGATTTAGAACAAAGCCCATAAGAAGTGTTAGTGTAATCACAATAAAGGTTATGTTGCGGTTGCCAGACATGATTTTTATAACATTTTTAATTTTCTGATTTGTCTGTACACAGGCTCTCAAGGACCTCCAGGGCACAATGGCGAAGGTCTACCAGGTCCTCCTGGAAACCCTGGTATGGATGGAACCCCAGGTACACATGGAAAGCGCGGACTTCCTGGAATCAATGGTGTTTGTGACTTATCATCATGCTACACTGCCTACAACATGAGAGAAGACCCTTTCAGGAAAGGACCTAACTTAAAATAATTCTTCTGAGCTGCCTATAGATTCAGTGAATGCATAGTATCTGATGCGCCACACTGCCTCCAGCCACCCCATGAGGATTCTCCAAACCTGTAATGAAAGGTTGAAACATTAGTCTCAGGAAGGAAGCCGCTCTCTGTGAAATTATCGTTATATAATTGTTATTGTTATTCATTGAATGTTGTAAAGACGCATTTTGTGTTGTGTTGTTTCCATTGATCATTATTAAAGTAAATTTAGTGAAACAAGGATGCAGGTTCTCTAAGAATGAATGAAATTTGAGTTTGCTGACACAATATTGTTGTAAGGAATATCATTGTCAAAAAAGTCGGGCAAACAATATTGTTTACCAAAATATCGAGATGCTATGCTTATAATGGTAAGTACAAAAATATAAGAAAAAAATATCGCTTACACTAAACTCATCAAAAAATAAACACAAATATCATTTTTAATATAAATAAATAGTTTAAAACAGTAAATTCAAATATTTTATTATATAATTTCAAAATATTGTAAATTAAATATATTTCACTTATATTTAATACCATGGCCTAATTACGATGTCGGCCACAAAGCCTCCTGCTGCTGATCAGAGGGTTTCCGACCGACATGGTAGATTTAAACTTCGACTGCTGCATTAACATGATGGCGGTCAGAGTTTAAACCAGTGGGGGACTCCGACTCAGTTCCAATGGGTCAGTCAGAACTGCACCATATCCCCTTAAGGACGGCGTTTCCGCCGTCAAGATCATGATATCAGGTTTCAACAGCAAAACCATCTATAATCTCTATTTAACCAACATTATTAAAACAATTGGAATTTAAGAATATTAAAGAAATTATTCCCTTCTCGTAGTAACAGTAGGGAAAGTGTTAGGCTTTAGAGGGGTAAAATTAACTATTCTCATTCCAATCTATGAAACAGTAGGGAAAGCAATTGATTTTGGAGGGGTTAAATTTAGTATTCCCACTCCAAACAGCACAACAGTAGGCAAAGTGTTGGACTTTGGAAGGCTAAGCTTCACTATTGCTACTCCAGTCAGCGCAACAGTAGGCAAAGTGTTGAATTTTGGAGGGGTACAATTTACTGCTCCCATACCAGTATGTGCAACAGTATGGAAAGCGTTGGATTTCAGAGGGGTGAAATTTCCTATTCCCACTCTAGTCTGGGCAACATTAAGGAAAGCATTGGATTTTGAGGGGTTACATTTACTATTCCCACTCCAACCTGCGCAACAGTAGGCAAAGTGTCCCATAGCAAAGATTCATTTTACTATTTCTAATGCAGTTTGAACAAGAGTAGGAAATGTCCTTCATTTCAAACTTATTACATATAGAAGGAACACCATGAGTGTAGAAAAAATATTAAACTCCTGAAAATTATTCATTAATATATATGTTCATGTGATCAAGGCAGTGGAGACGCACCAAAACGCGTCATGCTGATTGCAATGCAATAAAGCACTTTAATTTGGAAAGCACATTGTGGTCCGTACCTGTTTGTTCCAAGGACTTGGATTTCTGGACTGTTGTTTGATATATATCCTCTGAGGTAAACCAAACGCAGTAGTCACAGGAAAGTACAAGCAAATTGGGGGTTTATTTGATTCATAAACCCGCTGTGACGCGTTTCGCCACCAAAGTGGCTTGATCACACAGCGTTTGTGTACTCGGCAAACCATTTACATACAATAAGACATTGGCATAAAAGACGGAGTCCATTTCAATACTCCTTGCATTCTCCTTGCATTTGTCTGGCTAATGTGAGAATTGTGTTAATTGCAATAATTTGTCACATGAGATTACATCACCCACTAAGCAGGGTTGTATGATAAATTTACCATTATGCCACTCAATTGGATTTGAGCACATTTTCTCAATAGCAAGTCTAGAACTGTAATTTCAGCTCATTACATTACAGGCAGATTGGGACTACAAAACCCACAATCCTTAGCGGACCTTTGGGAAAATGACACGGTCCCGAACTTACTCTTCGTATGCCACGAAATCGAGATACTAAACACGTAGACCAGAAACTCTGTTTTTTATAAACTGATACTGATCGTTATGATTCTATGCACGCTATTTAACCATTGCGGCATTTCTTAACCGGCATGTGACAAATTATTGCAATTAACACAATTCTCACATGAGCTAGACAGACGCAAGGAGAAAATGACTGTTGTATACAGATGCAAAGTTTTGAGTGTTTAACTATTTATTTTCATGTATTAGTGCTGAACTTTAAGACACTATAAGATGGCGCCCACTATCAGGGCAGAGTATTGAAATGGAGTCCGTCTTTTATGCCAATGTCTTATTGTATGTAAATGGTTAACCGAGTACACAAACGCAGTGTGATCAAGTCACTTTGATGGCGAAACGAGTCACGGCGGGTTTATGAATCAAATAAACCCCCAATTTGCTTGTACTTTCCTGTGACTACTGCGTTTGGTTTTCCTCTCAGAGCGTGAGTGGAACTTCATTTATTTTGGATATTATTTACCAGTCATCTCCGCCGGTCTCACGTCAGCCCGAGGATTGGGAGCATACACAGGAGAAATTTGGTTGGATATATATATGTATATATATATACACATATATATATGATAAAAACATTCATCATTGCACATAATTACCATTCATTAAAATAAGTAATTAACGATTAACAATTAATTTCCATTCGATTATTAATTAATTAACTTCCCACCATATACCCTGACAAGCCTAGCAGCCCCCAACGAAAAAATGACTTTAAAAATAAGTATTCCATAATTTATACATTTAAAATCAATTAAATTATTACTTAATTAACTTCCCAGCCTAGACCCTATAAACCTAGCAGCCCACAACTAAAGTATAACTGAAATAATTAAACAGTCCATATTCTCATCATTAAAATTCAATTAATTTATTAAATTGCAAATAATAATTAATAATACATTAATTAAATAACACCCCAACCTACACTCCTACAAACCTAGCATCCTGCAACTAAAGTATTAGTAAAATAATTCAGTATTTCATATTTTACACAATTAACAAATGAATTACATAAATAATTAAAAATATTAAATTATTAATTGATTATTACTTAACCTCCCACCCTAAACTCCTACAAATACAGCAACCCACTACTAAAATATAAATAAAATAAATAAGTATTCATAAATTACATAATTAAAATCAAATAAATAATTCATTAACAGTTAATAATTCATTTTTTATTCATTACTACTTAATTCACTTCCCACCTTATCCCTCTACAAATCCAAAAAGCCACAAGGAAATCAATGAACATTACAAGCTACATAAAAAAAAATACCTTTATATAAATAATACTAGCACATAAAATTAATATATCAACTAAAACACATTCAAATAATTGACACACTATTTTTTGCCACTATATTATTTAATATAATATTAAAAACATAAATATTCTTAAAAACGATATTACTTACCTAAACAAACGATATTCTTGTTAATAATATTTGTGCATAACAATATTTGTTATATCACAATATTTATTTTCCAATATGTCTGCCTCCCAATCCGATGTTCAGTCATTTGTGAACAACACTAGTAGGATACATGAACTCTTTACTTAACCATCTTATATTTCAGGACTATGCTGTCCAAATAGTACATATTCTTTTCTATCTACTCAGCAGCCTGCTAAATATCTGAAACGTCACTATTTATCTGGCCACAGACTAAATTGGAGAGACTGTGTACTATTTGACGTGCAACCGGATAAATAATATGAAAGAGGTCTTAATTTAGCTGGTGAAGAACAAAACAAATTCCATAAAATGGCAGGGTAGTGTCCATCGTCTAATGGGTGTGCAGGAAAGTGTGTTAATCATTTGAAAGTAAGTGCATGTGCAAATGTGCAAAGTTAGTGCAAAAGTAGGGTGTGAATTAAGTTGGGGTGTTAACAGGTAAAAGATAAAACAGCAAAGTTAAGGTGTGAATTAAGTTGAGTTGTTAACAGGTAAATAAAAAGCAAAATCAGTGTAGAAATCAAACTTCTGTTTCATGAGCTTTAGGTTATGGTACACAGATATGTTGTGCTACACCTGTTTGGCTGTCTGCACATGGCTCTTTAAAGTTATTTCTCCACTGAGTAATGAGTATGTTTTTATAGATATTACGTAAATGTTTTCTGTATGCGTGAGAATACATTGTATTTTCAATATTCATGATCCTCCTTTTGATGATTTTTGAGCGCTGGATAATTTTGGGTTGCTTATTGGAAGCCTTTTGTTTATTTTGGGCTACTTTCTAAGTAAGTGGGATTGTGCTTTCTTAGTTGCAGTAGCAGCAAACAGGGAGTGCAGAGAGCCAGAAGGTATCTGGGCCACAAAGGGAGGGGCGTACATAAAGCATTTGGTGGAAACACAAATTTGGAATTTTGTGGAGCTGGGGAAGGGAGAGCAGGGAACAGGTAAGCCAAATATCTTAATTCTTAAGGGAAGTTTCAATTCACTCAGCTGCCAGCTGAATAACCACACTTTTTTACGCTATTCACTGTGCAGAGTGGATTTCTAGCATAGATGTTTAGTAGTCAGGTCTCATGAGTGACCCTTGCAACACACTGGCATTCAAGCCACCTGCCCAGTGTATCTTGAGAATTGTAGATTCAGCAAACGACAACTGAAAGGCAAAAAATAAAGACATAAAAAACTTAGGGAGCTATTAGGATGCTGCCCGCCATCCTAGCGGGAACAGGACCACCCGCCTGCCATGCGGCGGTCCAGCACCCCTAATTATGATGCGACAGCCACCGCGGCGGTCGCCTCTGGCATTTTATCATTGCCACGGGTGCTGCCGGCTGCAGCACCCGCCGCAATGGTAAATTGCAATGTTGTACATTTCTATGCACGACGTGTCAGGCACCACGCGGTGCCTGCCAGCTTGTGCATGGAAAAGTAGTGCACCCCCCCACCCCTCCGTGGGGTCCTCAACGGGCCCCCCAAGGAAATCCCCGCCAGCCTTTCCATGGCGGTATTGCAACCATGGAAAGGCATTGAAATCTGCACATCATAAGTAGGATGGCGGTGCCTGCTAGGCACAGCCACCATATGTGATACCCAGCTACGCCCGGCCGGAAATCATAACAATTGCCGACCAGCGGAAAAGCGGCGGACGGACTTTCCGTCGGCCACGATACCCACTGCCATCGTAATGTGGCGGTGGGTAAATCACGTTAGGAGGGCGTGACGGTCGCCACTGCCGTCATGGCGGTGGCAATTGTTAAGCCTTGTAATCTCCCCCTAGATGACAATCTTGAAGACTGTACCTCACTCAGTCATTGTGGTGGGGAACTGAAGAAGGATGGAGGAGGACCAATAGAAAGAGGATGATAAGCAGTAGGAGGTAGACCAACTGGAGGGTTAGGCTGGCCAGAGCCATAAGAACGAGAACAAGATGGACAAGGGATGCATAATTGATGAGGACCTGGGAGGATTAGGCCAGAGGGGACTAGGAATAAATTGACATGGATGACCAAAAGTGCATGGACTGCACCACGAGAACTATGAGGACCAGGGGGATAAAGACAAGTAAGACCAGACCCTGGTTGGCCACTATCAACATGACCAGGACACAGGGAACTGGGGTCAGAGGGATAAGAACAAGGAGAAACAGGCAAACCAGGTGATCAGGTGGAGTAGGCTCACAAGGATCGGGTATGTTAAAATATACACAGGTTGGACCCAGTAACGGTCAGAATCTGGGTCTATTACATATTTATTTCCCGAAATCCTAGCAGAATCATTCTGGAATTTTATATAGGATGGGGTACGGGCACCAGGGGGTCTAGGAGGGCTAGGAAAACTAAGTATCACAAGAAACCCATATACAGGAGTACCAAAGAGGTACCAGAACAAAGAATATCAGGGCTACACAGACCAGAAAGACCAGAAGCAGAAGGATTAGGAACGGATAAACTCAGGGACTACCTAAACGAGAGGGGAGGATGAGGGACCAGAATTAAGGGGAAGCCATTGAAAAGGGACAGGGCAAGGAAGGTCCAGGTGGCCAGAAGGGTCAGGACCAAGAGGAATAGGCATACAGGAACCTCAACAAGGAGCATCAAGAGCAAGAGGATCATGTCCAGTAACCACAGTATCAGGAGGAAAGCAAGGACGGTGAGGGCTAGGATTAGGAAGAGCGTGGCTCAGCAGGCTAAAACCAAAATGAGGATGGACTAGGAGAGCAGGTCCTAGAGGATAAGAAATAGAGGCTAAAGCACCCAGAACCAGAAGGGCAAGTTCTATGTTGACTAATAATCCTGCTCTCTCTTGATACTTTGTATGGATTCCACACATGGAACTTGCCAATTTTAAATACAGCAGATGGTTTGAGTAGTGAGCTCATCAACCACCAAAGATCTCACTGTACTATTCAGTTGGTGCCTTTCAATAAGATGCAGCACAGTAGACACATCTTCCCAAATGAATACAAACACTCTCAGAGGTCCAAGTATCCAGATCAGATTTAATGAGAGCACCACTGAAATCTGTAAAAGTTGTTGAAGTGTATTATTTGAGTATGTTCTTTTCATGCCCCAGAGATGTGGCTGGCTGCAAGGAGTATGTGTTTGAACAATCTCTGTGTTCTTGTCAAATTTATGGCCACAGGTTGACGAAGGCACGTGTATTTATAAACTTTCTGAGTATTGAGCAGGCACAGCTGACAAGTGACCTGGTGACCCTTGTTGCGGGGAAACCATGAATACATTTTCTTGATCTAGCGCTGGGCAGAGGTTCATTGTGTGGTTTGCTGTTATAGCCGTAGACACACAAACTACAGTGAAAATATGAAAACTTCACATATTGCCTAAACACATGCTGGAGTCTCTATTATCCTCTATTATCCTCTCATCCACAAGACCAGGGCAAAGTAGACTAGTTGGAACACAACAAGGGTTCAAGGATGATCCAGAAACACAGGCCCCAGAGGATTGAGCTTTGACATACCAGGGCAAGGAGGACAATGGGTGAGGGGGAAAAGGATACCAAAACAAAGCATGAAAGGTCACAGCTTTCAAAGGCAAATACCCACTGCAGAGCCAGCCTGGGGGCTGTAGCTGTTGAGACTGACCACCCATCTGCATGTGACCTGGGAGGCCTCGAATGCAGAAGAAGAGTGCCTGCCATGCAAGCATGTCGTGCTGAGCCCGACCCAGCAGCCCATGTGCCACGTGAAGCTGCCACCACAGTCCCACAAAATTGAAGCTGTTGATGCGGGGCATGTTTGCAGAATGCACCCGCTAATGTCATAAGAGCAGCATCTTCACACAGCTGGTAAAATGGAGTCTAGGAGTGAAAAGATTAAAAGTCTGAATGTACAGAGGCAAATCTGCTTTAACTCGTATTGATACAAACCGTTGAATTGATCCATGCTTGAGCCATTTTGACCGTCCAGAGTGGACTGTGTCTGTCTCCAATCAGTGTATATGCTATACCTCATATTAGGGACCACTGACATTAAGAGAACTCCTAGAGCTAGGATAGAGCAATGTATGGGATGTAGGGCTTCACTAAGATGTGTAAATACTCCCCAGCAATTGTATTCCTATTTGAACTGTGCAGTATTCCGTTTTGTTGTGAACTTAAAGTACTTTACCCATAACCACAGAACTGAACAATACGTTCTTTTTGTCTGTTGGTTGACTGTTAAGTACTGTGCTCTTGACCTCTGAGAGTTTGATCTCAGAAATAGGGCCTGTGTATTATGTCTAAATAGAGACTGTGTATAGTGTCCATCACATTTATACAATGACTTGCATTTAAATGTGAATATGCTTTCTTTATATTCCTATATACAGCAAATGTCTAAAGTGTTTGTGTTTGTGATTGCAGTAATAATAGCCACTAGAAATGATAAATATTTTTAAAAGTGTTGATTTCTACTTTTGCTCAAAACAGAAAAAGAGTTAGGGAAAGAGGCACTCTTAATCCCCCTGGGGAATATACTCAATAACAACGAAAGAGTGACTACTAAGAACGCACTAAAAGAAACACACAGATGTTTTTAAAAGGACCCTCACTCACCAACCTGGTTGGTGACATGCTTCATCATAGGGTCCCCACCGGATCAGCCGAGTGCCGTTCCGGTGTGCTACGACGCCTGCAATTGCAGCAGAGCAGGTTATAATTATGTGCTAGTGCAAGTGATGTTGTGCAATTTAAGAAGTAACCAAATACTCCCTGAAAGATACTTTATTTTAGGTGATCTGGTTACTGATAAAAACAAATGACGGATCAGTGCCAGCTGGGCGATGAGGCTGGGAGATCCGATGAAGTGTGATAATTGGTCAACATGAACATGTTTGGTACCTGGGTTGTTTCTTTTAAGGGCTACAGTCAGCAACGCTTGAGCCGCCATTGATGACACCGGGCAGTCAATTGCCGGGTGTGTCTTTTTGCCTCATCACAAGACCAGTCCTCAAATTCTTCGACCCTCCCACTCGGCAACTGGTGGTGCAGGCCTCCATCCTTTCCCGGATTGACTACGGGAGCGCATTGCTTCTAGGAGTCAACCAGGCGGAAGCCACTAGGCTTCAGAGGGTGCAGAATGCGGCTGCACGGGCTATTGTTGGCCTCCCAAGACGCTGCTCGGTTTCGACCGTTCTGACCTCTCTTCATTGGCTTCCGGTCAGACAGAGAATCAAATTCAAGGCTCTCTGTCTGACATTTAAGATTCTGAAGCTTTCCTCTCCCCCCGCCTTGGTGGGCCTCATCTCGGCGTATGTCCCCTCGCGGTCCCTCAGATCTGAATCACTCCATTTGGTGAGTAAGCCTAGGTTCAGGCTGAGCAGGATGGGAGGTCGTTCCTTCCGTGTTCTGGCGGCTGATCTGTGGAACTCCCTTCCTGTGCACATTCGCGCCCTTAATAGTCTGACTCTTTTTAGGCGGGCCATTAAAGCTCACTTGTTCTCCCTGTGATCTGAAATTCTCCTCTTTTCAGCTCGGATCTGTTGTGTTGTGTACATGATCTGGCGCCAGGACGCCCCTTTGCTGGGGCAGCTGTTGCGCCTAATAAATGTTATTAACATAACATAACATAACCAGGTTGGTGAGTGAGGGTCCATTTAAAAACATCTGTGTGTTTCTTTTAGTGCGTTCTTAGTAGTCACTCTTTCGTTGTTAATGATTTCTACTTTTGCACATTATCTACTCGCAAACAGGTGATGATATAGCTGGATATGTGTATGCCACATCAACCATAGTTCTCCGTCAAAAATGCAAGTTGGTGCACAAATATGCTACTTGGAGAGCAGTCATTTTATTATGAACCTTTTTAAGAAAGTATTTTCAGTGTTTTATTTCCTAATATTGACTGCAATTATAAGGAGAACGTACCTGGGAACTGGAGGAGTCAGTCACTGTGAGAAATGCAAGCAAAGTAATTAGTTTAGGAACAGGCTACTATGCCCCTATTGCATTCAATGTATCTATTGAGCCAAAGTAATGGGGATGGTATCTTAAGTCAGATAATTCCACTTTCTGCTGTTGAAGGCTCACTGTTTTATGGCCTCGATATTCTTTACTGGACTATTGCATGGTGTAGCTCTAGGTGTTATTGGAAGGGCTGCGCTTGCTGTTCCCACACAGATGATTGTATATAGGTCCGCCTAGACCATGATGGTACATAAGCTTGACTCCATCTACTTTGCATGTTTCAGCAATACATGTAAATAAAACATAAACACAGCTTCAGGATTGTTGACACACAATTGGCGCAATTCTCTGAACCTCCCTTGTGATACCTAATACTTTTCATGTAGGTCTGACTACAAACTCATAGCCTATCAACCAAACACAATCACCATGATAGATGGTTCCTGACTGAAAATGCAACTCTATATTTATTCAAACTCACTGCTTCACTTCAAGCTTAAGCACAACCACAAGTTTGCTATGGAATGGTTATAGCACATTTCTGGCCCATATGCATTATTCCCAATGTTTCCCTCATAGACTATACAATATCAACTGTGCACAACAGAAAGGGTTGATTTTTTAGCCGATGATACTGAAGTGCTTTGGGGCCTTATCAGGAGCAAGAAGCACTATCTAAATCTTGCACTACAAAGTACTAGGTGCTTCTTCCTTTTGTTATCTAACATTTACTGGACTCTGAAGCATTGAATCACTGGTCAGACCAGTATGGACTGGTCAATGTTGTTTTGTTGATTCCAAGCCAGGCAGCCCTCTCCATCTCTTCCCACTGCTTCAGACACCAATAACAATGTATGACGCAGGATGTACGTGGATTTTACTTGAGCAGGAGGAAACAATGTGACAAAGGGAATACATTCGCAGTTTCCTCCTCATTCACCCAATACAACTGGTTTAAGGGAGGGGGACTTAGGAAGCAGTATGTGCAGACTAACATGTCCACCATGGACTAAGACAGTGTGCTGTGGGAGCCACCAATTTGTGCAGCACAACTTCAGGCTCAAATTTATCCTGTATCAACAAACCACACTTACTGAAGTTCCATACATGATAACAGCAACAGATTATAGTTTGGGTATCCGGACAGTGAGTATCGAATTTCTCCATGGTGATACAGGTTAAAAATCTTGTGTGCATACAATATTAACCTGCTTTTACTATAACCTGTCACCTTGTAGTACAATGTGGGTGTCCTCTTGCACCACCAAACAGAAAAGCAAACGGATAAACGACTGCAGAGGACAAGCATGGATGTTCAGTTCAGTTCACCAGGGGATTGGGAGGTTGGAGGCACGGGGATAACAAGAAAAACTGACAAGGTAGGATGGTATAGCATTTCCAGAGCCATACAGAGGCATTTTCTACCATCAATGTAGTTAAACCCTTCTGATCTAGGAAGCGCAATTATATCCTCAATGAAATAATCACACTCCTTTACTCCTTCAAACTTTCATGATGATTGTTCTGATAAAATTTAAAATGTTTCTATAAGTTTCCCCAATACATTCTTTGTTTGCACCACAAGTGCCATAACAGTGGCCTAGAGGTCGAAAAAACTTATTTTACAGTCTGTGTGACACAGAAAGTAGCATCTTGAAACGCTGACTGCATGGAAATTGCATGTAGAACATATAAAAGCCGCTAAGACTCAATGCGCAGCACGCCTATGTTGCTTTACTTGTTGACTATGTAATTCCTACTTGCTGTATGAAATCAGAGCTACACTATTTGCTAAAAAACTGTAAAGTATTTAAAAAGAGGATAAGCAATAAACACGAGTTCAGAACATCAACTGCATCAACATGTCTATACAGGCAATTCATGGAAGCTACCTTTCAAGAATCACAAACTTGGACATCTACTTATGCGTGATACATTCTTGATCCATTATACCTGACACTTCTTTTTAAAGGAAGTAGAATCAAATGACCATGTCATCGTCAACTACACAGTCATATAGTCATGTTTAATATTTAGTTGCCAAACATAGGGGTCTATTAGGATGGCGGATGGATGGCCACCACCGGGCCAGCGGTAGCAACCTCCGGACTGGAGGCGCACATCCGCCCGCGATCGCAACCCGGAAAACTGTTGGTCCCATTATCATGGCGGTGATGACCGCGGCGGTGAGATTTTCCGCCAGCCACTTTTCCGCCGTTAGCAGTCCGCACGCCTGCCCAGCGGGAGGAACTAGACTGCTATAATGGTGCTGGTCCAGAGCCAGGCTCTGCCGGCATGATTATGAGGCGGCAGTAGCCATCCTTACTGCTGCGGTGGGGCCGCCATGGAAAAGCATGCAGAGAATGTCTCCGGTGGCCCATTGTGGGCCCCCAATGTGATGGGGGGAGTGTGGGTGCACTGGGGGGTACTTATGGTACCCCGTACATGTCCCTGTACCAGGTGGCAGGCACTGTGCAGTGCCTGCCACGCAGTGCAGGGACATGCTTTTTTGGACAACGCAGCGGTGCTGCTGGCAGCAGCAACCGCCACAATGTTAAATGCTGCAATTTCGACTGCAAAGCATACTAATTGGACCCGCGGTTTTCCCGCTGTCCTAGTGGGCGGTGTTTTCCGCTACCATGGAGGTCAGAGTGAATTTCCGACCGCCATCCTAATAGACCCCATAGCCACAAAGACTTTGGACAAAAACACTGGGGGATATTTCTCAAGACACACAGGATTATTCTTTTTCATTTTTTTACGATATACAATTGTTTTCCTCTGTGATAAGACTGGAATGAAGTCTCTCAATTATACTGTATAATGGGCCCTGTGCAATTGTTTCTGTTTTGAAAGAATCACTGTACATATCAGATAGCACCATGTCATAGAGATACAGCTTTCCCAATTCTTGTTTTTGCTTTTAAAAAATCATTGTTTTCAGCTGTTTAAGGGCATGATTACAATTACACCGTTGCGGGACCACATTACAATGTGACGGCACATGGTGCGGTCGCATAACTCCCATTTCTTCCCGGGAGCTTGCGCTGCGGCCGTAAACCGGCAGCAGCACAAGCTTCCATGGTGAAAAGGGAGTTTTAGTTAATACCTGCACCGCATGGCAGGCACCTCACAGTGCAGAGATTAACAAGGCATAGGTGCACCCTCGGCCACCAACCAAAGACTGTCAAGTTAAGGGGGCCTGCTAGGGCCCCATACTTGCTATCAGACACGCTTTCCATGTCGGAAAGCTCTGCATGGAAAGCCTGCCCAAGATCGAGTATCGTGTTTCATTAGGGCAGAAAGGCCACCCTTTAGGATTATGAGCTGTCCTCCGACTGGCCGACGGGCTCCTTGAGCCCATTGGAAGCTAGTCGGAATGACCAGCAGGTTTAGTTTCTGAACGCCTGCATGTTATTGTATTGAACTGAGATGTGGCCCAGAAACTCGGAGCCTTTCCGGGCTGCATGATAATAAGGCCATAAAAATGTAACTTCGATTTTTTATAGACAATATTTTTGACGCAATATTCTGCTATCTTGATATTGTTGTTATTGATACTCGATCATAAAACCATTTAGCCAGAACAAGGGTAAATAGTGAAAGTTTCTCTTCGATTTTCTATACTGGCTAAATGCATACTACACAGCATTTAGCCAGCTGAATCTGAAATGTATTTGTCATTTGCATGGCTGCTGGTCAAACAGCACATCTAGCTTTTTAGTCAGTGGTCAAGTAACTAATGACGTTTCTTTGCTATTTACCAGACTGCCAGCCAGATAGTACATACTGTCTGCTATTTAGCCAGCAGCTGGGAAATAGTGAAATTTCTGTTTGTAAGGTCATTAACCAAATAGAGCTTAATTACAGCTATTTAGCCAAAGGCCAGATAAATTATGAAACATGACTGCTGACCAAAGAGTACAGAATCCCTACTATTTAGATAGCAGCTGGGTAAATAGTGATGTTTTTCTGCTATGTGCTAAGCCACCAGCCAAATAGTAGGTATCTCTACTATTTAGCCTGTGCCAGATAAATTCACTATTTACCCACCAGCCAGCTAAATAGCAGCTATTATTTATAAAACATGAACCTGATCAGAGGAGCATAGCACATGACAGTGAATGAGTTAACAACAGGTTAAAGGGGTTCACTGTACTGTCTATAAAACAACATTAGACATTATCTTTTGATGACAGAGAATAGCAGTTGGATGGTAGAGGCAAATGTGCTAGAGCGCATTGTGCAGGAGGGGCGCTGTAGAGATCACAATCAGCTTAGGGATTATTTGTGACAGTATTGCTGAACAGGTAAGTTTTGAGAATTCTGTGGAAGTGGTGGAAGTTGGAAGTGAGGTGGTGATTGAAATGCAGACCTGGTTTTCATATCCACGCTCATCCACTTCGCTGGATAATCTGTGTTGGCTCGCCCGCCCGCTCCTCAAGCTCCTTCAAAAGGTGACTTGCCCATACCTTAGCCATCACGGAGAGCGAATCAGTGAATTGTAGAGGAATCTATCTGAGCCCTGGGCCCTGGGCCAGTGTGTGGAAGTAGTTGTGTGGAATACTTAATGATTCTCAACATCAATATATACTTACCATTCTTAGTGACCCCACCTAAATATCAGTATCAAGGAAGCCTAAATACCACTGACAGGTCCAATAATTAACTCAGCAGATTCAGTGCTATACTCTGGAAAGTATTTACACAAACTCCAGGCCCCTGCTATAGCACAGTATACTCAGTTCAGAATAACTAGGTCAATGCATGATCACATTGCCCTCACAAGAGGATTTCCTATTTTCTATTTCATTCACAATGGTAATAGTAGCTGTTGTTCTTACCAATGAACAGGGCCACTTCCAGTCCCTCTGGAGCAAACTCATATTAGTCCTACTCCTCCTCCTCTAAGGTGCTAGACAGTCGCAGTGAGGCAGCAAAGGATGATGTGAGTTGTGATTCATCCTTCGTAGGCACCTTAAAAGTGCACTTACAAACATGGTCCCTGCTGCATGATATCCCTAGATTTTTTGGGGGGTCAGCCAATTTTCTTTCACCCCTACATCGGTGCACGGATCACTGACATAATATCGACAAGCAGAATATCGATAAGAACATTATCGACTACCAATAGTTATTTAACAAATTACACAAATATTGAAACAATATTATCGTCAATAAAAAATATCGCATGGCGGTGGCGATCCTCCCGACATCATCCCCCGTCTGCCTCCCATTTACCTCCTGCTATATTATGATGGCTGGGTACTGCGGTGGACAGGGAAGACCGTTCGCCGCTTTTCCGCTCGGTCGACGAGTCGGTGGAAAAGGGTTGAATATGGGGCGGTGTCTGCTAGACATCGCCATCCATATTACAATGTCAGCGGGAAGCAGGCCCCCAGGATGTTGAGAGGGTGGGGGGCACATGGTGGGTACCTATGGTACCCCCCTGCATTTGCATGGATGACGGTGCCTGCCACGTTGTATATGCAAATGCACAAAAGCCTTTTTTGTTTTGCGGCAGCCACAATGCAAAAAATGTGGAATGCGCCCACCGCAGGCCAGGTGGTCCCATTTCCCGGGGCGATGGCGAGCAGACAAAGTCCACCCGCCATCGTAATAGACCCCCATGGTTTTTCCCAAAATACTAATATCCCATTTATCTACACCCTACTCCCCAATAAACAACAAGCTACCTACCATAACATTTTAAACCAAATAAAAGCTAAAACCAATAATTATTTTCCTCAGAAAAATAAATATTGATTTTGAGCATGCAATGATCAATACTATACTAAAATGCTACCACATACAGCAATCCAGGGTTGCTATTACCACTTTAATCAATGTCTATGGAGACATTACAAAAGTCAACCCTAAGGGGTCTATTATGATGGCGGGCGGACTTTGTCCGCCCACCACCGTAACGGTACACCTGACTGTCCGCCGGAGGTGCGGTGGTCCCCCCATGGCAATTAGGATGCAACTGCCACCATGTCGGTTGCATCCCGCATATTTTACATTACCCACCGCAATACAAAAGATGCATGTTGTGCATTGGCATGCACAATGTGACAAGCAATGGAGGGGTACCATAGGTACCCCCCAAGTGCAGCCCCCCACCCCCTGGGGGCCAAACGGGCCCCCTATGCCAATCTCTGCATACCTTTCCATGGCGGAAACTCCAGAGTTTGAATTTTAGCCGATAGACAACCCTACCACTGGCGGGAGAAGTTAGTTCCACCACCTTGCAGAGGAGACGTGATACGAAGCGGGACCGGAGGAGATACCTGGTAAGTTTAATTCATTAAATTAACCCCCCTCCCCGCTCTCTGTGCATACCCCCTGAGCCATGCTGGCCGCGACTGGTAAAGTACTTCAATATATTCTGGTTAAGTTTACGCTGTAAAGAAGAGCAGTTATCTCCGGATGAAGCTTCTGTAAAGTGTCTGTTAATAGGACCCTGGTTCCACCAGTTGTATTTGCGATTAAACTCCCTTTCTTTGTGGTGCTCTGTAATACCGGCTTTACTATTACAAATCTTCCTTTCCTTTCCTGATGATAACTTTATGTATGCCCCTTCCTGTGACGCGGCAGACGTTGCACTCGCTCTCCAATGTTCTTGGCGCACTTAATGCCTCTGTACACACTGACTGTCCTGGCATTTAAACCTGGCTGAACACTCTCCCTGAGCCAATGCCTCCCGCTTTGTCTACCAGTTTTCATATAAGAAATATTCCATCTAGCTGTGTTTCCTCATCTCTCCTGCACCCAGGCTGCAGAGTCTGGCATCCCTGGCTCTCACCCTGCCACAAACACCAGTGCTTGCTTCTCTGAGCTTTTAGCCAGTGGCCTGACTGGGTGAACTGTATTTATGTGCACGGTATTCTATAGTGCCCACAAGGCTGCATGCAGTCTTTTGTATTGGGGGCCTGTTGCTGGCCCCCGAGGTGTTGGGGGGGTGGGTGGGGGGTGCACTTGGGGGGTACCAATGGTACCCCCGTACATTTGCATGCACAAGGTGACAGGCACCGCATGGTGCCTGTCACATTGTGCATGCAAATGCACAACATGCATTTTTTACATTGCGGCGGGTGCTGCTTACATCACTGTCCGCCGCAATGTAAAAAATGTGGGATGCGACCGCCATGGTGGCGGTCGCATCCTGATTGGCATGGTGGGACCGCCGCACCTATGGCGGGCGGTCCCTCATGCCGTTGTGGTCCGCCCACCATCGTAATTATGCCATAGACACATACAATTTATGTAGCTGAAGAAAACGTAATCCAAACATCGTTAATCCATTCAGGTATCTCTCAATCCAAATAAATATTAAAATTAACTCCCAAAATGTCAAAATACATCTGTTCCAAAATACAAATCCAGTATAGATAAATCCAACAGGTTTAAATCATAAAAAAACTGAAAATATTGTTTAAAAAAAGAAATGCTCCAGGAAAAGCTGAAAAATTAAGAGTGTTAAATAAATATTAGTTTTACATACTAATACACACTTCTTTTTTTTTAAACGCTATCCTCTCCAAAACGCGATTCTGTTAATGAAACCTGTAAAAATAGAAATAAACATACCCACCCACACAAACATACACATACACTATAATAAATAACATGTAAAACACACTTTAGCTACCATAAACACACATTTCTATACATATTCTACCCTCTTTACACTAGGGTGCAAACACAAACTCTTGACATCTAGCTAAACAATAACTATGAACCAAAACACACCAAAAATACAGCAACCTAACACTACATATACTAACTACTACCTAACAACATGCAAATACAAGTAAAACTTTAATTGAAATATAGTAAATTAAATTTACCTTCTTCGACGTGACGCAGCATCTAAACGCAAGCTTCTCCCCTGTGAAATGACCAAAAACAACAGTTAGCAGTTACAAAATAGTCTCTGTGAAACAAAAATGACTGCTTAAATATAAAACACATAGAAAATAATTCCAAAACATAGGATACAGACATAATTAATTAACTTATATGTTTTCTAAAAATATTAGAATATTGTTCTATTTTTTTTTAATTAATTTAAAATTTTTAGTATATTGTAAACTTATAATAATTATTATTATAACATATATTTATAATTATTATAATTACATATTAATTTGTATCATTTACAATACTTATCCAAACATGCCTAAAAATGAATTCAATGTTAAATAAAAACTTACCTTTTGAAAAGTATATTTGAATAAAATGCTAAAATGTACTAATTATTATTATTATTATTATTATTATTTTTTTTTATTTGCAGAGGATTCATACACAACATATGACAGAAGTACCGCCATCCCATCATTTTTCATTTGATTTTCCCCTAGGGAGGTGAGATTATACATTTAGAAAAAAAAACACTGAAAAGAACTAAGTAAATAACGAAAAAAGTCCAAAACACAAATAACAGGAAAATTAATTACCAACTTGATACTGAATTATACCCTGCCAGAAAGTATTAAATTTTCGCATTGCCTTAACACCTCTGATTTTAGCCAAAGCTTTTTCTTGCGCAAAAAATTCACTAAAGATACTCCACCACTCCATTACATTGCAAGGCTTTGGAGAAATCCATGCTTGGGCTGTAGCCAACCTGGCAGAGACTATAACTATAGCCATTAGAGCTTTCACTCTATTAGCATCTTCTATAGAGCCCAGCCTTATCTCCATTGTAGAGAAAACCTAATCTATACCAAGTTGATTTTTTAATACATTTTGAAACTCCTTGCCAAAAGGACGTTAGCAAAGGGCACATAACAAACATGTGAGCAATATTTACTCTGCTGCGTGGTTACTTGTCCCCATCTTATAATTGTATTGGGCATGTACTATAACATACATACAGTTTTTAATTGCTGAAGCTTTAAGTTCATGGACCATACAGCATATTTTAATGTAATAAGTGCACATTCTATTGTTGGACCCAATATTTCCTCCCCCAGCGTTGCACTTCTCAGCTAAAAGGCCAGTAGGATCCGGTCTTTCCTGACTAAATAATTGATATGCAATACCAACTAATTTTCCTTGGGAAGTCCCATGAAAAAGTTGAAAGCCCTTCCTATCGTAGAAATCTCCAAGTTTATCTACCCCCAGACTAGCGCATTGTTTAGCTATACCGTCTTGAAAGATATCTGGGAGAAGTGGATTATCCTACAATAGGAACTTTTAAAATAAATTGGCAAAGAGTACATATTAGATATTTCTTGCCAAATTAGAGCTATGTCCCTTAAAGTCTTAAAACGTACCCTTTTGTAGTAATTAGGATCATGTATATGATAAAGAATGTTATTACTTTCCTGATTTAACAACAGCTTATGTCTAAAATCTTGATCACTACTAGAGAGCAGGATCCAAAATCTGCTCGTAAATGAAGCCCAATAGTATAATTTAAAGTCGGGCAATCCTATACCGCCTTGGCCAAAGGGATATTTTAAAAACTTGATAGCTCGACGTGCCCGCCTATACCCCCAAATGAAGCTACCTATTCTCCCATCTAGTTAAAAAAAACATTGGCAGTTTCAAAGTAATAGATCTAAATAAGTAAAGAAACCTGGGAAGAATTGTAATTTTGACAATATTACATCGTCCAATGATACTAATGGGAAGCTTATGCCAGCTCTTAAGTTTCCTGGTAGAATCAATCAAAAGTGCTTCATAGTTTAATTTAATAATGTTTTGAATCTTTGGAGTGATATAAACTCCAAGATATGTGGTCTCTGGACAGTGTCCTAAGATGGGTGTCTCTGGTGTATAATTCAGCAAAATTTAAGTTTTATCCATATTTAGCTTGTAGCTGGAAAAATGCCAAATCTAGTTGCCTCTTGATTAAGCACTTCTAATGACTGGGTTGGATCTATCGTGAAAATTGCAATATCATTAAGTTTGAGCTCATCAGTTCCATTAATTATTGCCCAGATACATTTGTTCATCGTAAGATTTTGAATAAAAGGTTCAAGATATAAGACAAACAGCAGGGGGATAAAGGACACTCCTGCTGTGTGCCCCTATTTATCCGGAACCCCCTAGACTGTAACCACTCATAGCTTATTTTAGCCTGAGGTAAACGTTAAAGCGCCTTTGATCCATATTAAATATCGATCTGGGATTCCCATTACAGACAGGTTAGGCCATAAATACGCCCAAGCCACCCGGTCAAACGCCTTTTCCGCGTCTAGTTTGCTCTTGACTTGTTCGGCCATATCAAATGCCATAATAAAAATATTAATATGATTGGTCGTATTCCTTCCTTTAATAAAACCATGTTGTTGCCCGGAAACCAGCTTTGCCATAACTGGAGGTAGATGATTGGCCAAAATCTTAGCAACCCACTTAGCGTCAGCATTAATAAGTGAGATCGGGCAGTACAATCCACAAGCCGCCGCCGGTTTATCCTTTTTTTTAAAAAAGAATACAATATTCGTATTGTCCCATGAAGGAGAAACCGTCACTGTATCCTCTACTTATTTAATCACTCCTATAAACAATGGGGTTAAGATATTCTTAAATGTTTTATAGAATTCAATTGGGATCTGATCCTCACCTGTAGCCTTGCCCGTGGCAAGGGAAGTCAACGCTAACCATGCTTCTTCTGCTAGTATCTCCTGTTCCAATTGAGCTGCCTCTTGATCTGTTAAGGATGAGATCCACGCATTATCTAAATATTGAGTCACCTCTCTTAGTTCAACCAATTTTGAGGGGGCATATAAATCTTCATAAAAGATGGCAACTTGCTCCAAAATCGTCCTAGTTTCTGTGTGAATAATATTCATTCCTTTAATCTCAGCTATCTTATTTTTAGACTTTTTATCAAAAATTTTGCACACTAGAACTCTCCCAATTTGTTCACTGTACTCATACTGTTCTGACCGAAATGTATTGAAGGCCACTGCAACTCTTTCCTTAATAATCTCTGATACTTTCTCCTTTACCCCAACTAGATTAAAGTAGATTAATAGCTGATCATCATCCTGTCTCCTGACTGCTTGTGCGTGGGAAAGTTCAAGCCCGATTAAATTCCTCAATGTCTCCTTAATGGCATCCTCCTTAACTTTATTTCTAAATATTATAAATTGCTGAGTGCTACCTCTAATGAGCGCTTTCATAGAGTCCCAAATCATATGGGAAGAGGCAGTACCAATATTAAAACTCAAAAATTCATTCAAAAGTTTCCCCATATCCAGTGTATACTCCTCATCAGATTCCAAATATCGTGGAAAAGAAAAGGGGCGACCTGTTTTCACAACCCCTGTTGGTTGGATAATTAATATAATTGTGATCTGAGGTGACTTTTGGACAAATCTCCATCTTTGCTGTGCTCCAAGCTGCGCTACTGACCCAAGCCATATCCAGTCTTGAAGAGTAGAATGTAAACCCCGGGGAATCTGGGTATAGAGTTGGCCAAGCATCTAATAAATCATGTACCCTTGTCAGTTCTAATATTGAATTCCTTACTTTCCCCATCCTTGCAACCAGGCAACGGGAGGTTGTATCTACGGTCTGGTTCATAACACAGTTAAAGTCTCCCATTACTATTAAAATTCCCTGAAATTCAAGTAGATTAGGCATTATTGTATTGAAAACCGAAGGGTCATCTGTATTAGGTCTGTAAATCACTGCTAAAACATATTTAGTATCATAGATAACCAATTGGGCAATAGCCCACCTTTCTCTCTTCCGTCTGCCATAGTCCGTTTGATTTGAAATCCAAAAAATGTACTGGCCAATATGGCCACTCCCCTTATTGAAACACTTTGAGTAGAACAGATCACAGTGCTACACCCTCATTGGTTAAATAGTGCCCTATCTTTAAATGCTATCTGTGTTTCTGTAACCAAAACAAAATGGGGGCGATACATTTTAAACTCCTCTCTGACAAGTTGTCTTTTACGAGCAGTGTTTAGCCCAGCTACATTCCAACATAGAAAGTTAATCACTGCCATTTATAATAACCAATATCTCAATTAGTGCAAACTTCCTGTCAATTCTTATTAGAGTCACCCCCTCTAAGAAACACAAATCTTGTTTGAATCCTCTGCTTTAGCCCAACCCCCAATATTCCTCCCCACCATCCCTCCCCTCTCTCCCACCCCATGCCTTGAGAAAGGAATCACCCCTTAATACTATTTTAAAGACAGACTTCTTAGGAGGTTTGGATGCAGAGTGCCTCTCCAGCCATACTCAAAAAGGGGCCTTCTTCCAAGGCATACAGACAGCTATGTACCAACCAAGAAGGAAAAATCATGAAAAAGGAGATCAATACAGGAGCAAAATACAAAAAATTATCCAATCGATTTCCCAGACTCCTGTCGCCAAGATTTCAGCACTTCCTGAGCCTTCTGCCCTGAAAAAACCATAACCACATGCCTTTCCAAGGCATGTGCCCGCATGTATGCTAATATGGATGGCGGTGTCTACCAGACACCGCCACCAAATTAACAGCTTTTCTGCACGTTCGACTGGGCGGAAAGTCTTTCCGTCCGCCGGGCCCCCCCCCGCCATGGTAATGTGGCGGGGGGAAATTTACATGTGGGCAGGGGAATATGTCGGGCGGATCGCCACCGCCAATTCGGGAAGTGGCGATCCGCCCGACATACTAACGGGGCCCTTAATATTTAATATAATAGTCATAATTAAAATTATTTCTATAAATATTTTTTCAAAAAAATTATTACCATAATAAATTCATTAAAATTTAAAATTCCCACTATTAACCCCTAAAAACTAAAAATTTCTAACTAAAAAAAAAGTGTCACCATAAATTAATGTTTACATTTCAAAAATTAATTGTAGATTTTTTTAAAACACTCCCAATCCATATCCCCTAAAAACACAACATCCCACTCCGAAATAAAATATTTTATTAAATTTCAAAATTATAATTTGTTTTTAAAAAAAATATTTTTAAAACACTACCACACCCTTCTCCCATAAAAAACAACATCCCACACCTACAACAACACATCAAATTTCAGTTCTAAATTTAAAAAAATGTAAACAATTTTTTAAATAATATTTGTAAAACAGTCCCCACCCTTATTCCCTAATCATCCCACTCCTAAAACAACATTGCAAATTTCAATTCTAAATATTAAAATAACATTTTTAAAACACTCCGCACACTTATCCCCTAATAACCTAACATCCTGCTCCTAAAAATTATATTACAATTATTATTTTATTACAATTCACTACAACTATTAATACTATAAAAACAACAATATTTTAATATTAACCCCTCCACTGCGCCCGCAATTTTGCGGAAGTGCGGCACTTCTGCAAAACGGGCGGGGCCACGTCGGCCATTGGCCGACGGCAGCACCAGCGAGGTAGCGTTGCCGTCGGCCAATGGCCGACGGCTGTATGGAAGGCGTTAAATAATACCATTTTGCTATTTTCAAGAAACGATATTTTATTTATTCAATATTTTTTTCTCAATATTTTTACCAACACTAACAAATAAAATATTCTCATAACGAAATTTGGGAATAGATATTTCATACTTCGATATATATTTTTTTAACAATATTTTTGACATCGATATACATAACATCGATATTTTGGTATTGTCGATAAAATTAATTCGATAATATTGTCAGTCGATATTAAAAAAATCTATATTATGACCAGTTACAGGGTGCGAAATGCAGGCCCCACTAGCTGCTCACATTCTAGTCTCTTGCACATTCTCTCCCATATTCTGGATTTCAAGAACCTTCCAGAGCACTCACACTCAACGCCACCCCTGCAAGAGCCCCCTACTATTTTTATGCAGGCACTATCAAGCATTCAACACTTTACACAAGCCTTACCAGACACCCTAGCCTGCATTCTGTCCAGAGATACACTTTTAGACTTTACTCCAGGGCTCATTAATGGTGGCTTCCATGAGGACTGCAGAACGATTCCACATGCTGCAAACACACTGTGAATGCTTCACATGTCGTGAACACACCTTTACTCTCTTCCCCCTCAAACCCGGGCTAACTCCTCTGAACCAATCACAAGTCTCAGTACATGTATGCGGACACCATCCACATTAACTGAATTAGACTTCTAGTTGCACAAGTCTCAAGAGATACCCTCAGTTTCTATTTCGTACATCCGTACACCTCTGTGTGTGTGCTACAGGCACCCTATACATACACAAAAATCATATACAGGCATATTCATAGGACTAACAACATGAGTCCATCAATTTAGAGAGAGTGGGATACGGACAGTAGACTACCTCTTTCAGCTCCATTATTGCTAAAACTAACTACACACATCCATAGAAACAATTTACAACTTTAGTTTGTCACTTCTATAACTAACAGTTCATTGGCACACCCTTGCACCACACAAGTAACTTTATGCTATGTACCAGGAGAGTCAAACATCCAGCCTTCGAACACGAGCTCCACAGCAACTGCAAACCCTTTCTCCTCACACTATGTGGGACATTGGAGTCCGTCATCTGCCTCATGTTACAAGCAAGGTCCAGCAATGACTCTTCCCTATTTCATCCGCAGAGTCAGGAACTCAATGGCTCATCTTAGAAAGCCATCTAAAAGCTGTCTGGCAATCACTTAGCAGTTAAACAAGACGCCCATCACATTCAACACAGGATATCCTATTCACAACAGACAGGGGAAGACAAATAAGATATCATAACATTTTCTAAAGTGAAAGGTAGGTAGGAAGAACATGGCACAACTATTATACATTTTTCCGGTCACTGACAGGGGTCAAAGTAACCATGGAGGCAATATCGAACTGAAGAACCAATTCAAAAGAGTGAAGAAGTAAGTAAACATCTATTCCACAGAGAAGAACAGTACTAAAGGAGTAGGGAACCAGGAAATATGGAGCCTGTGAATTACAGGCCAAGTGTTCAGGAAGACAAGAAATAAGAGCGCTCTAGAACGAAGGGAAGCAATGGGTGGTCATAGGTACCATTTTTGGCACGAGCTGTGAATGAGAATGCGATTGGGAAGCTGGACATTTATTTTTTAAACACAACCACAGGCACACTCTGTGTTTATAAATCATCTAACACTAGAGTCACATTTTGCACTTGAACCCAGTAGCCTTCCGAAGCTCATTGAGGGGAGGGGGGTTTAGGAGGATACTTCCGCCCTCAGCCAGCAGTTGCTGCTCAATTGTGTTGTGGACCCAGGTCTTATAGCACTGACCTACCTTGGCCATTACCCATTCACTAGTCCAGGGCATACTGAAAGCTCATGGCTCCCAGAACATACGCCACCTTTATTCTATATGCTGCTGGGGTGAAGGAGGGACTTACTGCTGAGAAGTACCCATATGCTCTTTCCACAGCTGTCAACTGATGTGCTTGACTCTTCAAAAAGAGGTGACAATTGGGCACTGCAGATTTCTGCCCACCCTCCTACACACAAACACCCCACTCCTCTCTCCCTTGGTTGTGTGTGTCAATCTCCTGGTCAGCATCTTGGAGCACACATCAGGCTGGACAAAGACTGCACACATTGGCTATTTGAGATACCTCCCTCTTTAGATCCAGAGTCTGTTATCAGTGTCGACTGATCCAATACTTGCAGTGATACTCTCATTTTGAACTAAGCTGGAAATTTTTATGGACTTTGTTCCAAGGCCTTTTAATGCTTTCTGAGTGGTATAATCTGTACTGAATTATTCAGTCAGCGTGGCATGCAGTTTGATTGCCTTCAGGATTCGACTCATCAGTCTCAGCTCTGACTTGGTGGTTTCAATAGTTACAATCACATCCCAAAATATGATGCTCTCACGTAACATCCTCTCTCACGTGATTTGTGGATATCTCACACTCAAAGTAAAGATGTATAACTGCTGTTCCATATGACTTGTTTATTTAGGGGTCCACAGGGACAGGAAGCTTATGACATTTTGTAGATCACAATAGGCTGATGAGTCTAACCCTTTGAACTGTACTCTCGCTGGTCCTTCTTCTCTGGTTCATTCTCAGATGAGCAAACCTTTGCCATCATTCCTCCTTCTTCCCTGGTGTTGGATGGCTCTTCATTCAGCATCTCTTTCTCCTCAGGCCTGTATGTTCCTTTCTGGGATGTAGATAGGGAGATGCAACTAGTTCTTCGTCCTCATTAGTATCTGCCCAGCTCAGGGCCTCAGGTATAGTAACTCTGGGCCTTATTAGAATTTGGCCAGATTAGCTAATGATCCCAGTTGTCTGAAGGTCTAGAAGACAAACAGTTTTCTGAATTTCAACTTTTCTGAGATTGTCGGGAAAGCCCAGCTGCACCGAAGTGCTGTTCAGAATTGGCCTCCTGGTTGATTGGGGTGTAAGCCCTGGTCATGCAATAACCATGATCGCAATCAGGGTAACGCACAAATACACCCTAAATGAACCTGTGCTCACCCTCTGATAGCTTGGCACAGAGCAGTCAGGCTTAACTTGGAGGCAATGAGTAAAGTATTTGTGCAACACTTCAAACAGTAACACAGTGAAAACACCACAGAAAAAGATTTCATACCAGGTAAATCAAGACCAAAACAACAAAAATCCAATTAGTAGAACTTGAAATATTGAATTTTAAAGTTTGAAGCAAATTATAACAATGACAATCAATGCCCTCAGGATCAATTCCATGCATAATAGGGTCCACTTCTTGATAACCTCAATTCCATCTGCAATTATAGCACAGACGTTTGAGATGATCAAGTGAGGGAAGGAAACAGCTGGGAAGAAGATCTGGAATAAGCACAACATACATTAATCCCTCCACACATTGTTTAACATAATAAATATGCTCCCAATACCTTAAGCTTTACCTGTGACAAAACAAAAGAATATTTCTACTCTTGTAATTCCAAGATGAGAAAGAGGCTGTTTCAAAAGTAGTACATGTGTCCTTATGCTTGTCTAATGACCAAGCTAAAAAAAAAAAGAAGTAGTTGTCATTTATTTAAACTATTTACAGTCAAACACTTAGGGGGGTCTATTATGATGTTGGGCGGATCGCCATATTTCTACTCTTGTAATTCCAAGATGAGGAAGAGGCTGTTTCAAAAGTAGTACATGTGTCCTTAGGCTTATCTAATGACCAAGCTAAAAAAAATTATTTATACTAATTACAGTCAAACACTTAGGAGTCTATTATGAAGTTGGACGGATCGCCACCGCCCGTATGGCGGTGGCGATCCGCCTGACATCATCCCCCGCCGCCTCCCATTTCCCCCCCCCCATATTAAGATGGCTGGGGTACTGTGGCGGACGGGGAGACCATCTGCCACTTTTCCGCCCGGTCGATTCGTCGACTCGACAAAGGGTTGAATATGGTGGCGGTGTCTGCTAGACACCGCCATCCATATTACATGGTCAGCGGGAAGCAGCCTTTCTGTGGCGCCGTTGCCGCCATGGAAAGGAATGCATATTCCTCAGTTGGGGCCAGTTGTAGGCCCCCAGGATGTTGGGGGATGCATGGATGACATGGCAGGCACCGCGCAGTGTCTGCCACGTTGTGCATGCAAATGCACAAATGCCTTTTTTGTATTGCGGCGGGTGCTGCTGACAGCACTGCCCACCGCAATCCAAAAAATGCAGAATGTGCCCCCCAGTGTGACGGGCACATCCTAATTGCACATGCGGGACCGCCGCACACATAGAGGGTGGGCCCATTTCCTGGGACGATGGCGGGCGGACAAAGTCCGCCTGCCATCGTAATAGACCCCTTAGTACCTCTATATGAGGAAACATAAACTGACCAAAAACAAATAGAAACGGTGCCTCACAGAGGAAGAACCAAACCTCCTGGACTCCACTTGACCCCCTGTTACTTTTAGAAAAACAACAAAACAAAAGAAACCAAATGTGAAAATCTTCACAAGAGAACACTTTTTCCAAGCACAGCTCTCCTTCCAAAAAATTAATTACTTCTAGTAAACAATCCACGTATATTTCATAATACATGAATCAACATAAGAAATTGTTATTTCTCCATTATTGTTCCAATAATATGACCTCTTGATAAAAAAATAGATAAAGCAATGCTATTTTAAGACCCAGTTTGTAGAAAGCAAAGTGTTAAACTCTTGATTTAATTAAGCAGTAACTTTAGTGTCCTCCCAGTTGGAGTAAGCCAGCAAATAATTAACTCTTCCAAGATTTACCACTTCTCTGGTGACCTTCACACCAATTATAGCTTTATCTGATTTAAAAATGAGGAACTTTGAAATGTAAAACTATGTTGAACTGAATATAATTAAATACAGCTTTTCAGAAAATCAGCAATGGTATTGAAAGCACTCCGTGGATGAATATTTACTCTAATGTCACGGAGAAAGCACCCGCCACCCGCAACGGCAAAAGAAACCTCCCACCATAGGTGCGGCGGTACCGCCATTCAAATTAAGATGCACCCGCCACACTGGCGGGCGCATCCTGCATTTATTACAATGCGGCGGGCGGTGCTGTAAGCAGCACCCACCATGCGTGTAGTGCATTTGAATGCACAACGTGACAGGCACCGCGCGGTGCCTGCCACCTTGTGCATGCAAATACAGGGGGGTACCATAGGTACCCCCATGTGGACTCTCCAACCCCCAACATCCTGGGGGCCTGCTACAGGCCCCCAATAGTGAAAAACGCAAGCCTTTTAATGGCGGCATTACTGCCATGGAAAGGCTGCTCTCCGCTGGCATCCTTATATGGTTGGTGGTGTCTTACCGCCACCGCCACCATATTGTGGCAGTTTTCCGCCCGGTCGACGTGTCAACCAGGGGAAAAGAGGCGGATGGTCTTCCCATCTGCCGCGGACCCCCCAGCCATCCTAATGTGGTGGGGGGTCAATCATGGAAGGATGGCGGGATGATCCGCTCGCCATCCTAATAGGCCCCTATTACTTTTAGAATGTATGAACAGGAATCGGTGCAAGCAACCTTACCACCTCACAAGTACCAGGATTTTCAGGAAAACAGCAGAAGTACCGCATAGGATCCAGAGATGGAATAATCTGCCACGTTCCTCAAACAAAAGCTCTTTTTATAGCTCTTCCGGATTATTATGTGTCATTAATTACAAATGGTTATAGAGCAACTGATCTCTACAATGATTCATGGGACATGTAGTACTAATCCTCTCCATCCGAAGTTCTGATTCTGTGATGCCCTATGAATTCTCTCATAAACTCCACCATCTTGTGAGCTCATGAAGTAATGACACTAACTTCTGTTTTCCAGTAATCGCTAGTGGTAAATCTGCTATTACGAAGATATTTTTCTTTGTGTCAGAGTTAATGTCCCTTTTTACCCTTTAAGCTTGTTTTGGGTGTAACATAAATAATAGTGCCAAAAAGCACAAAGCAGTGTTAAGGGCTAACTGGACCGATGAAAGGCCAAAACATCAGGCTGACTGAAATGAAGCGCAGGCCGGCTATTGGGACCCAATTAGGCCCACTGAACAAAAGTACCTTAATTCGAGCTTGGATTAATGCATGAATCTGCATCAAAGAAGTATCGGGCAGCAGAGCTAAAGCATCGGTTCTGAGATGCAACAAGACTGCTGTGGGCCCTTGACCCCACCAGGTAGGTCGCTCCCCCTCCACACAGCACCGCCTGTGTGTCCCTGTCCCAGCTGCTGCTGCTGAGGAAGTTCGAGGCCCTCCACCACCCGCAGGCTACCACCTGCGCCTCATCCCTGGTGGCCAGTGGTTGGCCTTAGGTTTCTTTGTCATTTGTCATTCCATTGTATTGCACTCTCTTGGTGTCCGTGACTGCTGTTGTCTGTCTCCCCTTCGTTGCCCCCGTGATTCTGTGCCTTTTTTCTCCTTTCCCCTTCACTGCCCCCGTGATTCTGTGCCTTTTTCTCCTTCTGTCCCCTTCGCTGCCCCGTGATTCTGTGCCTTTTGTCTATTTCTGTCACCTTTGCTGCCCCCGTGATTCTGTGCCTTTTTTCTCCTTCTGTCCCCTTCGCTGCCCCCGTGATTCTGTGCCTTTTTTCTCCTTCTGTCCCCTTCACTGCCCCCATGATTCTGTGCCTTTTTCTCCTTCTGTCCCCTTCGTTGCCTCTGTGACTCTGTGCCTTTTTCTCCTTCTGTCTCCTTCGCTGCCCCCGTGATTCTGTGCCTTTGTCTCCTTCTGTCCCCTCTGTTGCCCCTGGGATTCTGTGCCCTTGCTTCTGTCCCGCCGCTGCGTCCCCTGTGGCCCCACCCCCCTGACTGCCCATTCGCTGCCCCCGCCTCCCGCCTCCCAGCTGCTCCTCCCTCCCACCTACCCATATATGGCAGCTACTGGGCATCCACGCTGCTGGTGCGCCGAAGGCGTGCCTAAGGCAAGCCCGTCTGTGCCCGTCCGTGCCTGGACCACGCCTAGTGCCAAAACCCCTGGCCCCCGCGCCCGCCACGACAACTGCTGCCGCTACGATGCCAGCACACTGCATGCCCTCAACTCCGGATTTACCCACACCGGCATCAAGGCATCACCGAAACGCACACATGGTCCCTTCACCTGCTGGAACTGCAGCTACACAAGCCTCAGAGCCGCTGAACTGACCGCCAAGAAGAACTTCAACCACCTCCGATGCATCCTACTGAACACCCTCTCCGCACGCAAGCACGCTGTTGAGCTCTGGGACCTGCTCGACACATCATCCCCGGATGTCACCTTCCTGACACAGACCTGGATGAACGACTCCTCCTCACCTGACATCACCATAGCCATCCCAGATGGCTACAAGTTCACCCGTAGAGACCGCACCAACGGAGTCGGAGGAGGAATCGCCTTCGTCTTCGTCCAACTCGACCAACACCAACGACACTCGCAGCACCGCCGAACACATGCACTTGCAGATCCACACAGACCCCAACACCACCCTCAGAGGTACCCTCATCTACAGACCCACGGACCCCAACCCCAATTCAGCGACTCCATTGCCGACTTCATCAGCATGCATGCCCTGACCTCCACCGACTACATCCTCCTCGGAGACCTGAACTTTCACCTTGAGAACAACAACGACAGCAACTCCACCACCCTGATCAACAACCTCGTCAACCTTTGACTGAGGCAGCTCGTCACAACACCTACCCATTCCGCCGGCCACACACTCAACCACCTCTTCTCCTCAAGCTCCCACGTCTCCTTCAGCCACACCACCGAACTCCTCTGGACCGACCACCGCTGCATCCACTTCACCTTCCAGAAACCCACCACACACCACTGCACCCAACAGATCCCCCGCTGCTGCTGGAGCAAAATCACGGACGTCCAACTACACGCATCATCTCGCTCTCAGCCCACCCACCGACACCTCCAACATCACCGCCGCGGCCTGCAACTTCAGAAGCTGGATCAACGACTGCGCCAACACCCTCGCCCCGCTGAAGAAACCCACCCACATAGACATCAGCAAGAGAGCTAGCTGGTTCACCCCAGAACTCCTAGCCTCCAAGCGAACCTACCTGTAACTAGAGAAGAAACGGCACAATGAAAAGACACTGGACAGCCTCACAACCCACAAAGACGCCATCCGCAAACACCATCACCTCATCAAGTCTGTCAAGAGGACCTCCTTCAAAGACCGCCTCGACAACAACGCACACACCAGCAAGGAGCTCTTCATAAAGGAACGCCCCAACCCCAGCTCCAACACCAACGACATCCCGCCATCGCAAGCCTTGTGCGACTCCCTCGCCATCTTCCTCCACCGCAAGAACGCTGACATCCACGACAGCTTCAACACCCAGACAGCCCCAACAGACATCTACACTCCAGACACCCCGCTCGCCATCGACCACGACGCGCTGCCATCCTGGGCCAACGTGAACATAGATGACACCATCAAGACCATGAGCACAATCCACTCCGGCTCCCCGTCAGACTCACTCCCATACAACATCTTCAACAAAGCCAGCAGCTCCATCATACCCCACCTTCACAATGTCATCAATCTCTCCTTTGAGATCGCAACCTTCCCAGAGAACTTGAAACACGCCGAGATCAACGCCCTCCTCAAAAAAAACCAAGGCGGACCCGAGACACCTTAAGAACTTCCGGCCCATCTCTCTGCTTCCGTTCCCAGCCACGGTCATCAAGAAGATCATCAACAGACAGCTAACCCGATACCTAAAAAAACAGCATCCTGCACTCATCCAAGCGAGGGTTCCGGTGGAAACCACAGCACCAAGACTGCCCTCATCGCCGCCACCGACGACATCAGGACCCTGCTGGACAACGGTGACACCACGGCCCTCATCCTCCTTGACCTCTCCGCCGCCTTCATCACCGTCTGCCACCGCACACTACGCACACGCCTCCATGAAGCAGGGATCAGAGACAAGGCCCTGGAATGGACCACCTCCTTCCTCTCTGGCAGAACCCGCCTCCCCCATTCCGATCCGAAGCCTTCAAGAACATCTGCAGCGTACCCCAGGGATCATCCCTCAGCCCGACACTGTTCAACATCTACATGGCCCCGCTCGCACGACCTCAACATAATCTCCTACGCCTATGACACTCAACTGATCCTCTCCCTCACTAAGGACCCCTCCCCGCCAAATCCAACCTCCACGAAGGAATGAAGGCCGTCACCGACTGGATGAAGATCAGCCAACTGAAGCTGATCACGGACAAGACGGAGGTCCTCATCCTCGGCTCCAACCCTCCAGTCTGGGACAACTCCTGGTGGCCTATGGCACTGGGAGCAGCCCCAACACCCACCAGCCACGCACGCAACCTGGGAGTCATCCTCAACTCAACACTCTCCATAACCAAGCAAGTCAACACAGTCTTCTCCTCCTGCTTCAACACCCTCCGCATGCTTTGCAAGATCTACAAGTGGATCCCGACAGATACAAGAAGAACAGTCACCCAGGCCCTCATCAGTAGCAGACTAGACTATGGAAATGCCCTCTACACGGGAGCCCCGGCCAAGCTCATCAAACAACTGCAACGCATTCAAAACGCCTCTGCACGCCTGATCCTCGATGTACCATGCCACAGCCACATCACCGCCCACCTGAGAAACCTGCTCTGGCTCCCCGTCAATAAGAGGATTTCCTGCAAGCTCCTCATCCATGCACACAAGGCACTCCACAAGACCAGCCCATCCTACCTCAACAGATGACTCTTCTACTACATCCCCAAGCGCCAGCTCCGTTCCGCCGACCTCGCCCTCGCCACCGTCCCTCGCATTCGAAAAACAACCACCGGCGGCAGATCCTTCTCCCACCTCACCGCCAAGACCTGGAACACCCTACCACTGAGCCTACGACAGACCCAAGACCTGCTGACCTTCAGAAGGATACTCAAGACCTGGCTGTTCGACAAGTAGCACCCCCCCCCTTTTTCTCCCAGAACCTTGAGACCCTCATGGGTAAGTAGTGCGCTCTACAAATTCTTGATTGATTGATTGAATGTGAAGGCTGTTGTTGAGGATGTGAGGCGCAGTGACGACGATGCATCTGTTACGAAGAGCAATGAAGCCGTAATGCGGAGGTTCGTTGTCGAGGCTGCCATAAGCTAGGGATGCGAGGAGCTTGTGCTGGGAAAAGCTTCATGCAATGTCTGCTCCGAAGCCGATGTATTTGTCCGAGATGTGGGAAGCAGTGGGGATGCTAGTTTTATGCGCCTGGTCAAGTTCATGCAACAGCAGCGAGGCACCAGCTCTTCTTGAAGATGTTCAGCCGAGGAGATGCGTCGGTTCTGCTGGGTATGCGTTGCTCAGCGGAGGATGCATCTGTTCAATGGGAGAAATGACCCAGTCCAGGCCCACTTCCAAGGGTCCTGGACTGGGATGGCACCACTGGGCAGGGCAGACTCACAGATTGCAGAAGCAGGTAGATCGGGAGAGTTCAAATCAGGCAGTCAGCCAACTAGCCTGTAGAGTCACTCTGGGTTCGATTAATGCAGGTCCAGTCTCCTCATCCAGGCAAGAGGGCAGCAGGCAGCAAGTCAGCACAGGAAAGCAAGAGTCCAGCAAAACAGAAGTCCAGCAGAGTGACAGAACTTTCAGCAGCACAGCAGTCCTTCTTCCTGGCAGAGTCTTCACAGGTACAGAAGTGTACTGATTTGGTGGTGTCAAAGGTCCAGTACTTATACCCAGTTTGCCCTCTGAAATGAAGGAGTCCTTCGAAGTGCTCAGAGGTCCTGACCTTCCTTCTCTGGATCCAGATTCACTACAAGGGGGGGGTATGCAACCCTTTATTTGTGGACATGATGCAGCCTATTTAAGTGTAAGTGAGTCCAACGCCTCCCTCCCAAGGTGGCCCATCAAGTCACACCTAAGCTCCCATTGTGTGTGGCTACCTAGGGGGAATACACAAAGCTTGCCTGTCGCCCACCTCAGACACGCCAGTAGCCTATTTTTCTGCTCCTCTTGACTCTGTAGCTGATGCACTGCCGATTTTCCTGAAAGTGATTGCTTCTACTTGTGTGAGACTTGAACAGTGTGAAAGTATAGTTATGGGTCACCCACTGACAGTGTTTGTACCTCACTCTGTCGAGGTGCTTTCTGACTCGTACTCGAACACAGCACCTTACCAATAATTGACTTACCACATATGAACAAACTATTCTGGGTGCTGGGAATGTTACCCTTAAAAGGGGTATCACTCTGAATCTCATCACCTTGTTGCCCATTCCTGGAAATTAGATTTACGTGTGGAAGTTGGGCATGATTGCCAAATGTTACTGAATTATCCATAAAACCCAAACCTGATATACAAGATGTGCCACTACCCAAATCTGATCATGTGTGGTTGATGGCTCCTGTCTGCCTGACCAAGATAGAAATCTGAAAGTTGCTTATGTAGTTTGCACTGTTGCAGGGGTGGTCGAAGCCTCATGGCTTCAAGGAGTGTTTTCAGAACAAGTGGCTGAGTTGATTGTTCTTACTAGGGCATGCTGCATTTTAGACCAGCTGAGAGTAACTATCTTTACTGATAGCCAGTATGGCTTCGGTGATGTGCATGACTTTGAGCAGTTGTGGTCCCAACGCAGATTTATGACATCATCTGGGTCACCAATCCGTAATGAAGAAAGTGTTCAAAACCTTCTCCAGTCCCACAACTGCCTGCCCAAATTGCAGTAGTCACATGTACTGCTCAGAAGTCAGGTAATGACTATGTGACAATTGGGAACAAATATGCAGAAGAAGCCCTGTTAATGTGTGTGGAATTCTTGCACCTTTAACGGGGAGTACAGCAATGAATGTTCAGATGTCACAAGTCACAACTTGTTGTTGTCAGCTGTTGATACTTGGGAAGAGGTTAGGATATTGGAGGAAGAAGTGCCAGACGCAGAACAGCAAGGTTGCACCAGAGCAGGTTGCTTTAAAAGATAGTAAAATGAGTTGTGGGTTTTGACTGATGAAAGACCGGTATTGCCTGACAGTTTACTTCTAATGACAAGGCATTTCTTAGGTCCTGAGCATGTGGAGAGAGAAGCAATAGATGCAATTGTGCATCTGATCACACAAACGTGGTTCAACAACAGGTTCAGATTGATGGCTGAAAGTTTGTGTCACCGATGTGTGTTGTCTCAACAACATAATACTGGCAGGCAAATACCAGTAACCATGAGTCACATAGGGAGATCTGGAACTCCCTTCAATAGAATCCAAATGGATTTCATAGAGATGCTCATTTGGGATGGACTGAGATGTCCTGATGATCGCGTGCATCTTTTCCTGGTAAACACTTACCCGACTAGGAGGTCACAGTAGCCAAATTATTGTTGAAGGAGATAATTTCACATTTCCATTTCCCGACCTCTTAACAGCCAAACCTAGGTACTCATTTGGATAATAATGTCCTGAAGATGTTGTGTGAAGAATTACAAGTCGAAGTAACACTAAATTGCAGTTATCGTCCAGAGGCTTCTGGCATTGTCGAGCAAGTGAATGGCACATTAAAATCACGTTTGGCAAAAGTGTGCGCTTCCAAGTCTCTGAAATGACCTAGTGTGTTGCCTCTAGTGTTGATGAGTCTGCAAAGTACCCCAGACAGGATTATCACACCATGAAAACATCATGGGCAGAGCTAAGAGACAATCAGCTGCGCCCGCGAATGCGCTTGTGGATATTACAGATGACATGACTCTTGATTACTGTAAAGAACTGGCTGGTGTGGTGCGACCTGTATTCTGCCAGGTTGGAGAGGTGACTGCCCCACCTCATCAGGAGCAGTGCCATGACCTCAGTACTGGCGACTGGGTAATGGTTAAGAAGCACTTGCGCAAGTCGTGCTTGGAGCCTCATTGGCCTGGCTCATACCAGGTGATTCTGGTTATCAGTACTGCTGTATGGTATGGAGGCCTCCTGAATTGAGTACATGCTGCTCATACTCGCACAGCCCCGTGTCCACTTGATGAAATAACAGCACTTGTTCCTGATTTGTCAGTAGTTACAGTGCAACACAGGGAACAGGTTAGTTATGCTGTTAGGGATCAGCAAGGTGCTGGGACAGCAGCTATTGTTTGGCCTGAGGGGGGTCTGAGAGAGACAACTGTTGTCAGTTCTGAAGGATCTAATCCAGTAAAAATAACTGATGGCCCAAAACACTGGAGAGAGAGACACTGTATGACCAAAGTGCAGATGCCCCACACTATCCCTGAGGGCACTGATGAACTAGCCTGAGTGATAGTCAAAAGATCCAAATGAGAGAGTGCACCCTGCCAGAGGTATTCCTCACATGAATTGACTTTCTTGGCAGCCATTGACTGGGCAAGAGCATTTTATACCTTTTGCTGCAACAATTTGCATCCAGCTGAACCTTCTTAAATTTAACTTTGTAGCTGAACTTAGGTTTGAAGTTGCATTGCCACTGTATAGACTGACGCAACTTGTTTCGGAAGGGATCATCGGTGAATTTACTGTGCATTTACTAAGAGATTTCCCATTGAACTTTGAAAGAAGCATTTGAACTGTGGTTTGCTGTTTGTACCAAGTGAATGAATTATCTGCACAGAAAAATTGTGGCGCAATCTTCTAAAGCTAACGGTTTGTTCTTAGTGAACTTATGGATCCCATTTGCAAAGTCTCTTAGACTCAAATATGTGTGTGCAGGCGTATTTGCTGTTGCCACTTAGTATTAGTTATTCTGCTTATAATTATTGGTATAAAGCACCACATTCACGACGAGCCTAAAGCTACTAGCACACCCCAAAAGCCGAATTCAATTAGTAGTAGCTTACCCGCCTTAAATGAGAAACACTTAGAAGTGGACACTTCAAGAGGAGATTATTCACTGAATGTGCAGACAAAACTATTGTATGCATACATTGACACTATGGATGCTCGGGATTGCTATTTTTGTATGCAATTATCTGCATCAGTTGCAAAGGTAAAAACATATCACCACATTTCCTTAACACATGGAGTTACTTGAAGTCTGTTGGCGAGTCTATTTGACAGGAAAGGTCATTTTCAGTATTATTACTCAAATTAAGATCTAGCTCTCTCTGAAATTCCAGTGCTGAAGAACCTGAATAGACACCAGGATGCCAAGAATGCTGAGATAACGGGACACTTCTTTAGTTCCACTATGTCACTAGCTGCTGCTTATGCACACCAACACAATGTTACTGTTCTATCACCAGTGCAGAAAAGAAATCTATTGATTCAGTAGATGATGGGAAGAGAGACCTTTCAGCGAAGGCTGCAAACCATTCTATAGTTCTACCCTGGGCAAAGGAAGAGAGTGAACACAGAATAGTGGGAAACATGGCTGCACTTGCATTAGATTGGCAACATAAAGGGAGATTATGATTCACTATTAGAAAATCCATGAATGGAGTAATCTTTGTTGGGTTGAGTGAATGTGGTCACACTTTTGAAGTTCAAGGGAACTGGGGATTATATTTGGATGGAGGAGATCCTGTGTACCCTGGAATCTATTATGTTTGTGGGAAGAGTGCATTTTACAGGCTACCCAAAAGATGGTATGGAAAGTGTATTTGGGGGTAGTTTTTCCAAAATGTATCATGTGGGCCAAATTGAGGACCCTAAATCAGGAAAAAAGGTGAGAAGCAAGAGAAGAGCGAGAGCCAGTAAAATAATAGGTGATATTTCTGGTGCCTTGATTCTGACTGTAGGAGTAGTACTCAACTCTCACAAGTTTAGAAAACTTTCTACTGTAGTAGATAAGTAAGCTACTAGTGCAGCTGGGGGGTTTCTAGTTGTCTATACAGAAATGGTTCACATCAGATCTATGGTTTTGCAGAACAGACTTGCTTTAGACATCCTTCTTGCAAAGGAGAACGGAGTCTGTCGGATGTTAAAGGTTCAACAATGTCATACTTACATCCATGATGGGAGTGAAGACCTGAAGAAATACGTCAGTAACATTATGGATCTGCAGACGTATTTGAAAGGGTTAATAAGCTGGAGGTGCCTGGGAAGAAATAGGCAATGGAATTTCGGCTATATGCAGATGGTTTGGTAACTTAGGAAGTGGACCTGTTGGCAGCATCTTAAGAACCCTTGTGATAATTGCTCTTTGTGGATTACTTTTGTTTGTGATATTGAAAGTGTGCAGGCATGCACAGGTTAAGAAGGGACAGAAGAGGAAGAGAGAAGACATAGAATTTGAAGAGAGGCAGAGTACACTTTATGATCATATACAATTTCTGGAGGATTAAAGAAGAAAAATGATGAAGACAACAAAGCTGTAATCTAAACATCTTAGAAGAGATTGATGTGATAGCTTGATTCGCCATCAGAGGGGGGATCGGTGCAGCATAAAGTTGCACAATCTTTACATGTACCAAAAATCCAAAAATTGACTGGTTCATGACACACAAAATGAACTTGCATTTTAATATTTTTTTTTTTATTTAGTCCTCATTGTGCAATAGTGTTAGTATGGAGTTGTCGGGGGCCCATTTCCTCTTTTGAGTCCTCTTCCTTCTCTGCCTTGGATCTGAGTTTAGGCAGTTTCCCTGTAATAGTTTAGGAGGGAGGGCACACCTTATTTCCATTACTGGTCAGAAGGTTTTTGTCGTTGGGGGTTGAGCTAGCCATTTTGGCTACTCTAGCAGGCCTTCACCTGATTTCTTATTGCTATCGCCTAATCATTGGACTATAGAAAGTTGGGCCGACCATTACCAGTTCGAATGACCAAACCTGTATATAAATTGACTTATTTGATAGTTTTCCCATATCCCCCAAAATTTGTACTTTTTACTCGGTGGTTTGCTTTTATCCAATTTGTAAATTTTCTAATATTGAGGCCAACCAATCTTCATGAAGAGGTGGGACTGGACTTACCCACTTCACACAAATTTCTCTTCTGGCCAATAATATTAATAAAAATAGCAAATACTCTTGCAATTTGGGTAATCTTTCTGAGACATTGGAACCCATTATCCCAAAGATGACTAAATCAATACTTACATTCAGATGTGTTCCTAGTACCTCGTTTAGTGTCTTACCCACATCATTCCAGAAACCATCAAGGAGGGGGCACTGCCGAAACATGTGAAGGTCATCAGCTTTTTGTAGTCCACACTTTGGGCAACTCTTCACTGTGGCCTTGTTAAATTTGGACAGCCTTTTCGGGGTCCAGTAAGCTCTGTGGTAGTGAACAGATGGTTCCTCTTTAAGGCAGCAGACGTTACAATTGACCAACATTTGTTCATAGATACTTGCCATAAGTATCCTACGTCCAGCATCGGCAGCTCATTCCCCCAGAACTTCTCTGGAAGCTGGAAATTCTCCTCTCCTGCTGAAATAAGGGCCCAGTACCAATGGGAAATTTCTTTATGGAAGGGTTCCTTTTCCTGCATCTCAGTTTCTGAAATTAGATTTCCCCTTCTGACTTCTTTTAATGATTTTACCCAACTTGAGAGTTGGTAGTATTTAATTTTTGCTACAGATGCGTTTGTTATCAGGGATAGTATTTCCCAATCAACTATTCTATTTTGCGACATCAGTTGTCCCCATTCTTCTATTCCGGCTGTTTTTAGAGGAAGTGCAAGTTTGTCTTTAAGGCACTCCGGTGTGCCCAGTGACTCCCATATTGGAGCCAAGTCGCTGAAATATGGTATGTCCAGAGTGCACCTTATGTGATACCATAATTTTGAGGCAGATTTTAACGTCTTTAGCTTCACTTTTTTGAAATATTTTGGATGACTGAATTTGTATAGAAAATGACTGTTTTTTTTTGGTCATTACTTGAAGATATGGTGGGTAATTGTTGTATGTATTTAGTAATATCCTACTGGCTTTAAATTGGAAGGCTCTACAATACTCCAGGAGATCGGGGTGGCAATTCCCCCCTGCTCTTTTCTCCTTCTTATTTTACTCCATGCGATTCTGGAACCTTTTGAGGACCAGATGAAACTTATAAGTTCTCCCTGAATTTTTGTTATTGGATCTCTCTTGAATTCCAGCGGGATAGAGCTGAAAACAAAGGTGAATTTCGGGATGATAGACATTTTTACTATGTTGGACTTACCCAGTAATGTCAAAGGTAGGCCACCCTATACTTTTAGCAACTTCCTCACCTCCCCTTCAATTCTATGAATATTAATTTGTGCTACTTTGTCTAAGTCTTTAACAAGATCTATGCCTAGATATCTGATTTTATCCTTGTTATAAGGACTGGTTGTATGCTCGTTCCAACTCATAGTCTCAGTTTTAGTTTGATTAATTTGGTAGCCAGAGATTTTACCAAAGTTGTGCAGAGAGTCTTCTATTACACTGAGGGACACACTCAAGTCCCTGGTGAAGATCATTAGATCATCTGCATAGAGGGCAACCTACTTGTCCCAACCTTGATAAGAAAATGAGGGTATTAACGGGTGGATTCTAAGACTTTCTGCCACTGGTTCAATATATAAATTGAAAAGTAAGGGGGAAAGAGGACAACCCTGTCTTGTTCCTCTTTTTATTTGAATGTTTTCTGTAAGGTTACCGTTAATTAAAATGTTTGCCCTGGAAGAGCTATAAATCTTATTCACCATACTCTGGAAGTTTTCCCCCAGATTGAATTTTTCTAATACTTCATTTAGATAGGCCCAATTAACCCTATCGAACGCTTTAGCTCCTTCAATAGTAATTATGGATAGGGGAAGATTTTCGTTAAGTGCTAGGTCGATTGCCCCGATTAATTCGCGTGCAAAGTCTTGTAGGTGTCTTCCTGCCACGAAGCCCTTTTGATTGATATTGATCAGAGATCCTGCTATTTTCCCCACTCTTTTTGCCATAATTTGCGTATACAGTTTATAGTCTGAACTTGCATTTTGCACATGAGAGTTACGTGCCTTTATGATACCTGCACACTTTGCATATGATACTGCTGATGCAGAGTCTTCTTTTTTAAGAATATCGTAAGCACTCACTTAGAATGTATACGTATGCCTTAAAGAGAATATTTTGAAATATATTAACTCATTAACACTTGCAAATAAATGTTTCATTACTGAAGTTTTACACATGATGCACAAACTGGTGCAATTCCATTGGTGTAACTGCTAGAAATGTCGTTATCAGCTTTAAATGATCTTTGTATGTTTCATATACTCAATTTGGTTAAACGAAAATGTTTCATCAACATTTATGTTACACGTATATATTTCTGAATGCACTTCTCCAGCATACCCACTGTTATGCAGTTTCATTGCTTACTACATGAATTATTAGACTAAAGTATTATAAAGAATTATTATGTCACATAGGTGTTTGAAATGTGCACACACACACACATATATATAAGGGTGTACTGTAGATGTAATACTTTAATTAACCTACACTACACTAAAGGTCTAGATTTTGTTCCCATGAGAATTCATTTTATTTTTGCATTTTGCTGACTTGTCTGCTTTGTAAGAGTTCTCGTTAACTATTAGTATGAATTGCTACGTTTTGTGTAACAAGTACAAGATACATGCCTGGGAATGGAATTCGAAGACAAGCACATGCGAACTCTGTAGGCAACCTACGGACTGTTGTGTTTGATGTTGAGCATGGGACCGAGACGGAGTTCCCATATCTAACGTGGGACCTTTTTTGATTGTTGCAGAATATAGTATATGGAAACTTTACGGACTTTTGAAACAAATTCAATGGACTACTATTGATGATGTACCAAAATGGGAGCTAACTACATGACTTGTGAATTCTAATATCCGCTGCCCGGGAGTAAAGAGAGGAGATGCGATTGAACACAGATGAGAGATGATGAGCAGATTATTTTAAATTTTCTTGCATACACAATGCTGTACTCCTTTCACTGAACTCTTTCTGCACATTCTATGCAGACCCTTCCATGCCTCCGACTTGAACCAATTTTCCTAGCTTTTTCAATAGTCCCAGATCCCTTGGCCCTTTAATCAGACTCTTAGAGACATTTCCCATGCCACGTTAATTTACCAAAGTGTGGTTTATACCAACACTTTCCTGATACTTTGGAGACTCTACAATGCTAGTGCTAATACTTATTGTACTCTTGTGCCTAATCCCTGTTGTCTTTTGTAGGTTTCTGCTTTGAAGAATTATGAGCCAGATGTAGGTATCCAAATACCGGTCGGTAACAGCAGAAAATACCAATTTTCCTCCGTTACCGACCGGTATTTGGATACTGAGATGTAGGGGATGTCAAAATACAGATTCGGTAATTTTACCGAATCGGTAATTTTACCGAATCGGTAAATTTACCGATTCTGTAAAATTACAGAATCTGTATTTTGACATGTAGGTAGCACTTTAAACAGTGCTACAGGGCTTTAAGGATTTGTTGTTTACCACCAACTATTAGTTGGTGGTAAATGACGAATTCCTATGTAAATGCAAATATGTGCATTTACACCTGTGCCATGTGGCACACATACATACCCTTAGGGCATGTATGTTTGCCACATGGCACACAAGCACTAATCAGGGGTGCAACAGGGTGTCAAAGTGACACCCTGCCACCCTTTAATTTTTCTCAAGGCCCATAGGAATGAATGGCAATTACCGAATTGGTAAATACCGATTCGGTAATTACCCAATCTTACCCATTCGGTGAAAAATACAGAAAATTTACCTACATCAGATTTACCAATTCTAAAATACCGAATCGGTAAAATTCGGTATTTTAGAATCGGTAAACATGATTTACCTACATCTAGCCCTATGTGCCTTAACTTGACTTTGAGAGATGTAAATTGCTCATTCCTAACAAAAAACAAGCTAGACTATATTCTGAGCATCATATTCTAAAGGTATTGTTTTGTATAGTGGCTACAGAGCTGCTTGTGTGCATTATTCTTGTTTGCTTGAATTTCTTTAGGAGGCTAGGCCTTCCCATTGAGATACTCTATTTATACAGTTGAAAATTGAGAGTGATTTATTTGAATCTGATTTGTAACTTGTAATAAAAGCTAGTGAATTGGCTACCGATTCCTGGTCCTCATTGTGTATCCAAGTGGCTGCACTGTTAATTAATTGATCGGAAAAGAAATGCTAACTCTCTTTTCCCTCAGTGTGGCAGTTAAAGGTCCTTCAGAAGACCAAGTTGTCAAGTAAGTAAAGCAAAATTAAATAATTCAGCCAAGAAATACATTTGAAGTTGAAAATAATTATCCAGCCCACTGTCACAAGATTGAATCTGCTGGATCAGCTCTCAATCCAGTCCTGTCTGCCAGGCTATCAGTGGGGGGTAATCAGTCCTTTCTGTGGGGACAGGACATTACTTATTGAAATCCAAGTGTAAGCCCCATTCTCCCTTCCTGCCAAGGAAGGACCATCAGAATGCAGATGTATTCAGATGGGTACTTTGTTACACCTAGCCTTCCTGTGTTTGTGGATGTCTAGAAGGAATGCATCCACAAACACAGGAAGGCTAGGTGTGACAAAATAACCATCTAAATACATCTGCATTCTGATGGCCCTTCCTTGGCTGTCACCTAGCCTAGACGTGTATTGGAGACAGGCTACAAAGCACACAGAGTTATAAGCAAAGATAAATTTCTACTTTCTAAAAGTAGCATTTCTAAAATAGTACAGCTACATCGAATTTACCAGTAAGAAGGGTTTTTCAATACCATTCCAAACATATCAAACATAAAAAAGTTACTCTGATCAGGAATTACAGCTTAAAAGGGTATTGAGGAATTAGAAATACTAACTGATAGCAGGAGAAGGCCTCACAGTAGTCAAAACCGAAATAGGCTACTTGTTACTACCATGACATGCAAACATACCAGTACATGTCCTACCTTTCATTTACACAGCAACCTGCCCTTGGGGCGACATAAGGCTTACCATAGGGTTGAGATATGTGTAATGGAAGGGGAGTTTCAAGCTTGGCAAGACATTTTAAATGCCAAGTTGAAGTGGCAGTAAACTGCACACACAATCACTGCAGTGGCAGGCCTGAGGCAGGTTTAAAGGATACTTCTATAGGTGGCACAATCAGTGTGATAGGCCCACTAGTAGCATTTATTTTACAGGCCCTGGGTGTATGGTATACCACTTTACACAAGACTCACAAGTAAATCAAATATGCCAAACAGATGCAAACCAATAATACCATGTTTAGAGAGAGCACATGCACTTTGGCACTGGTCAGCAGCAGTCAAGTGCCCAAAGCCAACAAAAAGAAGGTCCGAAAAAGAAGAGGAGGAAGGTAAGAAAACATGGGGTGATCACAGAGGGCCATTTTCCAACACAACCCTCCCCAGATTAAAATCAGGGTAGCCAAATCAATACCTTGATGGACTTTCAAATTTAGGGGGATAGAACCTGGACAATGGCCCACAACTGCAGAATTCTTTGCCAGTTCTACGCCTTTTTGAACCCTGTTGGATCCCTCTGTCTACGCTCTCAGGGGCCACTGAGCTAACCCATGTGAAATCCGTCTGCTTACCTGTGTACCCTATTTGTGTAGGACATAACCTTACCTTGCTCACAGAGAGACTGAAAACGAAACCTGGGATCTGCGAACAATAATCAAAAGTTCAACAGAGTAATAATTCCTTAAGTTGCATGATTGTATATCCTGATCGACTGAAACTAAGAATGCTGTACTTGATATAATGTGTCTGTTTTGAAAAGTGGATTTTCATGTAAATGTAACAAAAAATTAGTTTTAAAACAAAAAACTACTTTACCTTGCTCACAGATGCATCCTTGTAGGCAGATAGTATTGCCATGACCAACAAAGTGATGTGGCTCATTCTACCCCTTGGGTCTAACTTCTGTCCCTGACCAAAGGAAAATTCTGTCCACTAGGACAGCAACCAACAGAGGCTACTGACAGCTCTCAGTGTCGGGAGCCAGGCCCCAGGCCATTCAGAGATCTGAGTCCTCCGTGGTTTCTTAGAGTGGGGGGCAACTACCCCAGGTGCCTTGCATCCCTTTTCCACTCTCCCTCCACAAGTTCAGGGGTGGTATCTTGCAACTGAGACTTAGTACATGAGCCAACAAGACTTTTTTATCCTCCAAGGCTCTCGCAGCCTCAGCTTTTCTCTCTGCAGCCCCCTGCACGAGCTGCAGCCTCCAGTCCCTCTCAGTCTGTCTGTCCATGAGCTCCTGATGGGACAGGGTTTGGGAGGAGACATTGCTCCCTCCAAAAGATCCAGAATGGGACTCCCTCTCTTCTGGAGCATTTGCCACGTCATTTTTCATCTCTTCATTATCAGGGCCACTGCCCTCTTGGGCCTCAGGTTTAGGATCTTCCGGGTAGTATTAGGGCTTTGTATTTTTTTGAATTCTAAAGTGGTCCTCCCTAGAATCCTCTGTTGTTGCTGCTTCCCTTTGTTTTAGCTCAAATGCATGTAGGGCAAACTTTAGGTCCAAGCTATCTAAACCTCTCTTCACAGCCGGCCCCTCTCCTTGCAGAGTTTTCTCAGCTCCTTCATACTGATAGATGATAGGCAGCTGAGATCCACTTCCATTCTGTCAAGGTGAGGGCAACAATCAAATAGAGTCTCGAGTTGCTGAAGATGAGCAGGAGTAAAAATTAGAATATATGACCAATTTGATTGAAACTGGATAATTTGAAACTTGTAATCGTCTTTGTACAGAGTTGGAGTGAACAATGAGTTCCTATATGTTATTGCACAAACATAAGTCCTATCCTCACCACTGATCACCAATGTTAGAAATGGGATTCCTGGTTGGCTGAGGTATACATGCAGGCCAGGCAGGAACTACCACTCGATTCAGGGTAAGTACACACTAGGAGATAGCATGTGCTCACCCTCTGGTAGCTTGGCACAGAACTGAGGCAATGTGTAAAGTATTTGTCCAACACACACACATAGTCACACAAGCAATACACCACAAAAAGACTCCACACGGGTGTAGAACAATGGATGATTATATTCTGAACACAGCAAGACAAAAACAACTAAAATCCAATAAGTAGAAGTCAAGATATGAATTTTTAAAGAATAAAAATAGTTCTTGTGCTTAAACCAATATGTGTCAATGGGGGTCTCAGGTAGCACGGACCGGGACAAAGTCACAAGCTTAGGCTGACCATGATGGAGCACGGGCCAGCAACAAGGACCCACTGAAGACGGTTGTATGACAGAGGCACGCATGACTAAACCATGCGTGGCTCTAACACACAGTCTGAACAACAAATGCGTCTGAACAACTCATTTCTTTATCACGCATGTCTTTATCGCGTGATGTTGTGGTAAAGGCATCATGGTTGGCAAATGGTTATGTGGGAAATGTCACACCCCAGGCCCTCTGCCTGGGGTGTGGCGCAGCGGCCAGTGGCCTGGGTGCCTGACTCCAGACCACAGGGTTCATGGTTCGATCCTCGGCACCGGCGGCAGGTTAGCCCAGCACCATGTGACTCTGGGCAATAGCTCGCTTAATCTTCCCAACGGCCGAGAGTGCCGGGACACCTCTCCGCAGGTAGCTGTGCGCTTTACAAATGCGGGTCTTTCATTTCATTTTATGCCCTGCGTCCTAAAACCCCAGCCCCTGCTCTATAATTAACCTGACCACGAGACCTAAAAACTCCCCCCTGCCCTGAAAACTGCCCCTTCCCCCTGCCCTGAGCCCTAAATCTTAGCTCCCTGCCTTAAAACCTACCATGCAAATGCCCTGATCACTAAAAACTGCCTCTTCCCTGAAATCTGCCCTGAACCCCCTCCCCTGAGCCATCAAACTCAGCCCCTTCCTTAACACCTACCCTGACCACCCGCAAGCCCTAAAACCATGCCCCTCCCTTAAAACCTAATCCCCCCCCCCGGCCTCAGCCCTAGCCCAATTTACCTCACTGCGTCCCTGTCCTTACTGCCCCTCTTCCTGTCCACTTAGACAGCTAGAACACTGACTGCCTTAATCATGCATACACTTAGGGGGAAACTGCTGAACACAGAACCTTGGATCCCGGGGTGCAGTCTGCACAGCAAGGCTTTGCGTCATCAGGCGTCCATTCTGAGAAGCTGTGCGGTGAGGCATTGCGTAGTTCAGTGTCGGTTCACGGAGACTGTGAAGTGAGGCTTCGCGTCATCCAGCATCAGTTGCGAGGAGCTGTCAGCTGTGCAGCAAGGCTTTGCCGGGCTTCGCATGGGTTCCATTGATGCAAGTATCTGGGTCCACTTCCGGTGAACGAGGCACAGCAGAAGGGGTGCAGACTTTTATATCCCTGAGTCTCAAGCAAGAGGAGGCACATCAGCAAGCGCTTGGAGTACACTTCGAGAAAAGAAGGCTGATTCCAGTTCTCCATCAGCAAAATGAGAAAGCAGCAGGCAGCAGGGAAACAAAGGGAAAAGCAGATCTGCAGTCCAGTTGAGTTATTTAAGCAGCACAGCAGTTCTTCTGGCAGAGCTGCAGTTATGAGTTCAGTAGTGTCTGATTTTAGGGGGTTAGAGACCCAGTACTTATGCCCAAAAGTGCCTTGGATGTGGGGTGACTTTAAAGCAGCTCTCTGAAGTGCACAAGAATCCCTTTCAACCCAGTCCTGTCTGTCAGGCTATCAATGTGTGGTAAACAGTCCATTCTGTATAGACAGGACACTACCTATTGAAGTCCATGTGTGTCAAGTACCTGATTCATCCACAGGAGCAGAAAGGATGACATTTCCCAATGCCACCCTACCGGTGACCTCAGTCTTAAACTTCTAGCTGAGGATCACCAACATGGGGGAAGGGGATTGGGATAGAGAAGAGACAGCTTCAAGTTCCTATTCTTGTTGATGGAATTTTCTCTCACTCGTAATTGTTCTTTGTAAAGGTTATTCCATGACTCAGGGAAATTTCCTAATGCACAGAAAAAGATAAGGGGTTAAAGCCCTGTCTAAACACAGATAAATCTACTCTCTTAAATATTTTCTTATGCCCACCTAAGGTCCTAGGAGTAAATGCCTCTCTTCTATAATAAATTTTAGTGTAAGAATTCAGTTAATTTTCTAAATCTTGTTCTGCGGATTTAGCCTGGCTTCAGAGGTAGTATACTTCCTGTATGCTGAGTGAAGTATCATTTCTACTTGACTTCTCTACATTGAATATGTGTACCAGTTCATTCAATTGACGAGAAAGCAGAGGTAGTTTGTTCAGAAATTACATAATGTTCATCACTCTTGACAGGTCTTTTATTCCACTTTTAAACGCAAAAAAGAAACAGGGTAGGTAAGAGTAGGAAGGGAAGTGATAGCGGAAATGGCCCGAGAGAAAGCCGTGTGAGAAGGGAAGGAACCCTGTTAATTGCAGTTCACAGGCACACTTACTGTCACATCAGGATATTTTGGTGGCACTTGCTGTTCAAATCTGGTTGACCAATGCTACAGCTTCTGGAGATAAGTCTGTGAATCCAGTTTTTAACAGACGGATTGATGTCACTCTCCCAACGAAGACTTGTGCAGGCTGAAAACTTTTGAGCTGAGAGACTCAGTTCTGTCCTATCTACCTGGCAGTTGGCGGATGCGTCGTACGGAGCTGACTCCCAATCGAGAAATCCACTGCTGAGGATGCGGAAAAGAGAGACCCCGCTCTCTCCTGGGAATCAGAAAATTCAGATGCTCCAACGGGAGGCACGGCTCTCCGGCAAGCGTCGTTGGATACTGATGCAGAACAGGAGACGCTGCTCTCCTGACTATACTTTTACTAAATAAACAGGATACTGAGCCTCCCTCAACACAATAAGATACGGAGGTGAACTATGACTAAAGGAACGCTCTTCTTCGATTAAACACAGAGGATTAAAGGAACTCTGACTTCTTCCTCACACGATCTAATTGAAGTGCACAGAGCACCGCTCAAGCTACAGTCTTAATTCATTCAAAATATCACAAGCTTTCAATAAAGTTGTTTCACAGATCTACACAGGTAGCAGCCATCTTGAAACTGGAAACAATTCTGATTAAATAGTGGTCCAGTGATTAATTCACTGGAGGTTTGAAACTGGAGGCAATTCTGATTGAATAGTGGTCCAGTGATTAATCGCTGGATGTTTGGTAAACACTCAAACCCATTTTCTGATTTCTGACAAGGGTGAGCCCCATCCTCCCTTCCTGCCCAGAAATGGGCATCAGCACGCAAATGAATATAGATGGGTACTAAGCATGGGCGCAAAATCCGTTCCGCTCGCGGAGTTTGCGGATTTTCAGCAAATTCGCAATCCGCAAACTCTTGCGAACTTGCCGAAAATTCGTAAAATCCGTGCGAAGCGGATTTTTTGCTTGGTCGCACTTGCCAACTAGAATACTATAAAATTTTTCAGGAGTAAACACTTGCGAACACGTAGATGCGGCAGGCAGCGACAATCTCGCAATTGCGAGATTGCAAAATTTACAATTTCGCACAAGAAATCCACCAGCAGGCAGCATAAACCTTGAAAATTATTATTTTTATCAGAATAACTCCTCAGGTTGACATTTGCCTGCACTTTTTTTTGCAAGGAGTCCATTTTGGGGGGTGGGGGGGGTGGGAGAAAGGAAGTGCCCCACAGTCTCAACTTCCTGTTCCTGGCCAGCAGGCTCCTCCCAGTGCTTTCTTCATGTGCTGGTCACTTAGATTTGGATCTTGACCTGGAAGGATTACTTTTTGTGGATGCTGCTGGATATTTGGATTTTTGCAAAACTGAAAGCACTCAGCAGGTGCAAAAGTTCAATCTTATCATTAGTAACCATTCCCTGTAGTACCTGGAAGGATTACTTTTTGTGGATGCTGCTGGATATTTGGATTTTTGCAAAACTGAAAGCACTCAGCAGGTGCAAAAGTTCAATCTTATCATTGGTAACCATTTCCTGTAGTACCTGGAAGGATTACTTTTTGTGGATGCTGCTGGATATTTGGATTTTTGCAAAACTGAAAGCACTCAGCAGGTGCAAAAGTTCAATCTTATCATTAGTAACCGTTCCCTGTAGTGCTTCCTGAGGGGCCCCTTCAGAGTTCAGTTGCCTACTTGCAACTATTCTATGACCCTGCTCTGACCCTCACAGCAGGCTCAGAGAATAGCTACAAGTATACAACAAAGGTCCTGTTAAAAAAATTACACTGCAACAGAAAGCAAATACAGATAAGGAAGCAGGTGCCAGCCTGGAAGTTCAAATTCAGTGACACATTAATAAGCCCCTAATTCATTCATGTCAGTTGAGGCAGGGCAGGTGTGCTTTTCCCCCCATAATCTACAGTGATGAACTAGAGGGTGGCATGGGTGAGCCAGAGAGTGGCATGGGTGAGCCAGAGGGTGGCAGTGGTGAAACAGAGGGTGGCAGTGGTGAAACAGAGGGTGCTGTGATGAAAAAGACGTAGAAACAACATGGTCGCGACCGTTGCTACCTGACAAGTAAGTTCGCGTTTGCGAACTGGTAAAAAACCCTTGTGAAATGGCAGAAACACTTGCGAACACAAAAAAAAAGGATTCCGCAAAATTCGCGAGAGTTCGCGGATTTTGCGGATTGCGAATCCGTAAATACGCAATTTCGCGGATTGCCAATTCGCAAAATCCGCCCATGCTTAATGGGTACTCAGCCACATCTAGCCTTCCTGTGTTAGTGGATGTCAAGAAGAAATGCAGAAAGTTTAGCTGTCGCCCAGACGTGTATTAAAGACAGGCTGCAAATCATACGGAGTTATAAGCACAGGGAAATGTCCACTTGTAAAAGTGGCCTTTCTAAAATAGTAATGCGATATCGAACTATACCAGTAAGGAGGATTTGTCATTACCATAACAAACATATGAAACATAAAACTTTACTCTTCTCTGATCAGGAATTACAACTTTAAATTTTGTAAGGAATTCCCAATGCTAACGTACGAGAGGATTAGGCCTCACAATAGTGAAAACCAAAATAGGCTGTTTGTCACTACTATCACTTGCAAAACATACCACTACATGCCCTACCATTCATTTACACAGCACCCTGCCATTAGGCCTACCTATGGCATACCTTAGAGGTGACTTGTGTGTAATAGAAGGGGAGTTTCAAGCTTGGCAAGTAATTTTAAATACCAAGTTGAAGTGGCAGTAAACTACACACACAGACCCTGCAGTGGCAGGCCTGAGACAAGTTTAAAAGGCTATTTCTGTGGGTGTCACAATCAATGCAACAGGCCTACCAGTAGCATATAATGTACAGGCCCTGGGTATATGGTATACCACTTTACACAAGACATATAAGTAAATCAAATATGCCAGACAGGTGTAAACCAATTATACCATGTTTAGAGGAGAGAGCACAGGCACTTTAGCACTGGGCAGAAGTGGTAAAATGCCCAGAATCCTAAAACCAACAAAAAGAAGGTCAGTTCAAAGGATGAAGGAAAAATGTTTGGGGTGGCCCTTGAGAGAAGGGCATTTTCCAACAACTGTCTATAACTCGGTCTCTACTTATATACATTTATTTTGCAAACCATTCTAACTCAGTACTTTATAGTATTTTGTTAACTGAATTTATCCAAATTTTCATGTCCTAAAGGTTCTTTAATGAAATGTTAGGAATGAGGAATGACTTGGTTACTTACTGGTACTACTCATTATTCCGAATCATAGTCTTCCTTGCCTTACTTCTTATAAGATGAGCACTCTGTGTCTCATGCACAGAATTCAGGCACACAAGTTATGCCCCACCTCAAATGGCTCACACAGGAAATAGCCAGCTTCTGGACTATAAAGGTGGGGTGTGACATAAGTGCTTGACATAAGAGGTATATACAATAAAAAATCTCACTTTTTCCTTTTTTCCTCTCCCAGGGTGGGAGGGAGGAAATATAGGACTGAGGGCAAAGAGCACGATTGTTACACGGTTCCTATGAATTTAGTTGGACTGGGTATTAGGTCAACAAAACTTTACAATATAGAGACTTGCGTCTACTCATATCATCAGTAAATGTTGGTCCGGCTTGCTCACAGTACTGCATCTAAACTCCTAATCCTCCAGACTTATGATTGCTGTTGGTAACCTCAAACATGACTACTCTGATTCCCAAGGGATTCTTGGAAACAGATCTAACCCTTTTTTGTCACTTCTGTGTGCATAAGGGTTTTAGAAAGAAAAGAAACAATAATGCATTTTCAAATGTTTATTGAAAAGATCTAACCTTTGTAAATAAACGATGAACTGCGATCATTAAACAGATGAGGCAAATTGTTGAATAAGCATTATTAGAATATTGAACATAAATATTTCAGCCATCTTAATTGTTCTTAATGTTATTCCTATCTATCATTTACACTCCTACTCTAGCGAGAGCATGAGGGGTATACCCTTTTGCAAGACCCAGCTGCAATGATCTAACCCCATACGTTGGTAATAATGTACCAGGAATCCAATCTACAGTGCATTAGGGAGTGCACTCCATTTCAATGTGCATGCCTGCACACATCTCTACTTGTGCAGCTATCTTCCTTCTTAGGATGAATGTCAGGGCCTGTGGGGCAGAGTCTCATTCACATCTATCTGCACCTTTCATGATAACTCTCGTGTGAAGTACCGTTCTACGACTTCAACATGGACACAGTTTAAATATTAAAACATCAGCCATATCACATTCTGCTTGAAACGCAGAATACCAATGTTACTTAGCCTGGACGAAAAGAGTAATCTCCTATGAGCACAAAATAAAGCAGGAATATTGCATTCTAGTATGTCTGTCTCTGAAACTAACACTGCAGACTACAGAACAACAATATGTACCAAAAATAAATGCATGTATGCTTTATTCTCATCTTAGTGAAAAACATGTGTGAACCACCATTTCAAAAAGATGCTAAGTTAAAGGAAATCTAAAATGGAGACTACATATAATCCCTGTAACATGATGACTAGGAGAAATGAAGGCTATTGGTCATTATCTACCTCCCCTCAGTCCTTGCTAGATGAGCGTATACCAAAGCGTACCATGAAAAAGGAAAAATTGCTCTCCACATACATTTATGCTACACCACATGCATTTATTTATAGATCTAAATTATACCATGTTATTTATTAAACCTGCAGAAGGACAAAAGAACCAAATGAAGATGAAAAAACATCATCCATGCTCTACGTTTCATGTGTAATAAAGGTATAAGGAACTGACCACGTTGCTGCAGTGCAAATGACTTTCACCGAGGCTCCCTTGCAGACTGAACAAGATGAAGACATTGCTCTCGTGGAGTGCCTCTGAATGTTATTGGGAAGGGAAATACCAGTCTTGCAATAAGAATCTCATGAAATAACAGTCTTTACCCATCTATTCAAAGTGGAAACAGTAGGACATTGGCCCTTGCTATTTGAACCAAAGGTAACAAATAAGTAACTCATCTTTCTGAATGAGGAGAATCTATCCAAATTAATGGGGAGAGCTTAACTAAATCTAAGCGGTGCAATGAAATGTCCTGCTCCGAAGACAGGGAAGGGGAAAAGTTTGTAAGGACCAAATCATGAGACAGATGGAAAGAAGACAACACTTTTAGTAAAAAAGGGTGTTCCAGCTCTCAGGACCACTTTGACTTGGAATAAACTTACGAAGGGGCCATGATAAAAAAAAGAGCGCCAATCTCTCCTAATCTTTGACCGGAAGTCATGGCAACAAGAAAGAAATGTTTTAAGGCAAAAAACTTCAATAACACTGATGAAGGGGCTCAAATGGAGGTTCCTAAAGAACATTGAGAACCAAAGGCAAATCCTAAAAAGGAATGGAGAATGGGTCACTGGTCTCATTAAATGGAAGCTCTTCAAAAGGAAGGAGGCTAAAATATTGATCTGGGACAGAGAATGACCTCTGATGGCATAGAGAATCTTTCTGGGCCATATGTAACTCATGACATTCATACCCATGCTTCCTGACATGGGAGAAGAGAATTGAATTTGGGCAGGAGAGCGTTCTCGGAAGATGTAAAAAGGTCAAGCCAGGCGACTCCGAACTGGTCTACTATTGTGATATGTTTCCTATGGGAACTGTATCGATATTCCTATTTCTGACCCTTGTCCAGTTAATAATTCACTAATGGCCATACAACGGCACAGAAACCCGTTTTCTGATTAGGTCATAGCGCATGCTACCACGTTAGGCAAGCACTATTCCTCCAGCCCCCATAGAAAGCATACCGAGTTCTCAAAACAAATCAAACCTCCAGCAACCTGGGAAATCCCCCGCAGCTATTGTTTTGATTTAACCAAGAACTCCAGTAAAGAATGTACGAACGACCAGTTCTTATGACATCCTTGTTGACGTATTTATGTCCATCCTTACGTCAATCTCGGCACCTTTCAGGTATAAATATTACCAACATTGCCCTAAGCAAACACACGGTGGTGGTGACGAGATTGGAGCAGCGATACTTGCCGAGGAGCCCAGCTGATGCAGGAAGCCCACGGACGCTGCCCCTCCCTTTTGACGCGCTGAGAGAGAGACGCTGCCTTTTCTCTTGCCGAGAAATCCAGCTCCGGCGTTCCTAGCCGCCCTTGCGGGCAACTGGGATATCGAGTCCTGAGATAGAGATACCAGCCCTCCAGCCTTCTAAATCCCAGGTACTGAACTGAATAACCCCTCACAGAGAATTCTTGAATCAGATCCTTGGCAAAGCAAACTTAACTAAAACTGCTACTTATCTACTCCCGCCCACGTATTAGGCTTAGGTCAGGTACACCGGGGTAGGCGTAGTTAGAAGCACCAGTTGAGTACGATTAGTCAATGTATATATGTATATAACTTTTATCCATTTTAAGTATTATATGGCTAAGAAACCATATCAATGCTTTTACAGTATTATTTTATAATTCTGTTTTTACTGTATGCACTTTACTTAACTATAAGTATTGCAATGATAGCAATTCATTTCTCTTGTACAAGAAAAGAGACTGATCAATAAATAACACCTTTTTGTTGAACACGCCCGTCTCTTCCTTTTCTCTACAATCTGGTGAAACTAAGAATGCACGTACTGACTGAGTAAAATAAGTTGTCTTTTGTTTTCACACGACTCTAGAGATATACTCTTGATTAGGGGAGAGCAAAGTTGTCATGTTCTATGGTTGTCAGAAACTAAATCCCTTCTTGTCTATCCAGGGAGGTTAAACTCTTCCTTGCCTATTCGAGAAAGTTTCTAGTGAACTCTGAGCTAGCTGGCACACACATAACTTTAAGTCTAATATCGTCAGTAGAAGACCTAGTTAACCACAGTCCTACGTCTATACTATTGAAGATATTATTCCAATGCGCAGAGCCTATTGGGAAAATAGGAACTACACTACATGGCGCCCAACGGTTTGGATAGGCGATAAATCTAACGTAAGACATTAGAGTGACTCAGTCGTGCTTTTTCACACAGACCCCTTTTTCCCATAATACTCCAAAGACGTCTGGAGTGGGTGAAAGGTTAAATCCACCAAACTTCGTAGGAGGAGACTCCTATGTATGGTTCTTGGTTTATTCAACGTTGAAGGATACACTGTTCCAAAATATTGTGCATCTAATCTTTGTTTCCGTAGAAACCTGATCTGCAAATAAACAAAATAACCTTCCTGACAGTAAAATGTCAGAAACTGAAGAAGAAAGGGAGACAGCTAGAATAGCAGCTCAACTCCTAGCGAATGACAGAAGTCTCCTACAGCAAGACCCGGAGGCAATACTCATCCCGGTCAACATAAGAAAAACTATAACCTTAAAACTTATAGAAAATGGACTAACACCGAGAGGTGGACAGTCATATTCGTAATTGAGGCACACGAATATCGGCAGACAGAGGTATTCTACTCATGGATAAACTTTCCAGCAGCAAACGCTGTAACAAAAGAGTTCCACTATTATAAAATAGAGGAACCACCGGATATCTACACTCCTTTCGAGGAAGTGGAGATACCACTCAAATACCAAGAGCACCTGCTCTGGTTTAATGGCACCCTAAAACATAATAATCACATCACCAGGCTCGGTCCACTAGGTAGACCAGGAGCAACGTGGCCGGTCCTAGCCGGATACACACCACATCCAGACATTGAAGAAATGTCTGCACCAGATCTTTTAGCACTGCTAAAACAACTAATTAAAATACACAGACAATTAGTCCAATATATAATGCGGACTTCAACAGTCCAACCAGCTATTAAAATTCCACAGCTGACCCCTCATCAGGGGAACACAAATAAAATTACACCACAGAACATACAGTCCTGTCTAGGTAAAGTACCCGCAAAACGGGAACAAATTTCTTTCTGGTTAGCACAAAAAATCACTCAAATAGAGGCGGTATTTCCGGATACCACCTCTCTTGAGAAACACAGGAATCTGACTATCTGTCTTCCAATGGGAATCGCACCACATGTGGAGGACTGTGACACTTGGGGTACAGTCTTTGCTTCCGTTTACACAAAAACACATGGTGTTCCATCCATGTCAGTAATACCAGATGTGCTAAAACAAATTCAAGATGAATACGGTCCAGAACCTGCTTTAACTCTTGGTATGAAATTACTAAAAGACTTCAAGCAGGTCTCGGCAATATTACTAGCCAATATAAAGGGAGAAGCAGCAAATGTGGCAATCCGCCAGAGGTTGAAAGAGACAGATATAGCAGACCAACCATTTGAAATTGCCAGAATCATAGAAAAATCCTATGAAGAACTAGGAAGAGATAGTTTGGGTGGAATACCCGTGAAACCCCAACTAATTGAAAATCCTGAAAAGGTATTTATTAAAAATAATCTAAACACTCAAAAAAAGAGCTGGGATGGAAATAAACAATCCACCCCTAAAGAAAAAAGATTCCAAACCAGAGGAAGGTCTCCTCGGCGGAGAGAAAGATCTCCGGACCAAGGACGCAAGTCTCCCCAAAGGGAGCCCTCTGTGAAAAAATACAACCTTAGAAATAGGGATAATATAAAGAAACCTGACAGATATCAAGATATTGATACACGTTCCTCTCAATCTTTTCAGACTTCCTCGCAGAAATCGGAAAGAAGAGGACGATCAGAACACAGGGAAGAGCACGTCAAGTCCAAAGACAAGGAACCTGCTCTTCAAAATAAAAAATTACAATTTCCAAAGAAGAAGGTAGCCAGTATTAAAGTAATCAACTATGCCGATAATACTGAGGACACAGCTGAAAAACGGAGAATGGGCTCAGACAATGCTAGACAGCGCAGCAGAAGTGAGCATAGCTCGCAAGATGCTGATGAATCATCTGGAGACAGTGGACACGAATGAATACATTCAGGTGGAAACTGCAGATACTAGAGTTAGCAAACCTCATAAAATATATGAAATAACATTGCGTATAGAGGGGGATAAGACTAGGAAAATAAGGGGTCTATTTTGGGATAATCTCTCTAAAGGCTATGACATCCTTCTAGATGAAAAAGACTGGCCACCAGAGTTTGTCAGGGAGTGCCCTCATGGCGAAGAAATAAATATGCCTGCCTTCTCTAATCATATTCCAATACATAAAAAGTATACACTTGCAAGAAAGTGGGCAGTAGCCCAAGCTCCTGCATTATATAAAAATCATGTGGGATGGGATGAGGACTCTCCTCCTCACAAAATCCAGTTAAAATCATAACCTACTGCACAGAGGCAGTACCCAATTAAGCAAGAAGCTAAAAAACAGGTAAAGGAGATCCTAGATCAACTTGAATACCAGGGGGTGATTGAAACTTGCACCTCACAAATGAACAATCCTTTGTTTCCTGTCACCAAACCAGATGATTCATATCGTCTTGTTTTGGACTACAGACACTTGAACTCATGTTGCAAAACTTTTGCAGTGCAAAACTCACACAGTGCAGCACTAATGAATAACATAGTGCGCAAAAAATACAAAACAACATTAGACATCTCTAACGGATTCTTTTGTCAACATATAGCACCAGAAAGCAGATATTTAACCGCGTTCTCAATAAATGGCTCGCAAAAAAATTTCTGTTGTTTACCACAGGGGTTCAAGAATAGCCCAGCATTATTCTCAGCGAAAGTAACAGAATTACTACAAATATATGATGACGAGGCATTATCTTATGTCGATGACATCTATCTAACAGATGATGACTTGGATACTCACTTGAAAAGAGTGAACACCATAATACTTGGGTTCGCAGCAGAGGGTTACAAATTCAACTTTAAAAAGTCAAGAATTGCCCATCTAACTGTCCTATTTTTAGGATATGAATTATCAAGTGAAGGCAAAAGCCTGGCTGACAATTTCCTAGAGAAATGTGCTGTAATCCAAGCACCAAGAACACTAAAAAACTTACAATCAATTCTAGGTTTCCTAAATTTCGGAAGAACTTACATTATAAATTATGCAGAGAGGGTTAAACCCCTCTATGATTTAATAAAACCAGATTTTAAAAGAATCAACTGGACTCAAAAACACACAGAAATTTTGAGATCTTTACAAACAGACATGTTAGTTAAAACAAAACTACAAACACGTGACAACACACGCAATCTTGTGATTCGAGTCATCCCAGGAAGATGCGGATTCACATACCTGACCTCTAATGAGGGAGAAAAGGTACCAATAGCATACAAATCACACTTGTACACAGAAGCTGAAAAGAGGTTCAGCATTAAAGAAAACATTGTTCATACGGTTCAAACGGCTGTAGCAAGAGAAAAAGGCCAAGCTGACGGTAGACGTATTACAGTCAGAACAGCAGAATCAGCTTTTGAGGCATTAACAACCCCATGTAATTTACCGACAACAGCATTGAATCCAGAATGGGTACAATGGGTAAATTCTATTGCTACAGACAAAATAAAATACTATTTTGATCCGGAATTGAATGAATTAAAATATCTAGAATATGAAAGAGAATATCCTCTGCCAATCGACATTCTGCCTTTTCGACAGTACGCCTGTGTAATCTATACAGACGGACATGCTCAACCCTCAGTTTGGGGATAGCAAGCATACAACGCCACATGCGAGATTGTAAAAGACGTGTGGCGCGGAGGTAAACTGAGACCTCTATTTACAAAAACACACTCAGTAGAAAATAACTCAGAACAACAGACTGAAATAATAGCGTTAAAAATGGCGCTAGATAATGCCGATCGCGAATTCCCGACACTTATAGTGTGCGATTCGTATTACTGCGTCAAATCATACAATAACGGATTACAGAAATGGATTCAAAACGGTTACAAAGATGACACAGGTGCAACAATAAAGCAAAAATCGCTTTGGGAACAAGTAGTTCTTTTACAGAAAGAACTACCAAAAACTCATGTGATACATTCACTGAGTCATCAACGTGATGGCGTTCACGTTGCAGGGAATTCATTGGCTGAGACAGCCACAGCGGTAGCAACTAAATCGGCTTCCGTAGCTACAAAAAAGCGTTCAGTAAAATACATTGACGGTGAAACAGTGCTGGCGGTAAAAACGTCATCAAAAGGCGACTGCTCAGCGTTACCGATCAACTATCCACTCAATTATACATACATAATCGATGCAAACTCCGTTCCTTTTGCTCGAATCCCTGGAGTGGGGGATAGAGTGATTCCAAACATGAACAGGAGAATCTTGTTAATAGTAGACGCACATATTGGCGAGGGTCTTAGACATCGCACAATTAAGGATTCTCTAGCAGAATTACAATCAACATACTGGTGGCCAGGAATGAGTCTGGACCAACACCTATTCGCGAGAAACTAATCAAATTGCAACAGAGATCGCAGTGGTGAACGAAACGGTGTATTCCCACGGCTTTTTGCTCAATAAGGAATAGGCTAACAACATAAACTCAACCAGTATGAATAATGCGTCTTATTAACATGTAGGGACTATTTTCACTTGTAATGTAGACCCCAACTTTCGGCTGACGTCTGAACTGTTATAAAAGATTTGCGAGTCTATAATGGCATATACGCTAGAAGCATGCTACGTCCTGACCCACATCTTTCCTTTAGCTCTAAAAAGCTTGTGGGGGGGTGCTTGGCCAGAATGAGCATTGCATTGCGGGACTCTTCTCACTTCCTTCCTGAGGGAAACGGGATGGTGTAAAGAAAAAACCAAGGTATAGAGCAATCGGTAACAGCAAAGGTATTAGGTTCGGGAGCTGGGTGGGTCAAACATCTAATAAGTGTCCAACGTAGTCTAAACAATCTGCCAAGAAATTCTCTGAGAGGTCTCAGTCCGTACGAACTATTGTTTGGGACTAGAATGTTAGTCCAGGACTTAGATAGTCAGACTTCAGTGGTTAAAGAAAAATGCTTTGATATCAAAGATCGCTTGGCTATTTTACAGGACTTAAATGAAACAAGAAGAGACCTGAGCAACATAAAGTTGAAACAACAGCCAACAACCACTGAAGAGAAACCACCTGTCCCAGCAAGGCCTGTCTGGATTCCAAAAATCGGGGATCTGGTCAGAGAGAAGATCGTGGTAAAAAAGGAATTTGGGCCTTCTTACAGAAAAGCAGTACCTGTCTTGTCTGTCAACGGGACGAGATCAGTAGTATTACCGCCCCATGCTGGTAAAAAGGAGAACCGAGTTGTATCCATCGACCTGGTTAAACCACAATCATGTGGCCGATAACAAGTAGTAGGCCAAGTGGACTCCCAAGAAGTAGCAGAACACCAAAGTTTGCTACAAATACAGAGGTTCAAACTGAAAGACTAATCACATTTGATAAACCTACAGTGAAACAACAAGGACTATGCAACAAAGCAATGGAACCTAAACCTCTTGAAACCCAAATCAAAGCTTTACATCAAGAAACTCCATTCTACAGTGATGTAACCACAGACTATGCTAATGAAACAAAGCAAATTCTAAAAGCAAAAAGTAATCCAGAAGCAATTGAAACAATTGACAGAACAGCATCCGGATACTTCATCAACTTCAATGATTTTTCTGAGGATCTGAATGAACCTGACGATCATCCAACGAAAAGAACTTTTAAAGACAAAGCAAAGGAACTTTTTCATCAACTAAAAGAAACCTATCTGATTTCTCCATGGATTGAAATTTGGGTGGCATTTGGTGCATTTATCCTCATACTTTGGCTCATAATGGTACTATAATTGGGACATCCAATGAAAAGAACTTTTAAAGACAAAGCAAAGGAACTAAAAGAAACCTATCTGATTTCTCCATGGATTGAAATTTGGGTGGCATTTGGTGCATTTATCCTCATACTTTGGCTCATCATGGTACTATAATTGGGACATTTCATTGAGGGAAATTATGCTAAAATGGACACAGCAAGCCAGAATATCAACTTGGTCCTTAAACCACACACATCTTCACACGTCGAGAAAAGAGAACTTTCGTCTGTAAACTTCACAGCCAATCCTATACCCGGCGGGGTAGCATGGGACAAAACTGAATATGAAATATATGGTCCAGTTGAACTCCTGAAGTATCCACACCAATTTAAGATTTCATTGAGTGACTTTGTAAAACCAAGCACATTTGCTGATGATTGGGACTTTGAAAGTATTAATAATATGATGTCTGATCTAGTGATGTCAGCTAAATTTACAGAACATGATTATTTACAAGGTTCATCTAATTACGATCAAATGTTTTGCTATAACCATTATGGTAACCATTATCTGCATAAATCTACTCAGCCTAGAAATGTTTTAAATTTTAACCAATGGGAACATTGTGCAACTCCACCAAAAGGCAGTTCAAAAACATTTTATGGTAAATATTCATACTTTTCAGGGTTTAACACAAGTAATGCAGAAACATTCTATTTCAAATTGTTAAATAAGACAGGAGTGAAAAACATGCTTACAAACACAAAATTTATATATTCAGACTCATTTTTTGATAAAATGAATACATTTGGTTTTGATTTCTGGAACAATAACATTGAAACGAAAACGATCTGGGGCACAAAAGATTGGCAAGTGCAAGGTATAGAATCATTATTTAGAGCCTGCATGATCCCAGAACAAATTATATTTTTAAATGACACAATTCAGCAGACCACCTGTCTTGGTCTAGCCAAAATCAAAGACTTAAACAAACCGTCTATTCCAAAGCCAACAATGGATAGTAATAGCACCTCTGATGTTGAGATAGACGTAACCAGTATTTTAAACCAAAACAGAACACATCCTGAATGGAAACAATGGTTGATCTGGCCCACAGACACAAATAACTGTCAAGACAGATTCCTGAACAAAATACAGGGGTTCACATTGACCAGGCCAGACCCAAGATACTCCCAGAGACAACATCCAGGGATAGTAACTACTTACAGTGTGGGAAAGCTCTGCCTTCAGTGGCTACATACATCCACACTGGCAGAAATTAAGCAACACCTAACTTTACTTAAAGAAGGTGCTGACTTGCGCGATTTCATTATGGGACCACGCAAACAGCGTCAAAAACGTTTCATAGCGGCCTCTATATATGCAGCTTATAACGAAGCTTGGAAAGAAACTCAAATTGAGACAGCAGAAAAAATACGGGAAATTGACCGTGTTAATTTGGAAAAATCACTTTCTGTTGTGGACAATGGGTTAATGACTCTGTCTTCCAGAATATGTTCACTGGACAGTATTGTGTCTTCAGCAATCGATATAATAGAGCAAGACTTACTGATGTTACAACACGGTCAGTCTCAATTACGTTCTATTGTACAGCTTGGCTGGACGTTACAAAATCTGCGTTCAGGCTATGTGCCTTGGCGTTTAATCAACACAACGTCACTGTTTAATATCTTTAACCTTACTGATAAACAAATCAGTTTGGCACAGAAGGGTGCTGACTATACAATTCTGAGCATTGAAAAACTTGAGAGATTACCATTGACAATGTCAGAACAACCTGTAATTGAATGGATAATACATGGGAAAATAAATATTCCGATAACAACTTTCCAGTTTCAATACTGCCAAAAATATATACAGGCAGGCCAGTATGAAAGGTTGGGTAAAGGATACATTAAGTCGACATGGGACTTGCCCTATACACACACATGTGTTAGTAATAAAGGACAGAGTGTATTTCTTAGTGGCAATAATTGTGCAAAGTCACTAAGTGGTATACTTCTGTGTCAGGGTTTAAGTTTGCATGGGGCCTGTGAAGGGACTTCAAATAACCTTTCATGTCACCAGCTAGGCACACCTGCAACACGAATAGAACCATTCTTTAGGAGACTCTCGAACGGGAGTTACATTCTAATTGTAGATCGCAGATGTTGCAGCCTAATGCCCGGAAAACCTTATCTCGTAAGCGTGACTACCAGGGTCATGTGCTGTGAAAGAGTATTGTTCCCGAACGATACTCCAGACAGGGAGGCAAGGTTATGGCCCAGTTTTAATTTCTCTTCTATTCGAATTGATACTTTAAGCAGAATGAAGACTGTGCTCCTACAGACGCCAACCAGGTTGACGTCATCAAAAGAAACGTATGATCTCCAAGTTGCAAGGACAACGGCAGAGATTCATTCACTGCTATCAACGAATAGCCCCCTACACTTCGCAGAAATACTAAACGAAATCTTAAATATTTCTGATACGAGTGGTATAGCAAGTGTATTTAAGACAGTTTTTTCAGGAGCTTTGACCCCTTTCAAAGCCATCCTTGGTATTTTTCCAAACTTCGTCCATTCCCTCTTTGGCGGACTACCTCTCCTGTTGGGACTAGTAGCAGGCGTTCTATTTTTGCTACTTTTGCTTCGATATGGCAAACCGTGTCACAGACATGACTCCATCAACAATGGAAGAAACGATCATAGCTATACGCTACCGGGACCGCATAACTAAAGTCCTTGGACTAGCACGGCTACGAGATTTAAATATGACCTGGTTTCTTTCATTCAGACCTTTGTGGCAGACTTGTGTTATGCCTGTATTAAGGTGCTTGCTATGCGGCGAAGAATGCGTGTTGGACACCTGTCTCACACTACAATCAGAAGTGCCATTGGATGCAGAGACTTTGTTGAGTCCAGTAAAGGCTCGTGCATTGTGCTGTCCCCAGCGGCTACCAATCCTGATGACGGCATTCGTGGAGACTTCACCACTGCGATTGAAGGGTAGTGAAGTACAAGATGAAAGCAGCATCGATCAGGTACGACCATCTGTCAGCTATGCTGATCAAACCATCAATGAAAGCAATCATGCTCATGAATGCATGGTAGCGTCATTTTCCAACCTTGTCGAACTCTCACCAGAAGCTGTTGACTGTTTTTTCGAACATCTCAATGATATGATGTTTTCACCGGAACAGAGAGAATGACTTTGAGCAAAAGTTGCACACAGCGTTCCCTGAACTCTGAATTTGGCCTTCAATTTTGATAACGAAGCAACTAAGAATATTTTTTTCGAGTCTGCTCCTGCAAACAGGAACTTTTTCTCCAACATCCAAAATATTTACCTTTCAGGCACTTATCTTCTGCTTAAAGTGAACTATTCTTAGAGAACAGAAACTTCTATTTTAGACAACTCTAGGAAACATTACCTCGACCTCTAGGTTATTTATACATACGAATGCATTTCTATGTGATGAAATGGTCTCGCACTTTTTCTTCTGTATTAAGAGCCATTTCATGTGTTATTTTCGCAAATCATTCATGCTGTTATAAGACATATGCATCCCCTTTTTGAATGATTACACTGCTTACATGCATACAGTAACTATATTCATTTAACATGTATTACGCTATTATGCAAATTAATGTATTTTGGGGCGGTTTAAAGACACATACAAATGTTAGTTATGTTTACTATGCTTAGGTTAGTAAATATGGCCATAGATTCCGTGGAGTGGGTGTGATATCTTTCCTATGGGAACTGTATCGATATTCCTATTTCTGACCCTTGTCCGGTTAATAATTCACTAATGGCCATACAACGGCACAGAAACCCGTTTTCTGATTAGGTCATAGCGCATGCTACCACGTTAGGCAAGCACTATTCCTCCAGCCCCCATAGAAAGCATACCGAGTTCTCAAAACAAATCAAACCTCCAGCAACCTGGGAAATCCCCCGCAGCTATTGTTTTGATTTAACCAAGAACTCCAGTAAAGAATGTACGAACGACCAGTTCTTATGACATCCTTATTGACGTATTTATGTCCATCCTTACGTCAATCTCGGCACCTTTCAGGTATAAATATTACCGACATTGCCCTAAGCAAACACACGGTGGTGGTGACGAGATTGGAGCAGCGATACTTGCCGAGGAGCCCAGCTGATGCAGGAAGCCCACGGACGCTGCCCCTCCCTTTTGATGCGATGAGAGAGAGAGACGCTGCCTTTTCTCTTGCCGAGAAATCCAGCTCCGGCGTTCCTAGCCGCCCTTGCGGGCAACTGGGATATCGAGTCCTGAGATAGAGATACCAGCCCTCCAGCCTTCTAAATCCCAGGTACTGAACTGAATAACCCCTCACAGAGAATTCTTGAATCAGATCCTTGGCAAAGCAAACTTAACTAAAACTGCTACTTATCTACTCCCGCCCACGTATTAGGCTTAGGTCAGGTACACCGGGGTAGGCGTAGTTAGAAGCACCAGTTGAGTACGATTAGTCAATGTATATATGTATATAACTTTTATCCATTTTAAGTAATATATGGCTAAGAAACCATATCAATGCTTTTACAGTATTATTTTATAATTCTGTTTTTACTGTATGCACTTTACTTAACTATAAGTATTGCAATGATAGCAATTCATTTCTCTTGTACGAGAAAAGAGACTGATCAATAAATAACACCTTTTTGTTGAACACGCCCGTCTCTTCCTTTTCTCTACAATCTGGTGAAACTAAGAATGCACGTACTGACTGCGTAAAATAAGTTGTCTTTTGTTTTCACACGACTCTAGAGATATACTCTTGATTAGGGGAGAGCAAAGTTGTCATGTTCTATGGTTGTCAGAAACTAAATCCCTTCTTGTCTATCCAGGGAGGTTAAACTCCTCCTTGCCTATTCGAGAAAGTTTCTAGTGAACTCTGAGCTAGCTGGCACACACATAACTTTAAGTCTAATATCGTCAGTAGAAGACCTAGTTAACCACAGTCCTACGTCTATACTATTGAAGATATTATTCCAATGCGCAGAGCCTATTGGGAAAATAGGAACTACACTACACTATCTTCCGGAAAACTAGTGAGCATAATTACAAGGAGAATGAGGCAGGGACTGTCCGATTGAGGTGGGCTGCATGCATATTCTCTACCCATGGAATATAGATCGCTGCTAGGAAGAGAAGGTCTTCTCTGCCCATACCCCAATCTGCTACATTTGATCCGCTAAGTGATGTACTTGGGTGTCCCCACATAGGCTCTTGTGACCTGATTGTCCTTTCTGATCTGAACTGGCTTGTTCTGTATGAGTGAAGAAAAATTAAATAGGGCCCAAGAACTGCTGCTAGTTCTTTCCAGATTAATGAGCTCATGGTTTCTGTCGCTGTCCACACAACCTGGCAGGAGGACTACCCGCTGTGGCTCCCCAACCCAGATGGCTTGCATGCTGGTGATTGTTACTGGCAGAGGGGGGTTGAGAGGTAACACTATGTCCAGATTTGAAACAGTGAGCCACTGTTGGAACTTCTGGCAAATTGTTGTTGAGATGTTTATTGGGGCATCATAGTTCTGAGAAAGAGAGTCCCACCGAGAAAGGAAATGATAAACCAAAGAATACAGATGGAGGCGAGCCCAAGGCATAGATTTAACCAGGTCACCTTGTCTGACTGTACCCTCAACCGTTCTCTTAGTGGGGCTCCCTGAAGGCTCAACAGATTTGAGAAGCGAGACATCAGTTTCTGTTGATGGGACTGGAGGCAAACACCTTTGTTATTAGACTGGGCTCCAGTAAATTGAAGTTACTGCAAGAGGCACCCCAAATAAGTTAACCGGTCTGCAGATCCTGAGCTTCTCCAGACTCTGTGGGCTCTGCAACACAGGTGATGGTTTTTCACAGCTCCCAAGGCCTGCCCTGCCCTCTCACCATGTTTGATGCCAGTATCCCTCTTGGGGGTTGCAATAATCGAACCACTGTGCATCGTGTCCAACTTGCAGTTGCAAATGCTTGTTGGCTTCCTTTCAAGAAGATCTTCAGGCTTCACGTAGGCCCAACCTCGAGCATCTCCTGCGACTAGAATCTTCAGTCACACCACATCATGTGCATCGTGGCCTGCATCTTTTGATGAGCTGCTTGAGGTCCTCTTGTGACTCCAGTGCCTCCGACCTGGGGGTTTATTTGAGGGTGACACTTGTTCAACCTGATTGTTCAAAAGCAATGATACTGGCAATCCAATCAGCATTTAGCCATCTTACCTTTGTCGCTAAATTATCTTTCAAAAGTGACATACGAACAGAGGGAAGTCCACTGGACCTCCAATGAATCAAAATGGGTGACACTGTCCAAAGCAATCAACCACAAAGACATGACCATGCTATGCAACATTCCGTTGAAGCAATGGTTGCTTCCAGAGGTTAGTCCCCAATAGTTAAAAAGGAGGGGGTAGTGTGCTAATAATGAAGAAATATAAGAACATTTGATATAAACAATAGCTGCTAGAGCAGGCTATGTTGATACCCAGGCACAGAAGAAAAAATAGGAAATAGTTAGGTCAAGCCCCGCCTTTATGGTCAAGAAGCTAGCTACTTCCTGTGGGGGTCATAAAATGTGTGGCATAACTTGTAACTTCAGTGGGTGAATGCTGTTCACAAGACGTGGATTAGTCATCTAGTAAGGACTAAGGCAAGGAAGACGGGCAAAGTAGGTAATTGTGCACCTCTTTAATTGGACTTACCCAGAAGGAAGAGAGACAAGCACACAATAGTGGGTATTGTTTCAAATTAGGTTTTCAAGATGATTTATGGCTAAGGGACGATACGCCACCAATCTTAGAATTTCATTTAAAAATGCAATGCATTAGGCGACTTAGAATCTTCCATCGCTCCCATTAAACCAAGAGGATTTATATACTGTAGGAAGGTAGGATCCTTCTGCATGGTTACTCCTACTTTGCCGTGCTATGCTGGTTTTTGACTAATCTGACTGGGATCCAGCTAATCCGAACCCCAACATAGACTCTGTCCCTTATGCTTTCAGGTACTCCTCTTCAAGAAACCACGTTTGTATTCCCAAAGACACTTTCTCCTCTTGCAGCAGCAGCACTTTCCTGAAGCCCTCCATTGGGTTCGTCGTGGTTTCCGACACCACTTCACACATATGAACCGGCTTCCCTGGTGTTGGTAATGTGCGTACTAGAGTATCACCAAGTGGGGTGGCTCTCCAACCTTCTGTCTTCCAAGGGGTTCTTCTAGGGTCCACAAGGAAGGGTCCTTAATCTTTAAAAATCCAACCACAACTTGCATATAGACTTGTACAGAGCATGCAGTCGTGCTCACACACTGCACATGCTCTCTTTGGGGTCCCTAATGACTTACCTTGGGTGATTCTGTGGTTCCCCAGCAATTCTACGTCCTCTGGACATCGTCCTGGCGCGATTTGTGGTTCTTAAACCACTTTTTTAATATATGGTTTAATCCCCCCCTGGGGCCCTCTGTGTATTTCGTGCTATTTACTGTATTTCTTGCTAAAGTAGTGTGTGCATTGTGTTTATCTCCGTGTGGGAGATACTTGATCATACTAGAGAGTATTCTATAATAAATAAATATTTCTATAAATACTTGGTATGGTTCTTTTTCACTTAATCTGTACTATAAGATTGCATTCAGGTAAAACAAGCTGCTTTACACTCCTTCTGGACTAAGCCTGAAGGCTGTTCTCCACAGCTACCACTTAGAGAGCTACTAAGGTTGTCTAAGACCTCTTAAATCACCATATGGGTTGGTGCAAGGTGCCCACTTACATAAGTGGACATCATATATCAGGCCAGCTTCTCACATATACTGAACCTTAATTGATTGGAAATGCCATGCTATGCTGTGCAATCATAGTAACCCTGGGGGAAACTTAGCAAAGCAAATACCTAAAAATAAATGTGGCAATATTTGGGAAATTAACACTAAAATTCAGCGCACCTGGCCATAAAACAGGCCCACAACTGTTAAAAACCCGTCCAACACACTGATCCTTCAGATCAGGCCATCAGGCATTACCCAATTCCCTATAGTCCAGTCCACCCCTCATAATGAATCATGCAAGTGTGTCAATCAATGTAAATGAAATGTTACATAAGACAAGGAGGGCTCATAGGGGTAGGTGTCACATGACATCCATACTGGTAAGCCTTAGTTGTCTGACTTGGTCTGGAGAAAAACAAACTCAGGATTTAAAATGTAACTTGGTGACTGGCGTTGTTTATACTAATTTTAATTCATTAGTACTCTAAAGAACTTTTTTACCAACCTTAGAATAATGAAATATCAAGAAAAAAACACAATTTGATGCAAAATCAATGCTTTACATGCAGCCCTTTGATGGGGTTCGTAGCTCACGGTGCTATATTAGAAGCATTCTAAATTATGAAGGGGTGAACACTCCAACCCACTACGCCGGCCACGCGCTCGACCCCATCTTCTCCGCCAGCAGCCACGTTGTCTTCAGCCACTCCACTGGACTACACTGGACCGACCACAGCTGCATCCACTTCACCTTTAAGAAGACCACATCCCACCACCGCCCGCAACAGATCCCCCGTAGATGCTAGAGCAAAGTCACCGCAGACCAGCTACCCTCATCTCTGAGCCAGAACCCACCAATCAACACTACGGACACCAACGACGCAGCCCGCAACCTCACACAGTGGATGGTCAACAGTGCCGACGCCCTTGCACCACTGAAGAACCCACCAGGCAAGCCCGGCAACTGTAAAACAACATGGTTCACCGACGACCTCAAAGAATCGAAGAAATCCTGCCGAACCCTAGAGAAAACCTGGCGCCACGAACAGACGACAGAAAACATGATAGCCCTCAAGAACGCCACCCACAAACATCACCAGCTGATCCGCACCACCAAAAAGACATCGTTTAAAGAACGGCTGGACAACAACACACACAACAACAAGGAACTCTTCAGCATCGTAAAAGAGTTCTCCAATCCCAGTGCCAGCAGCAATGACATCGCACCATCGCAAGACCTCTGCGACTCCCTCGCCACGTTCTTTCACCGCAAGATCGCCGATATCCACGACAGCTTTGGCGCCCAGACCCAGACCCCGCCCCCAGCCACCGAACCAACGCCCCCTAAAACCACCCTCAGCGCTTGGACTCCCATCAGCACCGAAGACACCACCCATGCTATGAATACCATCCACTCCGGCTCTCCCTCTGACCCATGCCCTCACCACATCTTCAACTAACCCGACACCATCATCGCTCCCCACCTACGGAACGTCATAAACAACTCCCTCGCATCCGCCACCTTCCCAGAGAGCGGGAAGCACGCAGAGATCAACGCCCTACTGAAGAAACCCACAGCGGACCCTAAAGACCTCAAGAACTTCTGCCCCATCTCACTTCTTCCCTTCCCTGCAACAGTTATCGAGAAGATCGTCAATAAACAGCTGACCGCATTCCTCGAGGCCAATGGATCCCTCAACCCATCCCAGTCTGGATTTTGAGCCAACCACAGCACAGAGACCGCCCTCATCGCAGCCACCGACGACATCAGGACCCTGCTTGACAACGGGGAAACATCCTCCCTCATCCTCCTAGACCTCTCAGCCGCCTTTGATACAGTCTGCCATCGTACCCTAATATCCCGCCTCCACAATGCCACAATACAAGATAAAGCCCTGGACTGGATCACCTCGTTCCTCTCCGACAGAACCCAGAGAGTCCGCCCCCCTCCCTTCCACTCCGCGGCCACCAAGATCATCTGCGGTGTACCCCAAGGCTCGTCGCTCAGCCCAACCCTCTTCAATATCTACATGAGTCCCCTCGCCACCATCGCACGCAAACACAACCTCAACATCATCTCATACGCCGACGACACCCATCTGATACGCTCCCTCACCAAAAACCCCCAAACTCAACCTCCAGGAAGGAATGAAAAACGTCGCTGAATGGATGAAACTCAGCCGTCTGAAACTGAACTCAAACAAGACGGAGGTCCTCATCCTCGGACCATCCGCATCCGCTTGGGACGAATCCTGGTGGCCCACAGCACTGGGCACCGCACCAACACCCACTGACCACACACGCAACCTGGGATTCATCCTGGACTCCTCTCTCATGATGAGCAAGCAAGTCAACGCCATCTCACCCTCATGCTTCAACACCCTGTGCATGCTCCGCAAGATCTTCCGGTGGATCCCTACAGGAACTAGAAAGATGGTCACCCAGGCCCTCGTCACCAGCCGACTAGACTACGGAAACGCCCTATACGCAGGAACCACAGTCAAACTTCAGAAAAGACTCCAACGCATACAGAACGCATCCGCACGACTCCTCCTCAGCATCCCCCGCCACAGCCACATATCAGCCCACCTGAGAGACCTGCACTGGCTCCCCGTCAACAAAAGGATCACATTCAGGCTCCTCACCCACGCACACAAAGCGCTCAACGACATTGGTCGCGAATACCTCAACAACCGCCTCACGTTCTACACTCCAACACGCAAACTCCGCTCCGCCAGCCTCGCCCTCGCCACCGTCCCACGGATCCGCAGAACCATCGCCGGAGGAAGATCATTCTCCTACCTGGCGGCCAAGACATGAAACTCCCTCCCCGCCCACCTAAGACTGACCTAGGACCACCTCACTTTAAGGAAATACCTCAAGACCTGCATCTTCGAGCAGTAGCAGCACTTTCCCCCCCACTCCCCCCACCCCACCCCTCCCCCAGCGCCTTGAGACCCCTAGGGGTGAGTAGCGCGCTCTACAAATGTCTTGATTGATTGAAAGGACCTCTGTGACCAAAGGAGTAACTCGCTGAGCTATCAAATTAAAATTAAAGTAGGTGATTTTCATGTTACGGGCTGTGCTTTGAGACGAGACAGGCACATTAACCCTCGGTGCTACTTTAATATGTCATAACTGTGACTAGACAAAATACAGATCTCTCCAGCAAGTACATTCACCACCAGAGTTATACTCCTGTCCTTATTCTCCACCGTAAATTGCGCCTGCTGATAGGATGAGACCACCTCTCCTGGCCTTTAATATTTTCCGAGATCAGATAAGGAAAGCTATCGGGAGCATGTCAGCTCGTTTGAAACACAGTTGCTTCAATGATACTCAGGGCTGCCACCCTCCCCAACGTCTGTCCACGTTTCTAAATTACACCTTGAGTGTGAGAAAGAGGCTGTAGAATAATACAGCACACCTGTGATAAGTGGTGTGTGTGTTGTCTTTACTTGACCAATGAGGGTGCCGGGCCAGTCTCCGCCCCCTAAGCGGAGACATTCGAAAGCTATAAATGCGCGGTTTTCCAAGTTCTCTGGTTTGCTTGCGAGGTGGGGTGGAGGAAGGAATTGCACGGGGAGGGAGAGGTTGTTGCGTTTAAAGTGCAGCATTTCTTGTTCTTTGGGTTTACTGCGAATTGTGCGGTGTATTTTTCAGTTGATGCGCTTCTTTTCATTTTACAAACATTCGTTTATTTTCGAGCGGTTTCTCTGCTCAGAGCACGTATGGTTTTAACATTGAAACCATACGATACATGGTCGTCGTTTTAGTAATACTGTGATTTTTTTTTCTCGAAGTTTAATCAACCTGACAACAAAGTGCGATTGTTTTGACCCGTTTCCGAGTTTAAAAAATGTAAAGCTTTCGTTTTTGTTGTGCAGTTAGTCTAAACCATATCCAGGGGGGTTTGTTCGTGTGCATGGCGTTTGAGTTCCTTCCTCTTTTGGTTCTGTAGGGCCTTTGAACATTCTTCGTTTCTGGGCAAGTCACTTGATGTCCTCGTGCATTAAAAAGATACATATTTACTTAAATGTGACCTTGTGTATTGAAACTGGTGCTCAAGTAAAGCGCTCCGACATTAAGATACATATTTACTTAAATGTGACCTTGTGTATTGAAACTGGTGCTCAAGTAAAGCGCTCCGACATTTTCTAGTCCATTTCGCGCTATGTGAATCTAAAAAAAAAAGTTATTGAACGTGACATTTTTTGTTTGTGAAAAACCGGTTGCAGTAATCGTCAACACCGTGACCTAGCTAAGTTTCGGGATATAAAACGGCACTAGGACAGGAATGCAGTGGAGGGTATTTTTATTTTATGGTGTATAGGTAAACGAGTGTCCACGCTCTACCCCAAATTCATTAAACCATGACCATGGGCAGTTAAGGGAACATTTCGTATAAGGCCAAATGTATGTGATGGGGTATGGCTGAGGGCCGCAAAGATGTTGCAAAAACAAAAAAAAACAGTGCAGCCAAGTAAAACTGAAAACTTAACTAACATTGCATTTTCCTGAAAACCTAATTGCATACCATGGAATGATGTTACTCGTGATGCATAAGCAACACGTGGCTGCGTGGTGGATCAGCTTCAAAAGTATTTAAATGTTTTTTTGTGGTGAAATAACTTTTTAAATTTTGTAGCGGAAGTACTTTTTAAGTATACTTCACCACGACATTGAATCCTTATGCCTGCTGACCAAAGACAAATTAAGATTGGGGATTAGAGGTTGTGTTTCACAGCAAATACAGCAAAATAGTGTATTTTTAAAGTTGCGCACTCCAATCACATTTATGAAAAGATGGTGAAATGAAAATACCACTTGGAAAGTGCTTAAAGATTTAATCCTGCACATTCCCTAAATTCCTAAACCTCTCCATACTAAGCTTGGTTTCACTAAGAACCCCCAAGTTACAGAGAGCACTATTGTGCTACCTGTGTAGAGACGTAGTCTCCTCTTCCACCCACCCTGGGAGGCATCTCCAGACCACCTGTGCTAGAAATCCTTAAAAGCCAATGGATACACGCTGAACACATGTTCAATCTCCACGTGTACAGCGTTTCGGAGGCAGTTGTAAGGGATTTGACCCGGTCACTTGAGCAGGCTCCCTTTCACCCACCCTCCAAGATCACTAAGGAGAATTTGAATAAGCTGCTGGAGTGTTGTAATTAATTTTAAAGAACAATGGTCCCTATTTTGGAAGGAAAAATAGAGAAACACAATAATCATACGTCTAAATGTATCGTATGTCTTTTGTCCAGCCGGACAAGAATTTATTTTTATATAGGTTCAATTAATTGTGATTCAAAACAATAAATAACAAGTGGGCACAGCCATGACCCACAGAACACAAGACAAACCAACGAAAAACAGAATGGCCAAAGGCAGGGTATAAAATGTGTCTGTATGTTTGTAATCACTTATGACAGACTTAGATAACCAGTTACACACCATTGATCATTACAATATTATAAAATCATATTGCATATGGTGTTTTTAGTGTCGACGACGTTTCGATGCTATTCACAACAGTATAAAGCATCATCTTCAGGACAAAAGATAAATCATTGTTGTCTTAAACTTAATCACATGTATAGCCTATATCGCATTACTGTATCAACATTGACAAGGAGTGTTGTAATTAGACATTCAGTGCAGGAAGTGGAGTGCTCGGAGTCAGGTAAATACTGTCAATTGTAATGCTTACCACCATTCCTGGACTGTCATGGTGGGGGGGGGCTGGTGGGAGGATCCCTTCTATCCCTCACCAGTACTCTTAATGCTATTTCCAAATGACAACTGCCAGTCAGCATCCAGAACCCTGGCAATCTAACACCTACAGATAAACTGCACCCCATCATTCTGAATGTACAATAAAAGCTGAGCAGCATTTGAGAATTTTGGAATATGCACAATGTTAATTGCATTTAAGAAATTGCGCCCTAGTGCAAATCATAGTGTACCAATTGCTAAGCAGTTGCAGGGTTTCTTGAATGTATCCATTGAACTGAGGACACAGATCTCTAGCCCCCTAAGTATGCACAAAGTGTGAAGAAACCCCCAGTTGCATCCCAGGGACACTGGAAGAGGCGAACGCCTCCTCTACTTCAGCAACATCCCCCATGACCACCTTTGATTAGCCGAGGGGAAGTTAAGAGCGTAATCTCGCTATTGGGAGTCTTTTAAAGCTTCTCAATCTCATTGTTTACAATACTGGATGGTCAGTGTCTGAGACCTTTAGCCAAAAGTTTGGGATTAAGGTTCTGATTGCCTACTGGAAATATTTTTATAAAATGCCAGAATAAAAGCATTTATGTCGAAAATGAGTAAACTGGCGTATGTGGCCACTTGGTAGCTATGCCTGTTCGTGTATACCATACGAACCTGAGAACAAAACTTTAAAATTATCAACTGTGTGAGGGAGCTTGTATAGCTGCTAATCATGCTTACTATGTGTGAGTTGGAGCTTGCACTAAGATGTTGATGACCATATGCCTATGTGGTGCACAGCTGAAAAGAGATATAAATGACTTGCTTGCACAGAGACTGTCCCAGATGAGGTGGCTGCTGCTCCCACACGCAGCCGGGAAGGTCTGCACGGATACATCAGACTAGGACCAGTGAAGTAACGTGTTCAGTTTTGTCTCAGATGCCTGTCCACCTGCACAGAGTGCACATGTGTGGTGATCTTCACAGGATTGGCAGATTTCATGTGCTCGTAAGGGCCAATGTACAATGGGGACACCAAAGAGCCACTCTACACATGAAAATAATAAACAGTCCCAAAATGAGACCTCTACATACAGCTGCGGTTGGTCATTTTAGGAGGGAGGCTGGTGGGAGACGTACACCTCCCTGCATTAACATACACATCCATTCACAACACTCATGACCAAATATTCAAACATACAAGCACGCATCAAGCATTAATTAAAAAAACAAATTACACTTACCCGAAGCTCTGCCTCTAGGGTCCCAGATGGGTCGGGACTGCTGCCTTCCCTCATTGGTCAGCCAATGAGGAAAGGCAGCAGTTCCAACCTCGTCACAGAGTTCGATGGGGTTGGCGAGCCAGCTGACCCCACCCACTCTGTGACGAGGTGTCACTGATTGACATTCAACACTGGGCGCTTCAGGTCTTAAAACTAAAGTGCCCAGGTCCGAGGCAATCAGTGATGCTACCCCTCCTCATCAAGGGTGGTGCGGGCTCCTGGAACTTTGCTGAGCTGAGGAGGTCATGCCCGTAGGAGCGGACACATCCTCAGCCCGGCAACCTTCAGCGCAGTTAGACCAGAGCCTGCACATGTCTAACTCTTAGCTTCCTGACCTGAAAATGAAGAGTGTCTGTCATGCCGACCTTTACTCAGCCTGACAAACCCTGTTCTTGATGGGGCAGAAGAAGAGTGGGCATGGCCACTCGACCCCAGTGGACTGGTCACAGTTGTTCAGAGTGATCTTCAGATGCGCAACTAATACTACAGGTGCATTGACTAGCTCTGTGCGCATGTTAGCTACGTGGCTGTTATGTCTAGTCTGTCATCTTTACCCAGGGCTAGCCTAATGCCCATATAACTTTGCGTGCTAGCATTTTTGAGGCCAAGTTAATTAAAAAAAATCTTTATTCATTTTACATTTAATCTTTATTCATTTTACATTTTTTATCCCACAACGATCCCCCCCCCTCCGCTCAGACAGGAGAAAAGATAAATATACAAAAAATACATCTCAAAATACATTACATTATTTCATGTAAAACAGTAGCCTGCTTCTATCACATTTGTACATATACGTTCGACTTTATTCTCTACCGAAGGCTGGATAAAAAAGGGGGAGGGGCCCTGTCTTAAAGTGACATGTGCAGATACTATAAAGTGCATATTCTTTTCTCCAATTAATTCCCCACTTTGAGTTTGAATCCAGACACAGAGGGGGTCTCAGATTTGTGTACCTTTTCTACGTTGATTTCTCCCTTTTCGCCTATATATGGCAATTTCTAGACCATACTTTGCAAGCAACCAGGCAAGCCATTGTTGCAAAACCGGTGCATTGGGCTCCAGCCAGGCAGCCGCAATGCACAGTCTTAAAACCGCCATAGCGATAAAAATCAATTCATCCGCTGACCTAAGCCGATTACCCTCAAACTTTCCTAACAGGATTACCGCCTCAGATAGTGTTATTTCAGTTCTCAAAACTTCCAATTAAAAAATGCGTAATGTCTTTTATCAATTTTTGCAAAGCATTACATGAAGCGAAAATATGAACACTCTGCATTATATAGTGCACAGCGAGGACAGAATGTACCCTTTCCGCCACTCCATTTCGCAATCTTGTTGGGTGTTTAATACAAAACAAATCAAGTTTTGAAAAACTGCGCCTACAGCCTAGTAGACATTAGAACCGACTACGATGAGACTAGAGCATGCCAAATATCTCATCTGATGCCCCTACTTTCACCTGCGATTTTTGGGAGTACTCATCTGGCATGGCTGCGTTTGTAAGTGTATATATCTCCCCAATAGAACTTACTTTGTCGTGATTGATTCTTTCAATAATTTTGACTTTCTTGAATATAATCTTTTCCCTTCCTTTCCGTAAAAGAAAATATCTAATTTGCAGAAATTAAAAAATAATCCCGCCAGTCCAAAGTAAAATCTTCCTTCAGTTCATCAAAGGATCGGAGACCAGTGGCGGAATAAAAACCAATTCAATTAATACCCGCTCTTTCATTTTCCTATGTACACATCTCTAGATATCTCTGGGAGTATAACATTATTGTCTATGGTTGTGTAAAATGATACTCTGCCAATTCCACAAACTCACCGTACGACACTCCATACTATAAAAACACTAAATAGGCTCTTGAACCTGACTTTTTTGTAAAAGCTGTCATACAGCTGGTGCCACAGATAGCCACTAGACTCCTCCCCTAATAACAGTTCAATAGGGGAGGGGATTTTATCCATCAGTTTATTGTCCAATTGACTAATAAATCTTGGCTATTCATTAATGTGGTGGCCCAATAATATAATTTCATAGTTGGGGGAGCAATCCCCCCCCCCCCTCTCCCTAGGCAGGGTGATAAATCGGGAGAATGTATGTTCTATTAACTTAAACCACTGTGACGTGAATTCCAAACATATAGCTTTAAACAAATATAAGATTTTTGGAAGAAAGAGCATTTTTATGATATTGCTTCTTCCTCCTATGGATAGATGAATGTTATTAAGCCGTTGTAGATCATTTTTCATACTACCCATTACGGGATCCATATTCTCCTTAACCATATTACCTAACCCAGAGGTGAAACTAATGCCTAAGAATGTAGCATTTCTACCACCCGTTTAATCGTCCTCTTGATCTTGTCATTGAGGACAACCTGGGCTTATCTTGATTCAATGTATACCCGAGACCTGTCCCAAGTGTTCTGCCTCCTCTTCAATTGCTGTTAAGGCAGAATGTGGATCTGCCGTCACCACAGCAATATCGTCTTCATACGAGAGTGTCTTGGTAGCCCAATTCTGTGGCCATATTGCTGTTATTTGCCCATTGTTCTCTAGTTTATGAATAAAAGGAAAAATATATATATATATATAGATCACAAACAAGAGGGGAGCACGGGCACTCCTGCCTGGTGCCTCGGGATATTGAAAACTCTCTTGAGAATATGCCATTCACCATCACTGCCGCTGATGATTTCACATATAGTTTAATTGCTTGAATAAATCCCTCCACTACCCCAATCCTAGACATGGGAATCCACTGATATTGCAAAGAGACCCTATCAAACGCTTTTTCTGAATTTTGTAAAACCAGAGCCATAGGGACTCCTGCAACAGCTGTGGCATCAAACAATGTGATCACTCCCTGAATGTTATCTATTGTGGTCCTCGCAGGGACAAACCCGTGCTGCCGCTCTGAAATAACTTTGAATATTATGGGTGCTAATCTATTCGCTCGTAATTTTGAATATATTTTTGAGTTGCCTTTTTGTAACAAATTGAAGTCTTTAAGTCCAGTATATGAAACAGATCAGGTTTATTGAAGATAAGATTAAGGTCAGGTAGATAAAATAGAATAAAGTAGATCCAGTAATAGAAACCCCACCAGGAGCAGATGGCCTCCAGCTTAGCCTCAGATGTAACTGTCCTTGCTTTCAAGCATACACAATTGGAACACTATGTGACATCATAGATGCCTGCTGAGCAAGTAATGACAAACACTAAAGAAGGACAGAGAAGAAATGAAAGCAGGATGCAACACATCTCCCCCTTGACAAAATAAAACAAGATAAGAAAACAAAAGAGAGAAGTAAAATTGATAACAGAACCTACAGCATATACACAGTAAAAATACTGGTAAAGCAAAAGAAAGAGATAGAACATCAAATGGTGAAAGTACGAAAGAAAATACAGTCACCCACATGGTACAAAATCCACAAGAATGGAAAAGAATGGATTTGATGAATAAATACATATGTAAGACAAATCCACAAAAATGGAAAGTACGAAAGGAAATACAGTCACCCACATGGTACAAAATCCACAAGAATGGAAAAGAATGGATTTGATAAATAAATAAGAACTTCTCTACACGTTAGATCATTTAACTGATTCATATCAATGAACAACCTTCCTCTCCTTAAAACATCAAAAATTTGAGCACCTCTAAAATATTAGAGCACTTACGTGGTTCAATAAAAAGATAAAAGATAGCGAACTACAAATGAGCAACCTGCTGCTCTCTAAGCATAAAAGATAGCGAACCCCTGTGGTTCTACAAATGGAACATAGCGAACACCTGAGGTTCTACAAATCAAACATAGCGAACACCTGTGGTTCTGAAAATGAGCAACTTGCGGCTCTTTAACCTTGAATAAAATGAACACCTCTAACATATTAGAGCGCCAAAGCGGTTCACATCCTAAAATAGAGCAACTTTCACTCTCAAAAACCTCGAATAACTGAACACCTCTAAAAATATTAAAGCACATTGTGGTTCAGCTAAATACTAAAACTCTTCAAAATATTAAAATTTCTCAAACATGGCTCATCATAAGATGCCAGCCGTAAACACATAAAATACAGATTCCACATCTGGAATTGAATAAACAATGGAGGATCCCAATAAATGAGCAAAAAATGTGGCCCCGCAAAATACACATGAAGTCCCAACACATGAACAAGTAATTAAATGTAACTGCAATCAAACATGCAATCTACATCAGATTTAAATAAAACAACTCCTCACAACGTACACATTCAATAAGTCCCCTGAACAACTAAAAGAATGTAACTGCAAACACACATCTTGAAATGAAAACTGAGCACCTCAACTATAGTTGAGCATATAAAATGGCTCATTCCATTAAAGAAACTAACTCACCAGAAATTTGAATTAAAAACAACAGAGCACCTCAACCAATGTTGAGCATAAAATGGCTCCCTCCAATAAAGATACTATCTAACTGTAGTATTATAAGCTCCAATACACACATGCAAAATTAAAACAACTGAACACTTCAACCATAAAAGATACTATCTCACTGTAGTATTATCAGTTCCAGTACTCACATGCAACCAATATAAACATGTGCACTCCTTCCCAAAGAACACCAATATGAAACTCCACCACGTATTTCATAAAACCAAAAACAATAAAATGTTAATATTCCTTTAAGCAATAAAATGAGTAAGCAAACTCCGGTGAGCGATCTCTCACCCGAGGTCTCTGTCTTTGAATAAAATGAACATAAATACCATAAATTTGTATATGTGACATAATATAGAAGAAACTCCGGTCCGAAATGTTGATCCGATGTCTTGCAGAGGTGTTGTCACGGTGATATTATCTAAAATGGCCGCAGACGTCGTAATTGCGTCCTTTTAACGGGAAGTTGGACTTGTAGAAGCAACGTGAATGACGCGATGCAAGCATTGTTTTCATCGGGGAATCAAACACAGTCATTGACGTAAGACTTAGCTCGAGATCGCTCCGCTCGAGCCCATTTCTGAAGGTAACGGTAACTTGGCTTAACTGTAAAAATACTTCAATTTTGTGACATCCGATGAGGATTGAAATATTGTTTAAATAGTTATTAAAATGCTGTAATCACACTGCCAGACATCGCAACTGACTTTGAAAACAAAGATGATCAAAATCTCCCTATACTCGTAGGAAGTCAGGAAACTAAGCACCCAAACAGTTCCACTAGATGGCGCTTGATCCTCACACAGTCACACATTACTTGCAGATGACAAATTTGAAAAGACCGTTTCCTTTCCAGCTTCAGTGTAAATATTGCCACTTGCTCCTCACGCTGTCATCACAGTTTAAATATAGATCAATAAACGATATCTTATACTTGTAGTAAGGCAGGAGGCTTCAGTGCAAATATTATTCGTTGCAAATGCCAAGTGACACAATCACAATTATGGTAATTGTTAACCATTGAAATACACTGATTTTTACTTCACCTCTTCACTTCTTCTTAACGGTGCTTTGCTATACTAACAATGTCATTAGTCCGTGTTCATAAATTTGTGACAGTCTCTGATAGCAGTTCAAACGCTGCACTCACAGTTTGCCTTGCTCTGCCTTTCATTAACAATTAAACACGCAGCGATGTATCAGGCACTTCCTTAATTACAGCATCATTTTTCTTGACAAGTTTTCTTCTTGTCAGGCTGCACATCGTTTTCCAAACAACAACGTGTGTAAAAGTGCTCAAATCCTCTGCCTTCTCTCTGGCAAGGTTGCTTTCACACTTGTAATATCTAATAATATACAAATACTGCGCATCCACTTCCTCACACTTGATGGCAGACTTTTAAAATATGACAGACATCAAAGTTCAGTGTCTAGTTCTCAGGTCAATAATGTCCAAATCATGCAGTTAGAACTCCAACACCCTGGGGAAACAGGTTGTCCAGATCACAAAGGACACTGGTGGGGTTAACCAGGGTGCTCTCATTAAATACCTTTTCTTTTTTGGCTTGAAAAAGTTCTCCAGTTGCAGTAGTTCCAAATTCTTAGTTGCAGTAATCCAGTCTTTTCTTCACGTATAGGCTCTGTACCTCGTCGCCAAAATTGTAACAAATTGATGTCTTTAAGTCCAGTATATGAAACAGATCAGGTTTATTGAAGATAAGATTCAGGTCAGGTAGATAAAATAGAATAAAGTAGATCCAGTAATCGAAACCCCACCAGGAGCAGATGGCCTCCAGCTCAGCCTCAGATGTAACTGTCCTTGCTTTCAAGCATACACAATTGGAACACTATGTGACATCATAGATGCCTGCTGAGCAAGTAATGACAAACACTAAAGAAGGACAGAGAAGAAATGAAAGCAGGATGCAACACGTTTATTATTGTAATAGGGCAATATGAGCCCAATTGTGCAGTTTGTTTTTCTTTTTTAAGACAACCACAACTTTTGCTAGTGACCATGATCCGGGGGGTCGCCCTCCATTAAATATATAAATTAACAATTAATTAAAGATATTTTCCAGCTGGCTTGCAAAGGTGACATAAAACTTGCCGGAATGCTATCGGTCCCAGCCACTTTCCTCTTTGCTAGACTTCAAAGTAAGCCATATTTCTGACCAGCATGGAGGCCTATCTAAACTTTCCTGATTTTTTTTTTTTTAATTTTCACATGATACAGAGTTTAAGTACCCTTCCATCTTCCCCTGATTCCTCTTGTCATTAGCCGTGTAGAGAGAGCCAAAAAACCTACTAAATGCATCCCTAAAGAAATCTGGGTTGGTGGTCTGCCCTATCCGCGGATTGTTAATTTCTCGAATTATATTCAAAGTCCTTTGGTGCCTGGTGGCCAACCTGTTTGTTTAATTAATAATGAAGTAAAAAATATTTCTCCCTTTGGACTAAAACACTTTTTTTATAAACCAAATATTAATGCACACAGTCCACACTCATACACTTGGAACAGCTCCAAAAGGGATACAGTGAATGATATTACAAGACTCTTCTTTATTAAAAAAAATGAAATGTATTAAAAAAATCACAATATCAAGTCCTTTAGTGCCTGGTGGCCGACCTGTTTGTTTAATTAATAAACCATTTCCTTCTCTGCTATTTAGCTCACAGCTTTGTCCGTAAATATATTAATAATAGCTGCCTTTGCAATTCCTAGCTGCCGCTGCACTAACTTAAGATCATGACCTTCCTTAACCGCCTTGAACAGATCCTCTTCTGCTACCCCAAGGTTATTCGGTAATAACTTTAGGGGTTGCTTGGCCTGTTTGTTATGGTTGAGAGAGTATCGCAATGCCTCCCCCCTTAATTCCGGCCTTCATGGCATCCCATACCACCTCAATTGATGTGTTCCCTAAATTATCTTCCAAAAATATTGGAATCCAACGTTTCATATGGGTTCAATATTCAGTATCAGACCGTAACGTGCTCTCAAATATCCAGGGCCTCAAGTTGAATTGGCTACTTCCAATTCCAGTTCTAGCACTAATGGGTTATGGTCCGACAATACTCGGGGTAGTTTAGCAATACGACACATTGAACTCAATGAATTAGAAATAAACATATAGTCCAATCTGGCATGAGTCAGGTGGGGATTGGAAAAATAAGTGTACCCTGGATCGTTTCATCTTAATACCTGCCAACAGTCAACTAAGCCATGAGTCTGCCACATATTTCTTAAATCTTGAAATACTTTTGGCTTCCATCGCACACATCGCCACCCTCCCTCCAGAGACCAATCGCTTTGTAGATTGATATTGAAGTCTCCACATACCATAAGTGGGAGAGGCCAAGGAACTTGTTCACTCGTGATAATATTCAAGACTGTATGATCATCACTATTGCAACCATATAATGTACACAACCGCAAGAAGGCATTTGAGTAGGGACTACCACTTACATCTCTCCCGCTTGGTGATGTAAATGTATCCCAACTGGCGGCCACAAGTATGCGCTGGAGCTGGATTGGAGTCCGTGGCGGTCACAGCATTCCTCAGTGGGCTTCTTCTCCGACCTTCTGTAAAGTCGGACAGCGACAACATGTTTGCGAGTCGAAAGGGAAGGTATGCAGCGGACGCTGGGTGACCCTGACACTGCTTCTGCTGATGTTGGCGGCAGGTCCTGGGTACGCCAACAGCCCGCAGTGGTTGCCAGGAAATGGCAACACGCTCGCAGCTGGAGCATTGTGAGACACTGACTGTGAGTCAAACGCAGAGTACGTTGCAATAGGAAAAGTTGAGAACTGTTACTAGTGTCATACAGGTCTAAACAAAGATGATATACAGCCAGGAAAGGGTGATAAACTGGGGAAAACTGAACCTGATAAAGTTGAACTTCCAGTGAATGCCAATTTATGACAAGCTAAACCATCTATGGATCTAGAGAAATCACAACCATCCATTTTAACTGTCTTCTCGCCTGTAACTCTGGGAGTGGAAGGGGCCTCCCAAACTGACATGCAAAAGATCCCCAGCAATAGGAATAATGGCAAAAGTGATATGGATGAGTGTAGAAGTGGTTATATTTCAGACACGGACCATCCAATAACACTTGCAGGGCAAACACCCACTGGATTTAATAAAAAGCTAGACATCTCGGAGGGGGAAAATATGACTCCCTGGCAGGAAAATTGTGATAAGACTATTATAAAGGGGCATTTACTGATAAGCCTGTGTGAGAAGACATCAATGGAAGGCATCCAATCCCGGATGATGGATAAGGGGCACCTCTGGTATAGCTAACAGCGTACAGGACAGTGACAGTGTGGCTAGCAAGAATGGGCTACAGTCTCTTGGATGAGACGTGGGCCAAACATGAGATGTGGAAGCCCGATGCTTGTCCCCAGAGGTACCGGGAGAGAAATTATTCTCACTAACAGAAGAATCAGAGGTCTCGGACATTAGTCTATCGCTCAGTAGTGAGGAGGATGGTGGGGGATCATCCTCTGGTAATACCAGCTCTTCAGAGAAAGCCACAGTTACAAAGAAAATAAAAATGAGCCACTGGGAAAAAGCCCCGCAGGAAGACCCCAGGAGAGCAAGAAACGGTAGAGGAATTAGGTTGGGACTATTCAGCAACACAAATGCTCTCCCCTGAGGGTCTATAAGAAGGTGAGAAGCAGACTGCGGCAACTTCTGGTGGGTGCTCAGATCATATTTTGTTTTGAAAAAGATTTTGCACCGGGTTCAGTGCACATATAGAACACGTCACGCACTCATATTTGGACCACAGTAAAAATCAAAAACTATATAACATATATATTTTGAAAAATATTTTATCTTTTTATTTTTTTACTTCATTTGTTATACGATCAAAGATATATTTTGTCAAGTCAAAAAGGTACATACATAAATAGACATCATAAAAATACATTCATTTGATAAGAATAATTCATTAATACAGAAGAATCAATAGGAACATATTTCAACCACCAGACAATATATAGTGTGTCTCCACCTCGAAAGATGAAAAGGGTTGGGAGACAAGAACTGGAACAAAATACCCCATAAGAATATAGTTGACCCGTCACAAATGTATCTAAACTTATGCGTTTAATCTTGAAAGCACTGGTTGCCGATGTAAGACACCAACGCGTTTCGGCAAAGCCTTCCTCATGGCATATACTTCATACCAGTGGTTTACTAAAATAAAAAAAAGACAGTGCAATATATATTAGTTGTGGTCCAAAAATAATTGTGTTATATACAAAGATTCAAACATACCGCCCAATGGGCAGTCAATTATCCTAATTAAAACCCAGTGAGATCTGCATACCCGACAGAAAGCGGAGTCTCAGGCACATTCCAAGTGTTGTCTCTTATTCATACATTCACAAAATAACAGTCATCTGTATTTCATCTTTGGCTTTTCCCTACTACCCACATACAGTTGATTTTTCCAGATCTTGCCTATTGCTTTTAATGTGTTCTAACTCAGAACTAAAAGGTTGTATATCTATGGGGACACCTCATATGTTTTATAACCCATTGGTAGAGTTCCTAAACTAGAATATTCTTACCAGGTTAGGTCAGTATCCAGAGTTCACAAAAGCATCACTAATCCAAATGTGTTCCTGGCTGTAATTAAAGTCAGTTGCCATCACCATGGGAGGGCAGGTAGCACTATGGTGATTAACCGGATTCCAGCTGCTACCTAGATACACATAAATGTGCGATGTATTACCAAGGATGCCTCTCACCTTTATCCCAATAGCTCAATTATAATAGCACCAACCTTCTTCCTGTCTGTTAGTTGTTTGCCATGCTTTAACCATATGGACGTTGAGACCAGATTATGACATAACAGATAAATTCCCGTATATCTATTCAATACGAGGACCAGGTACACACTGTCCGTTCTAAAGGGAAAAAGGTGGAAAGGGGAAGAAGGAAGACACACAATCCTAAATTAAAAAGGTCCTATTTATAAGTTTATCTCGGTAAACTGGACTATATTAACCCCCATGGCTTAAAAACTAACTTTCTTACCGAAAGTAAAATCCCTCTATATATGGGAGGAACGGTTGATAGCCCAGAAGATCCAGGGAAGCCGCATTCACTGATTTCTTACAGATTTCTCAAAGCCGTAGTCCGATACTGATCTAACCAATATTAAGAACAGGACACAGGGAGGATAACCCTGGTTAAATATCTAATTTAGTAATTCGCGCTCCACAACAAATCAACTGAAATTACATACCCAAATTCAATAGCCACGTTCTTACCTCCAATAATCTGATTTATAGAGAAGACTCGACCGAGATTCTCAAATATAATGATCTTGCATCTTGTCAGGATCACCAACAATTAGCGATCTAACAGATATAGAACACAAAACACAGGAAAATGTCCTGGTTAAGTTTGTAATGGCAGCCGAAATTAAAGCTCTATATTAAGTCTAGCGCAATAATGGGTGGGATATCCAGAGCCCCGATCTTACCTATGATAATCTGACTTCTAGAATAATTCAGCAGCATGCCATCCCGATGCGGTAGCTTCCTCAACAGTGGCGCGATAACCAAACAAGGCGCTTTAAATAGTTTGACATGCCAAACAGTTGTAACAAGCTCCACCCATATGCGTGTATAGTCGAGCTTTGTTCGATCTATCCACCTTATAACTCTATGATGTTTCGGGTGAATTTGTAACCCGGTCACTGATTCGTCTGTTTCGAGATGTCACAAAGCGCTGAATTTGATAGGGCACCACATTGGTGACCTCACGAGGGGTATACACCGGCATTATTACATTCTCCAATCGTGTACATAAGAAGATAATGGCCAGAGCAATACCTAAATCGACGAGCGTCAAATATCAAAGGGCATGATTATTCGCCCGCCATATTGAAATGGACCAGTATCAATGTTCCACCCCTTATAAGCGTCTCACATGGATAGAGTTAAGATCGGTGGGTTAGACAAAGTATAAATGCTGCAATCATATCGCGTATCCAATGTTCGACTTTCGACGATAACAAAAGAGAAAAAACATTCGCTAAAAAAATCAGAGTCCAACATTAACTTATTTTTAGCCTCAAAATACGACAGTCTATATTAACCACAGAGGGTTATTCACAGTAGCAAAGATCTAAAAAATGTATCTACTGGTACCGCCATCTTGGGACAGGATGAGCGTTATCCATACCTATTATGACATTGTCTATCTCCCAAATCTCTCTATGATTCATTTCATATAAGCCAAATCAATGTGAATTTACCAAAGAGTCTATATTAACCACAGAGGGTTATTCACAGTAGCAAAGATCTTAAAAATATATCCACTGTCGCCGCCATCTTGGGACGGGATAAGGGCAATCCATACCTATTACGACATTGTTCTATCTCCCAAATCTCTCTACTGTTCATTTTATATAAGGCAAATCAATGTAAATTTACCAAAGAGTATATATGTAAGATAAAAACTCTCATATAGATATCATGAATCCAACATCAAAAATGATAGTATATTTTGATCTGCGTAAACAATGTGGATCAATTTCTTAAATCAAGCAAAAAGAATATGGCATCCCATACATATCCAATATGGCTACGATATAATCCTCTTTCCAGAGGTTAACTCAGGCTTCATGTATGACTATCCTGGATCCATAACCAAGGATAATATTCATAGTAGGGTAACTCTTAAAGTTTGTAATATACTCATCCCTATATAAATACAGGACAACCCAACTATGTTTTTACTTAATTGCCTGCTCCCATGGTATTTCTAAATTCAAACCTGTAACAGAGGTCCCTAAGACAAAAATCCAAAAGACCTCTCTCAATTTCCTAGTTGTTTCTATTGACTTGCCTTCTTTTGGGTTGATTCTCTCTAATATATACCACCGTATATCTTCAGGCATTCTCCAGATAGTGATTAACCATGGGGGCTGATGTTTTATGTGTTCTGATAGCTGATCTGTGCTCCATTAGTCTTACATTAAGGGATCTACCAGTTTCGCCAACATGCCACAAGGGCAGATCATCAGGTAATTCAGATTTGATGTTTTACAGTTATTCAGATTAGTAGGTGTTATAGTACGTCCATTGAATTCTAAGAGTGGACCCTCTATTGCTGAGGCACAAGATTTGCAGCAGGTGCATTTGTACATACTTGTCACTCTGTTTGTACTCCAAATACTCGTTTGTTTGGGAGTCTCCATAGTTTTCATGTGTGAATGTACAACATGATCTTTAAAAAAAAATTACGCCTATAGGCGAACATTGGTTTGGGAATGATTTCTGACTTGTCAGCATTAATATTCAAAATATGCCAACTAGAAAATATTGCCTGTCTGATCCTCTCATTTAACATGGAATGCCTTATTATAAAAATTAATGGGGGATCTTCCTTAGGTTTTACTTTGTGTAACAAATGCTGTCGATCAAAGAATCTTGCTCTTTTAAAAGAGTCTCTGACTATCTTCTTAGGATAACCTCTATCCCAAAATATTTGTTTCATTATTTCTGCCTTCTTATCAAAATCACTGATGTTAGAGCAATTTCGCCTAGGGCGCATAAATTCGCCAAAGGGTATACTGTTTTTTTGTGCATTTGGATGATAGCTATCATAATGCAGCAAGGTGTTTCTGGCAGTCGGCTTAGTGCATAAGTCGACCACCAGAATCCCCTCAGTACACCTTACCACCACATCCAAATATTCCACCTCCCTGGTGCTGATTTTATGTGTGAAGCGTATGTTATCATCACAAAGGTTAATCCATTCCACAAATTCGAGCAGAGTTTCATAGCTGTCGTTCCATATGAAAAAGATGTTGTCTATGAATCGCAACCATTTGGTCACTGTCTCATAGAACGGTGCGATTTCGTTAAAGACATATTGTTTCTCGAAAAGCGACATATAGATATTCGCCACCGTTGGTGCGCATGATGCGCCCATACTAACGTCCTGATTTTGTTTATAGAGTTTGCTATTGAACTCAAAGATGTTATCTGACAAGACGATTTTAAGGCACTCCAAGATAAAAACAGATGGGCATTTGATCTTATATGTATGGATGAACCAATGCACTGCTGCTAATGCACCTTCGATGGGTATATTGCTATATAAAGCTTCTATATCCATTGTCACTAGAAACTGATTTTCCGGGCAGAAAGCCACATTTTCCACCAGGTTGATAATATGACGCGTATCTTGTACAAAAGCTGGAGTTATTGATACATGTGGGCATAAGATGGCGTCAATATACTTGGCCAAAGGCTCAGTAGCAGAGCCAATAGTGGTAACTATGGGCCTAAGAGGACGGTCCTTAGCATCTTTATGGACCTTAGGGAGGCCGTAAATACTGGCCATTCTTGGTGTTTCCACAACTCTTTCTCACAGATGTCTCCTTCCTGAAGGGCTCGGGTACTTAACTTGCGTATCTTAGTCACGACCTGTTTAGTTGGATCCCTGTTGACTGGTAAATAAAATTTAGTATCACTGAGCATGTCTTCCATTTTGGCCACTTATGTGCTCGTGTCGTATACCACAATGCCTCCACCCTTGTCGCAGGCCTTAATCGTCTTGTCTGTTTTCACTTTAAGTTCCCCTAATGCCTTATACTCATCACTGGTCAAATTGAGAGGAGTCTTTTGTACATGATTTGTCATATGGACAAATTTATTGTATATGACATTTTCAAATATAGCTACTTCTGGTGGTAGCTGGTCAATAGTGGGAGTGAAGCTAGATTTAGGCTGAAGTCCCGAAAGGTTGGTATTATCTCCTGGGGGATCTTGATTGGCAAAGAATACTTTAAGTCGTATTTTTCTCAGAAAGCACTGTAGGTCCCTAAACAACTCAAACTTATTAAGGCCAGAATGAGGAGCAAATGTCAACCCCTTCGACAAAACTGAGATGATTATAGGTGACAACGTATCCTTACTCAGATTGAATATAGGCATATTATTTATTCTCTCCAATATCTCTTGTTCCTGGTCTCCAAGTATTGGTTGGTTGTACCCAATCTGTGGATTTACCTGGAATTGGTTTAATCCCATCTGTTGGTTGGACTGATATTGATTGTAGTCCATTGATGGATTCACAGGGAATCTTGCTTGAAATGGAGGCCTCCAATTGTTTTGCCAATTCGGGTGCCTTCCTAAAAAAGATTGAGGTGCTCTGAGTCCACTATTTTGAAATCTTTGGGCTTGATAGGCATTCAAACTAGATTGACCATCCCCATCTGAGTCCGAAGAGTCCGAAAAGGTTGTTACCTTTTTTCCATAGGTGAAGTACCTATTGATCTGTTGTTCGTAAGGACCACTTTGATTTACTGTTTGATTTTAATAGTGTTCTGCCAGGTATGGATAGGTCGTTTCTTTTGAAAAAAATCTTATATCTTTATTGAGTTTATCAATCTTGCGCTTGTTTAAGTAATCAGTATATGAATCTAGGTCTCTCTCAATGTCTTCTAGTTTCTTTTTCGACTCCTCCACTATGCCAGAAGATTTAATCTTATTCTCAAGGTCTAAAATTTCTGCAACTAGCTGCTCAATCACCTCTCTAGAGGTATCGTCAGTGAGCATCATATAATCGCGAGAACAGCGATTTGATATCATAGGCCATTTTTCTAAAAACTCCTTAATTTGAATGAATAGGCCAGAAATAATTCTAACTCGAAGGCCTTGTGGAATTACCCCTGCCTTCAGGTAATCCAACATGAATTTACCATGTAATTCTATTCGTCTCATTTTTTTTCTTTAATGACAATGATATTGAGGCATCTTCATTTTTATCTATGGTTGTCGGTACTTGATTCCTAAAACCTGATGTATTGCCCACCATAGTAGCAAATTGCTCGTCTGTAAAGCCAAAAGTAGGTAAATTCAACATGGTTCACGAGTGATAAGACCCAATAATTATCTTATTTCAGTAATAACCACAGGTATACAAACAATCATTGTATACAAACAATCATTTTTATTTTGCTCTCTCCAATTGACACCACTTTGGAAGATGCCGAGGCAACCATCAAGTCTGCAGATCTCAAAAAGAATTTTGTTAGACTAGAGGAGACCTAAACAAATACAGATTTTAATGATGAAAAAATAGCAACACCCCTCACAGACAGGCTGCGAGATAACTTTTTTGGAAAAAAATAGGGGCCCCTGTATAATTGGATAGAACCCTCACAGGGAAATAACTTGTTCGGAAAAAGATTTTGCACCGGGTTCAGTGCAAATATAGAACACGTCACGCACTCATATTTGGAACACAGTAAAAATCGAAAACTATATAACATATATATTATGAAAAATATTTTCTTTTTCTTTTTTTACGTCATTTGTTATACGATCAAAGATATATTTTGTCAAAAAGGTACATACATAAATAGACAATATAAAAATACATTCATTTGATAAGAATAATTCATTAATACATAAGAATCAATAGGAACATATTTCAACCACCAGACAATATATAGTGTGTCTCCACCTCGAAAGATGAAAAGGGTTGGGAGACAAGAACTGGAACAAAATACCCCTAAAGAATATAGTTGACCCGTCACAAATGTATCTAAACATATGTGCTCAGATCATATAAAGAGAATGAACCCAGCTGAGCCCTCACTGGCTCCGATTCTGCAATCCCTATGAGCTTTTCAGGATGATGTGAAAACCGACAATCGTCAGGCACGGCTAGCCACGAAGAAGCTCCAAGGTTCCGTACAGAAAGTGGGAAAGATCTGCTCTGATATTGCGGAGCATCTGAATATGATGGAGTCTTGCACGGAAATGCTGGAAAGCACAGTGGGAACATTGAAGGTCCAAGCCTCTTTGCAGGACACCACTATAAAGGTTGTGATTTGGAAGCTCAAGAACTGAGAACCAGCAGTGCCGCAATGATCTAAGGCTGTTAGGGGTTCCAGCGAACTGGGAGTGTAACGATGTGAGGAGGTTTGTAGTGAATATGCTGAGAAACTCCCTTCCTGAGCTTTCTTCATGGGATTGGGATAAGGAAGTACAACAAGCTCACAGATTCCCTCTTTCACCACCAAGGCACTCATCCAGAGAAAACACCTTACCCTGGTCCTAGTGGCGTAACGAAACGTGAGGGGGCCCCCCTGCAAAGCACAATGAGGGGGCCCCCCAGCGCCCCGACGCACTACCTACCACTTTGCCCCACCAACAAAAATAAGCCGTCACCTAAAGCCGTTTTTTGAGCACTTATCGATGCATACTCCGAACAGCAAATATAAATAGAATGCACTTTAATTGTATTCTAGCTGTCTGAATGATGAGATCCATGACTGATAATTAAAGGGAACAAAGACAGAAAAGTCACATTACAAATGAATACATACTGTTTTATTTATAACCCTATTTAGTGCCAAGACAAGGTCTTTCCAGGCTCTTTAAACACATAGCTGGCATTTTTCTTTTGGCAAGCCTACTTTATATTCCTTTTCATGAAATGCATTCTCACACTACAGTATTAAATGTAAATTTCAAATGCAAGGAATAGGCAGAGTGGGGGCCCAGGGGGTACTGGAACAAGAAAAAAAACTAAGCCTCTGTAAGAAGTTTACAAAAGTATGTTGAATGTGCACCTCACATAGAGCATACAGCTGACTGTTGTGGTGCACTGTAGCACCCAACAACACTTTTCAATAATGTACACCACATGCAGACATGTAATAGCGCTCACTGGGTTGAGATTATATAGCACGTAGCTCAGAAATACCATACTGTCTGGCTAATTTAGAGATGACCCTAACAGTTAATTATTAACTCAATATACATTAAAATCGAATATTTCCTGCCACCCAAGAAATTCTTATTGTTTTGGGGCCTGAAACAGTCCGAACCGTCACTCTTGTAAGAGTGTGAATGTTAGTATTTGTGCTGTCACTATCACTGGCTGCAGTTGGCAGGGGCAATGTGCAGTTTCCTCCTGATGACAGCCTTGGCATTTTTTTTAATGCAAATTAAGCACCGCTCCAAATCTGGTAGTGGGAAAAGCACTGGGTCAACACCGTGCCCTTCTCTGGGGAGGTTGCAATAACTCCCGGCAGCACCGGCACTGGTATCCTAGAAGTAGGGATAACAGGTAGCCCATTCCCTAGATCCGCCATCTTAAGAAGGCACAGAAGGCAGAGCTTCATGATACACATGCCTGCACTGGCTGCCAATGTGAGGATTCCCCGTTCTCCTCGCGGGTAGCCCCCCTAGTGGTAAGGACCTCATAGGGATTCACATACGGAGTGGCCTAGATACATGGTGAGAGAAACCACCAGGGGAGTTCAGGTTATGGGCTGATCCAACTAATCTGAAGGCAGGGTGTTTGAAAGACCTTTTAGGGTTTTGTGGGAGCGATTGTTTCTCTATGTGACCCCTGACCATATCCAAAGCTCTGGGTGATCGCCCCAATGTGCTGTGGGAGCGCCCTGTACCTCCCTTAATATATGAGTGTTTAGCACTTTGCTTTGGCATCCATGGTGGGGGAGAAGGGGAGAGGCACGGGTGCAGTGGCAGGGTTCTTCAGTTCCTGGATGACTAAAACTCCAAGTTCTAGTTTAGTTGTACGGAGGTACTGTACAAGGGAGGACTTGCACTGCACACACCCCACCTCCTCCTCATTCACCACCAAAGTATCTACTTCCTAGGCATGTGGCGACAGTGCGTTACACCCTGATCTAAGGCCATCATTGTAAGAAGTGAAGGTGGGGCTCAGAGACTACCGAGGGAATGGAGGAATTAAGGGGATGAAAAAATGTTTAAAGCGAGAGGGGCTACAGGGATAAAGGGTTTAAGGAGATAGGGATTTAAAGGGGTAGAAAGAATAGGCGTGCAGGGGCTCAGGAGGAAGAAGCTGCGGATGTTTTAATTACCACCTCTTACTGAGGCTCCTCGGCACCACGGACCACTCCTGCCTCGGCTCGGACAGACTCACCTGAAGCCTGGCCTACAGCTTCAGTGGCAGGCGCAAGCGGGCAGCAGAAGAGGACAAAGGCAGGGCTAGTAATAATTAAATTATGGCCGAGGTGCGGCACGGTGACTACATTTCTCAGTAGTCTGCCTGGGTTCTGGGATGCCTCACCTCTCTCGCACTTTTAATTGTGCTGCTGCGCAATGCGCATGACTGTATGGCATTGGTCACCAGCCCCACCCTGTGCCCCACCCTGAAGACGCACAGACAAGGAGACATCTGTTGAGCTGCCATGATTTCAGATTGTCGTGTGACATTTTCATAATTTCACTGTAATTATGAGTGACATTAAACCACCATGAGTGACACTTTCTCGCAAGCAAAATCAAGGAATGAAGGCAAGGGAAACAAATATCAGAATCCACGCGCTCCTAATAAAGTAAATTAAATGAGTGGCACAACTTTGCAGACAGACTAATGACTGATGAGTTTGGTGTGCTCTTGATCTCTGTATGACTCGGAGCACTGCACGCATCAGGTCTTGGCCCCATGAGCAGAAGGCCTCAAACCGTCCAGCATTTATTGCGTTGCCCCTTGTGGCTGCAGGCCGTACTTTCCATGTATAATAGATTGCAACGTCATTCTGTGTGTAGCAGTGGGCACCATAGAGTGTACAGCTGTGTGAGGCTGTTTGCGTGAAGGTGGCTTGCATCTGTGTGCACAGTGCTATGTGCATGCAGGAGGCTTGCAACTGTGTGCCCAGTGTAGCTGTGCACTATACCGTATAGATTCAGTAGGCTAGCGTCTGTGTGCACAGTGTAGCTGTGCGCTATGCATTATGGGTGCAGGAGGCTTGCGTCCGTGTACACACTCTAGCTGTGCACGGTGCTATGTGCATGCAGGAGGCTTGCGTCTGTGTGCACAGTGAACTGTGCGCTATGCTGTATGGGTGCAAGAGGCTTGCGTTTGTGTGCACCGTGTAGCTGTGAATGTTGCTCTGTACATGCAGGAGGCTCACCGTCTGGTGAGATAGGACGGGAATTTAGGAAACCAGTCAGATCAACTGGAGGGGGCATACATGGCAGTAACGAGTTTAAGCCAGACCTACCAGGAGCGGAATGAATCCGTCTGAATGCCGGCTCGCGTTCAGTAATGGCGATCGGCTGTTTCCTGTTAGACAGGTAACCAAGGCAACCTAAACACGTGACCTCGGACGGTCCGTGTAGCGTATGGAAGAAAGACTAAAGTCGGGGCTCTGGAATTAGTAATGATGAATATCAACGCCCCCAAATGAAGTTGCGGATACATTCTAAAATTCATTGTCGATACCATGAGTGAAGGGACAGTGAACCACCTGCCCATGTTGCAGATTCTGAATTTGGGCCCATTATTATTCAATAGCGGAGTGAAATGTAAACATACAGAATCATGAAAACAATTCATCATTGTATGAATAAAACATTATGGATATGAAATTATAGTGAGTATCTTATGGACAACAAATTGCGGCGTACCTGTCAGATGACGGTAAAGGCAACGTCAAACCGAGATAATCATAACTACTATACGTTGTTAAGGAAACAAGGTGTCATTACGTTAATTGGGCAAAACAAAATTTTGACACAAAAATACATACATATATGCCCATATATACAATGAGCGTCGTAAGATATCTCACTGCGGCGTACCTGTCGCATGACGGTAAAAGCCATATCAAACAGAACCAGCAATACCATAATTCATAGATGTTGGTAATCAAGGGTCTAGGTACAGCAGGGACAGAGCTATAGTTCATCAATATGCATATTAATTCAGAGTAGCTAATTGAGAAAAGGAGCTATCCTTTTCATTCAGGCCATTCTGGATGGAATCAAAATGGAGCATCCACTTCAATTCCCGTGTGTTTAAGATGTTAATGATATTGCCACCACGGGGTCCCAGGGTTGCTTTCTCTAGAATAACCCATTTGAAGCTGTCCGGGGGAAGTGAGGCAGATTTGAAATGCTCAACCAGCGGTGCGCCTTGTACTTCGCATCGAATACGACTTGAGTGCTGAAGTATCCTTACTTTGGCTTTCTGTTGAGTCTGGCCAATGTAGATCTGATTGCAGGGACACACTATAGCATACATTATATTGGTTGTATTGCAGTTAGTGTGTGATTGTAATTGCACTTTACGTTGGTTATGTTCAAATTCCTTAGTTTGTACCGTAGTGCTGCAAGCCTTGCATTGTCCACACCTAAAGTGGCCCACAATGGGTGGAAGATTCCACATAGTTGTGACAGTTGGTTCCTCCTTCGATTGTAAAAGGGATCTCACCACATGCTCTCTAACGCTCTTAGCTTTTCTGAAGGCATGTAATGGTGTATTATCTTGTCCCACATCATCTGCAATCAGTTTCCAGTGTTGATTAACAATCCGCTTAATTCTGTTGCTTTTGGTTGAAAATGTGGTAACACATACAAGTCTTTCTTGTTGCTGGTCTATTCTGTCCTTAGGAGTCAGTAGATGTTCGCGGAGATAAAGCCAGGCTCGTTTCCTAGCTCTTTTAACAGGTCTTCTAGGATAACCACGTTGTTGGAGACGGTTCGAAAGATCTTCGGACTCCTCAATGTAATGGTCCTTGTTGGAACAGTTCCTACGAATACGTAGGAACTGCCGAAGGGCAAATTGTCTCATAGGGCTCGAGGATGGTGGCTGTTATGTTGCAGGAGTGAGTTCCTCTCAGCGGGCTTGCAGTACAATGTAGTTTGTAAGGTACCATCATTTTCATGGATGGTAATGTCCAAAAAAATCTACTTTTTTGCTGTCAGAATGAATCGTAAAGTTAAGGTGAGGGGATTGTTGGTTCATGAACACAACAGGGATGGGAGGGTCCAAGGGAATATTTACCGACCACACACAGATATAGCCCCCTAATAATACAGTTTCTAACAACAAAGAATAGCGGTGGGTCAAAAGAACAGAAAAAATGACTAACTGAGCTACTGACAACATGTACTACTCGGCAGTATTTAGTGACATAACTTCACTAAAATCCATAAGCTACTTCATTCGTATGAGAAGAAAAATACCCATCTTTAGTCGACCTGTACCCCCCTTTTCATCATCTGGGTTCCTTCTTACCACGAAGGAAAGTAGTTTTCATCAATACTTAGAGTATTAGTCTAAAAAGGAGCCCAGTGACATATGAAATTTTTTTATAGGCGGTAGGAGACAACTGTTAAGCAGTGCATGAACAATAAGTGATAAGGGAAAAAGTGAACAGGTGCTCTTTGAGGCTAAAATTAGATAGACAGGTGGAAAAAGTATTTTAATAAAGACCTCTCTGCTTCTAAGTCAATAAAAAAGTAGTGCGATTCTAGTAGTTTTAACTAATGGCTACTATTAAATTCTAAACTGGTCGACATGTTTCTGCCGATTTAAAGGACCCCAGTGGTATCCACTGCTTTCTTCAGGAGCGGTAACGCTACTGCTTAAAAACAAAGTGAGAAAAGTGTAGAAATTATAATGAAAATGTATCACCTGGGTATTGTGAAAGAATCATTCTCCCAGCTGGTTGTTCCACATTCCAGACGAATAGGACACACATAGACAGTTGCAAAGAGAGACAAACACATAGTTAGCACAGACTTGGTGTTCAATATATCACATTATTTGATACATCAAGTCCACATTAGGAAAACGATAAACCATTTGTTTTACCTGTGTTCTATCAATATCAATTTAACAGATATACCTTATTCTGGTATCTACACTCTCACTTACCAAATTGAGTAGGAGAGTAAAGCCCCACCTCACCTGGCTATGGCGCAGGTAGTTGAAGCACCGCTCTAGTGGGGAGAAAGTAGGAGAGATTCACAAAGACATGTCAGCCACAGCTGTCTTCGCAACAGACATTCTCGTTAGCTGAGCGTGCACAGAGGTTAACATAGTTGAGGCCATTTTCGAGTGGTCTGTTTGGTGTTCATAATATTTAAGATAATGGAAGAACCAATATGCTCAATTTACCAATCACCAGACCCGTTGTTTTATAAAAATGATGGTTTAGTAAAATATCACAAAGAACAAATCTCATTTCGTCGGTATAGTAAAGACTCGCAAATTTCGCAAGCCAAGTACGTACTTATGTATTTTTTATATAAGGACCGCATGGATTGGATGTTAGTAGGGCCCTCCGATCGTTTTTGTCGTGCACCTACAGCCATTTATAGCAGCTCACTACGTGTTTGCGATCCCCCGTTTAATTACGATCTACAGCACGAGGCCAAGGAACAGAAAATAAAAATACAAGAGGAGAGACAGAGAGTGGTGGCTTCTCCTACCTCAACGTCGGTACTCCGGGCGTCCCTCTGCGCAGTCTCTGGGAGGCACCGGACCGGTGAAGCGCGGCAGTATTTACTTCCTCATTCTGTCGGGCGTCATGACGTCAGACGCATTCTGCCGTATCACATGCCCTCAAGTATCTTGGGAAATGTAGTTAGTATGGCTATTCTGCGATGTTGTACACCATCAGTGGTGATAAGCACGATGTATTGTAGCTATATAGTCGTATATTACACTTTTTCCATCATGTGTGTTAAAGACAGCTAAGAGTCTATCTTATCATATTTAGAATGTTGTGTTCATGATCATATTACGAACAAGACCCGTGGTAGACAGTATCATTATTATACATGCTGGGGGTGCTCTGTTGTGCCTGACAGGATCCAATCAGAATTCACTTATGGCTATGTAGAATTACCATAAATTGGGAATACCAGAAACACCTACGGAATATCATCATGTAAGCCTTCCTGATCTTAAAGAAGTTTACATTTAAGATGTTGTGTTTATGATCATATTGTGAACAACTCGTGGTGTACAGTATCATTGTAGTCAAACAGAATGTACAAGGTTATCATATTCCGATGATTAAAAATAGATGCTCAAAGTGACATCCACGGAATATCATCATTCAGACCTTCCTTATCGGAATTAAGTGTGTACACCCACTTTTGCTCCTTCTTGAACAAAAACTTATTCACATCTGCCACATGACTAGGGATCAGAGGTTGTTCTATTATAGTCCATTTGAAGTCACTTAGGACATGTCCTACCTCGAGAAAATGGTTGGTCAATTTTGTTGATTGTTTACGACATCTAATCGTGCTCTTATGCTCTGAGATGCGTGTTTTTACTTTTCTCGTGGTCATGCCTACATATTTTAGATCGCAGGGGCAGGTTATCAGATAAATAACATTCTGGCTGTTACAATTCGTAAACCGCCTCTGCTCCTAGGGACGCTTACTGCCTATATCAATGGTCGTAGTCTTTGTGGTTTGGGGACAAGCCGCACAGCTCCCACAGGGATGATGACCTGTGACGGCTGGCATGTCCCATAGTGTGCCCACTGCCCTAGGGATAGCTGACCGTGGTCTTGTATGAACCAATTGATCTTTAAGATTTTGACTCCTTGTGAATGCAAATAGTGGAGGGGGCAAGATGTCTGTGCCTGCATTAAGAATACCCCAATGTTTTCTGATGATCTTCTGGATCTGGTTCGATTGAGTGCCAAAAGTATTCACACATGTAATACGTTCTTGTTTAGTTTTTGGCATCGAGGGTTCCAACAGGCTCTCTCGATTGTTGTTGAAAGCCCTCTTCTTGGACCTTCGTATCAGATGTTTTGGATACTTTTTTTCAATCAGGTTTGTCTCCAGGTTTTTTGAATGCTCATGAAAACTGTCCTTGGTAGAGCAGTTCCTCTGTATTCTTAGAAACTGCCCATAGGGCAAATTGTCTCGTAAGGCCTTTGGATGACAGCTTTTATAGCTTAGCAGAGAATTCTTTGCCATTGGTTTGCGATACAGTTCTGACTGCAAGCCCATTGGCGTAGCTGTTATCCTAAGGTCCAAGAAAGCAAGATGGTGTTTGCTATATTCTACAGTGAAGCGTAGAAAATTATTTCTACTGTTCAACCAGGAGTGAAAAGTTAATAGTTCATCAGTTGACCCTCGCCATATGACTAAAACGTCGTCAATATAACGTTTCCATAGATGAAGAGAGTTGAAAAAAGGGTTGGTGTGGTTAAGAATAAAGTACTGTTCGAATTTATGAACATATAAATTTGCGAGGCTCGGGGCAAAAATGCTGCCCATACTGGTCTCTGAGACCTGTAAAAAAATGGAGTCCTCGAACTGAAAATAATTTTATGTCATCGCCAGGTTGGCCAAAGTCATGATGAAAGGGACTGGCGTGATGGAGTCCAAATCACGTTCCAATAGTAAGGTCTCTATCACTTCGAGGGTCTCTATCTGAGGCATGGACGTATACAGAGACTCTACGTCGAAGTATACTAGTAGGTCAAGACCCACATCAAACTCTACATCTGGTAAGATTCTCAAAACGTCCTTGGTGTCCTGTATGAACGTTGGCATTTCCCGGACCATGGGTCTTAAAAATTTTCCACAAAGGTAGATAAGGGTTCTAGCAATGACCCTATGCCCGATATTATGGGGCGGCCTGGAGGTGGTCTCTGTACTTTATGTATTTTGGGGAGTACATAAAAGTACGGCATCACAGGATGAGTCGTTCGTAAATACAGTGCCTCTTTTGCTGTTATCCACCCCTCTGATAATGCTTCTTTTACATTATGGGCGATGGTGACCGATAGTCTCTCTGTCGGATCCACAGTTAGTTTCCGATAGGCCTTGGTATCATTAAGTTGCCGAAGGCACTCTTCTCGGTAAGTGGAGGTATCAAGTAGTACTATTGCTCTTCCCTTATCGGCAGGTTTGATCACCACCGAATCATCTTTGGTTAGGTTTCTTAAGGCATCTTGTTCTTTCTTAGGAAAATTGATAAAAGGTTTGTGATTCTGTTGGAACAAACTTCTTATATCGCTATCCACCGCTTCTTCAAAGGCTAAGACCTTCGCTGGAAGACCTGTCGTTGGTGGATTATAAGTAGATGGTCTCTTCAAACCTGTATTGTCATCCTCGATGGTTAGATCCGCTGTGTCTTCGTTTTTTTTTGCAAAGAGGAAATGTAGGCGGATCTTCCTAAAGAACTTACTCATCTCAATGTGAGTAAGGAAAGGGTCACCGGTATTTGTGGCCACAAAACCTAGCCTCCTATTTAGTACTTTCTTTTCAATATCCCAGAGTGTGCGTGAACTCAAATTCATCACGAGGCTGTCCCTGATGTCGTCGCCATCGTTTGTTCCTGGGGAATTGTCTTCCCGTTCCTCAAGTCCATAGTCTGTGGGAGGAGATGCCACTGTACCTGACCTTGTTGTTGTGCTCGCCTCCTCCCTCTCAGTCTCCCTCTGCCATATCCTAAAAAAGACTGGGAATTAAAATCAGGGTAGAATTGTTGAGAGCCAAATGGGACCATCGGTTGGGGAAAAGGAGCTCCTTGTGGCCAAGGGTTCGGTTGCCACCATGGTGGAAACATTGGTTGGGTGTAATTCTGATTAGATCCTCTCCAGGTCTTACGGTTCCCTCTAGCTCAGTTTCTGTGGGTACTGTTCGCCGAGTTTGATGAATCTGAATCGCTTGAACCCTCTCCTGAACTGGAGGTACCATAAGTGGACCCTCCTTTTCGTCCTTTCGTATTATAAGCAACAGGGACATAGGAGTCACTTGTGTAAGGGTGTACTCGCTCTGTTGCAAACTTGGCCAAATCCTTCTTAAACTTCTCAAGTTTATTAAAGAGAATCGAGTCCTTAAACTCTGTTAGTTTTATTGTTCTCGTCTTGGCTCTTAGCGAAGGCTTTACCTTAGAGCGTAGTTCTAATCTGTCCCTCAAGTAACTGAATCCTCAAGTAACTGAATCTCGACCATGATCTTATCGGCCGCTTTCTTCGCTGTTTTGATTATTAACACGAGCCAATTGCGGGTACATTTCCACGCGATCAAAGACCAGTGTTTCAGAAAGTCTTTGTCGTCCAGAAAAAGACTGGGTGCGTTAGTCACAATCAACCCACTCGGTGCACAGTTACCACGTAGGTATTCCGCCATTGTTATACCGTGGACACAAATACGTGACTGGCTTTTTTTCAAAATCAGGATTTTAGCCCAACCCTCATCACTATTGACCTGAGGGGTCGGTATATTATCGAGAATACTAGGATTTTCGTCTAGAATGGATTGCATTTCGGCTTTGTCAAAAGCCAAACCAAGGTTCGTAGCCATTATTGAATTAGAAATGTCAACACTCAGCACATACACTCAAAAGCTAACAGGAAAGTATCCTATAGTCAAGGGATCTCTCCAACCCCCACCTGGGGTATGTTTATTTAGAAGGAATGAAGGACCCGCAGCCTTGGCTGCACAAGAGCATGAACACAACAGGGATGGGAGGGTCCAAGGGAATATTTACCGACCACACACAGCTATAGCCCCCTAATAATACAGTTTCTAACAACAAAGAATAGCGGTGGGTCAAAAGAACAGAAAAAATGACTGAGCAACTGACAACATGTACTACTCGGCAGTATTTAGTGACATAACTTCACTAAAATCCGTAAGGTACTTCATTCGTATGAGAAGAAAAATACCCATCAGTAGTCAACCTGTGCCGCCCTTTTCATCATCTGGGTTCCTTCTTACCACGAAGGAAAGTAGTTTTCATCAATACTTAGAGTATTAGTCTAAAAAGGAGCCCAGTGACATATGAAATATTTTATAGGCGGTAGGAGACAACTGTTAAGCAGTGCATGAACAATAAGTGATAAGGGAAAAAGTGAACAGGTGCTCTTTGAGGCTAAAATTAGATAGACAGGTGGAAAAAGTATTTTAATAAAGACCTCCCTGCTTCTAAGTCAATAAAAAAGTAGTGCGATTCTAGTAGTTTTAACTAATGGCTACTATTAAATTCTATACTGGTCGACATGTTTCTGCAGATTTAAAGGACCCCAGTGGTATCCACTGCTTTCTTCAGGACTGGTAACGCTGCTGCTTAAAAACAGAGTGAGAAAAGTGTAGAAATTATAATGAAAATGTATCACCTGGGTATTGTGAAAGAATCATTCTCCCAGCTGGTTGTTCCACATTCCAGACGAATAGGACACACATAGACAGTTGCAAAGAGAGACAAACACATAGTTAGCACAGACTTGGTGTTCAATATATCACATTATTTGATTTATCAAGTTCACATTAGGAAAACTATAAACTATTTGTTTTACCTGTGTTCTATCAATATCAATTTAACAGAGCTACATTATTCTGTTATCTACACTCTCACTTACCAAATTGAGTAGGAGAGTAAAGCCCCACCTCACCTGGCTACGGCGCAGGTAGTTGAAGCACCGCTCTAGTGGGGAGAAAGTAGGAGAGATTCACAAAGACATGTCAGCCACAGCTGACTTCGCAACAGACATTTTCGTTAGCTGAGCGTGCACAGAGGTTAACATAGTTGAGGCCATTTTCGAGTGGTCTGTTTGGTGTTCATATTATTTAAGATAATGGAAGAACCAATATGCTCAATTCACCAATCACCAGACCCGTTGTTTTATAAAAATGATGGTTTAGTAAAATAACACAAAGAACAAATCTCATTTCGGCGATATAGTAAAGACTCGCAAATTTCGCAAGCCAAGTACTTATGTATTTTTTTAAAAGGACCGCATGGATTGGATGTTAGTAGGGCACTCAGATCGTTTTTGTCGTGCACCTACAGCCATTTATAGCGGCTCACTATGTGTTTGCGATCCCCTGTTTTTAATTACGATCTACCGCACGAGGCCAAGGAACAGAAAATAAAAATACAAGAGGAGAGACAGAGAGTGGTGGCTTCTCCTACCTCACCGTCGGTACTCCGGGCGTCCCTCTGGGCCGTCTCGGGGAGGTACAGGACCGGTGAAGCGCTGCAGTATTTACTTCCTCATTCTGTCGGGCGTCATGACGTCAGACGCATACTGCCGTATCACATGCCCTCAAGTATCTTGGGAAATGTAATTAGTATGGCTTTTCTGCGATGTTATACACCATCAGTGGTGATGATAAGCACGATGTATTGTAGCTGTATAGTCGTATATTACACTTTTTCCATCATGTGTGTTAAAGACAGCTAAGAGTCTATCTTATCATATTTAGAATGTTGTGTTCATGATCATATTACGAACAAGACCTGTGGTAGACAGTATCATTATTATACATGCGGGGGGGAGGGGGGGTGCTCCGTTGTGCATGACAGGATCCAATCAGAATTCACTTATGGCTATGTAGAATTACCATAAGTTGGGAATACCAGAAACACCTACGGAATATCATCATGTAAGCCTTCCTGATCTTAAAGAAGTTTACATTTAAGATGTTGTGTTTATGATCATATTGTGAACAACTCGTGGTGTACAGTATCATTGTAGTCAAACAGAATGTACAAGGTTATCATATTCCGAGGATAAAAAATTGATGCTCAAAGTGACATCCACGGAATATCATCATTCAGACCTTCCTTATCGGAATTAAGTGTGTACACCCACTTTTGCTCCTTCTTGAACAGAAACTTATTCACATCTGCCACATGACTAGGGATCAGAGGTTGTTCTATTATAGTCCATTTGAAGTCACTTGAGACATGTCCTACCTCGAGAAAATGGTTGGTCAATTTTGTTGATTGTTTACGACATCTAATCGTGCTCTTATGCTCTGAGATGCGTGTTTTTACTTTACTCGTGGTCATGCCCACATATTTTAGATCGCAGGGGCAGGTTATCAGATAAATAACATTCTGGCTGTTACAATTCGTAAACCGCCTCTGCTCCCAGGGACGCTTACTTCCTATATCAATGCTCGTAGTCTTTGTGGTTTGGGGCCAAGCCGCACAGCTCCCACAGGGATGATGACCCGTGACGGCTGGCATGTCCCATAGTGTGCCCACTGCCCTAGGGATAACTGTCCGTGGTCTTGTATGAACCAATTGATCTTTAAGATTTTGACTCCTTTTGAATGCAAATAGTGGAGGGGGCAAGATGTCTGTGCCTGTATTCAGAATACCCCAATGTTTTCTGATGATCTTTGGTTCAGCCAGGAATGAAACGACATGAATTCATCCGATTCTCCGTTCCAGATGAGGAGGATGTCATCAATGTATCTCATCCAGAGACCGAGACGGTCTCTGAATGGATTGAATGTGTTCAGGACGACACCACCCTCAAATGTTGACATATATATAATAGCCACATCAGGAGCGAATGGAGCCCCCATTGCTACGCCCTTAGTTTGGAGGAGGAACTGATTCTTAAAGATAAAAAAGTTTTTCGTCATTGCTATCCTTAATAAGGCTACAATGAATTCCGTTGGAACTGCCACAGGTGCTGGTCGCTGTTGTAGAGATCTGTTTGCTACAGCTAGAGCTTCCTCCTGGGGGATACAGGTATACAAGGACACGAAGTCACATGTAGCCAGAATCTGCCTATTCGGATCAAATGGTAGTGCCTCCACAATATTGATGGTGTGCATCGTGTCGCGTAGGTATGTCTGGGTTGATTCTGCGACTGGTTTCAGAAAGAAATCCACATATCTTCCGAGTGGTTCGAGCATGGAATCACAACCCGAGATGATGGGGCGTCCCGGGGGGTCAACCATGCTCTTGTGGATTTTTGGTATGGTATAGATTGTTGCTAATCTTGGATTCTTTTGATTAGGATAGTTGAACTCATTCTCTGAGAGAGAACCCTGGTCCAAGCCTTCTCTGGTGACTTCCAAAATTTCAATAGCCAATGGTAGTGAAGGAGCTGACCTGAGTGGTTTGTAGCTGAACCCATCGTTCAGTTGCCTAAGGATCTCAGACTCGTATTTAGAGACATCCTGGACAACAATTTCCCTGCCTTTGTCGGCTGGTTTGATGATAACGTCTTTGTTTCTAGCTAAAGACTGGAGTGCCGCCTTCTCTGTTTTGCTTATGTTGTACTTGGTATATGATTTTTCTTTCAATGTTTGGTTGACATCTCTCCAAACGACAGCCTCATATGCCAGGATCTTGTGTTACATGGCATGTGCTGGGGGAACAAAGGTAGACGGAATCCTCGAGGCAGTATGGGACTGATTTTGATAAGGTGGAGAATTGCGAAAGAAATACTTCAACCGAATCTTTCTGAAAATTTTTAAAAGTTCAGTCCTCACTGTAAAATTGTCTGGTACGTTGGTAGGGACATAGGATAATCATTTGCTCAGCACCCTCTGTTCATCCTCACTTGGGTTATAATTCGATATGATGACCACCGGATTCAAAATGGATGTAGGGTTTACCACCGGTATGTCTTGCGGCGTGTTGTTCTCTCGCCGTGTTGTTCCTGCTGGAAATGAACCTGCTTCTGTGGTTGGCCTCTGCCTCCATCCCACGTGCCGGTACTCTGTTGTTGGCCACGTTGTTGGCCCCTGGACCAGTTGTTGCCCCTGCCTCTGGGAGGTCTCCATGGTCCTTGGCCCTGACCTAAAAAAGGGTTGTATTGATTCTGATGGTATCCGTAGTCTTGGTAAGTGTAGGCGTTGCTAGGACCTGCTTGATCTTGTTCGCCCTCAGAGCTATATGAAGAATCAGAAAAGGTTGTATAGTTGCGTCTGCCTCGGTAAGAACCCCGACCTCTGTTAGTAAAACGACCTTGGTTGTCCTGGCGGTAGTAATCGTCTTGTGAGTAGGGATAGGTTTTCTTTTTATCATACAGGTGCAAATCCCGTGCAAGTTTCTCCAACTTCCTGTTTTGCGTGGTTAGTTCGAAATCCTTGAGGGAAGTGTCAAGGTTAATTAGGGTCTCCTTGGCATTAGTGAAGTTGGTATCGCCAGCAATCTCTGCAGGATTCCCAATCCCATCATCGATCTAGGAGACAAGCAACCTCTGGTATGTCTTGTCCACCTTTTTACTGTGCTAAATTAAATCAATTTAAAACATAATCTGACTTATGCACCTAACGCAATTAAAATGTCAATTCATCGCTCATTGAATAGGTTGCCTGCCCCGTCCCCGTCCTGATGAAGACCCCGAAGCAAGGATACAAATAACACCTGCAATTGTTAGAGGGTCGAAACTTCGACAGCTTTTATGTTTGTTCAGCTTCACCCCAAGAGCTAGTCATTTATTGCGATATGTGGAGCATGATCTTTACTTAATGATTTATTGAATCTATGTTCTTTTTCTTTGTCTATTTTTGAATTTGATACATAGCACATTGTGTCCGACAGGCCGGTTTTTATATTGTCACTATCCTATACCCACACCACCCTGCACTATAGCACTTCCCTCCCTTCCAGGGGCACTATGAATAATATGTGATTATTTATTTAAACTAATGATGATCAGCATATACCTACATTGTGAATAAATAACAATGCAGGTCAAATTGAGTTTTTCTATTGTTATTTAATTGTTTGAATTTGTTGTTCATTGCTGGGACCCCTCTTCTCAGTACGTATGGGTGCAGGAGGCTTGTATCCAGACCTTAGAGATCACGGCTCAGGCCGCATCTCTCAGACTCTGCCTACATGCGACAGGATGTCTGTGTGCCGCAAGCTTCAGACTGCATACAGTGCGCCCAGGCCCCAAACTCTGTGCAGCTCCCCTCAGATTTATCACCCAGCCCCATGGCTCTGACTCTGTGTGCACAAGACCCCTGTCTCTGACTGTTCGCTCCAGTTTAAGGCTTTTGCTGCTCAGCAGGCCTATGGCTGTCTAGCGAAACAGGCCTCGTGGTGCTTAAGTTTAGCATTGTGAGGTTCAGTCTCCAAGTACACGTTTATTTTACTTTGCCATTTTGTATAGCGCGAACAAGACCCTATGGGGTATCAGAGCACTTTATAATTACCAGTATGCACACATTTATTTGAAATTAATATGCAGCTGTATTTCCATATATCTGACACCAGCAGCCTTAGTACTTTTAATCTGTTCAAAATGCACCTGGCTGCCAGTAAATACAGGTAATCCCGTTCCCGCTTTCAGTATTGCTGAAATAAAATGTTTTTAAATATCCACGGTCCGGATCGCATTTCATTCCAAGTCAATTCAGAAAAGCACGCCTCTTAACACTATATTTTCAGCAGTGAGCGAGGGGAACAAACCTGAGACCTGCAATGGACCGCTGATCACTCTTTTCTTAAGTGTTTCTCTACTACTAACTTTTTAAGGACATTGCAGATGCCCCAATACGTGTAAATCAACCCTATTACACTGAAAAAAATGAACACACGTTACCTCATTGTCTTTAAGCCTAGGAGACAGATCATAGTCTTTCTCACTGGAACAGACATGGCATGAATCGGGTAGTAGAACCTACTTGTTCAGGTGATTGAGGAATGAAGATTACTGGCCTCTCTCTGGCGAGGACGGTCTCTCTGCAAATTAGTTTTAGTTTTCCATGGCACGAGAAGGGCAAGGGGGAGGGTGGCTGTTTGATTTTAATTGCAGCTCTTCTGATAGCTGAACATGATGCGGCGGGACGGTGCAAGTAGGCAGCTCTGCTGCGAGCGCCATTCGTTTGCGCAAATAGCTCTAGCCAGCCTCAAACAAACGGAAGCAGGATGTGACGTCAGCGGCACCAGGAATCAATCACCTTTTCTGACGAAATACTTTGGCCCTGGGGCGTACCATTTAATTCAAGAGGAGGCCGTGCACCATTTAATTTATGAAAGATGCTTGGTTGGAGCAAGCAAGCCTCTTTCTGAATTAAATGGTGCACGGCCTCCTCTTGAATTAAATCAAGCAGCCACCCGCCCAAGCTGACTGAGGGCCCCCCCCGCAACACACGGGCTGCGGGGGCCTGTGTTACGCCCCTGCCTAGTCCATTCTGATTTATTTTGACAACTTCTTGCTTCGGCATATGATCTAGCTAGACCAAACGCCAAAAGGAGCTTTGAAGGTTTTTCATTTTTTGCTAAACCTGACTTCGCTCATGCCACCGTCGAAAGGAGATGGCTGCTTAGGGCATTGATGACCCCATTTCAGGCTGCAGGGACGCTGTTTTTTTTATACAAAATCCTGCCATGTTGAGGGTGATCTACAAAGGTCAAAACATCAGTTATACTCTGAAGTTCAAGCTCAGAAACTCTTGGACGATATTATGGCAGGGAATATTGGGGGTAAAACATAGAAAATGTGTACTCAACTAGTACAAGCCAGGATTTCAGGCTGATGAAGTGTGGTTCTACGGGATATGGGAATTCGGCAAGTCATACTTAAAGGAGGAGGAGGTTAGGGGAGAGGAGGGGTGGCACAGAGTTCTTCACACAGGCTCATGCTTGAGCCTGGTTGCCTGATTTTTGGTGGAGGGTGGGGGAAGATCAGAGGGGGGTTGTCAGACAGGGGAGGACAGGAAATAAGTTAGGTTCACAGTGCTTCTTAGACTTGATACACATTTATGTAGTACTTTTCAGTCAAAAGATAGAGAGCTCGGGTGGTGGGGCTTAAGGGAGATGGGATTTCAGGTGGAGGCCTGCATTACAAACTTGTATAGGGGTACTGAGAGTGGCGTTCATGAATATGTGGTTTAAATGATGTGAAGAAAAGAGACAAAGTGGTGGTTGGGTTACAGTCGCTGGGCGCTAACATAATTTGTCTTCAGGAGACATATATAGATGGCTCACAGGTAAATAATCTAAATACACTGGGATTCGGGGAGATAAGTGCAACGACACGGGTCCAAGGTACAGGGGTCGTGATTTTGGCCAAAGGAGGGGGGCTTTAGTTTAAGTGATAATGCTTAGATAACTTTGGCCGTTGGGCGATCAGCGTGCCAGTATGGGACAGAGAAGAAGTTAACGTTGAGACCAGGTTAATTTTAAATGCAGAACTGCATGTCCCATAATGCCTTTGACTAAAAAGAAAGGTTGTCTTGCAAAATGCCTTGGTGTAATTTTAATTACACTGGAATAATTGGAGTCAATGTTGTGATTCCGCGTTTCTCCTTGACACAATAACCAATATTTGTGTGATTATGTCTTCATAACTAACTCATTTGAGGTGAAAATTACCACAGAAGCAACACCATTTGTCAACTAAGTGGCTGACCGAGCTGTTGGTAATGTTTTTTTTAATTTAGCTCTATTTTCTTAGTGCAAAATGCATCCTCACGTCCATTTTTCCCTAGGAAAATAGTGCTAAATGCCAGAAGTGAGTTGGAAGAAAAATGTTGCTGCTATTTGGGTTCTGTTACATTTAGCACTATTTTGTAGCACGAAGTGCAATCTCGGGTTTATTCTGTACACGAGGGGGCATTATTGCTCTAAGAAAATCACGCTAAATGCGGAATTGCTCTTCTTGCATAATTACATAGAATTTCATTTAAATTTGTGTTATTTGTGTAGTTATGCAACAGCAAATTACAAGAGTTATGCACACCCTTAGCTTGCACTAGTTTGACATCCGGCCACTTAGCAACTAAATGAGCATCTTGTGAATAGTGAAACAATCCTAAATAGAATGAGAAGTAGAATGGAATTATTGATCGAGTCACAATGCACCAGAAACACTTGTCTTCAACAGGGAAGCAGTTATGAAATGTGACTTACAAGATTGAAGATGGGAAAAATGATGCTAACTGTCAGCTCCAAAACGTAGGCCTGTCAAATTTCCCCTTGACCTATGATTTTAGTTCCATCTACCTCTTTTCTCCCTGTCTTTCATGTATTGTATACATGTCCAAAACAGATCAAATAATTCAAGAAACAGGTTAGGAAACACAAGAAAGATAAATACAACACATGTTCTACTGTAAAGTAATTACTCATTTTATAAAAATAAAACAAATAAGGTGAAAATGAAATGTTTTCAAAGCATGTCCTTGTGGAGATGAGGCTCCTGTTATGCACAGATTTCTTGTTAGCACTTTAATGACAAAGCTAATCTTGAGAAACGCGGACAGTGGACTGCTACAGAGTGTCTCACCCACACTCTTATATCCCCAAAGAGAAGTACGTTACACAATATATATCCATCGAGCTAGAATGCGTGCTAAGACCGGGAAGGACTTTTTCCCGTTAGTGTATTACGGCACCAAAACCAAGTGCCTTTTACATGGTGACAATGCCTTTTATATAATGATGCTTGGATTTTAAGATTTCTGAAATACATAACCCATAATTGGGTGGATCTTAATTATGTATTCCACAATTAGTTACTTTCTGTTAGTATGAATTATCGTGAATTTTTCCCTGTTTTAATATAAACAGTTAATTTGCTTACAGTACTAAACATAGAATTGGAAGAATCTTGTGCTCATTTTACCAAACCAATCCCCTGAATAAGTCCAATCTCTTTGGACAAAACGCATTGGCTGGCTTTTACAATGCTAAAAAGAAGCATGACTAAAGGTGCAATAGTCTTTGGATATATGAAAATCATCATGGCTAATTGCTATTTTTTTTTAATGATCATGGATATGTTGAATGTGGTGCACCCTTGCTTGTGATGGTTTAGACAAAATTAATCTTATATGTTTATATAGCTACTCTAATCTCAGCCAGCCTGACTTTAGCAGTCGCTCAAGTGCCCCTATGCAGCAGAGAAGCCTCCAGAAAACCTTTAAAATTATGGGGTGTAAATCACAGCATGTCACCAAGGGTGTTGCTTGGTCAGTAAGATTGGGGGAGGTGAGCTTCAGATTTTCCAACAATTACACTGCCATATAATGTTAAAATACGTTATATGACAACAAAGGCGTGCGAGAGGGGCTAAAGGGGCAATGGAGAGGGAGACTAATGTAGTTTGGTAGAGGTACTAAGTGAGAGAAAACACATCATTTTGTAAAATAACCAACATTGTTGAAGACTTTCAAAACAGGGAGGAAAAAATGTGTGCACGTTTTTCTCTGTGTGAAGGTAAAAATTCCTGTCGAAATATAACAGACACTTCACCATACCAGACTAAAAGCACATGTAGCCAACTATTTAGCAGAGCATACATTTATTAGGGGATTGTTACATCCCCAAAGCTGGGCCCCTGCTTGTCATTGAGCATTGTAAGAGTGGCTGGCCTATGTCCATTGCATAGAAAACTTCATTTTTAGTTAATCTTATTGAAAAAAATTTAAGCCACAGTGTTTAGAAGCATTTTTGTGTGGAAATTATGAAAGTATGTAAAATAATTAGTGGTTTGATAAGCAAACTTACTTTTCCAATAGTGGAGCAGGCACCAGGCTTGGGAGCTTAATTGCAAGACTCCTTTTTGAAAAAAGGATGCAAATGATGTATTTATTCAGCATTTTTTCAAGGGAACTTGTTTGAAAAACAAATTTTAATATATTATTGAAGATTCCGTGGTAAATATTTAAATCAAATATAACTACTAGGAATACTGGCCAAGTAGGCCATGGGTGCCTATTATGCCAGTGCTTTATTCAGCTAGAGTATGGATTCTTATTTTTCCTATGCTGGTGATTACACATTGAAATTAATCACTGACGGGCACTAGGGTGAACTTGAAGTGCAGATAAGCTCAGGGAAGTAAGAACGTAGGTAAAACTTTCTTCTCATTAATTTGTTCTATTTACTCATTTGAGACAGTCAGTAGCAATAACAACGGACACCTATCTATAACGGTGATTTGCTTCAAATGGAACCTAAAGGTATGCATACACCAACTGCAGTACCAGCAAATATTGATTACAGTAGACCATGGGTACTCACAAACTTTTTCTCTGGGCCAAATTTACAGTGTGATTTGTGTCCGAAGGCCACTCCGGTAGGGGTTGGGGGGAGGGGGTGGGTCCGTAGGGGGCAGGGCTAGAGTAAAAGAATCACTACTGTTACAAAACATTACTCGACAATGCTGTATTTCCAAAGCAGACATAACTACAAGTAACACATTTTAATAATCATGTTTTTATTATCAGACAATAGCAATCTTAAGAGGGATTGCATGGAAATTTGCAGTAACTGGATATTCAGCACATGTCCATTGCAGCATAGGCTTTTGAGTCCAAAAAATCGGTACGTTAAAAGACAAACACTACAAACTCATTTTACATTTCATGTCACCAATTAGTTTCCTGTAATCTGGTACCAAGTCTGAAACGGCAAGCCTCAAGAGCGGATCCAGATGTATGTCTGTAAGCTTATTTCTGAGTTTGCTCTTCAACAGTCCCATTGTGAAAAAAGAACTTTCACAAGCATATGTTGACCCAAACATACAAATTACCTTTTCGGCCTCTGTAAAAAGAAGAGAAAACTTGTCAGAAGGTACAATTTTCCAGAATTCCTCTGGTGCTTGACCCAAAAAAGAGTCTTTGAGGGCTGAATTGTGCTGCATGTCAATCAGCTCTATTCCTGCTTGAGCCCTTTCCATGCCAATAAGGGCAACCATGTCAAGATTTCGCGCACTCACCATCCAGGGGTTTTCGACCAGCTTGAACAGAGGGGTGAGGACTCTGAATTGAGACACTGCCACTGCTACTGACCAGATTGGACGGCGTTCGTGACAGCGAAGGCTCGCTCATCTACCCACGCCTCGCGGAACCCGCTCCGCGGGTCCCGCTTCGGATTCCCTGCGTTTGGTGCTTCGGTGGGGCTTGAAGGCAAAGGGCTGCGAGCGGCAACCGGGACTCGCATTCCCAGGAGTCCCGGTGTGCGTGAGTGGCCGAGTCACCTGGCCCCGCTCTCCCTGACCGCCTCGCCCCGCCCCCATCTGCTGCAAAAGGGGCTCGGACTCACTACTTCCTGGGACACTGCCACTGCTACTGACCAGATTGGACGGCGTTCGTGACAGCGAAGGCTCGCTCATCTACCCACGCCTCGCGGAACCCGCTCCGCGGGTCCCGCTTCGGATTCCCTGCGTTTGGTGCTTCGGTGGGGCTTGAAGGCAAAGGGCTGCGAGCGGCAACCGGGACTCGCATTCCCAGGAGTCCCGGTGTGCGTGAGTGGCCGAGTCACCTGGCCCCGCTCTCCCTGACCGCCTCGCCCCGCCCCCATCTGCTGCAAAAGGGGCTCGGACTCACTACTTCCTGGGACACTGCCACTGCTACTGACCAGATTGGACGGCGTTCGTGACAGCGAAGGCTCGCTCATCTACCCACGCCTCGCGGAACCCGCTCCGCGGGTCCCGCTTCGGATTCCCTGCGTTTGGTGCTTCGGTGGGGCTTGAAGGCAAAGGGCTGCGAGTGGCAACCGGGACTCGCATTCCCAGGAGTCCCGGTGTGCGTGAGTGGCCGAGTCACCTGGCCCCGCTCTCCCTGACCGCCTCGCCCCACCCCCTTTAACCTAGCTGATTGGCCCTTTGGACTCACAAATACAAGGCTACTCCGCTGCGTGGGAGCGCGCGGGAGCGACCGGGGCGAAGACCGGGCAAAGAGCGGGCCGTTTGAGGCCGTTCGAGGTCTGAGCGGTCTGGTCTGGGCCCCCCCTCTTTCGCCCGTTCCCCGTAGGCCCACCCCTCCTGGACGCCAAGATAACCGTGGAAAATGCCGCTAAGATCAGGGAAGGAACGTTCTTTCCAAATCAATACTCCCAATGGTGTCGTTTCTGGTCCCTTGGATGCTTTCATAACACGGGCTACTGGTATTTTAGAAAAGGAAATCGCAATGGTTGAGAAAAGATTGTCAATAGACTTAATCAACGGGAAGCGATCATCATTGGGGGCCTTAGCCACATCTATCTCCCCTCCACCCTCTGTACCACATGCTGCCTTTAATTGTGTCCACACCATCTCTACGAACGCAATAGTCCATTCAGAAAATATTGGGGATAGCCGAGCTAGGGAAAAAATGAATAGTGTAAATACTTCCAAAGATACTCAGGGGGAGGGGGCGGAGGATAATGACTCGTTGATCAGCGAGGAGCAGGATTTTAGCCAGCTTACTGGAACTCCTCCCCTCAACCAGTCCAACATGTCAATATCATCTGAAAATGTTTACCCCCCTATATCTAACTCTGGCCCTAATACTAAAAAAAGAAAACGGGATACTGGAATGACAGGGGGAAAAAAGCTAAACATTGGTGAAGTAAATAAAGTTCAAGGGGAATGGGGCCCGGGGCCCGAGCCTCATCCAAACCCGCCAAAACCCTCGACACATAACAACATGCTATGCCCCACCCTTTTGGCTTTGGGTTCCTCAACCACCTGTCCCATGTGCCTCAATAGTGACGAGGTTCTGCTGGCAAAAATGGAGGCCATGTTTAAAACATTACTCATACCAATCCTTGAGCGGACCAGGCTTATGACCACTAAAATTGATAGCATGGTGGATTTGATCCATTCAAACCATACGATGCTTCAAGCATTATCTGGTTTGAATAATATGGGTGCGATTGCTGTACCAGCACCCAGTAGGGTCCCCAGTAATAACAACAATATGGATAAGGGTAAAATTGCCCCCAATAAAACCATAGGAATGAATAACATCACATCTAAAGGGGGCAAAACAACCAACACCATCCCTATTAACTCCTTAGGAGCTGGTTCGCAAACTCAGGTATTAAAGCCCCAATCAAAACCAGTGGTTAAAGAAAACACTGGTGGGCGTCAAACTATGGGTCCTCCTATACAACCTAACTTAAATCTCCCTTCTCCAAGTAACTCAAGAGCCCAACGTACTGCTTCTTCCAATCATTGGGAGAGGGGGCGTAAAAGACCAAATACTCCCAGTGTTGATCTTCCACCTGAAGCAGCCCTACATACCATCGTTTTGACCGGCGTAGCCCCATTAAAACCAGGTGCAAGGGAATCTTATGGCGATCTTTTTAATAAAGTCACTTTTTGGCTGAACAAAAATCGCCCGTTACCCCCTTCCACCCCCACGGAGATAATGTATGTGAGGAGAGTAGATTGGGTTGGGCCGGAGGAGATTGTATCCTTATTTCGCTTAAAGACTCATGGGTGGTAGATGTTATTAAACGAGAACCTAGGTTCGCAAGGCAGGGGGATGTACAAACTTTAGCATTATCTTATTTTTATCCGCGCAGGCAAATACCCTTCCAATCTTTCCCACTGTTTCGTAAAGGTCCTGCTGCAAGACATCCCCCGGCATTAACCCCGCTTGACTACCAGCGCCCCTTTCTTTTTAATCGTTTTGGCCCCCTCTCTGGACTAGAAGCTGTAGATTGACTTAATGATTCTTCTAGTGAGCCTCTGATTGGTAGTGTGACAATGCTAGAACCCACTGATTTTAACATGGTGTGCCCAACTGAATTACCCAATCGAGTAGATGGGGTAGGAGACCGAACAGTAGTATTAAACAGTCCTCGACCATACCTTGCTACCCAGGGGTCTTTGATAGGCAATAAAATTAAAAAAATTATTGACGCTCCAGTAGAGCGTGCCAAGAAACTAGTGGTTAATGCCAATACAGGGGTCCCTTATGGACCTGCTCAGCCCCTACACCCTCTGTTGCCAGATAACCCGAAAGATTGTTTAAAAATTCTGTGCTGGAACATAGCGGGTATTAAGGCGCGCTTTGCGTCTACGGATTGGTTAAACTTTATGGACAACTACGATATTATCCTGTTGCAGGAAACATGGGCAACTGAGCCTGTCCATAAGTTGGGTTATATACATTTTTTCAAACCCGCAATCAAAGGAGGCAAAGGGCGGGCTGCAGGAGGCTTGTTGATCTGGGTAAAACAATCCCTGGGCCTCTATCCACTGGAGCTCCCGGTAGAGAGTCAAGATCTTCTCGCTATCAGAATAAATAAAGGGAGCAAGCAAATTATGAACATTGTTAACATCTATGCAAGAGGCCTGCCTGGTGGTCGAAGCCCACCCCTGTTGAAACTCGTTGATCATATGATAATGAAAATGGGTGGTGGTATTACTACCATTCTTGCTGGCGATTTAAATTGCACTATAGAACCAGTGTTAGATATGGGAGACCCATGGATTATGGAAGATGATGCTGTATGGGGTGTTCCAGATTTACAAGTGGAGAAGAAGGCTAAAGTAACAGAGGCTGCAGTGTCCTGGATGGCTTTTTGTTTACAAAATGGGTTCCGTGCATGTAATGGCCGCTCTGCCTCAGATGTGAAGGGAAATTGTACCTTCGACAATGGCCAGAGGCAGAGCCGCATTGACTATATTTTATTGGACATGGAACATTGGGCACTGCTAATCGACATGGTAGTATTAGAGCGCCCGGAAAGCGATCACAACCCACTGTCCTTGTTACTAAAGACACCGGATTTAAACAGACACGAGGAACCATCTCTTACTCATACAGGGGATGTTCATCTTACCAACGACAGGAGGAGATTGAAGTGGTCACGGGTTATGGAAGATGAGTGTTTACTAAATAATATTAATGTCGTAGTTGAGAATGCACTTAATGAAATGTTGCAAATAGATATAACGGGGGTGGATGCTGAAGCAGCCAATAGTGTGATGGGTGTTCACATTAATTGTTTTGAAAATGTAAAGACCCTGTTATCTAAACCATGTGGAAATGTTGCTGTTAGAAGTAATTGTTTGCCCCAAAAATGGTATAATAAGGAATGTAGAGAGGCACATACAGCTCTCATTTCTGCCATAAAATCTAGGAACAAGGTTGGAGTGAGAGCTGCTAGACTCTACTATAAAAAAATCCTTAGTAAAGCTAAACGGGAGTGGGAGGATGAATTTTGGTTAGACCTCCTGGAGGCCTCCAACACCAACAATCAAAAAAAGTTTTGGGACTTGGTTAAATGGGGCAAAAAAATAGATTCTTCCACTCCGGGAAATAATGTGCCACTTGAGGATTGGGTTTTATTTTATTCGGCCCAGTTTAAAGGTGGCAACGATGAGAGTATAAACCGCTTATGCAATGTACCCAGGCTGACCCCACCAAGTGAAAAACTTACCTTTACGGTTGCTGAGGCAGAGTTGGCATTGGCACTGACTCTCCGAGGTAAAGCCCCCGGTATGGATTTGATCCCTGCTGATCTGTTTAAATCTAATCCCACCCTGTGGCTGCCGTATATTACTAGGATAGCTAATATACTGGCTCTTGGAAAGGGGCCGAGATCGTCCCAATTTACAAAAAGGGTGATAAATCCATCCCGGGCAATTACCGCCCTATCAGTTTAATCGATTCGATTCAAAAGATAGTGGCGCGTATGGTCCTGGGACGGGTCCAGGGATGGATTGAAATGGAGAATATTTTGTCACCCATGCAGGCGGGCTTCAGATCGGGAATGAGCACCATAGATCAGGTTTTTAGATTCTGCCTGATCTATTGGAAGGAGGTTTGGTTGGGTGGTGGCACCATCTATGCTGCATTTATCGATCTGAAGTCCGCCTTCGATCTGGTGCCTAGGGATAGGCTATGGGGTGTGCTGAAAAGTCTGGGGTGCCCACTGGAATTATTGGACCTCATTGTAAGATTCCATGAGGACAATTTTGCAAGGGTGAGGTGGGGGGGTCAGGGACAAGTGACAGAAACATTCCCAGTAACCCGAGGTGTTCGTCAGGGGTGTGTCCTGGCCCCTACCCTCTTCCTCCTTTTTATCGACCAAGTCGTTAAGTTTTTCATGGACACCCCTACTGACGCACCAATGCTGGCAGGGATGAGGTTCCCGCTACTTGTCTTCGCAGATGACACTTTAATCCTCTCGAAGACACGTGGCGGGCTCCAGCGGGCTTTGGACCGCTTCGAGGAGTTTTGTGCCACCAATAATTTGGTAATTAATGTGGGGAAAACAAAATTTATGGTTTTTACAAAGAATCGTTTAATTCGGAGTTCAGTGAAGTTGAATGGAGCAAACCTCGAACAGGTGGATACAATGACCTATTTAGGGGTTACCCTTGATAGCCGTTTAAGATGGAAAGATCAGATTAACACGCAACATCTTAAACTCGCCAGGCTGACGGGTTGTCTCGTCAAAGAGCAGAGGGAATCAATTACAAAACGGGTCCTACCGGCCCTTAAGATCTATGATGTTAAAATCTCTACAGCCATTTTATATGGCGCAGATCTATGGGGCCATATGGACTTGTCTAACTTATTCAAAATCCAATGTAGATTCCTTCGAAATTTGGTGGGCCTCCCACAGTCTACACCTTTGCTTCCCCTTTGCCTGGACCTTGGTTCCCCTCCTATTAACGAGATGGCAAGATTCAGACTAGTGGCACTGTGGAGACGGATATGGACATCCCCAGACCTATCTCTCTTTGCAGACGCACTCTCGGAAGTCAGGTCTATCAGGGGTTCAGCGAAAATCCCATGGTTCTCTGCTGTCAAATCCATTCTTAAAGATATGGGTTTGGAACACCTCTGGATATCCCCACAATCAAATGTTTTCCCACCCAAAGACGAATTTAAATCCTTATACTGGGCCACTATCCGCCTAAATAGAGTCCTGTTGTCCAATAAAAGTGGCCTTACTGGCAGGTTTTTAACATTCAAAGTAGATCTATCGAGAGAGCCATATTGGGATGTAATATCTCGACCGTTAGATAAGAAACTGTACCATCAGTTCAGAGTGGGCGCTTTGCCCTTAAACATTTTCCTGAATAAACGGTCCACAGGGATATCGCCCTATTGTACATGCTGCCCAGGCCATATTGAATCAGAAGGCCATTTCTTCTTTGCCTGCCCAAGGTACGGAGCACCCCGAAAGAAATGGTTAAAACCTTTGTTTAAAAAATTGCCATTTAAAACAGTGATGGAAGCAATATGGGCGCTTAGAACTAATACTTCAGAACTCTTTGTGATAACCTTGGCTAAGTATCTGGGATGGGCTTGGCTTCTAAGGCTTAAAAACATCATGCCTTAGCACCAAGTACAAAGGCCATTTTGCAAATTGGTCATAATCTGTTTAGTTTGAGTATATAGCTGCTAAATTATCCTACGATTACGCCTCATCATTAGTGTCCATTGTCCGCAATTTTGTGTTGTGAAGTTGACTTTTTTTATGCAATGAATTTTTTTATAAAAATATTCAGGTCTCTTTACTTATCGATTGAAATTTAATCCTGTTTTATCCATTTGATATGAAATGTTTGTTCTTGTCTTCCTTTTATTGTAATCAAATTGGTTATATTCTTTTGTATTTTTAAACTATTTTGTCTTTTATGATTTGATAAATCGAAATAAAGACTTTAAAACCTGAAACCTGAGAAAATCAGTGTTTGATCTCCCCAGCAATTTCTTCAAGACATGATCTAAGGTCTATCTTTGACAAAATTTCTTGTGCATCTGGAAACCTTTGCATCACAGCCAACAGTTTTGGGAAGTCTGTGAAGTCACTATCGCCCAGTTGTTATTTGAATAGCACAAGCTTACTTTCAAAAGCATAAATACCATTCTTCAAGCAGCACACAAGCTGTAGTTTACCTTGCAGGTTCAAATTGACAGCGTTAAAATGTGTGAACACATCTGAAAGAAAATGGACCATAAGAAGCCATTTCACATCCATTAGTTCTGGGAATGATTGACCTCTACTTTTCACAAAGAGTTTAATTTCAGGAAGCTATGCGATGAATCGCTCCAGAACCTTCCCTTTGCTCATCCAACGCACGTAAGTGTGCATCAAGAGGTCTTGATATTCAGCTTTAGATTCCTGCAGCATTGCTTTAAAAGTCTATGGTTCAGAGCTTTGGCATGGATAAAATTAACAATTTTCCCTGCAACTTTTAGGACTTTATTCAGTTCTCCATGCTTTAATTTTGTACACAATACTTATTGGTGAATAATGCAGTGGTAGTCTATCACAGTCTGTCCTATGAGCTTCTTTTTAAGCGTAGATACAAAGGCTCTGTCATGGCCTACCATGGCAGGAGCCCCATCTTCTGTTATGCTGACAAGAGTGTTCAGTGATATGTCATTTGTTTTAAAAGTAGTTGCACATGCTCTCCAGTATATCTTCTCCTCATGTGCCCTTACAGTGGTAGAAGGCACAGGAGCTCTTTTTTGGGATGAAGCGATTGGTCTAGATACCTCATCCAAACTAATACTGGGCCACATCGCCAATGTCTGTGGACTCATTCATGGCAATGCTGAAGAACGGTGACCCTCTGACTGCTTTGATCTCCCGCTCCTGGACGTTTTGATCTATTTCCTCTATTCTATATGAACACATGCAATCTGATAGCTGCAATGCACTGATTTCTTTTAAAATGCTGCCTTTATTAGTGTCGTTGTCAAATAAAAGTTCAGCTGCTGAACGGAAACATTTCTTCACCAGCTCTGCATCTGTGAATGCTTTTTTATGTTTGGCAAGCAAGTAGCATATTTTGAAATACGCTTCTGTACAGCCTCAGATTCCTTCATCTGGCAAAGGAAGATCTTCTGCTGGGAAAGAAGAGCTTGCTTTAACAATGCCACTCTTGCATAACGCAGTTTTGAGTTCAGTGGGAAGTTCGCAGTGTTTCCAGAGTGCCGCGTTTTGTAGTGCCGTTCCAGGTTATACCTCTTAAGAACAATTCCTTTCTCTTTGCAAAGCAAACAGGTGGCTTTTTCTTTCGGACATTCAACAAACAAGTACTCTAATTCCAATGCTGCCTGGAAGGTCCTGTGTTTGCTCTGTATCGATCTGGGTCATTTGCGAGGCTTGGAAACTGGACTGTAGGCCATTGCGGAGCTCTCCAGCTAGTTTGTTACTATGCAATAAGTAACAAGGACCAGGAATCTGATTTCCACCTGACGACCGATGGACAGAGACAGCGTCACAACCGATGGATCGTCACTCCGTCATGACCGCTGGACCGACACCAAGGGCCATATGTATCAAAATCCAATTTTGCGATTCTCAAATTGCGATTATTTGCGAATCTCAATTTGAGAATTGCAAAACCTGATGTAAATAAGTTTGCTCATATTTAGCGATTCTCAAATATTTTCAAAAATGAAATGCAAATACTTAAATACGGATACCTTAATTGCGAAATCGCAAATAAGGAATCGCAAATCTGCTAACCTGCAACTCAGGTGCAGCTTAATGACATGACATGACAACCAGGAAGTGTCAGCAGCTAAGTGAGAAGCTGGGAGGAGAGCTGAGCCACTTGTGCACAGCTTCTGTGTGAAGGAGACAGGGACTCACAGGAGAAGCAGCAGCAGGAGGAGAATGCCAGAAAAAGAAAACAAAAATTTAGTGAAAGGGAGCAGGAGGTGGTAATCCAAGAAATGGCTGTGAGCCATGAACTCCTGTTTGGAAAACAAACACTGCGTGTGACTGAGGCACACAAAAGAAAATCTGGGCAGATATTCAGTAGAAGGTAAATTCTATTGGCGTGACCCACTGCACCGTTGAAGAACTCAGTAAGCGGTGGTATGAAATGCGCAAGAGATCTAAAGAAAAGGTGGCTACCAGGCTGACTGAGGCAAGAAAGACCGGTGGTAAGACGTCCACTGCAACAGATTCCACGCCTTTGGGGTAGTTGGTTGTGGGCACTCGGCTGCCTGAGAGTGTGAGTGGTGTGGCTGACATGGACAGCTCCGACTCCCAAGACACCAGACAAGGTCAAAAGCATGCTAACACTCCCCTGATACTTCACCGCACCACCCATACACCCAGGAAAGACACAGGCACCAAACATGAATTCAACCCCAGTGCATGCATTCTAGCACACCCAGCAATGCATTATGGGAGATGTAATCCCATGCAACAAGCAATGGAGCAGTGACACCCAGCAAGGTGCAATTAGAATGTGTGTATCATGAAAGGCAAAAAACAGACAGATAGGACCCATGTAACTCCAAACTGAAATATTTATTGCAAAACAAATGCGAGGCAGGACAGAAAATAAATGTGTGCATTTGCATCCACAGCACCACCAGAAACACAGGAACCCATGACGGGAGGGGAGGAGGCATCCCACCAAGATGAACAGTCAAGGCAAGAGGAGCAGGAGAATGCTCACCAGTAATCCCAGTGACACGCAGCCAGCGCCTCGTTGTACCACCACTGCCACCACTAGAGGTAGATACATTGGACACAACTGGCGAGGACCGGCAAGTTCAGGGCCAGCATGCCTCAACTCAAACAGCAGAGTCCCCTGCTCATCCTACTACAGGAATGTCATCTAGGCGCAGGGTATGGCCATCCACCAGTACTGCTGACGCGGGAAACACCAATTACATTGGTGTCAATACTTCGCGCTACATCGCAGGAGCGTTGACATCGTAGGCTTCTACTACGCATGCTAATACGGCGCGATGCCATGAACATCGCATGCAATTACAACTCATGCGATGGTAATTGCAGCCCTTGCCCCAAGGCTTTTGCCAACATAAACAGGTCCCACTAAAACGCATGCGATGGTAATTGCAGCCTCGTGCAAAATCGACAAGATGTGCACTTTACAGGCACTTTACAGGCCTCCTGCTAAATATAATATAAAAGAGAACAGTGGCTTGCGATGCCAAGGTGTGTCCCAGTAAATATAAACAATTACAATACAGGTGACAGGTGCATATATCGGGTGCTATGTGTTTATTATTTTATATACCTGAGAATTAACGCATCCATGACAGGGAGAGGATGTGATCTGACAGCTAGCTCTGCCGACTTTGGTGCTGTCAACCAGGGTTCGAGCCTCCACAGCTGATTGTATCCAGACACTATAACGGGTGTGAGTGAGGCCAAGCACGCACCTGGCGAAGATTCACGCTCCAGCAGACAACATGCATTGTGAGAAATCCGCTTGTTCAAGAGAGTGATAGGTAATGTCACACACAAAAAAACACAATAAACATGTTGGGAAATTTTTATTTTCTTTACATTGCATTGATACCAAATCCTTAAATACTTACTAGGTATTTAATAGGAAACAAAAATAACAACCAAAAATAATGACACAATGCATTAACAATTTAAGGATGGTACATATCAACAAAAATATTTTAAAAAGATAGGGTGTACAATTTACAGATAGCATTATGGTACACTACAGTAAGAATTCAGATGATGAAATCCAACATAGACAAGTGTCAACTTTTTTACCCCAAGGAATTAAGTACATGTGCGATGGAAGCTAGGTAGTCAGAAGGCACAGACCAGGTGAAAAGTTTTAATACTGTCAAAAGTCGGGCAGATATTTCCTTAGAACGGTGGGAAACACGTGGATGTAAATTACCTGCTAAACACTGTGACATGCGCATTTCCTGGTAACTTTGCTCCTTTTGCAACATCTCAAGAAAACTGTTGAAATTTGGGTGTGGTTTGCCAATACTTTTGTTTAAAAAATTGTGCCAACCCTCTATGGCATTTTTTGTCTTTGCTCCTCCCTCTAAGCAGGTGGAGTAGCAGTTCCACCAGTCCACAAGAAAAAGTGGTTTCCTCCGGCAACCCGACCTGCTTAGATGCCCAATCCATGTGTCTTCAAAATAATTTAAAATTGGTGCCAATTTTTCTTCGTTTACCGTAAAGTATTCAGACTCTGTGATCGATTTGTAGTATTCGTCTACACTCTTAGGAGGAACAAAGCAAAGTCCAGATAGTTTTTTTAAGCTCAAACTGTAGTTTACTATCAGACACATAATCCTCAATAAGGGATGTTTGTTGAATTTTGCACCAAATAGCCTGAGAAAAGTGGAAAAAACATCCTTGTTTTTGGGTATCCATGTACAATTTCTTTATAGCGTTTATCATGGGTAATTCAAAGTCCATGATTACTTTTCTCGGACTTTTGTTTGGGATTTTCGATTTTAGGACTGACAAACAATCGGTATACGTTGAGGATTGTTTCAGGTAGTAAACTGTAGACTAAAGGGACTACAATGTCGTTAACGTACCCATGAATGGTGTAGATTTAGGTGAAAGTTGTGGACGTACATTTAAAGGTCCCATCCATAATCCACACATCACTGTTCTCCAAGCGGTTGAAATTACGGGGTGTGCTAAATATTATAATGCGCTTATGACAATTGTCATTGTCATAGATAATAAACAGTTCCTTTGAAACAGTAACACAGAGTTCAACAGGAATTGTAATATCCCCAAAAGTTTGTGGTGCCACGTGTTTAGGGTGATTCGCGTGTTTCTTGCGTTGGATCATTCTACGTAAGTTGGGGTTGGCAGGCATACTACTAGCCACATGTTCAGTAATGTGTTGGGATATCTCCCTTAAAATGGCACCACAAGGGTTATTGGAGTTGCCTGCAATCACTTTCATTTCATTTATCGATTCTCTGACTTCAATAGCAGTTGCAGAGGCCGAGTGGTTAAGGTCTGTGCATCTTAAAACAGACTCACCCAGAGTAACCGCTCGTCCTCTGCAATGGCTTGAGTAGTATTGCACACACTTCCAATGACCCCGTGGCTCCGAATTTCTCTCCTTACAATATATATAACCGCTGTGTTTGAGTAGGCGGTTTCCTCTGCTTGAGGTGATATATTTCACCTTCTTTGGATCAGACATTTGCTGTAGGGACAAAACAAAAAAATGCAATTTAAAAATAAGAGACACATTTTTCATAATATTACTTCAATCACCACATAGCTAATTTGCCTTAAATCGGGCCCAGAAGGATAAAAGGCCTGTGCCTGGCGTCCACCCAACTCACGCACCAGTCCCCTCCCTCAACCTCTGCTTCTGTGCAAACATTCAACAACAACTGGTTCAAATATGTTCTCTCAATGTTTCATTTCTGTTCTTATTGCCATTATAAATTACAATAACTTTGATTTAAGTATTAATTATTTTATTTAAAAAACCTGTTATTTGTAAAATCAATGCTTCTAAGTCATGTCAATCCAAAACATGTTGCAAAAAAAATAAATAACAAATTTGTCATGTACAGGACAAAGAACTTAAACTTTCCCAGTGCGAGACCTATTGCATTGCAAACGCTTGTTTACCTTTTGTGCTACTTTGCTGCACTTAGCGTAGAAACCCAAAATCTTTTCTTGCCTTGCACCTCCGTTACCTTTCCAACTCTGTAACAGCAAGTAAAAAAATTAGGTTTGCGGTGGCATTATTACTTAGGTGTTTCAACTACACATTTTAACACATTGCTTCCATCCACAATTTTTGTGTCATAATAGTCATTCGGAAATCCCATTAATGTACCTGTATCGTTGTTTTAAACTTTTAATGACTTTGTTGTTAGTTTTTGGATATCCACACAAAGCTTCACGATGGTGACAGCCTATTTTTAGAGACAAAATAGATATTAGTCAAACTTAGGGTAGATACAGCCAATCCACCAATAATTTATGCAATCCACCAACCCATGCACCAACCCATCCACCCACAAACCCATACATGCACCCGCCCATCGACCAACCCATCCATTCAAAAACCCATCCATTCAAAAACCCATCCATCCACCAACCCATCCATCACGCATCCATCCACAATTTTTGTGTCATATGTAGAACTCTACTACTTCCCCACCTGGCCCGCCCTGCCTAACCTCCCCACAGCATAACCTGTGAAAGCCGCCACTGAGTGGATCCCTGTCCCATCTTGAAAGAACAGGCTGGGTACTGCCTGCATTGTGAAAGGTAGATCAACTGTTTATATTAGCCATTCTGTCTTTCAATAATGCACTTCCCAGGGCAAACACACGTTTGAAGTTGCTTTGGGGACAGCACATTAATTGGCATAGGGTGTACTCTACCTGATTGTGCCTTGCACACCTGTTCAAATGTGCGTGATGGCTTAAACAGCGATAGTGTGCCTGTTAGATAATACGGGCCCTGTTCTTGACAGCTTAGATGTCTCTGCAGTTTAGAAGATTGCAGAGTAATTTTTTTATTCTAGTACATTACTTACTGTAGAGCTTGGTAATAGTAATGATTTCCTTTACAGCTGGAAATACTACACTTCTAGACTTTATATATTTTCATGTTCTATTATGGTATAGGAGGATGACAGAAAAATGACACTGTCTACTTCGCAAACAGTACAACATTATTGTCTCAGTCTTTTTCTGACATTGCATTCAGTACAGAGTTGGTGATATCCTTTTTAGTGAGTGCTTATTCATAAATGTGTATGCAACAACTATAAAATAAAATGGAAGCCATTTGTGAAAACTTGTTTGTTGAACATGGAAGTAAGTGACTGTAAGAAATTCGTATATCACCATCAACCTTCCTCACTAATACATGAATATGCCTCAACCCATTTTCTTTCAGGCGCAATCAAGCAGCAGAGATGATTGAGGCTGACCAACAAATTGCCAGTGACAGGTCTGCAGAGCAGAGAAACAGAAACACATAAACAGCTCCCACTAATCAATTACAAAACAGGTGACAGGTAATTGCAGCCCGTGCAAAATGCTGCCCCACAGGCCTCGTGCACTTTACAGGCATCGTGCAAAATTCACTGATAATCCTGCCATGAGGGGCCCCGGCAGACTACCTGCAGGCCGAGGTGTGGTGCGAGAGGAGCGCCAGCAGGCCTAATGGAGAAGGACCCCAGGCGCCTGCCACAAGGACAGTTCGGGCTCTCAAACACAGGATTACATTCACCCCTCATGGGGGCAGAGTGAGCGGCGCACAGATGGTGGGGTGGCCCAGGTGATCGAGGAATGGTAGTCTCCCTCACTGTCATGGATGCCCCTCCACCAAGCTGCCCATGCCACTGCAGTATTTGGTGCACTCTGGCCCCCTACCTGAAGAGCTGCGTGGAGGGACACCCTCGGTTCGTTGAGGTCTCCGGGTGCTCTAACTGAAAGACCCACAAAATACAAAGCTCAAAAAGACAAAAGTGGTAAATGAGGGCCTGAGACTTCCGAGTACCAGACGTTGCGTGCATGTGAAACTAAAAACTGGTAAAACCCACCAAAGAAAGCAAACCCAAAGCCAAACATTTGCATGGGTGTGATCAAGGAAGAGGACACAAGGGTAGGGATGGATTAATTATTCCAGGGGTAAGTGCAACTAACTATAAGAGTGACTAACATTGAACTAAAAAGCGAAGGCTCCGATGATCTTCAGATGAAACGCGAAAGCAGTGCACCTAACGTGGAAAGGGCTTCAGTGACAAATCTAAAATGGAAACACCAGCAGTGAACGAAAGCACTACCATGACCTAAATTCAGGTCAAAAGTAATATCGTCCTTATAATTGAGACTGTCACGTACCATGCTGCCCCACAGGCCTCGTGCACTTTAAAGGCCTCCATAATCGACAAGATGTGCAAAATGCAGACTGTCAGGTACCATGCTGCCCCAAGGCTTTTATTGCTCCCCCACAGGCCTCGTGCAAAATCGACCTAACGTGGAAAGGGCTTCAGTGACAAATCTAAAATGGAAACACCAGCAGTGAACGAAAGCATGACCATGACCTAAATTCAGGACAAAAGAAATATCATCATTATAATTGCCCTAAGCAAAAAAGTCCAGAACAGAGCCGAATCACACTTTACTCCCTAGTACCCCACTGAGTCTGTCGTGGAGTGGCAGGGGAGGGGACGCAATGGGCTCGATTTCCAGATCTGACCCTTATGGCTGAGGCCATGGGAGACCAAAAAGAATAAATAAAAAATGCTGCAAGGACTGGGGAAAGAAAAGGAATGCTTGAGTGAATGGATGGAGCTTGAGGGAGGTGGGTAGCTGGACAAGAGGTTGTACACGAAGAAAAAGTATCTTGTCACTTATCTGTTTCAAAGTCTGTCCACAGGGTCACTGCTGCTCACATCAACAAAACAGACACAAATGGCTGCAGACATGGTTGGCAAAACAATATATACCCCCCCACACCCCGCCGCCCCCAACCACTGGGGGCCAACCGTTGGATCCGGGATCACTCATTGGATATAAACATTTTAAACCTGTGATATGGCACAAACATCGCGTTGTCATGTCACGCGATGTAACGTCTGCGATGTGACACCCTATCCAATTACAAGGCCGCATTAGCGTTGCAACAACGTGCGATGCAAACAAAGCCGATGCGATCGCCGTTGCGATGTAACAGCCGCGCTGTAAAAGCGCACGATAAGTTAGTGCACAATGGATCGTCATACAACCTGCTTACGCAGGCGAAGGCATGGTATTTTCAGGGCTCGAGGGCAACATGCTCAAGGTACAGTGCCTGCAAGCCAAGGCAATGAAATCAATACAGTGCCATTTGTCAGCGCACAATAATATGGCATATTTGTGTGATTATGTCTTCATGACTAACTCATTTGAGGAGAAAATTGCCACAGAAGCAACACCATTTGTCAACTGAGTGGCTGACCGAGCTGTTGGTAATGTTTTTTTGAATTTAGATCTATTTTCTTAGTGCAAAATGCATCCTCTCATCCATTTTTCCCTAGGAAAATAGTGCTAAATGCCAGAAGTGAGTTGGAAAAAAAATTGTGCTGCTATTTGGGTTCTGTTACATTTAGCACTATTTTGTAGCAGGAAGTGCAATCTTGGGTTTATTCTGTACACGAGAGGGCCTTATTGCACTAAGAATATCACGCTAAATGGGGAATTGCTTTCCTTGCATAATTACATAGAATTTCATTTAAATATGTGTAGTTACGCTACAGCAAATTACAAGACTTATGCCCACCCTTAGCTTGCACTAGTTTGACATCGGGCCACTTACCAACTAAATGAGCATCTATGTGAATAGTGAAACAATCCTAAATAGAATGAGAAGTAGAATGGACTTATTGATCGAGTCACAATGCACCAGAAACACTTGTCTTCAACAGGGAAGCAGTTATGAAATGTTACTTACAAGATTGAAGATGGGAAAAATGATGCTAACTCTCCTGTCAAATTTCCCCTTGACCTATGATTGTAGTTCCATCTACTTCTTTTCTTCCTGTCTTTTATGTATTGTATACATGTCCAAAACAGATCAAATAATTCAAGAAACAGATTAGCAAACACAAGAAAGATAAATACAACACAAGTTCTACTGTAAAGTAATTACACATTTTATAAAAAAAAAAAAAAAAAGATGAAAATCTAATGTTTTCAAAGCATGTCCTTATTGAGATGAGGCTCCTGTTATTCACAGATTTCTTGTTGGCACTTTAATGACAAAACTAATCTTGAGAAACGCGAACAGCAAGCGGACAGTGACTTGCTACAGAGTGTCTCACCCACATTCTTATATCCCCAAAGAGAAGTATGTTACACAATATATATCCATCGACCTAGAATGTGTGCTCAGACCGGGAAGGACTTTTTCCCGTGAGTGTATTACGGCACCAAAACCAAGTGCCTTTTACATGGTGACCATGCCTTTTATATAATGATGCTTGGATTTTAAGATTTCTGAAATACATAACCCATAATTGGGTGGATCTTAATTATGTATTCCACAATTAGTTACTTTCTGTTAGTATGAATTATCGTAAATTGTTCCCTGTTTTAATAGGAACAGTTGATTTGCTTACAGAAGTAAACATAGAATTGGAAGAATCTTGTGCTCATTTTACCAAACCAATGCCCAGAATAAGTCCAATCTCTTTGGACGAAATGCTTTGGCTGGCTTTTACAATGCTAAAAAGAAGCATGACTAAAGGGGCAATAGTCTTTGGATATATGAAAATCATCATGGCTAATAGCTATTTGTTTTAATGATCATGGATATGTTGAATGTGGTGCACCCTTGCTTGTAATGGTTTAGACAAAATTAATCTTATATGTTTATATAGCTACTCTAATCTCAGCCAGCCTGACTTTAGCAGTCGCTCAAGTGCCCCTATGCAGCAGAGAAGCCTCCAGAAAACTTTTAAAATTATGGGGTGTAAATCACAGCATGTCACCAAGGGTGTTGCTTGGTCAGTAAGATTGGGGGAGGTGAGCTTCAGATTTTCCAACAATTACACTGCCATATAATGTTAAAATACGTTATATGACAACAAAGGCGCTTGAGAGGGGCTAAAGGGGCAATGGAGAGGGAGACTAATGTAGTTTGGTAGAGGTACTAAGTGAGAGAAAACACATCATTTTGTAAAATAACCAACATTGTTGAAGACTTTCAAAACAGGGAGGAAAAAACATGTGCAAGTTTTTCTCTGTGTGAAGGTAAAAATTCCTGTTGAAATCTAACAGACACCTTACCATACCAGACTAAAAGCACATGTAGCCAACTATTTAGCAGAACATACATTTATTAGGGGATTGTTACATCCCCGAAGCTGAGCCCCTGCTTGTCATTGAGCATTGTAAGAGTGGCTGGCCTCTGTCAATTGCATAGGAAACTTAATTTTTAGTCAATCTTATTGAAAAAATATAGCCACTGTGTTTAGAAGCATTTTTGTGTGGAAATTATGAAAGTATGTAAAATAATTAGTGGTTTGATAAGCAAACTTACTTTTCCAATAGTGGAGCAGGCACCAGGCTTGGAAGATTAATTGCAAGACTCCTTTTTGAAAAAAGGATGCAAATGATGTATTTATTCAGCATTCTTTCAAGGGAAATTATTTGAAAAACAAATTTTAATATATTATTGAAGATTCCATGGTAAATATTCAAATCAAATATTACTACCAGGAATACTGGCCAAGTAGGCCATGGGTGCCTATTATGCCAGTGCTTTATTCAGCTAGAGTTTGGATCCTTATTTTACCTATGCTGGTGATTACACATTGAAATTAATCACTGACTGGCACTAGGGTGAACTTGAAATGCAGATAAGCTCAGGGAACTAGGAACGCAGTTTAAACTTTCTTCTCATTAATTTGTTCTATTTACTCATTTGAGACAGTCAGTAGCAATAACAACGGACACCTATCTAAAATGATTTGCTTCAAATGGAACCTAAAGGTATGCATACAACAACTGCAGTACCAGCAAATATTGATTACAGCAGACCATGGGTACTCACAAGCTTTTCCTCTGGGCCAAATTTACAGTGTGGTTTGTGGCCGAAGGCCACTCCGGTAGGGGTGGGGGGGAGGGGCTGAGGGGCTGGGTCAGTAGGGGGCAGGGCTAGAGTAAAAGAATCACTACTGTTTCAAAACATTACTCGACAATGCTGTATTTCCAAAGCACACGTAACTACAAGTAACACATTTTAATAATCATTTTTTTATTATCAGACAATAGCAATCTTAAGAGGGATTGCATGGAAATTTGCAGTAACTGGATATTCAGCACATGTCCATTGCAGCATAGGCTTTTGAGTCCAAAAAATAGGTATGTTAAAAGACAAACACTACAAACTTATTTTACATTTCATGTCACCAATTAGTTTTCTGTAATCTGGTACCAAGTCTGAAACGGCAAGCCTCGAGCGGATCCAGATGTATGTCTGTAAGCTTATTTCTGAGTTGTCTCTTCAACAGTCCCATTGTGAAAAACGAACTTTCGCAAGCATATGTTGACCCAAACATACAAATTACCTTTTTGGCCACTGTAAAAAGAAGAGAAAACTTGTCAGAAGGTACAATTTTCCAGAATTCGTCTGGTGCTTGCCCCAAAAAAGATGCTTTGAGGGCTGAATTGTGCTGCATGTCAATTAGCTCTATTTGTGCTTGAGCCCTTCCCATGCCAATAAGGTCAACCATGCCAAGATTTCGTGCACTCACCATCCAGGTGTTTTCGACCAGCTTGAACAGAGGGGTGAGGACTCTGAATTGAGAAAATCAGTGCTTGATCTCCCCAGCAATTTCTTCAAGACATGATCTAAGGTCTATCTTTGACAGAATTTCTTGTGCATCTGGAAACCTTTGCATCACAGCCAACAGTTTTGGGAAGTCTGTGAAGTCACTATCACCCAGTTGTCATTTGAATAGCACAAGCTTACTTTCAAAAGCATAAATACCATTCTTCAAGCAGCACACAAGCTGTAGTTTACCTTGCAGGTTCAAATTGACAGCGTTAAAATGTGTGAACACATCTGAAAGAAAATGGACCATAAGAAGCCATTTCACATCCATTAGTTCTGAGAATAATTGACCTCTACTTTTCACAAAGAGTTTAATTTCAGGAAGCTATGCGATGAATCGCTCCAGAACCTCCCCTTTGCTCATCCGACGCACATCAATGTGCATCAAGAGGTCTTTATATTCAGCTTCAGATTCCTGCAGCATTGCTTTAAAAGTCTATGGTTCAGAGCTTTGGCATGGATAAAATTAACAATTTTCCCTGCAACTTTTAGGACATTATTCAGTTCTCCATGCTTTCATTTTGTACACAATACTTATTGGTGAATAATGCAGTGGTAGTCTATCACAGTCTGTCCTATGAGCTTCTTTTTAAGCATAGATACAAAGGCTCTGTCATGGCCTACCATGGCAGGTGCCACATCTTCTGTTATGCTGACAAGAGTGTTCAGTGATATGTCATTTGTTTTAAAGTAGTTGCACATGCTGTCCAGTATATCTTCTCCTCATGTGCCCTTGCAGTGGTAGAAGGCACAGGAGCTCTTTTTTGGGATGAAGCGATTGGACCAGATACCTCATCCAAACTAATACTGGGCCACATTGCCTATGTCTGTGGACTCATCCATGGCAATGCTGAAGAACGGTGACCCTCTGACTGCTCCTGGACGTTTTGATCTATTGCCTCTATTCTACATGAGCACATGAACACATGCAATCTGATAGCTGCAATGCACTGATTTCTTTTAAAATGCTGGCTTTATTAGTGTCGTTGTCAAATAAATGTTCAGCTGCTGACCTGAAACATTTCTTCACCAGCTCTGCATCTGTGAACGCTTTTTTATGTTTGGCAAGCAAGTAGCATATTTTGAAAGATGCTTCTGTACAGCCTCAGATTCCTTCATCTGGCAAAGGAAGATCTTCTGCTGGGAAAGAAGAGCTTGCTTTAACAATGCCACTCTTGCATAACGCAGTTTTGAGTTCAGTGGGAAGTTCGCAGTGTTTCCAGAGTGCCGCGTTTTGTAGTGCCGTTCCAGGTTATACCTCTTAAGAACAATTCCTTTCTCTTTGCAAAGCAAACAGGTGGCTTTTTCTTTGGAAATTTAACAAACAAGTACTCTAATTCCAATGCTGCCTGGAAGGTCCTGTGTTTGCTCTGTATCGATCTGGGTCATTTGCGAGGCTTGGAAACTGGACTGTATGCCATTGCGGAGCTCTCCAGCTAGTTTGTTACTATCCAATAAGTAACAAGCACCAGGAATCTGATTTCCACCTGACGACCGATGGACAGAGACAGCGTCACAACCGATGAATCGTCACTCCGTCATGACCGCTGGACCAACACCAAGGGCCATATGTATCAAAATCCAATTTTGCGATTCTCAAATTGCGATTATTTGCGAATCTCAATTTGAGAATTGCAAAACCTGATGTAAATAAGTTTGCTCATATTTAGCGATTCTCAAATATTTTCAAAAATTAAATGCAAATACCTAAATAGGGATACCTTAATTGCGAAATCGCAAATAAGGAATCGCAGATCTGCTAATCTGCAACTCAGGTGCAGCTTAATGACATAACATGACAACCAGGAAGTGTGACTGCCCATGCGGCACCTGATTGCCAGCAGCTAAGTGAGAAGCTGGGAGGAGAGCTGAGCCACTTGTGCACAGCTTCTGTGTGAAGGAGACCGGGACTCACAGGAGAAGCAGCAGCAGGAGGAGAATGCCAGAAAAAGAACACAAAAATTTAGTGAAAGGGAGCATGAGGTGGTAATCCAAGAAATGGCTGTGAGCCATGAACTCCTGTTTGGAAAACAATCACTGCATGTGACTGAGGCACGCAAAAGGATAATCTGGGCAGATATTCAGTAGAAGGTAAATTCTATTGGCGTGACCCACTGCACCGTTGAAGAACTCAGTAAGCGGTGGTAGGACATGCGCAAGAGATCTAAAGAAAAGGTGGCTACCAGAGGCAAGGAAGACCGGTGGTAGGACGTCCACTGCTACAGATTCCACGCCTTTGGGGTAGTTGGTTGTGGGCACTCTGCTGCCTGAGAGTGTGAGTGGTGTGGCTGACATGGACAGCTCTGACTCCCAAGACACCTGACAAGGTAAAAAGCATGCTAACACTCCCCTGATACTTCACCGCACCACCCATACACCCAGGAAAGACACAGGCACCAAACATGAATGCAACCCCAGTGCATGCATTCTAGCACACCCAGCAATGCATTATGGGAGATCTAATCCCATGCAACAAGCAATGGAGCAGTGACACCCAGCAAGGTGCAATCAGAATGTGTGTATCAAGAAAGGCAAAAAACAGAGAGATAGGACCCATGTAACTCCAAACTGAAATATTTATTGCAAAACAAATGCGAGGCAGGACAGAAAATAAATGTGCATTTGCATCCACAGCACCACCAGAAACACAGGAACCCATGACAGGAGGGGAGGAGGCATCCCACTCAGATGAACAGTCAAGGCAAGAGGAGCAGGAGGAATGCTCACCAGTAATCCCAGTGACACGCAGCCAGCGCCTCGTTGTACCACCACTGCCACCACTAGAGGTAGATACATTGGACACAACTGGCGAGGACCGGCAAGTTCAGGGCCAGCATGCCTCAACTCAAACAGCAGAGTCCCCTGCTCATCCTACTACAGGAATGTCATCTAGGCGCAGGGTATGGCCATCCACCAGTACTGCTGACGCGGGAAACACCACTTACATTGGTGTCAATACATCGCGGTACATCGCAGGAGCGTTGACATCGCAGGCTTCTACTACGCATGCTAATACGGCGCGATGCCATGAACATCGCATGCAATTACAACGCATGCGATGGTAATTGCAGCCCCTGCCCCAAGGCTTTTGCCAACATAAACAGGTCCCACTAAAACGCATGCGATGGTAATTGCAGCCTCGTGCAAAATCGACAAGATGTGTACTTTACAGGCACTTTACAGGCCTCCTGCTAAATATAATATAAAACAGAACAGTGGCTAGCGTTGCCAAGGTGTGTCCCAGTAAATATAAACAATTACAAAACAGGTGACAGGTGCACATATTGGGTGCTATGTGTTTATTATTTTATATATCTGAGAATTAACGCATCCATGACAGGGAGAGGATGTGATCTGACAGCTAGCTCTGCCGACTTTGGTGCTGTCAACCAGTGTTCGAGCCTCCACAGCTGATTGTATCCAGACACTATAACGGGTGTGAGTGAGGCCAAGCGCGCGCCTGGCGAAGATTCACGCTCCAGTAGACAACATGCATCGTGAGAAATCCGCTTGTTCAAGAGAGTGATAGGTAATGTCACACACAAAAAAACACAATAAACATGTTGGGAAATTTTTATTTTCTTTACATTGCATTGATACCAAATCCTTAAATACTTACTAGGTATTTAATAGGAAACAAAAATAACAACCAAAAACAATGACACAATGCATTAACAATTTAAGGATGGTACATATCAATAAAAATATTTTTAAAAGATAGGGTGTACAATTTACAGATAGCATTATGGTACACTACAGTAAGAATTCAGATGATGAAATCCAACATAGACAAGTGCCAACTTTTTTACCCAAAGGAATTAAGTACATGTGCGATGGAAGCTAGGTAGTCAGAAGGCACAGACCAGCTGAAAAGTTTTAATACTGTCAAAAGTCAGGCAGATATTTCCTTAGAACGGTGGGAAACACGTGGATGTAGATTACCTGCTAAACACTGTGACATGCGCATTTCCTGGTAACTTTGCTCCTTTTGCAACATCTCAAGAAAACTGTAGAAATTTGGGTGTGGTTTGCCAATACTTTTGTTTAAAGAGTTGTGCCAACCCTCTATGGCATTTTTTGTCTTTGCTCCTCCCTCTAAGCAGGTGGGGTAGCAGTTCCACCAGTCCACAAGAAAAAGTGGTTTCCTCCGGCAACCCGACCTGCTTAGATGCCCAATCCATGTGTCTTCAAAATAATTTAAAATTGGTGCCAATTTTTCTTCGATTACCGTAAAGTATTCAGACTCTGTGATCGATTTGTAGTATTCGTCTACACTATTAGGAGGAACAAAGCAAAGTCCAGATAGTTTTTTTAAGCTCAAACTGTAGTTTACTATCAGACACATAATCCTCAATAAGGGATGTTTGTTGAATTTTGCGCCAAATAGCCTGAGAAAAGTGGAAAAAACATCCTTGTTTTTGGGTATCCATGTACAATTTCTTTATAGCATTTTATCATGGGTAATTCAAAGTCCATGATTACTTTTCTCGGACTTTTGTTTGGGATTTTGGATTTTAGGACTGACAAAAACTCAGTATATGTTGAGGATTGTTTGTCTAGTAGTAAACTGTAGACTAAAGGGACTACAGTGTCGTTAACGTACCCGTGAATGGTGTAGATTTGGGTGAAAGGGGTGGGCGTACTTTTAAAGGTCCCATCCATCATCCACACATCACTGTTGTCCAAGCGGTTGAGATTACGGGGTGTGCTAAATATTATAATGCGCTTATGACAATTGTCATTGTCATAGATAATAAACAGTTCCTTTGAAACGGTAACACAGAGTTCAACAGGAATTGTAATATCCCCAAAAGTTTGTGGTGCCACAAGTTTAGGGTGATTCGCATGTTTCTTGCGTTGGATCATTCTACGTAAGTTGGGGATGGTAGGCATACTACTAGCCACATGTTCAGTAATGTGTTGGGATACCTCCCTTAAAATGGCACCACAAGGGTTATTGGAGTTGCCTGCAATCACTTTCATTTCATTTATCAATTCTCTGACTTCATAAGCAGTTGCAGAGGCCGAGTGGTTATGGTCTGTGCATCTTAAAACAGACTCACCCAGAGTAACCGCTCGTCCTCTGCAATGGCTTGAGTAGTATTGCACACACTTCCAATGACCCCGTGGCTCCGAATTTCTCTCCTTACAATATATATAACCGCTGTGTTTGAGTAGGCGGTTTCCTCTGCTTGAGGTGATATATTTCGCCATCTTTGAATCAGACATTTGCTGTAGGGACAAAACAAAAAAATGCAATTTAAAAATGAGAAGAAAGACACATTTTTCATAATATTACTTCAATCACCACATAGCTAATTTGCCTTAAATCGGGCCCAGAAGGATAAAAGGCCCATGCCTGACGCCAACCCAACTCACGCACCAGTCCCCTCCCTCAACCTCTGCTTCTGTGCAAACATTCAACAACAACTGGTTCAAATATGTTCTCTCAATGTTTCACTTCTGTTCTTATTGCCATTATAAATTACAATAACTTTGATTTAAGTATTAATTATTTTATTTAAAAAACCTGTTATTTGTAAAATCAATGCTTCTAAGTCACGTCAATCCAAAACATGTTGCAAAAAAAAAAAATAACAAATTTGTCATGTACAGGACAAATAACTCAAACTTTCCCAGTGCGAGACCTATTGCATTGCAAACGCTTGTTTACCTTTTGTGCTACTTTGCTGCACTTAGGTTAGAAACCCAAAATCTTTGCTTGCCTTGCACCTCCGTTACCTTTCCAACTCTGTAACAGCAAGTAAAAAAATTAGGTTTGCGGTGGCATTATTACTTAGGTGTTTCAACTACACATTTTAACACATTGCTTCTATCCACAATTTTTGTGTCGTAATAGTCATTCGGAAATCCCATGAATGTACCTGTATCGTTGTTTTAAACTTTTAATGACTTTGTTGTTAGTGTTTGGATATCCACACAAAGCTTCACGATGGTGACAGCCTATTTTTAGAGACAAAATAGATATTAGTCAAACTTAGGGTAGATACAGCCAATCCACCAATAATTTATGCAATCCACCAACCCATGCACCAACCCATCCACCCACTAACCCATCCATGCACCCGCCCATCGACCAACCCATCCACCAACCCATCCATTCAAAAACCCATTCATCCAACAACCCATCCACCCACCAACCCATCCATGCACCAGCCCATCGACTAACCCATCCATTCAACAACCCATCCATCCAACAACCCATCCATCCATCCACCAACCCATCCATCACGCATCCATCCACAATTTTTGTGTCATATGTAGAACTCTACTACTTCCCCACCTGGCCCGCCCTGCCTAACCTCCCCACAGCATAACCTGTGCAAGCCGCCACTGAGTGGATCCCTGTCCCATCTTGAAAGAACAGGCTGGGTACTGCCTGCATTGTGAAAGGTGGATCAACTGTTTCTATTAGCCATTCTGTCTTTCCATAATGCACTTCCCCAGGGCAAACACACGTTTGAAGTTGCTTTGGGGACAGCACATTAATTGGAATAGGGTGTACTCTACCTGATTTTGCCTCGCACACCTGTTCAAATGTGCGTGATGGCTTAAACAGCGATAGTGTGCCTGTTAGATAATACGGGCCCTGTTCTTGACAGCTGAGATGTCTCTGCAGTTTAGAAGATTGCAGAGTAATTTTTTTATTCTAGTACATTACTTACTGTAGAGCTTGGTAATAGTAATGATTTCCTTTACATTTATAGATGGAAATACTTCACTTCTAGACTTTATATATTTTCATGTTCTATTATGGTATAGGAGGATGACAGAAAAATGACACTGTCTACTTCACAAACAGTACAACCTTATTGTCAGTCTTTTTCTGCCATTGCATTCAGTACAGAGTTGGTGATGTCCTTTTTAGTGAGTGCTTATTCATAAATGTGTATGCAACAACTATAAAATTAAATGGATGCCATTTGTGAAAACTTGTTTGTTGAACATGGAAGTAAGTGACTGTAAGAAATTCGTATATCACCATCAACCTTCCTCACTAATACATGAATATGCCTCAACCCAATTTCTTTCAGGCGCAATCAAGCAGCAGAGATGATTGAGGCTGACCAACAAATTGCCAGTGACAGGTCTGCAGAGCAGAGAAACAGAAACACATAAATAGCTCCCACTAATCAATTACAAAACAGGTGACAGGTAATTGCAGCCCGTGCAAAATGCTGCCCTACAGGCCTCGTGCACGATGCCATTAACATTCCATGCAATTACATTGCATGCGATGGTAATTGCAGAGTCGTGCAAAATGCTCCCCCACAGGCCTCGTGCACTTTACAGGCATCGTGCAAAATTCACTGATAATCCTGCCATGAGGGGCCCCGGCAGACTACCTGTAGGCCGAGGTGTGGTGCGAGAGGAGCGCCAGCAGGCCTAATGGAGAAGGACCCCAGGCGCCTGCCACAAGGACAGTTCGGGGTCTCAAACACAGGACTACATTCACCCCTCATGGGGGCAGAGTGAGCGGCGCACAGATGGTGGGGTGGCCCAGGTGATTGAGGAATGGTAGTCTCCCTGACTGTCCTCGATGCCCCTCCACCAAGCTGCCCATGCCACTGCAGTATTTGGTGCACTCTGGCCCCCTACCTGAAGAGCTGCGTGGAGGGACACCCTCGGTTCGTTGAGGTCTCCGGGTGCTCTAACTGAGAGACCCACAAAATACACGGCTCAAAAAGGCAATAAAGATGGTAAATGAGGGCCTGAGACTTCCGAGTACCAGACGTTGCGTGCATGTGAAACTAAAAACTGGTAAAACCCACCAAAGAAATCAAACCCAAACATTTGCATGGGTATGATCAAGGAAGAGGACACAAGGGTAGGGATGGAACAATTATTCCAGGGGTAAGTGCAACTAACTATAAGAGTGACTAACAGTGAACTAAAAAGCGAAGGCTCCGATGATCTTCAGATGAAACGCGAAAGCAGTGCACCTAACGTGGAAAGGGCTTCAGTGACAAATCTAAAATGGAAACACCAGCAGTGAACGAAAGCACGACCATGGCCTAAATTCAGGTCAAAAGTAATATCGTCCTTATAATTGAGACTGTCACGTACCATGCTGCCCCAAGGCTTTTATTGCTGCCCCACAGGCCTCGTGCACTTTAAAGGCCTCCATAATCGACAAGATGTGCAAAATGCAGACTGTCAGGTACCATGCTGCCCCAAGGCTTTTATTCCTCCCCCGCAGGCCTCGTGCAAAATCGACCTAACGTGAAAAGGGCTTCAGTGACAAATCTAAAATGGAAACACCAGCAGTGAACGAAAGCATGACCATGACCTAAATTCAGGACAAAAGAAATATCATCATTATAATTGCCCTAAGCAAAAAAGTCCAGAACAGAGCCGAATCACACTTTACTCCCTAGTACCCCACTGAGACTGTCGTGGAGTCGCAGGGGAGGGGACGCAATGGGCTCGATTTCCAGATCTGACCCTTATGGCTGAGGCCGTGGGAGACCAAAAAGAATAAATTAAAAATGCTGCAAGGACTGGGGAAAGAAAAGGAATGCTTGAGTGAATGGATGGAGCTCGAGGGGAGTGGGTAGCTGGACAAGAGGTTGTACACGAAGAAAAAGTATCTCATCACTTACCTGTTTCAAAGTCTGTCCACAGGGTCACGGCTGCTCACATCAACAAAACAGACACAAATGGCTGCAGACATGGTTGGCAAGACAATATATACCCCCCACACCCCGCCGCCCCCAACCACTGGGGGCCAACCGTTGGATCCGAGATCACTCATTGGATATAAACATTTTAAACCTGTGATATGGCACAAACATCGCGTTGTCATGTCGTGCGTTGTCATGTCGTGCGTTGTCATGTCGTGCGTTGTCATGTCGTGCGTTGTCATGTCGTGCGTTGTCATGTCGTGCGTTGTCATGTCGTGCGTTGTCATGTCGTGCGTTGTCATGTCGTGCGTTGTCATGTCGTGCGTTGTCATGTCGTGCGTTGTCATGTCGTGCGTTGTCATGTCGTGCGTTGTCATGTCGTGCGTTGTCATGTCGTGCGTTGTGACGTTGTGACGTCGTGCGTTGTGACGTCGTGCGATGTGATGTCGTGCGATGTGACACCCTATCCAATTACAAGGCCGCATTAGCGTTGCAACAACGTGCGATGCAAACAAAGCCGATGCGATCGCCGTTGCGATGTAACAGCCGCGCTGTAAAAGCGCACGATAAGTTAGTGCACAATGGATCGTCATACAACCTGCTTACGCAGGCGAAGGCATGGTATTTTCAGGGCTCGAGGGCAACATGCTCAAGGTACAGTGCCTGCAAGCCAAGGCAATAAAATCAATACAGTGCCAATTGTCAGCGCACAATAACAATGCATATTTGTGTGATTATGACTTCATAACTAACTCGTTTGAGGAGAAAATTACCACAAAAGCAACACCATTTGTCAACTTAATGGCTGACCGAGCTGTTGGTAATGTTTTTTTGAATTTAGATCTATTTTCTTAGTGCAAAATGCATCCTCTCATCCATTTTTCCCTAGGAAAATAGTGCTAAATGCCAGAAGTGAGTTGGAAGAAAAATTGTGCTGCTTTTTGGGTTCTGTTACATTTAGCACTATTTTGTAGCACGAAGTGCAATCTTGGGTTTATTCTGTACACGAGAGGGCATTATTGTACTAAGAATATCACGCTAAATGGGGAATTGCTTTCCTTGCATAATTACATAGAATTTCATTTAAATTTGTGTAGTTACGCTACAGCAAATTACAAGAGTTATGCCCACCCTTAGCTTGCACTAGTTTGACATCGGGCCACTTACCAACTAAATGAGCATCTATGTGAATAGTGAAACAATCCTAAATAGAATGAGAAGTAGAATGTAATTATTGATCGAGTCACAATGCACCAGAAACACTTGTCTTCAACAGGGAAGCAGTTATGAAATGTTACTTACAAGATTGAAGATGGGAAAAATTATGCTAACTGTCCACCCCAAAACGTAGACCTGTCAAATTTCCCCTTGACCTATGATTGAAGTTCCATCTACCTCTTTTCTCCCTGTCTTTTATGTATTGTATACATGTCCAAAACAGATCAAATAATTCAAGAAACAGATTAGCAAACACAAGAAAGATAAATACAACACATGTTCTACTGTAAAGTAATTACACATTTTATAAAAAATAAAAAATAGGATGAAAATCTAATGTGTTCAAAGCATGTCCTTATTGAGATGAGGCTCCTGTTATGCACAGATTTCTTGTTGGCACCTTAATGACAAAACTAATCTTGAGAAACGCGAACAGCGACTTGCTACAGAGTGTCTCACCCACATTCTTATATCCCCAAAGAGAAGTATGTTACACAATATATATCCATCGACCTAGAATGTGTGCTCAGACCGGGAAGGACTTTTTCCCATGAGTGTATTACAGCACCAAAACCAAGTGCCTTTTACAAGGTGACCATGCCTTTTATATAATGATGCTTGGATTTTAAGATTTCTGAAATACATAACCCATAATTGGGTGGATGTTAATTATGTTTTCCACAATTATTTACTTTCTGTTAGTATGAATTATCGTGAATTTTTCCCTGTTTTAATAGGAACAATTGATTTGCTTACAGTAGTAAACATAGAATTGGAAGAATCTTGTGCTCATTTTACCAAACCAATGCCCTGAATAAGTCCAATCTCTTTGGACGAAATGCATTGGCTGGCTTTTACAATGCTAAAAAGAAGCATGATTAAAGGGTCAATAGTCTTTGGATATATGAAAATCATCATGGCTAATAGCTATTTTTTTTAATGATCATGGATATGTTGAATGTGGTACACCCTTGCTTGTGATGGTTTAGACAAAGTTAATCTTATATGTTTAAATAGCTACTCTAAACTCTGCCAGCCTGACTTTAGCAGTCGCTTAAGTGCCCCTATGCAGCAGAGAAACCTCCAGAAATCTTTGAAAAATATGGGGTGTAAATCACAGCATGTCACCAAGGGTGTTGCTTGGTCAGTAAGATTGGGGGAGGTGAGCTTCAGATTTTCCAACAATTACACTGCCATATAATGTTAAAATGCGTTATATGACAACAAAGGCGTGTGAGAGGGGCTAAAGGGGCAATGGAAAAGGAGACTAATGTAGTTTGGTAGAGGTACTAAGTGAGAAAAAACACATCATTTTGTAAAATAACCAACATTGTTGAAGACTTTCAAAACAGGGAGGAAAAAATGTGTGCAAGTTTTTCTCTGTGTGAAGGTAAACATTCCTGTTGAAATCTAACAGACACCTCACCATACCAGACTAAAAGCACATGTAGCCAACTATTTAGCAGAACATACATTTATTAGGGGATTGTTACATCCCCGAAGCTGAGCCCCTGCTTGTCATTGACCATTGTAAGAGTGGCTGGCCTATCTCAATTGCATAGGAAACTTAATTTTTAGTCAATCTTATTGAAAAAATATTGCCACAGTGTTTAGAAGCATTTTTGTGTGGAAATTATGAAAGTATGTAAAATAATTAGTGGTTTGATAAGCAAACTTACTTTTCCAATAATGGAGCAGGCACCAGGCGTGGAAGCTTAATTGCAAGACTCCTTTTTGAAAAAAGGATGCAAATGATGTATTTATTCAGCATTTTTTCAAGGGAACTTATTTGAAAAACAAATTTTAATATATTATTGAAGATTCCATGGTAAATATTCAAATCAAATATAACTACCAGGAATACTGGCCAAGTAGTCCATGGGTGCCTATTATGCCAGTGCTTTATTCAGCTAGAGTTTGGATCCTTATTTTACCTATGCTGGTGATTACACATGGAAATTAATCACTGACTGGCACTAGGGTGAACTTGAAATGCAGATAAGCTCAGGGAACTAAGAACGCAGTTAAAACTTTCTTCTCATTAATTTGTTCTATTTACTCATTTGAGACAGTCAGTAGCAATAACAACGGACACCTATCTAAAATGATTTGCTTCAAATGGAACCTAAAGGTATGCATACAACACATGCAGTACCAGCAAATATTCATTACAGCAGACCATGGGTACTCACAAACTTTTTCTCTGGGCAAAATTTACAGTGTGGTTTGTGGCCGAAGGCCACTCCGGTAGGGGTGGGGGGGGAGGGGCTGGGTCAGTAGGGGGCAGGGCTAGAGTAAAAAAATCACTACTGTTTCAAAACATTACTCGACAATGCTGTATTTCCAAAGCAGACGTAACTACAGTAATACATTTTAATAATCATTTTTTTATTATCAGACAATAGCAATCTTAAGAGGGATTGCATGGAAATTTGCAGTAACTGGATATTCAGCACATGTCCATTGCAGCATAGGCTTTTGAGTCCAAAAAATAGGTACGTTAAAAGACAAACACTACAAACTTATTTTACATTTCATGTCACCAATTAGTTTTCTGTAATCTGGTACCAAGTCTGAAACGGCAAGCCTCAAGAGCGGATCCAGATGTATGTCTGTAAGCTTATTTCTGAGTTTTCTCTTCAACAGTCCCATTGTGAAAAACGAACTTTCGCAAGCATATGTTGACGCAAACATACAAATTACCTTTTTGGCCACTGTAAAACGAAGAGAAAACTTGTCAGAAGGTACAATTTTCCAGAATTCTTCTGGTGCTTGCCCCAAAAAAGATGCTTTGAGGGCTGAATTGTGCTGCATGTCAATCAGCTCTATTTCTGCTTGAGCCCTTCCCATGCCAATAAGGTCAACCATGTCAAGATTTCGTGCACTCACCATCCAGGGGTTTTCGACCAGCTTGAACAGAGGGGTGAGGACTCTGAATTGAGAAAATCAGTGTTTGATCTCCCCAGCAATTTCTTCAAGACATGATTTAAGGTCTATCTTTGACAGAATTTCTTGTGCGTCTGGAAACCTCTGCATCACAGCCAACAGTTTTGGAAAGTCTGTGAAGTCACTATCACCCAGTTGTTATTTGAATAGCACAAGCTTACTTTCAAAAGCATAAATACCATTCTTCAAGCAGCACACAAGCTGTAGTTTACCTTGCAGGTTCAAATTGACAGCGTTAAAAGGTGTGAACACATCTGAAAGATAATGGAGAATTAGAAGTCATTTCACATCCATTAGTTCTGGGAATGATTGACCTCTACTTTTCACAAAGAGTTTAATTTCAGGAAGCTATGCGATGAATCGCTCCAGAACCTTCCCTTTGCTCATCCAACGCACGTCAGTGTGCATCAAGAGGTCTTTATATTCAGCTTTAGATTCCTGCAGCATTGCTTTAAAAGTCTATGGTTCAGAGCTTTGGCATGGATGAAATTAACAATTTTCCCTGCAACTTTTAGGACATTATTCAGTTCTCCATGCTTTCATTTTGTACACAATACTAATTGGTGAATAATGCAGTGGTAGTCGATCACAGTCTGTCCTATGAGCTTCTTTTTAAGCGTAGATACAAAGGCTTTGTCATGGCCTACCATGGTAGGAGCCCCATCTTCTGTTATGCTGACAAGAGTGTTCAGTGATATGTCATTTGTTTTAAAGTAGTTGCACATGCTGTCCAGTATATCTTCTCCTCATGTGCCCTTGCAGTGGTAGAAGGCACAGGAGCTCTTTTTTGGGATGAAGCGATTGGTCCAGATACCTCATCCAAACTAATACTGGGCCACATCGCCTATGTCTGTGGACTCATCCATGGCAATGCTGAAGAACGGTGACCCTCTGACTGCTTTGATCTCCCGCTCCTGGACGTTTTGATCTATTGCCTCTATTCTACATGAACACATGCAATCTGATAGCTGCAATGCACTGATTTCTTTTAAAATGCTGGCTTTATTAGTGTCGTTGTCAAATAAAAGTTCAGCTGCTGAACTGAAACATTTCTTCACCAGCTCTGCATCTGTGAATGCTTTTTTATGTTTGGCAAGCAAGTAGCATATTTTGAAAGACGCTTCTGTACAGCCTCAGATTCCTTCATCTGGCAAAGGAAGATCTTCTGATGGGAAAGAAGAGCTTGCTTTAACAATGCCACTCTTGCATAACGCAGTTTTGAGTTCAGTGGGAAGTTCGCAGTGTTTCCAGAGTGCCGCGTTTTGTAGTGCCGTTCCAGGTTATATCTCTTAAGAACAATTCCTTTCTCTTTGCAAAGCAAACAGGTGGCTTTTTCTTTTGGACATTCAACAAACAAGTACTCTAATTCCAATGCTGCCTGGAAGGTCCTGTGTTTGCTCTGTATCGATCTGGGTCATTTGCGAGGCTTGGAAACTGGACTTTAGGCCATTGCGGAGCTCTCCAGCTAGTTTGTTACTATGCAATAAGTAACAAGGACCTGGAATCTGATTTCCACCTAACGACCGATGGACAGAGACAGCGTCACAACCGATGGACCGTCACTCCGTCATGACCGCTGGACCGACACCAAGGGCCATATGTATCAAAATCCGATTTTGCGATTCTCAATTTGCGATTATTTGCGAATCTCAATTTGAGAATTGCAAAACCTGATGTAAATAAAAGTTCGCTAATATTTAGCGATTCTCAAATATTTGCAATAATTAAATGCAAATACCTAAATAGGGATACCTTAATTGCGAAATCGCAAATAAGGAATCGCAATTCTGACATGACAACCAGGAAGTGTGACTGCCCATGCGGCACCTGATTGCCAGCAGCTAAGTGAGAAGCTGGGAGGAGAGCTGAGCCACTTGTGCGCAGCTTCTGTGTGAAGGAGACAGGGACTCACAGGAGAAGCAGCAGCAGGAGGAGAATGCCAGAAAAAGAAAACAAAAATTTAGAGAAAGGGAGCAGGTGGTGGTAATCCAAGAAATGCTTGTGAGCCATGAACTCCTGTTTGGAAAACAATCACTGCGTGTGACTGAGGCACGCAAAAGGAAAATCTGGGCAGACATTCAGTAGAAGGTAAATGCTATTGGCGTGACCCACTGCGCCGTTAAAGAACTCAGTAAGCGGTGGTAGGACATGCGCAAGAGATCTAAAGAAAAGGTGGCTACCAGAGGCAAGGAAGACCGGTGGTAGGACGTCCACTGCTACAGATTCCACGCCTTTGGGGTAGTTGGTTGTGGGCACTCTGCTGCCTGAGAGTGTGAGTGGTGTGGCTGACATGGACAGCTCTGACTCCCAAGACACCAGACAAGGTAAAAAGCATGCTAACACTCCCCTGATACTTCACCGCACCACCCATACACCCAGGAAAGACACAGGCACCAAACATGAATGCAACCCCAGGGCATGCATTCTAGCACACCCAGCAATGCATTATGGGAGATGTAATCCCATGCAACAAGCAATGGAGCAGTGACACCTAGCAAGGTACAATCAGAATGTGTGTATCATGAAAGGCAAAAAAACAGACGGATAGGACCCATGTAACTCCAAACTGAAATATTTATTGCAAAACGAATGCGAGGCAGGACAGAAAATAAATGTGTGCATTTGCATTCACAGCACCACCAGAAACACAGGAACCCATGACAGGAGGGGAGGAGGTATCCCACCCAGATGAACAGTCCGGGCAAGAGGAGCAGGAGGAATGCTCACTAGTAATCCCAGTGACATGCAGCCAGTGCCTCGTTGTACCACCACTGCCACCATTGGAGGTAGATACACTGGACACAACTGGCAAGGACCAGCAAGTTCAGGGCCAGCATGCATCAACTCAAACAGCAGAGTCCCCTGCTCATCCTACTACAGGAATGTCATCTAGGCGCAGGGTATGGCCATCCACCAGTACTGCTGACGCGGGAAACACCAATTACATTGGTGTCAATACTTCGCGCTACATCGCAGGAGTGCTGACATCGCAGGCTTCTACTACGCATGCTAATACGGCGCGATGCCATGAACATCGCATGCAATTACAACTCATGCGATGGTAATTGCAGCCTCTGCCCCAAGGCTTTTGCCAACATAAACAGGTCCCACTAAAATGCATGCGATGGTAATTGCAGCCTCGTGCAAAATCGACAAGATGTGCACTTTACAGGCACTTTACTTGCTTGCTGCTAAATATAATATAAAACAGAACAGTGGCTAGCAATGCCAAGGTGTGTCCCAGTAAATATAAACAATTACAAAACAGGTGACAGGTGCACATATCAGGTGCTATGTTTTTATTATTTTATATATCTTAGAATTAACGCATCCATGACAGGGAGAGGATGTGATCGACAGCTAGCTCTGCCGACTTTGGTGCTGTCAACCAGTGTTCGAGCCTCCACAGCTGATTGTATCCAGACACTATAACTGTTGTGAGTGAGGGCAAGCGCGCGCCTGGCGAAGCTTCACGCTCCAGTAGACAACATGCATTGTGAGAAATCCCCTTGTTCAAGAGAGTGATATGTAATGTCACATACAAAAAAACACAATAAACACGTTGGGAAATTTGTATTTTCTTTACATTGCATTGATACCAAATCCTTAAATACTTACTAGGTATTTAATAGGAAAATATCAACCAAAAACAATGACACAGTGCATTAAAAATTTAAGGATGGTACATACCAATAAAAATATTTTAAAAAGATAGGGTGTACAATTTACACATAGCATTATGGTACACTACAGTAAGAATTCAGATGATGAAATCCAACATAGACAAGTGCCAATTTTTTTACCCAAAGGAATTAAGTACATGTGCGATGGAAGCTAGGTAGTCAGAAGGCACAGACCAGGTGAAAAGTTTTAATACTGGCAAAAGTCGGGCAGACATTTCCTTAGAACGGTGGGAAACACGTGGATGTAGATTACCTGCTAAACACTGTGACATGCGCATTTCCTGGTAACTTTGCTCCTTTCGCAAAATCTCAAGAAAACTCTAGAAATTTGGGTGCGGTTTGCCAATACTTTTGTTTAAAGAGTTGTGCCAACCCTCTATGGCATTGTTTGTCTTTGCTCCTCCCTCTATGCAGGTGGAGTAGCAGTTCCACCAGTCCACCAGAAAAAGTGGTTTCCTCCGGCAACCCGACCTGCTTAGATGCCCAATCCATGTGTCTTCAAAATAATTTAATATTGGTGCCAATTTTTCTTCGTTTACCATAAAGTATTCAGACTCTGTAATCGATTGTGTAGTATTCGTCTACACTATTAGGAGGAACAAAGCAAAGTCCAGATAGTTTTTTAAGCTCAAACTGTAGTTTACTATCAGACACATAATTCTCAATAAGGGATGTTTGTTGAATTTTGCGCCAAATAGCCTGAGAAAAGTGGAAAAAACATCCTTGTATTTGGGTATCCATGTACAATTTCTTTAAAGCATTTATCATGGGTAATTCAAAGTCCATGATTACTTTTCTCGGACTTTTGTTTGGGATTTTGGATTTTAGGACTGACAAACACTCAGTATACGTTGAGGATTGTTTGTCTGGTAGTAAACTGTAGACTAAAGGGACTACAATGTCATTAACGTACCCGGAATTGTAATATCCCCAAAAGTTTTTGGTGCCACTCGTTTAGGGTGATTCGCGTGTTTCTTGCGTTGGATCATTCTACGTAAGTTGGGGATGGCACGCATACTACTAGCCACATGTTCAGTAATGTGTTGGGATACCTCCCTTAAAATGGCACCACAATGGTCATTGGAGTTGCCTGCAATCACTTTCATTTCATTTATCGATTCTCTGACTTCAATAGCAGTTGCAGAGGACGAGTGGTTACGGTCTGTGCATCTTAAAACAGACTCACCCAGAGTAACCGCTCGTCCTCTGCAATGGCTTGAGTAGTATTGCACACACTTCCAATGACCCCGTGGCTCCGAATTTCTCTCCTTACAATATATATAACCGCTGTGTTTGAGGAGGCGGTTTCCTCTGCTTGAGATGATATATTTCGCCATCTTTGGATCAGACATTTGCTGTAGGGACAAAACAAAAAAATGCATTTAAAAATGACAAGAAAGACACATTTATCATAATATTGCTTCAATCACCACATAGCTAATTTGCCTTAAATCGGGCCCAGAAGGATAAAAGGCCCATGCCTGACGCCCACCCAACTCACGCACCAGTTCCCTCCCTCAACCTCTGCTCCTGTGCAAACATTCAACAACAACTGGTTCAAATATGTTCTCTCAATGTTTCACTTCTGTTCTTATTGCCATTATAAATTACAATAACTTTGATTTAAGTATTATTTTATTTAAGAAACCTGTTATTTGTAACATCAATGCTTCTAAGTCACGTCAATCCAAAACATGTTCCAAAAAACACACATAAATAACAAATTTGTCATGTACAGGACAAATAACTCAAACTTTCCTAGTGCGAGACCTATTGCATTGCAAACGCTTGTTTACCTTTTGTGCTACTTTGCTGCACTTAGCGTAGAAACCCAAAATCTTTGCTTGCCATGCACCTCCGTTACCTTTCCAACTCTGTAACAGCAAGTAAAAAAATTAGGTTTGCGGTGGCATTATTACTTAGGTGTTTCAACTACACATTTTAACACATTGCTTCCATCCACAAGTTTTTGTGTCGTAATAGTCATTCGGAAATCCCATTAATGTACCTGTATCGTTGTTTTAAACTTTTAATGACTTTGTTGTTAGTGTTTGGATATCCACACAAAGCTTCACGATGGTGACGGCCTATTTTAAGAGACAAAATAGATATTAGTCAAACTTAGGGTAGATACAGCCAATCAACCAACAATTTATGCAATCCACCAACCCACGCACCAACCCATCCATCACGATTCCATCCACAATTTTTGTGTTGTATGTTGAACTCTACTACTTCCCCACCTGGCCCTCCCTGCCTAATCTCCCCACAGCATAACCTGTGCAAGCCGCCACTGAGTGGAACCCTGTCCCATCTTGAAAGAACAGGCTGGGTACTGCCTGCATTGTGAAAGGTGGACCAACTTTTTCATTAGCCATTCTGTCTTTCAATAATGCACTTCCCCAGGCCAAACACACATTTGAAGTTGCTTTGGGGACAGCACATTAATTGGAATAGGGTGTACTCTACTTGATTGTGCCTCGCACACCTGTTCAAATGTGCGTGATGGCTTAAACAGCGACAGTGTGCCTGTTACATAATACGAGCCCTGTTCTTGACAGCTTAGATGTCTCTGCAGTTTAGAAGATTGCAGAGTATTTTTTTTATTCTAGTACATTACTTACTGTAGAGCTTGGTAATAGTAATGATTTTCTTTACATTTATAGCTGGAAATATTTCACTTCTAGACTTTATATATTTTCATGTTCTATTATGGTATAGGAGGATGACAGAAAAATCACACGTCTACTTCACAAACAGTACAACATTATTGTCTCGGTCTTTTTCTGACATTGCATTCAGTACAGAGTTGGTGATGTACTTTCTAGTGAGCGCTTATTCATGAATGTGTATGCGACAACTATAAAAATAAAATGGATGCCATTTGTGAAAACTTGTTTGTTGAACATGGAAGTAAGTGACTGTAAGAAATTCGTATATCACCATCAACCTTCCTCACTAATACATGAATATGCCTCAACCCATTTTCTTTTAGGCGCAATTAAGCAGCAGAGATGATTGAGACTGACCAACAAATTGCCAGTGACCGGTCTGCAGAGCAGAGAAACAGAAACACATAAACAGCTCCCACTAATCAATTACAAAACAGGTGGCAGGTAATTGCAGCCTCATGCAAAATGCTGCTCCACAGGACTTGTGCACGATGTCATTAACATCCCATGCAATTACAACGCATGCGATGGTAATTGCAGACTCGTGCAAAATGCTGCCCCACAGGCCTCGTGCAAAATTCACTGATAATCCTGCCATGAGGGGCACCGGCAGACTACCTGCAGGCCAAGGTATGGTGCGAGAGGAGCGCCAGCAGGCCTAATGGAGAAGGACCCCAGGCGCCTGCCACAAGGACAGGGAGGGGTCTCAAACACATGACTACATTTACCCCTCATGGGGGCAGAGTGAGCGGCGCACAGATGGTGGGGTGGCCCAGGTGATCGAGGAATGGTAGTCTCCCTGACTGTCATCGATGCCCCTCCACCAAGCTGCCCATGCCACTGCAGTATTTGGTGCACTCTGGCCCCCTACCTGAAGAGCTGCGTGGAGGGACACCCTCGGTTCGTTGAGGTCTCTGGGTGCTCTAACTGAAAGACCCACAAAATACACAGCTCAAAAAGACAATAAAGGTGGTAAATGAGGGCCTGAGACTTCCGAGTACCAGACGTTGCGTGCATGTGAAACTAAAAACTGGTAAAACCCACCAAAGAAAGCAAACCCAAAGCCAAACATTTGCATGGGTGTGATCAAGGAAGAGGACACACGGGTCGGGATGGAACAATTATTCCAGGGGTAAGTGCAACTAATGATCTTCAGATGAAACGCGATAGCAGTGCACCTAACATGGAAAGGGCTTCAGTGACAAATCTAAAATGGAAACCCCAGCAGTGAACAAAAGCAGGACCATGACCTAAATTCAGGACATATGTAATATTGTCCTTATAATTGAGACTGTCACGTACCATGCTGCCCCACAGGCCTCGTGCACTTTAAAGGCCTCCATAATCGACAAGATGTGCAAAATGCAGACTGTCAGGTACCATGCTGCCCCAAGGCTTTTATTGCTCCCCCACAGGCCTCGTGCAAAATCGACCTAACGTGGAAAGGGCTTCAGTGACAAATCTAAAATGGAAACACCAGCAGTGAACGAAAGCACGACCATGATCTAAATTCAGGACAAAAGAAATATCATCATTATAATTGCCCTAAGCAAAAAAGTCCAGAACAGAGCCGAATCCCACTTTAATCCCTAGTACCCCACTGAGACTGTCATGGAGTGGCAGGGGAGGGGACGCAATGGGCTCGATTTCCAGATCTGACCCCTATGGCTGAGGCCGTGGGAGACCAAAAAGAGTAAATTAAAAATGCTGCAAGGACTGGGGAAAGAAAAGGAATGCTTGAGTGCATGGATGGAGCTCGAGGGAGGTGGGTAGCTGGACAAGAGGTTGTACACGAAGAAAAAGTATTTAGTCACCTACCTGTTTCAAAGTCTGTCCACAGGGTCACGGCTGCTCACATCAACAAAACAGACACAAATGGCTGCAGACACGGTGGGCAAAACAATATATACCCCCACCCCTCCCGCCCCCAACCACTCGGGCCCAACTGTTGGATCCGGGATCACTCATTGGATATAAACATTTTAAAACTGTGATATGGCACAAACATCGTGTTGTCATGTCGCGTGATGTAACGTCTGCGATGTGACGTCTGCGATGTGACACGCTATCCAATTACAAGGCCGCGTTAGCGTCGCAACAACGTGCGATGCAAACAAAGCCGATGCGATCGCCGTTGCGATGTAACAGCCAAGCTGTAAAAGCGCGCGATAAGTTAGTACACAATGGATTGTCATACAACCTGCTGACGTAGGCGAAGGCATGGTATTTTCAGGGCTGGAGGGCAACATGCTCAAGGTACAGTGCCTGAAAGCCAAGGCAATAAAATCAATACAGTGCTAATTGTCAGCGCACAATAACATGGCATATTTGTGTGATTATGACTTCATAACTAACTCATTTGAGGAGGAAATTACCAGAGAAGCAACACCATTTGTCAACTGAGTGGCTGACCGAGCTGTTGGTAATGTTTTTTTGAATTTAGCTCTATTTTCTTAGTGCAAAATGCATCCTCGCATCCATTTTTCCCTAGGAAAATAGTGCTAAATGCCAGAAGTGAGTTGGAAGAAAAAGTTTGGAAGAAAAAGTTTGCTGCTATTTGGGTTCTGTTACATTTAGCACTATTTTGTAGCACAAAGTGCAATCTCGGGTTTATTCTGTACACGAGGGGGCATTATTGCACTAAGAAAATCACACTAAAGGCGTAATTGCTCTTCTTGCATAATTACATAGAATTTCATTTAAATTTGTGTTATTTGTGTAGTTACACTACAGCAAATTACAAGAGTTATGCCCACCCTTAGCTTGCACTAGTTTGACATCGGGCCACTTAGCAACTAAATGAGCATCTATGTGGATAGTGAAACAATACTAAATAGAATGAGAAGTAGAATGGAATTATTGATCAAGTCACAATGCACCAGAAACACTTGTCTTCAACAGGGGAGCAGTTATGAAATGTTACTTACAAGATTGAAGATGGGAAAAATGATGCTAACTGTCATCTCCAAAACGTAGGCCTGTCAAATTTCCCCTTGACCTATGATTGTAGTTCCATCTACCTCTTTTCTCCCTGTCTTTCATGTATTGTATACATGTCCAAAACAGATCAAATAATTCAAGAAACAGGTTAGCAAACACAAGAAAGATAAATACAACACATGTTCTACTGTAAAGTAATTACTCATTTTATAAAAATAAAAGAAATAAGATGAAAATCAAATGTTTTCAAAGCATGTCCTTATTGAGATGAGGCTCCTGTTATGCACAGATTTCTTGTTAGCACTTTAATGACAAAACTAATCTTGAGAAATGCGAACAGCAAGCGGACAGTGGACTGCTACAGAGTGTCTCACCAACACTCTTATATCCCCAAAGAGAAGTACGTTACACAATATATATCCATCGACCTAGAATGCGTTCTCAGACCGGGAAGGATTTTTTCCCCGTGAGTGTATTACAGCACCAAAACCAAGTGCCTTTTACATGGTGACCATGCCTTGTATATAATGATGCTTGGATTTTAAGATTTCTGAAATACATAACCCATAATTGGGTCTATCTTAATTATATGTTTTCCACAATTAGTTATTTTCTGTTAGTATGAATTATCGTGAATTATTCCCTGTTTTAATATGAACAGTTGATTTGCTTACAGTCGTAAACATAGAATTGGAAGAATCTTGTGCTCATTTTACCAAACAAATGCCCTGAATAAGTCCAATCTCTTTGGACGAAACGCATTGGCTGGCTTTTACAATGCTAAAAAGAAGCATGACTAAAGGGGCAATAGTCTTTGGATATATGAAAATCATCATGGCTAATTGCTTGTTTTTATAATGATCATGGATATGTTGAATGTGGTGCACCCTTGCTTGTGATGGTTTAGACAAAATTAATCTTATATGTTTAAATAGCTACTCTAAACTCAGCCAGCCTGACTTTAGCAGTCACTCAAGTGCCCCTATGCAGCAGAGAAGCCTCCAGAAAACTTTGAAAATTATGGGGTATAAATCACAGCATGTCACCAAGGGTGTTGCTTGGTCAGTAAGATTGGGGGAGGTGAGCTTCAGATTTTCCAACAATTACACTGCCATATAATGTTAAAATACGTTATATGACAACAAAGGCGCTTGAGAGGGGCTAAAGGGGCAATGGAAAGGGAGACTAATGTAGTTTGGTAGAGGTACTAAGTGAGAGAAAACACATCATTTTGTAAAATAACCAACATTAGTGAAGACTTTCAAAACAGGGAGGAAAAAATGTGTGCAAGATTTTCTCTGTGTGAAGGTAAACATTCCTGTTGAAATCTAACAGACACCTCACCATACCAGACTAAAAGCACATGTAGCCAACTATTTAGCAGAACATACATTTATTAGGGAATTGTTACACCCCCGAAGCTGGGCCCCTGCTTGTCATTGAGCATTGTAAGAGTGGCTGGCCTATGCCCATTGCATAGGAAACTTCATTTTTAGTTAATCTTATTGAAAAAATATAGCCACAGTGTTTAGAAGCATTTTTGTGTGGAAATTATGAAAGTATGTAAAATAATTAGTGGTTTGATAAGCAAACTTACTTTTCCAATAGTGGAGCAGGCACCAGGCTTGGGAGCTTAATTGCAAGACTCCTTTTTGAAAAAAGGATGCCAATTATGTATTTATTCAGCAGTTTTTCAAGGGAAATTTTTTGAAATTTGTTTAATATATTATTGAAGATTCCATGGTAAATAGTCAAATCAAATATAACTACCAGGAATACTGGCCAAGTAGGCCATGGGTGCCTATTATGCCAGTGCTTTATTCAGCTAGAGTTTGGATACTTATTTTTCCTATGCTGGTGATTACACATTGAAATTAATCACTGACAGGCACTAGGGTGAACTTGAAGTGCAGATACGCTCAGGGAACTAAGAACGCAGTTAAAACTTTCTTCTCATTAATTTGTTCTATTTACTCATTTGAGACAGTCAGTAGCAATAACAATGGACACCTATCTAAAATGGTGATTTGCTTCAAATTGAACCTAAAGTTATGCATACAACAACTGCAGTACCAGCAAATATTGATTACAGTACACCATGGGTACTCACAAACTTTTTCTCTGGGCCAAATTTATAGTGTGGTTTGTGGCCGAAGGCCACTCCGGTAGGGGTGGGGGGGAGGGGCTGGGTCAGTAGGGGGCGGGCTAGAGTAAAAAAATCACTACTGTTTCAAAACATTACTCGACAATGCTGTATTTCCAAAGCAGATGTAACTACAAGTAACACATTTTAATAATCATTTTTTTATTATTAGACAATAGCAATCTTAAGAGGGATTGCATGGAAATTTTCAGTACCTAGATATTCAGCACATGTCCATTGCAGCATAGGCTTTTGAGTCCAAAAAATTGGTACGTTAAAAGACAAACACTACAAACTTATTTTACATTTCATGTCACCAATTAGTTTTCTGTAATCTGGTACCAAGTCTGAAATGGCAAGCCTCAAGAGCGGATCCAGATGTATGTCTGTAAGCTTATTTCTGAGTTTGCTCTTCAACAGTCCCATTGTGAAAAACGAACTTTCGCAAGCATATGTTGACCCAAACATACAAATTACCTTTTCGGCCACTGTAAAAAGAAGAGAAAACTTGTCAGAAGGTAACATTTTCCAGAATGCTTCTGGTGCTTGCCCCAAAAAAGAATCTTTGAGGGCTGAATTGTGCTGCATGTCAATCAGCTCTATTTCTGCTTGAGCCCTTTCCATGCAAATAAGGAGAACCATGTCAAGATTTCGTGCACTCACCATCCCGGGGTTTTGACCAGCTTGAACAGAGGGGTGAGGACTCTGAATTGAGAAAATCAGTGTTTGATCTCCCTAGCAATTTCTTCAAGACATGATCTAAGGTCTATCTTTGACCGAATTTCTTGTGCATCTGGAAACCTCTGCATCACAGCCAACATTTTGGGGAAGTCTGTGAAGTCACTATCACCCAGTTGTTATTTGAATAGCACAAGCTTACTTTCAAAAGCATAAATACCATTCTTCAAGCAGCACACAAGCTGTAGTTTACCTTGCAGGTTCAAATTGACAGCGTTAAAAGGTGTGAACACATCTGAAAGAAAATGGAGAATTAGAAGTCATTTCACATCCATTAGTTCTGGGAATGATTGACCTCTACTTTTCACAAAGAGTTTAATTTCAGGAAGCTATTCGATGAATCGCTCCAGAACCTTCCCTTTGCTCATCCAACGCACGTCAGTGTGCATCAAGAGGTCTTTATATTCATCTTAAGATTCCTGCAGCATTGCTTTAAAAGTCTATGGTTCAGAGCTTTGACATGGATAAAATTAACAATTTTCCCTGCAACTTTTAGGACATTATTCAGTTCTCCATGCTTTAGTTTTGTACACAATACTTATTGGTGAATAATGCAGTGGTAGTCTCTCACAGTCTGTCCTATGAGCTTCTATTTAAGCATAGATACGAAGGCTCTGTCATGGCCTACCATGGCAGGAGCCCCATCTTCTGTTATGCTGACAAGAGTGTTCAGTGATATGTCATTTGTTTTAAAGTAGTTGCACATGCTGTCCAGTATGTCTTCTCCCCGTGTGCCCTTGCAGTGGTAGAAGGCACAGGAGCTCTTTTTTGGGATGAAGCGATTGGTACAGATACCTCATCCAAACTAATACTGGGCCACATCGCCTATGTCTGTGGACTCATCCATGGCAATGCTGAAGAACAGTGACCCTCTGACTGCTTTGATCTCCCGCTCCTGGACATTTTGACCTATTGCCTCTATTCTGCATGAACACATGCAATCTGATAGCTGCAATGCACTGATTTCTTTTAAAATGCTGGGTTTATTAGTGTCGTTGTCAAATAAAAGTTCAGCTGCTGAACGGAAACATTTCTTCACCAGCTCTGCATCTGTGAATGCTTTTTTATATTTAGCAAGCAAGTAGCACATTTTGAAAGACGCTTCTGTACAGCTACAGATTCCTTCATCTGGCAAAGGAAGATCTTCGTCTGGAAAAGAAGCGCTTGCTTTAACAATGCCACTCTTGCATAACGCAGTTTTGAGTTCAGTGGGAAGTTCGCAGTGTTTCCAGAGTGCCGCGTTTTGTAAAGCCATTCCAGGTTATACCTCTTAAGAACAATTCCTTTCTCTTTGCAAAGCAAACAGGTGGCGTTTTCTTTTAGACATTCAACAAACAAGTACTCTAATTCCAATGCTGCCTGGAAGGTCCAGTGTTTGCTCTGTATCGATCTGGGTCATTTGCGAGGCTTGGAAACTGGACTGTAGGCCATTGCGGAGCTCTCCAACTAGTTTGTTACTATGCAATAAGTAACAAGGACCAGGAATCTGATTTCCACCTGACGACCGATGGACAGAGACAGCGTCACAACCGATGGGCTGTCACTCCGTCATGACCGCTGGACCAACACAAAGGGCCATATGTATCAAAATCCGATTTTGCAATTCTCAAATTGCGATTATTTGCAAATCTCAATTTGAGAATTGCAAAACCTGATGTAAAGAAAAGTTCGCTAATATTTAGCGATTCTCAAATATTTGCAAAAATGAAATGCAAATACCTAAATAGGGATACCTTAATTGCGAAATCGCAAATAAGGAATCGCAAATCTGCTAATCTGCAATTCAGGTGCAGCTTAATGACATGACAACCAGGAAGTGTGACTGCCCATGCGGCACCTGATTGCCAGCAGCTAAGTGAGAAGCTGGGAGGAGAGCTGAGCCACTTGTGCACAGCTTCTGTGTGAAGGGGACAGTGACTCACAGGAGAAGCAGCAGCAGGAGGAGAATGCCAGAAAAAGAAAACAAAAATTTAGTGAAAGGGAGTAGGAGGTGGTAATCCAAGAAATGGTTGTGAGCCATGAACTCCTGTTTGGAAAACAATCACTGCGTGTGACTGAGGCACGCAAAAGGATAATCTGGGCAGACATTCAGTAGAAGGTAAATTCTATTGGTGTGACCCACTGCACCGTTGAAGAACTCAGTAAGCGATGATATGACATGCGCAAGAGATCTATAGAAAAGGTGGCTATTCCCAGTGACACGCAGCCAGCACCTCGTTGTACCACCACTGCCACCACTGGAGGTAGATACACTGGACACAACTGGTGAGGACCAGCAAGTTCAGGGCCAGCATGCCTCAACTCAAACAGCAGAGTCCCTTGCTCATCCTACTACAGGAATGTCATCTAGGAGCAGGGTATGGCCATCGACCAGTACTGCTGACGCGGGAAACACCAATTACATTGGTGTCAATACATCGCAGGAGCGTTGACATCGCAGGCTTCTACTACGCATGCTAATACAGCGCGATGCCATGAACATCGCATGCAATTACAACGCATGCGATGGTAATTGCAGCCTCTGCCCCAAGGCTTTTGCCAACATAAACAGGTCCCACTAAAACACATGCGATGGTAATTGCAGCCTCATGCAAAATCGACAAGATTTGCACTTTACAGGCCTCCTGCTAAATATAATATAAAACAGAACAGTGGCTAGCGATGCCAAGGTGTGTCCCAGTAAATATAAACAATTGCAAAACAGGTGACAGGTGCATATATCGGGTGCTATGTGTTTATTATTTTATATATCTGAGAATTAACGCATCCATGACAAGGAGAGGATGTGATCTGACAGCTAGCTCTGCCGACTTTGGTGCTGTCAACCAGTGTTCGAGCCTCCACAGCTGATTGTATCCAGATACTATAACGGGTGTGAGTGAGGCCAAGCGCGCGCCCAGCGAAGATTCACGCTCCAGTAGACAACATGCATTGTGAGAAATCCGCTTGTTCAAGAGAGCGATAGGTAATGTCACACACAAAAAAACACAATAAACACGTTGGGAACTTTTTATTTTCTTTACATTGCATTGATACCAAATCCTTAAATACTTACTAGGTATTTAATAGGAAAATAACAACCAAAAACAATGACACAATGCATTAACAATTTAGGGATGGTACATATCAATAAAAATATTTTAAAAAGATAGGGTGTACAATTTACACATAGCATTATGGTACACTACAGTAAGAATTCAGATGATGAAATCCAACATAGGCAAGTGCCAACTTTTTTACCCAAAGGAATTAAGTACATGTGCGATGGAAGCTAGGTAGTCAGAAGGCACAGACCAGGTGAAAAGTTTTAATACTGCCAAAAGTCGGGCAGACATTTCCTTAGAACGGTGGGAAACACGTGGATGTAGATTACCTGCTAAACACTGTGACATGCGCATTTTCTGGTAACTTTGCTCCTTTTGCAAAATCTCAAGAAAACTCTAGAAATTTTGGTGCGGTTTGCCAATACTTTTGTTTAAAGAGTTGTGCCAACCCTCTATGGCATTGTTTGTCTTTGGTCCTCCCTCTAAGCAGGTGGAGTAGCAGTTCCACCAGTCCACAAGAAAAAGTGGTTTCCTCCGGCAACCCGACCTGCTTAGATGCCCAATCCATGTGTCTTCAAAATAATTTAATATGGGTGCCAATTTTTTTGGGTTTACCATAAAGTATTCAGACTCTGTAATCGATGTGTAGTATTCGTCTACACTATTAGGAGGAACAAAGCAAAGTCCAGATAGTTTTTTAAGCTCAAACTGTAGTTCACTATCAGACACATAATCCTCAATAAGGGATGTTTGTTGAATTTTGCGCCAAATAGCCTGAGAAAAGTGGCAAAAACATCCTTGTAATTGGGTATTCATGTACAATTTCTTTATAGCATTTATCATGGGTAATTCAAAGTCCAAGATTATTTTCCTCGGACTTTTGTTTGGGATTTTGGATTTTAGGACTGACAAAAACTCAGTATATGTTGAGGATTGTTTGTCTAGTAGTAAACTGTAGACTAAAGGGACTACAGTGTCGTTAACGTACCCGTGAATGGTGTAGATTTGGGTGAAAGGGGTGGGCGTACTTTTAAAGGTCCCATCCATCATCCACACATCACTGTTCTCCAATCGGTTGAGATTATGGGGGGTGCTAAATATTATAATGCGCTGTCATACATAATAAACAGTTCCTTTGAAACGGTAACACAGAGTTCAACAGGAATTGTAATATCCCCAAAAGTTTGTGGTGCCACGCGTTTAGGGTGATTCGCGTGGTTCTTGCGTTGGATCATTCTACGTAAGTTGGGGATGGCAGGCATACTACTAGCCACATGTTCAGTAATGTGTTGGGATACCTCCCTTAAAATGGCACCACAAGGGTCATTGGAGTTGCCTGCAATCACTTTCATTTCATTTATCGATTCTCTGACTTCAATAGCAGTTGCAGAGGCCGAGTGGTTATGGTCTGCATCTTAAAACAGACTCACCCAGAGTAACTGCTCGTCCTCTGCAATGGCTTGAGAAGTATTGCACACACTTCCAATGACCTCCGAATTTCTCTGCTTACAATATATATAACCGATGTGTTTGAGTAGGCGGTTTCCTCTACTTGAGGTGATATATTTCACCATCTTTGGATCAGACATTTGCTGTAGGGACAAAACAAAAAAATGCGTTTTAAAAATGATAAGAAAGACACATTTTTCATAATATTACTTCAATCACCACATAGCTAATTTGCCTTATATCGGGCCCAGAAGGATAAAAGGCCCGTGCCTGATGCCCACCCAACTCACGCACCAGTCCCCTCCCTCAACCTCTGCTCCTGTGCAAACATTCAACAACAACTGGTTCAAATATGTTCTCTCAATGTTTCACTTCTGTTCTTTCTTGCCACTATAAATTGCAATAACTTTGATTTACGTATTAATTATTTTATTAAAAAAAACAGTTTTTTGTAAATTCAATGCTTCTAAGTGTTGCAAAAAACACATAAATAACAAATTTGTCATGTACAGGACAAATAACTCAAACTTTCCTAGTGCGAGACCTATTGCATTGCAAACGCTTGTTTACCTTTTGTGCTACTTTACTGCACTTAGCGTAGAAACCCAAAATCTTTGCTTGCCTTGCACCTCCGTTACCTTTCCAACTCTGTAACAGCATGTAAAAAAATTAGGTTTGCGGTGGCATTATTACTTAGGTGTTTCAACTACACATTTTAACACATTGCTTCCATCCACAATTTTTGTGTCGTAATAGTCATTCGGAAATCCCATTAATGTACCTGTATCATTGTTTTAAACTTTTAATGACTTTGTTGTTAGTGTTTGGATATCCACACAAAGCTTCACGATGGTGATGGCCTATTTTAAGAGACAAAATAGATATTAGTAAAACTTAGGGCAGATACAGCCAATCCACCAACAAGTTATGCAATGCGCCCGCCCTTGCACGCCCCCGCCCATGCACGCCCCCGCCCTTGCACGCCCCCGCCCTTGCACGCCCCCGCCCATGCACGCGCCCGCCCATGCACGCACCCGCCCATAATTTTTGTGTTGTATGTTGAACTCTACTACTTCCCCACCTGGCTCGCCCTGCCTAACCTCCCCACAGCATAACCTGTGCAATCCGCCACTGAGTGGAGCCGTGTCCCATCTTGAAAGAACAGGCTGGGTACTGCCTGCATTGTGAAAGGTGGACCAACTGTTTCTATTAGCCATTCTGTTTTTCAATAATGCACTTCCCCAGGGCAAACACACGTTTGAAGTTGCTCTGGGGACAGCACATTAATTGGAATAGGGTGTACTCTACCTGATTGTGCCTCGCACACCTGTTCAAATGTGCGTGATGGCTTAAACAGCGATAGTGTGCCTGTTACATAATAAGGGCCCTGTTCGTGACAGCTTAGATGTCTCTGCAGTTCGGAAGATTGCTGAGTACTTTTTTTTATTCTAGTACATTACTTACTGTAGAGCTTTGTAATAGTAATGATTTCCTTTACATTTATAGCTGGAAATACTTCACTTATAGACTTTATATATTTTCATGTTCTATTATGGTATAGGAGGATGACAGAAAAATTACACCGTCTACTTCACAAACAGTACGACATTATTGTCTCGGTCTTTTTCTGACATTGCATTCAGTACAGAGTTGGTGATGTCCTTTTTAGTGAGTGCTTATTCATGAATGTGTATGCGACAACTATAAAAATAAAATGGATGCCATTTGTCAAAACTTGTTTGTTGAACATGAAAGTAAGTGACTGTAAGAAATTCGTATATCACCATCAACCTTCCTCACTAATACATGAATATGCCTCAACCCATTTTCTTTTAGGCGCAATCTAGCAGCAGAGATGATTGAGGATGACCAAGAAATTGCCAGTGACAGGTATGCAGAGCAGAGAAACATAAACACATAAACAGCTCCCACTAATCAATTACAAAACAGGTGACAGGTAATTGCAGCCTCGTGCAAAATGCTGCCCCACAGGCCTCGTGCACGATGTCATTAACATCCCATGCAATTACAACTCATGCGATGGTAATTGCAGACTCGTGCAAAATGCTGCCCCACAGGCCTCGTGCACTTTACAGGACTTGTGCCAAATTCACTGATAATCCTGCCATGAGGGGCCCCGGTAGACTACCTGCAGGCCGAGGTGTGGTGTGAGAGGAGCGCCAGCAGGCCTAATGGAGAAGGACCCCAGGTGCCAGCCACAAGGACAGTGAGGGGTCTCAAACACAGGACTACATTCACCCCTCATGGGGGCAGAGTGAGCGGCGCACAGATGGTGGGGTGGCCCAGGTGATCGAGGAATGGTAGTCTCCCTGACTGTCATCGATGCCCCTCCACCAAGCTGCCCATGCCACTGCAGTATTTGGTGCACTCTGGCCCCCTGCCTGAAGAGCTGCGTTGACGGACACCCTCGGTTCGTTGAGGTCTCCGGGTGCTCGAACTGAAAGACCCACAAAATACACAGCTCAAAAAGACAATAAAGGTGGTAAATGAGGGCCTGAGACTTCCGAGTACCAGGCATTGCGTGCACGTGAAACTAAAAACTGGTAAAACCCACCAAAGAAAGCAAACCCAAAGCCAAACATTTGCATGGGTGTGATCAAGTAAGAGGACACAAGGGTAGGGATGGAACAATTATTCCAGGGGTAAGTGCAACTAACTATAAGAGTGACTAACAGTGAACTAAAAAGCGAAGGCTCCGATGAACTTCAGATGAAACGCAAAAGCAGTGCACCTAACGTGGAAAGGGCTTCAGTGACAAATCTAAAATGGAAACACCAGCAGTGAACGAAAGCACGGCCATGACCTAAATTCAGGACAAAAGAAATATCATCATTATAATTGCCCTAAGCAAAAAAGTCCTGAATAGAGCCAAATCACACTTTAATCCCGAGTACCCCACTGAGACTGTCGTGGAGTGGCAGGGGACGGGACGCAATGGGCTCGATTCCCAGATCTGACCCCTATGGCTGAGGCCGTGGGAGACCAAAAAGAATACATTTAAAATGCTGCAAGGACTGGGGAAAGAAAAGGAATGCTTGAGTGCATGGATGGAGCTTGAGGGAGGTGGGTAGCTGGACAAGAGGTTGTATACGAAGAAAAAAGTATTTTGTCACTTACCTGTTTCAAAGTCTGTCCACAGGGTCACGGCTGCTCACATCAACAAAACAGACACAAATGGCTGCAGACACGGTGGGCAAAACAATATATGCCCCCCCCCGCCCCCAACCACTGGGGGCCAACCGTTGAATCCGGGATCACTCATTGGATATAAACATTTTAAACCTGTGATATGGCACAGACATCGCGTTGTCATGTTGCGCGATGTAATGTCTGCGATGTGACACGCTATCCAATTACAATTCCGCATTAGCGTCGGAACAACGTGCGATGCAAACAAAGCCAATGCGATCGCCGTTGCGATGTAACAGCCGCACTGTAAAAGCGCGCAATAAGTTAGTACACGATGGATCGTCATACAACCTGCTGACGCGGGCGAAGGCAAGGTATTTTCAGGGCTCAAGGGCAACATGCTCAAGGTACAGTGCCTGCAAGCCAAGGCAATAAAATCAATACAGTGCCAATTGTCAGCGCACAAAAACATGGCCCAAATGAGGGAGGGTGTCATGGCCACGACTGGTGCTATGGAAGCAATGTGTGCAGAGATGCGGCGAGACCGTGCAGCCAGGCGCAGAGAGAGACAGCTCTACCACAGACGTCAGCCCATGTACACATAGGCTGTTAACCGGATGTCCACTTCCAAGTCGCTGTGCCAGCATGCAGCATGAGATTGCAAACTGCTTCCAGGATGTATTGGGGGCCTTGTGCAATTTACGCATGCTGTGGACTAGCTGTGGGCAGCAGCCACACGTGGGACATAACCCCCTCAGCTCACTGGAGGAAGATGGGCAATCCAGCAGGAGCAGCATCACTCCCCACCCCCCCATCCCACAGGACAGACGTCTTAGTGCACGTCAGGGGAGATCATATGATGCCTCAGGGGAGGGTGGTGGGAACCCTGAGAGAGGAGCAACAAGCCATGCACGCCGACAGTGAAGAGCCATGAGTTGTTCATGACACTGGGTGAGGCAACCCATTGCATGTTTACTCATCTTTGTTAATAAGATTTGCAATGTGTTGTGAACATGTGCAATCTATTTGGACTAACAGTGCGCTCGTCAGGCTGTGTGAAGGTAATTTTCCTGCTCTGAAGGAAATAAAACAGTTTTGCACCAATCTGTAGCATTGTGTCATCATTACTCACGTAGAAATAGTTCTGTGTAATCTCATCTTGCCTCTGGTGGCCAGCAGCCATACCAACTCCACCAGCTGGCCTGCATCGTGGAGCTGGCCTCTCCTCATCTGATGAGTCTGTATCTGTAACCTCCGCTGGGGTGCCTTTCCTGGTGGCGATGTTGTGTAGCATGACACACGCAACCACGATTTTGCAACATGTCTCAGGCTGTACTGTAGTGCTCCTCCACTCTTATGTAGGCAGCGGGAACAGCGGGTGGCTCTGTGGGCACTACACTCCCCAGCGGCTGGATTCAGGTACGGAGTCAGGATGAAGTCACGGACAGCATACGCTCTGTCACCTGCAGGGTGAGAAGAAAAGGATTAAACACTGTCCTGCTACTGCTGTGCTTTACTGGTGTGTCCTTGTGACCAATGCATTTACCTAGTAGGTAGCCCTCACCAAACTACCCATTTTTGATTCTTCGGTGAATACCACTGTGGTGAAAGATGAATGAGTCGTGTGTGCTGCCCGGGTATTTCGCAACTATGTCAGTAATGATATGTTTGGCATTGCACACTACCTGTATGTTCAGGGAATGGTAGGACTTGCGATTCCTGAACACATACTCATTCTGTGAGGGGGAAAGACCCCTCCTGCTGTAGCAATCACCCCCTGGAAACTCATTGATGCCAGTAAGCGTAGTGAGCACAAGACCTGTACATGGGTGGGGATGGTCTGTGTCCAGCGTGTGGGGTGTTCTAGTATTGGTTTGAGCTCCTCTATTAAGTCCAGGATGCTGTCCTCTTCCGGTCTGTGGTACACATGGATCTCCTCCACAGTCCACTGAAACAGGGTAATGCGCAGTCTGACGATCCTTTCCTGGCGTCTTTCTCTGTGAATTAGCGATTTTGCGCTCAGGGTGCCTCTTATACTTCGGGATTCTCTGTTTTGTGATCGCAAACACCATTTTTTTGCAATTCGCAGTGTTTGCGATCGCAAAACAGCTTCATACATATGGCCCCACGTCAAGACTGATGGACCAACACCACTTCTCGCAACCGAACTGTGAGCAACACCAAAGTAATGTTTTGTTTAAACATACAAAGCAATGGGTAAAACTGCAAATGAAAAACAGGAGGCTTTCCTAGAGCCAGTGGTTTATTCAGGAAATCTTTCACTCAATAGGGATTTGAAATAACTGACATGAACACACATGTATATACAAGCGCACGTTCACTCATAGGTATGTTGGTGCTGAATAACATATGTTTATTGCTACCCAACTTATTTTATCGACATCAGATGGATGAAAGGCAGGACCTGCCGGGAATTGAGCCTGTGACCATGAGGTAGAACACATGCCCCTGCAGTGGACACATTAGTCCACTGAGCCACCAGACTCTGCATTAACACAGTACAAGGGTACAGAGTTTGTGGTAGTTTCAGACTAGGAGACAACAGGAGAAATAAAATGGTTACCTTGATCGAGTAAAATTAGACCAAATAAATCCAATTAAACCAAATCAAATGTGGCAGCTCTGTCCATATTGGAAATACAGCAATTGCAGAAAACATTGGAATTAGAACAAATCTGACAATTTTACCAACACATTATAGCTCAACTTTGCCCTCTATGCCAGCTGATATCTCTGCTTAATGCAGGGGGAATTTATTTTGCCAAACTACTGCTTGCTCTGCTAAATTCCCCTTTAGAACAACTGGAGGCCAAGAAGCAGCATTGCTTCATATCGGGTCATTAGAAATGGACACACCAATTTAGCATTGAAACTACTTGTTACCATGTATGTAGAGAAGCGGTCACAGTAGGTCTCTCTCTCTGAGAGGCGGACAAGGCCTGACTGGGAAACAAAAGTAGCCCTGGCGAATTGTTTCAGACCAGCACTCTGCTGAACCCGATCAATGCCCCTACTGTGTGCAAATTGTCTGCATTCTTAAATATCTCCAGCTAGCTGAAAGTAAAAACAAGGATGCAAGGCAAAGCTGCCACAACTTTAATCCATAAAACATTCAAGGACAATTCATTTGACAGAATTGAAGAAAAGAGAGAGTCTTATTTGTAAAAACAAATTACTACTGGGAGAAGAAAAGCAGCAGCAAACAGGAGCAAGAGAATAACCCTGCCACTCTCCAACTAAGCTGAATTCAATCTGTTTTGAAAAACTATGTGAGCATACACCTTTTCACAAACAACTCAAATATGACACAACCCCTACCAGAAATAAGAGGAAAACAAAAACTTCAGAACCTTTGGGTAGAATCACTAACCAGCCAGAGCAAGCATTGGCAAAGCCAAAAGGTCAGGCCTTGGCAAAATGGCAATGAATTGAGAGGTTGCTGCCATATTTGGCCCGGTCACTGAAAGTGCACAGGTGCACTCGTCCAAATTCTAAACGTGTTTATATTTTATAATTATGGCTATTGACAGTGTTTTCAATATTGTAACACAGCAGCAGCTCACTAATATCACTGCAAGTAATCTCTGTGACACCACTCCCATTTCTCATACGTGAGTTCCTGTTTTGAACTAACATTACAATGGCAAAGTTTTCAGATGGCTGCATTGTGTTGCGCATATCTACATATAGCTACACCTATAACAACTGTGTGCACTGTCCATTTAAATAAATGTGGAAAAATGCTATCTGCAACATCCTTTTTTGCTTGTGACAAAAATAAATACACATGTATATATATATATATATATACAGATAAAATGGCATAAAAAAAGTTGATAAATACAGACGGAAATGTTAAAAAAAAAATAAATGCCATGAAACCGGGAGCCCTAATTACAAGTAATACAATTTTTAAATATCACAGACTAAAGATGGAGTGCATATTTTTGCAAGTAAGGACAATTCATTAATCATTAAACATTGCAGTTTTTTGTGCCATGGAATTACTGTACAATTAATAAAAAAGATGGAGAGAGATAAACATGGCAGACACCCAGAAAGAGAGGAGGGTGGGGACATTGTGAGACAGGTAGGAAGAGAGAGATAATGAGAATCTTGAGAAAAGGCGCAGGGTGAAAGTCCCACATGGGGAAAGTAAGGAACAGACAAATAGAGAAACAGATTAGAGGCCATCACATTGCATATTTAAATAAGATCCTGTACTTACCTCTCAGGGTGCGAAGATCAACCTTCCGAATGGAACTGGTGTTGCAGGGCGATGTAAATCATGCTTGTCTTGGAGATGGAGGCAGATGTGGTGATGGAGCTGCTGCTGGTCAAATCTAAGTGGCAAAGAAGGGGGCTCCGGGACGAGAAGAGGCTGCGTCTGAGAGGACACCCTGAGGCAGTGAAGAGGCTCCTGGGCAAGAAAAGGCTGCGGTGGACGATAAGAGGCTGCAGCACGCAGGAGGCATTAAAGCCAGTGGCGTCACTAGGGGGGGTGCGGGGAGTGTGGACCGCACCGGATGACACCATCACATGGGGTGACTCCGTTACAGGGCTGCCACATATCACCACTGACTGGGCACTCTGCCTGATAGCGCTGAGTAACAGCGGCTCTGACACCCGGCTGTGTGTGTGCCCATGCGGACCGGGTGCTCTGAGTCATAGTGCCATGACCAGCTCTCTGTGGGAGAGGTGTGGCGCCGCGGCCAGGGCGACTGACGCTGGAATCTGGGGATCAGGGTTCGATACCCGGGTCCGGCGGCAGGTTAGCCCAGCACCATGCGACTCTGGGCAATAGCTTGCTTAATCTTCCCGACGACCCCCAGCGCCTAGAGACCCTAACGGGTGATTGTGCGCTATACAAATGTGGATTATTATTATTATTATTCTTCTACAATAGGAACCCGTCTCTGCACCTGCTTTTTAGAACTGCAGGTGCTCTGCATCGGCACGACCCAGCCACTTAAAGCCCTGCTGATTACACATCACTTTTGTGAGCTTGCTGCATGGCATTTATGACTGTTGGTTATGGTCAGTGTGCATGGTTACAGGTATGTGTGTTGGACTTTCTGACAATGTGTGCTTGCGGGGGTGTTGGTCTGTCTGCATGCCCTGTGGGACAATGTATTTGCCTTCTGTGTACATGCACTATATCAAAGCCATCATACCTGTTGACTTTTTCTGTGCTTGCTGTTGTTGTGAAAGCTTGTATTTAAATTAATATATCTTGGAATTTTCAATCCAGACTTAACAAGTAGAGGCCACCTATTTTACCTCGCGCCCCTGTTAATGCTAGTCTGGGAGTAAACTAAGGGCGTTGTGAGGATAATCGTCATCCCTTAAAACCATTTAACCTCTTGAAAGGGCGGATAATCAGGTCTTTGTGGTAATGTGCACTTCTCTGTGGGTGCCCTGGCTCCCCCTGCTGCCATAGGATTAGCTGTAGTGGTGTCACCCCCTGTTGTTCAGCAGAGGCACTCCAGAGAACTGAAACATCTCTGGTTTGTGAGCTCTTTCATGCTATGAATTACCAACACGCCACCATTATATTTCTTCCAGGGCACTTTACGCACTATCCGCAGACTAGGATCCGTTAAGTGCAGAGTTAGCCTCACACATTTTATCAACATTGTGGTGGTCAGAGACTGGTTGCAGGCTGGGGGCAAATGAGGGCTTGTACGTATGCAACATAACAATTTTGAAATCTTCCACACTGCGCAGCCCTGCCTGGAGAGACCCGGCGCCGGGCCTACCTCCCAGCAGAGTCGTCGTTGCCACGTTAAATTAACCACTTCAGGCAGCTGTCAGATTCTGTGGTGCCATGGGGGGGGTGTGTCAGATGTGACCTCACGACAGGAAATGAGGTCGGAGAAGCCGCTCGGGGTCGGGGTCGGATTCGAGTCTGAGGAGCTGTGTCGTCGGTTCGACCGGGGTTAAGTTTCTGTAACTGGGAAGGATTAGCCTCCGCAAGCAATGCTTTAATGTTCCAGTTTATCCGTGAGTTATGTTATGTTATGTTATGTTATAGTTATTTATTGTGCACACAGCTGCTCCAGCAAAGGAGCGTCCTGGCGCCCGACAAGGTAAAACATAACACTACTAAAACAAGCACAGAAAAGGAACAACTAAGGGGCAAAGCTAAAACAGGAAGGCTTTAATGGCTTTTCGAAACTGCATGAGATCCTCCAACAAACAAATCTCCACCGGGAGAGAGTTCCAGATAGCCGCGGTTTTCACACGAAAAGATCGGCCACCGGCACGACAAAGCTTAAACCGGGGGACCACGGCGAGGGCCTGGCCCAAGGATCGGAGAGAGCGTGTCGGGACATAAAAGGACAAAAGATTGGACAGGATCTGAGGGGCAGTGCCTTTCAGGATTTTAAAGGCCAAACATAGGACCTTAAAATGAATTCTCATCCTCACCGGCAACCAATGCAAGGAGCGAAGAGCGTTGGAAACGGGACAGAATCTGGGCAAGCCGACTATCGCTCTAGCTGCGGCATTTTGGACACGCTGCAGGCGGGTGATTTCTGCCTGGTTGGCCCCCACCAGGAGAGAGCTGGCGTAATTTAGCCGGGAGATTACCGTAGCCTGAATCACCAGCTGCCTGGTCGGGGCATCAAAAAATTTGAGGACAGGTCTTAAGCCCCGGACAACGCCAAAACAGCAGGCCGCGGTTTTCTTGGTATGGCCAACAAAGTTAAGGCTAGAGTCCAGCCAGAATCCCAAGTTTCTTAATTCCGAGACTGGAGTCGGAGATGGTCCCAACTCCGAGGGCCACCACCTGTCCCCCCAAAGCTCCGCTCTCTTACCGACAATCATAATCTCTCTTTGTTGCGTTAAGCTGGAGACAGTTCGCCGTCATCCAGTTGGCCACTGCCTTCAGTCCATTCTGAAACCTAGGGGCATCAAGCTCCGCATCGCCACTGAGAGTAACCGCCACCTGAGTGTCGTCGGCATACGAGACCATAATCAGGCCCCACTGCCTTGTGACCTCTGCCAGCGGTCTCACGTAAAGGTTGAATAACGTGGGACTCAGCGAGGATCCCTGCGGAACCCCCATGGCCAGAGGCTGGAATTTGGACTGAAAGGGTGGGATGGCCACGCAGAAAGAACGATTGTCGAGAAAGGAGCGAAGCCACTGCATAGCCTGTCCCCCAACACCAATCTCCTCCAACCGGTGCAGCAGAATGCTGTGAGAGACGGTGTCAAAGGCGGCGCTGAGGTCTAATAATACCAGCGCCGCCGTCTTACCAGCGTTCCAACACTGCACGCGGGTGCTCCACCATAACAAGAAGGGCCGTCTCCGTGCTGTGCCCAGCACGGAAGCCATTCTGCGTGGAGTCTAGGACATTGGCCCGAGCAAGGTGGTCTGACAGGGCCAGATTGACATGGGCCTCCGCAACCTTTGCCGGCCAAGGGAGTAATGAAATAGGGCGGTAGCTCTCGGGTTTCGAAGGGTCCAACGAAGGCTTCTTCAGAATTGGAGAAACCACCGCCTGCTTCCATTTGGCTGGAACCACACCCGAGGCCAGCGAGAGGTTAATTAGGGAACACACCGTAGAGCGTCCCAAAAAAGACTGGTCTCTAAAAAGAGCTGGTCTTACTGGATCCGACGGAGAGCCAGACTTAATTTGCAAAGCAAATTTATTGAACCCCTCCAAAAGTAACGGGGGAAAAGAGTGTAGGATGGTGTGACCTTGAGCGCCGTCTAGGACTCCCGGAGCAGGCCCCATACTAGGGAAGGCCTGGTAAATAACCTGGACCTTCTCCAGAAAGAAGGAAGCCAAAGCCTCACAATGGGAGATGGAACCGGCTACCTGGGAGGAAGTCCTTTTCGCCAAAAGATCTTTAACGGCTTTAAATATAGTCTTAGACGGGTTCGAGCTGTTGCGGAATTCCAAGGCGTAGAACGCCGCACGAGCTCTGCAGATAGCTCGATGGTAGATCTTGACGGAAGCAACATATGCGGCTTTCCTATCAGCCTCATAAGACTTCCGCCACGCTCTTTCCGCCCGTCTACATATACCCTTCAAGGCATGTAGTGCACTATCATACCAGGGACTCGACTCTCTAGAGCTTAATTTGCTCGAGACGATAGGGATCAGAGAGTCCAGCGCCTTGGAGATCCATCTACAAAACTGATCGTAGCCCGTTTCCACGTTGTCCAGAGGGCCTAGCGGCTCTTCCTCTAGGATGCGATGCAAGTCGTCCAGCCTAAGTTTGTTCCAATGCCGCCTAGGGACCCGTCTGACCGATGGAGTGGGAGGGGTCTCAGGCAGAGGGTACCGAATGGACACAAGGAAATGATCCGTCCACCCTAATGGAGAGATGGACAGAACACTAGCCTCGGCCAAGTTGTTAAAAAAGGGGTCCACAGTGTGGCCCCCAACATGGGTAGGCTGAGATACCTGTTGGGAAAGCTGAAGGGCCTCTAGATCAGCTAAAATACTACTCACCGCCGGGATGGTCTGACTATCGAAATGAAGGTTCAGGTCACCCAAGATGGAAAAGTTAGCACAGCCCATAACTAGTGCACTAACAGCATCTGGGAAGGCGTCTCTGAACACTACATTGCTACCCGGAGGTCGGTAGACAACCATCCCAGAGAGCGTAAACTGGGGGCTGATTAAGATCTTAAAATAGGCACTTCCGCAACCAGCGATGTTAAGGCCATTCCAATTACAGGTAAAACAGGACCTAACTATGAGGGCAATGCCACCACCTCTAGTAGGCCGATTCAAAGTGTACATAGAGTACTCGGGGGACAGGCTAAGTTGATAATGGCCACATCCGCCTCCTGAAGCCAGGTTTCTGTGATGGCAAATATGTCAGGAGACTCATCCTTAATGAGGTCATAGATGGCTTGGTGATGTTTTACCACAGATCTAGCATTCAAATTCAACACCCGAAGAGTGCGCACAGAGCCATTGCTCCGGGGGACAGATGGAATGTCCCTCTGGCGAACAGGCACAGGGGGGTCGAGCATCCACCTCTTGCAGGTACATTGGTCAGGACCGCAAAGAGGATGGATAGGTGCTAGCTCACATCTCTGGACGGCCTGCCCGATAGACCAGAGACTCTCTCTAGAGTAGGTAAGCATCGCGATACACGAGGGAAATCTTACCTCAAACGGCTCACTGGCCCGCAGCGCCCCGGCGCAGACGGGCAGGACTCTGGCACGACTCAGGCTAAGCGAAGGCGCTCCCGCTGCGCGATACCGCTGCGCTAGGCAGGGAGCTTTAAGTAGGCGTCCCACCCAGGCTTCTGCGTACTCGAGCGATCGCTGAAGATGGCGCTCAACAACTACCCCACTCCAAGATGGCGGCTAGTGAGTGAGCCTACCCCAGGAACCGGACCCGCTCGAGCAGCGGTGAGCTCCAATTAAGGTGCAGGTAAGAGGACTCTAAAAACCAGGGCTAACGACAAAACTAAAATAGAAAGTAAATACAAAACAGGTTAATTTAAAAAACGCTATTCAGTGAAGAGAGCGCGAAGCGCTAGCAGCAATATCGTTCCTTGTCAGGGCGAACCCTGAAGCAGCTCGCCTTAAGTAGGCGTCCCACCCAGGCTTCTGCGCACTCGAGGGCTCGCTGAAGATGGCGCTCAACAACTACCCCACTCCAAGATGGCGGCTAGTGAGTGAGCCTACCCCAGGAACCGGACCCGCTTGAGCAGCGGTGAGCTCCAATTAAGGTGCAGGTAAGAGGACTCTAAAAACCAGGGCTAACGACAAAACTAAAATAGAAAGTAAGTACAAAACAGGTTAATTTAAAAAACGCTATTCAGTGAAGAGAGCGCGAAGCGCTAGCAGCAATATCGTTCCTTGTCAGGGCGAACCCTGAAGAAGCTCGCCTTAAGTAGGCGTCCCACCCAGGCTTCTGCGCACTCGAGCGCTCGCTGAAGATGGCGCTCAACAACTACCCCACTCCAAGATGGCGGCTAGTGAGTGAGCCTACCCCAGGAACCGGACCCGCTCGAGCAGCGGTGAGCTCCAATTAAGGTGCAGGTAAGAGGACTCTAAAAACCACTTTCCTCTTAAGATCTGCCTGGAAATGTACTGTCTTGGGCGGTAAATCCTTAGTGCCAGTACATACTTCACATCAGGGGTGAGGAGTATTTTGATTTAGTGGCTAACTCGTTTTACGCTAGGGTCTCTGACGGTGAGAGGTGTGGAAGGTTATGCTGGGGTTGTTAGATCAAAAGCTAGGGCTTCTGAGGGTGGAATGATGGTCTCTGGCAGCCATCTAAGTTGGTCAAGGCCTGATAGGGGTCTCTGAACATTTTAGATAGCACTCTGGAAAGTGGGGGGTGTTAAGGAGTAGCTGGGGTATCTGTATGCAGGCTGAATGCCTCCGAAGGGCAGCTTCTTTTTTGTGTGAGTTAGGTGGCCTTTGTCGGGCAATTAGCCTCTCAGTTCTACCAAGCTTAAGCTGTTTGTCACATTTGCTGCTACTCGTCTTGACCATGGCCCATTAGACCCCTGAAGCACCCACTCCCTGAACATCACCAGGAGACTTTATATAATTTGACCCACTTCCCCACTCTAGCAATGCTGAACTAAAGTGTCTCTCTTGATCTAAGGAGTATCCCATGCATTAAGAACATGGTCAACAAAACATTACTAACTTCAAAACGAAATACAGGAACCAATTTAACCTCACCAATGTCTCCTCAGATCACTGACCCAGAATGACGCTCTCTTTGATAACCTACAATAAGTGAAGAAATGTCACAACTTCATATTGCCCTTAACTATGCTAAAGAATGCACGTGAGGCCTTGTGAGGTGCACTTATGTTGTGATGTGTTGTATGCAATGTTAATTTCTGTGCTTCGTCATGATGTAGAGCTGTGAAGAAGTGAAAATGTGATGCACGGTGTTATTGGCGTATTATTTTGTGCACCGTTTTTCAGCCAGTGTGCATGCTGCGAGGGAGGTTTGCACAGATGCAGTTTTGTGTGAGGGAGTTTTACACAGATGCAGCTTTGTGTGAGGGAGGTTTGCTCTGAACTTGTTGGGCTGCACTTGTCATTTCTCACAGAGACCCCTCTCAGTCCTCTCATCATGCTCTTGCCAGATAATAGATTTTGCTAGCAGAAGCTGGCAGAGGGAATGGGCCCAGCAATTAACACAAAGACAGCGGCAGAATTTCCTGGTGTCTGGAGGCCTGGCAGGACTCCAGGTGGCATGGGCCTGCGTAGAGGCGGCCCTTTGCTGGGAGCAGAGAGAAGTGTCACCGACAAGTTGGCCACGATATGAAAAGCTACTAATAATTATGCGGGAGCGTCCCTTCCATCAGCCGTTTATTGAAAGGTGCTCAGGCCGGGAGACCGCCTTCTGATTTATGAGAGCAATAAAGTGCCAAACTCTCTCACACTGGCGGACTCTGAGGAGGTCCATGTGTAATCATGAGGGGGTGACACTATGAGTTACCGCACTGGGTGGAGGAGTGTGGCTCACTGATTAGAGCGGCAGAGTGGAGGAGTGTGGCTCACTGATTAGAGCGGCAGACCCTGATGCAGAGGTCTGGCCCGGGACCACGGTTCAATCCCGACGCGGCAGGGTCCTGAGCCCAAAATGTTCACGGACTCGATAATTCTCGCCTCGGTGCCTATTCTAATCATGGGGTCCCACGCTGCAACTCTGGGCAATAGTTGCTTAATCTCCACTACGGCGGCCCACCCGCTGCCGGATGCCTGGCTTTCACCCTGGGGATACCCAGTAGAGGTTATCTCACAGGGAAAAGCCAGGACGGGTTCCCAAAGCAAGCGCCTTGATGCCTTCGGGTGATACGTGCGCTATATAAGTCGCAATACATACATACATACTGGGTGACACCAACCCTAGTGACTCCTGATTAAAGCAGGCAATTTTCCATTCTGTTATGCTTCAGCAACTTTCCCGTTCACCACAAGAGGCAGCGCTGTCTGTTAGTTAGTGAGTATTTCCTGCAGAAGAGCCAGTCTCTCAGCCATCGGTGCATATAATGGCTAAGGGTACTTTCCGGATACAAACCTGCACTAATCAAGTAGTCGCCACCAGCGAACAATGGATTGATTCAAAATTCCAAAGCAAAAATGTACAGACTGGAACAGGATGCAGGTAGCATGTCATTTTCCAAAGGTATTCACTAACAACGTTTTTAAAAAAATGATAAAGCAAGCATGAACTGGTAGCAGTGATGAGCAGAAAAGTGAATAGCTGGTAGCAGTGCAAAGCTGCCGGCCTTCCTGCAGGGTATTTACAAAAAATAAAGCAGCTCCGGGGAAACTTTGAAAACTGTGCAGAGACTGCTGTTTTTTCACAGCAAAATACCCTTTTGTCAGCGATCTTTGCCACAGGCAGTAAAAGATGGTCATGAAATTGTTGAAAATTATGGGATCCTAAATACATCGCAAATGCTTGCTGCGGTCTGGGCAAGGATCTTACTCTGTGACCGTCTTGGCCTGGTTGCTTTCCTGCAAAAACTGTCCCAGCCTTGCAACTAGGGTGAGGCATTCAAATTTAGTATCACAAACGGTGCCTGGAAATTCAGGGTGAGGTGAAAAATATCTGCTTGTAACTTTAAAATTCTACTGGAAATGTAAAAAAATAAACTATAAGATAGGAAATTTGCCTTGCACAGTTGGACTGCCTTCTGCCCACAACCTTGTTCGTGTGCTCTTTTTCCATTGCCTTACCTTTTTTTCCATCTTCTGTTGCTTTACCTGCTCTGACCTTCCCCATGTACCTGCTGCCTCTTTACTTCATCCCATCATGACCTAGTCTTCTTTGACTCTGCAATAATTCAAGCATTGATAAACGTACCTGCAGGTAAAGTGAGATAAGGAGAAAAGACTGCGGCGGAGATGATATCCAAGGTTCTCCGGTTGCACTAAAGACTCTCCGGGTCTGCGGGTGGAGAGGACATTGTCACCACGGACACAGGAAACTTCCCAAAAGTCAGCTGTAAAAGTGCTTACAACTGACTTTTAAAGGGCCTGTGCTTCCCGCCGGGTGCCGTGTATGGCGGCCTAATCAGAGGCAAGCAGTAAACGGATGGCTGCAGGAGCAAACCTAGTGAATACGTATTGAATCTTCTGTTTACTTCCAGGAAGGTACTGGTATATGGCAGTATGGCAAGACAAAGTCCATGGGCAGCCAATGAAGGCTGGCTGGGCAGTACTATGAGTACCCGTGCAGTAGAAAAAAGTGTGTATGTGACCATTGTAAACCTGTGCAGTCGCTTCTGATTTAGTTGTATACCATGAATCCCTACATTTAAAATGTAATTAAAAATAGTAAAGTACAGAAAGGACCACGAGCATTTCATCCATCTCGTTCTAAGCAAGAAGCAGAAAAGTCTAACACGAAATTTAGAGTAGTCTGGCATTTGCCAAATGCATGTGTTATATTTTCTGAACAAATAAATCACGCACATTTATAGCATGTTTTTATGTCGAAGCAGCTCCAAAAAGTTTCTTGCATAGCTCCATTCACCTTCATTTGTAAACAACACATACTTGCACATTACTTTGATTGTTAAATACATAATTTGTTGCACAAACGAAATCATGCATTTTTTTATGTAAAAATTGTACATTCAAAATAGCTGAGCTTTAAATCATAGCCTTATAATGCTGCAACACATGTACATCCCTTCCTGAGGAAGTTACTGATAAAGTCTAATTGTGCATAAGGGCATAGACCATGGCTGCAGCTGAATTTCAATCATTTTAACACATAAACTTGTGCAGTTTGTACGCAATGAATAAACATGCCCTTTTCTGCAATGTTTCAAACACTTTTATTAATGTGGCCAAGTTATGCTAACTAAACCAAACTTATATTAGGTACTATACAGTTTTTCATTGCTTTTTACTTCGGCATGAATGCAATTGAAAATGCCTCTACTCAGTATGCAGGCCCTCATAGTATTTTCGTTTTCACAGTTAAGCAGAACCTCATGATATAGCAGCATAGATTAGCAAATTTTGGAAACACAAATATAGAAAATTTGCAGCATTTTTGTGTTACTTAATTTTACTATTCTTTCAGTATAGATCTTATTTTTTTGTAAGGTATAGTAGAACTTGAAAGTTTACACCAAGGCATTGTGTACAGTATTTATGATGCCAGGTCTATATATTTTATGTATCTTGTAGTATTGATGTTCACATTACTTTCACCTTGAGCTCTGTGCCATTGTCATTTCGAGCTTTGTGTATATACTTTGTAGAGCATACAATTGTAATTATTTCCAATGAGAAGCCCATGTGTATTTCCTTCATTTACAATTGAAACAGTATTTTTTGGTCAAGGTCTAGATATGTCCTAAACTTGTTGATGAATAAGACGCACAGAACCTGTTCGCTTGTTTCTTTACATTTTACTCTTGGCTATGTATTTGAAATTCTTCTGAGCAGCCTATTTATTCCTAAACCCTGCTGCTGATTAAAGTGTAAAAACAATGTCCGGATGGATTGTTCTGAGAGTGACCTACGTCTGTCTGACAAAATAATTTAGTATATGGTGTTGCTCCTTTTTAGCATCTGCAGGGCTAATCACTGTCCTTGTACACAGCTGTGGAAGGATTGGATTGCAGTCAGGCAACCCACGCCAAAAGAGGTCAATGTAAATCACCCTTGAAACTGATGCTTGTACTGATTCAGTTCCTACACGTTCAAGTAAAGGCAATGCTCCTGATCAGGAACTTTGCTCAAAGCAGGGATGGTAGAACATGCACTGGTGCCTCTGGGTAGGTTGCAGAGTCATGCAGGATATAAAAGGCGTACTTGTTTTAAGAATCCAATGTCTGTTTTGACCGCCCTTTGTCCTTGCCCTCCTTTTCAAGGGTATGGGATGGGATGTTAGATGATTTTCCTGTGCTAGTAAATTTAGCCAATCAACCAAAGGGGGACTTAGGGCTTTTTATAGAGGTCCAACATAAATGCCCAGTCAGATACTGTTATCTAAAGGCATGGAGTTCCTCTTATAGTGGTGCCTAGCAGGCTAAGTAATCCAAACCACCCTTTTTTGTAATTACAAACGCAGTGGTTGTTAGGTGTGGGAAGGAGAGTGGGGGAATTCCTTCTTTCGGAACTAGGGTCCTCACACACCCAGCAAGCTAGGTGTCATGCTTCATCATATGGACCTGCTCCTTGTTGGGTCGGCGCTGCAATACCCAACGGGCACCCGTGAAGGGGCTCTTTAGTGGAGAGCTTCTGTTGCTTGCTGTATGATGCGATGGGGGGGGGGGGGTGGGGGCCAAAGCGTGTAGGTATTGTGGGCCAAAGCGTGTAGGTATTGTGCAGTGGTGATTTAACAGAAGTAGGATAGTCCAAATCTAGCTCCACAAAAGGCTTTCTGGACGATTCCCAGCAAGGTTCATGATGTGTGTCAAGCAGGTGATATGTATTCAGTTTGCATATTGATTTCACAAGACAGTGGTGTTTGCTGCATTGTCTGTTAAAAGGAATAACGTTCTAAAAGGATTGATTGTAATCTGTGAGCATCCACTGCTTGCGTTACAGTCCCATGGTGGCTCTGCGAGAGGAACACAATATAGGTGGGTGTGGATTTGATGGCCCCCTGTGAAGAGACCACTGCAAATAAAACCTTCAACACACATCATCCTTTGACATCAGGTAGTTGTCAAAGAACGCTTTTCTTCCATTTGTTTTTTTCAGATCATCCTTAGCTCCTGCATATCTCTCTGGGAAATAATGTCTCTTGAAGTGGATTTCCAGGTATCACTCCACCCTTCTGTACTCGCTCATGGAGAATTGTGTGCAAAACAGGGTGGTCAGATTTGCCCAGTGTTGTACAGACATTGACCCGCTCACTTATTTCCTGTTTTGAGGCAGTGGCAGCTGTACACTTTGTGAAAAGCAAGTTCAGTCATCTAGCTGGCACGTTTTGGTGAAGAGTGAGGGTCTGAAGCATCCGCCTTGCAATTAGTGTCTTTGTGATCGCACATGCATATCCAGTCTGTACGTTTGAACATCGCCCACCTCCACATTGCACACAGAGAAAACAGCACCCCACCATCGGCATGTTTCACACCGCTATACTCTGTCCCAATCTGCTGCTGTTATTGGGTAGCCACATGTGATCAATTCTTGTTTTGATTTGAGATTTATACAGCACATGGCAACCCTAAGGATTCCCCGCACTGACGATGAGAGCTATGTTGAGAGACAGAGCCCAATAGTGGTTTAACGGAAATAGCCAGGTCTTCAAAGCCTTCATAAACTTCTCCAATGTAGTTGGGTCCTGCTCGAGGATGCTGTGCATGTTAAAAAAAATTCCTACCACTTCTGGCTGAGTTGGCTGGTAGCAAGGTAGTACAGGCTCTGATCAGGTCAATACTTTATTATTGGAATACTCTGTACCTCGGTCTCCTGATGTTGTGAAGATAGTCAGGGACAGACTGCAGGTGGTGCAGAACTCTGCTGCAAGACTGCTACTCAAACTTTCACCAAAGTCTCACGTAACCCCTCACCTGAGGGCCCTGCATTGGCTCCCAATAAAAAAAGGGTAGTTTTTAAGGCTATGGCCTGAATGCATATGGGCATGCACAAGACAGGCAGTACTATCTCAAAGGATCAGAGCTTACACTCCAGGTCGCATCTTTTGCTCCTCATCTGTGCATCTTGCAAGAGTGCCCCGTATCACCCACCTCAGAATAGGTGGGAGATCCTTTTCCTACCTATGCCCACTCGATTGGAATAAACTTCCATTAGACCTTCGTCGAGCACACAACCTGGATATCTTTAAGAGGAAACTAAAATTCTGGCTCTTAAACAGTTAATCCAGGTCTCCCATTGCCTAGCGCTGGGACACACTGCTGAGTAGCTGAGTGTTCTACAAAACAGTATAACATAACTATCTGCTTTTGGTGTGGTGGTTCGTTGCTCTCTAGGAAACCCAATGATCTTAGTAAGGTGGCACAATTTTCAGCCTTCAAGGCAACTATTAGTCATCTTTGTGGGTTTTGTCACAGTAACTTGACTCAACCTGCAAATAAATTTGAAGTGAAAAAATTTAAAATGTACACTGAGCCAAAAAGGTGGTAACCCCTACAGAACTGGGGAAGTACTAAGAGCAACATTTACAAAGAGCAGAACCATGTTTTGAGGTGTTTCCTAAACTGAGAGAGACTCTACCTCCCAAATATAGGCAGGCAAATTATTCCATAGCTTTTCTGCAGCGACCAAGAGGAAGTGGCCTCTCCATCTATCTTTGTGGTACCTAGGAATGATCGCTTTTCTGCAAAGAGATGATCAAACATGTCTACGTGGCAGGTACCATTGTAAGAGAGAATTAGGATGCCCGAGTCCATTATGCTGCAATGCCAGGAAGGCCATGCAAAGTGCTTTAAAGGTTATTCGCTTTCTAACTGGGAGCCTGTGGAGAGCACAAATTCAGTCTGTTTTTGAAAGATGCTTAGAAATATTCAGAATGATGGACGCAGCATCATTCTGAACCACTTTGAGTTTAAGAAAGGTACTGATAATCATATACAGTGCATTGCAATAGTCTAATAACAATGTAATCGGAGTGATGACTACCAAAAGTCTAAACAATGTAATCCGAGAAATGACTATTGCTTGCCAGATTTCAGGAGGAGTGCATGGAAAACTTGGAGCCCTGATGATGCAAAACAAGTACCGATGGTATGACAAACCTGTGAGTCAAAATTGAGAACATTGTCCAAAATTATTCCAACATTTTAGCAGACTTAACTGGGGTTGGTAGTGGGTCGTCCAACCTCTGGTCACCAAGCATCGGACCTGGTGAAATCCGGAGCATCAAGCACCAGCACGTCTGCATTTAGCTCTAAGAAATCCTTTCATCCGAATGCCGATGCTAGACATAGTGTTTGAATTTGTCAGCACAAAAGGCAGATTGTTAAAAATAGACACAATAATTTGTCTGATCCCCGTAGGATAAACCTTGAAAGCTGAGGGATCTCACTAAATTTGAAGAGGGCAAACCCCACAGAGAAAGCTAAATGCCTTTGCTTACATCCTCCGTAGCTGACACTTTGCACTCTTTGCACCGATCTACAACACATCAAAATCGTATCTGAGAGAATACTAGGGTTCCGCTGAATCAGCTCTTTCTTTTGTTCCGCGGCCACAGCATGTGTGCCGTTCAGGAGAAGCTGGAACTGGTGCGAAAGAAGCCCACCCTGGAAGAACTTACTCACGATTGGATGGTGTTCGTCAGGGGTCCGGAGCACAGCAACACATAACACTTTGATGAGAAAGTCATGTTTCACCTGCACAAGAGCTTTCCCAGGCCCAAGAGGGACATAGTAAGCAGTCAGTGACGACTCGAGGTGCCTGCGGCAGTACGAACATTAATTATCCTCTACATCTCTGGGGGAAAAATTGCTCCGCCCAGAGAAAAGACAAGATGGCGACCGCAACGAAAGAAGCCTGATCTGCCGTAGTTGAAACGAGCGCGACCTGGGTGTTACCGGTGATCGATGATACTGAGGGAAACTGCGATTTGACTGCATAGGACCAGCTGGCACTTACCTGTGCGACGCTGCGGGGCTGAAAGTGCCATCCTAGGCTCCACTACTTTGTGATCCAGCTTGTGTAGTGTACTACGCCCCTTGGTGAGACGTGGCTGGCGGAGGAGCGGCTTGAACGAGATTGACGGAGGCCTCGCTGTGGACCACGCCGATCATTGCGGAGGAAGACAATAGGTAACTTTGGTGTGGTGAGTGGCCTTGGCCTGTGATTGTGGTAGGGGGCGGTGGGAAGGACCGGGCCTGCAGGTTCCCAGCCTAGTACTGGCAGGCTGAGCCGGGACTGTGTGGTGCTCGTCTCCTAGGCCCTCCTATGCACAGTTGGTGAGGTACGCTCAGGTGGCAGCGGACATCTTAGTGATTCATTGTGTTTACAAGCTGCGAGGCAATAGACGCAGCGTTAGGTGGCCCCAACACTCCGTAGCTGGCTGCTCGGAGACCCATTGACCCCCCAGACAGCTCCCTGCCTGAGCACCCCACTCCATTACAGCTCAGGAAGAGCAATATGCCAACCTCCCTGGCTTCACTGTGCCACATATGCTCTGCCACACCACCCTTGAGGAGCTCTGCTGAGCCATGGCCCGTCACCCAGTCGGCAAACATGCAGATGCCTGCACTCTCATCTATTGGAGAGATCTAATCACGTACATTGCTAAACCTGTGGTGACATCTCATCCTCATCCTCATCTGATCTGAGGCTGATGCTGTAGGATCTGATACACTTTTGCAGCCCTGCTACCGAGCCCACTCAAGTGTAAGATTCCTTTAAAGATCTAATGGGAGTTTTACTCTTCCCTCCCTACAAAGCTCTGTCATACTCTGCACAAGGGTGCTGCACGTTGGAGATTCATGAAGAGGTGAATTCTGGGATGTTGCGTCTTGAGAGATAATGCTGAGACTACAGGGAGACTGGGATAGGTTCAGCTGTAGAGGAGGGGCACTGCCACATGATTTAAATTAATTAGGGAAGGAAAGGTGAGGTTTTGAACACCGAACGAAGAGAGCCGTTTGTGGCAAGGAACAACATTGCATGAAGTTGCGAAGGTACGAGATTAAGTGGCAATGATAATTTATCACGAGGCATGAGCAATGGAAAGGAATGGCAGGAATTTAAGAAAGGGTTATCAACTGCGTGTTATTTGGCATCTACAAGAAGGTTAAAATCAGGAGGTTAAGTAAGCCGGACTGTGGGGTTGTCAGGCAAGATAGCAGTAGCAATTTATGCTCTATATTTAGAGGGAAAGCGCTTTATTAAAAGGTGGCAGTAACGTTTATGCGCAGAGATGTATACTGTGTACGTTAGCGGTCCGAAACCATATTTTAATAGCAATGTTTTTTTATTTGTAGAATACCCTTGAAGAAGGGCTTTTTCAATAGCCTGAAATGCATTGGGTCACATAAGATTTGCAACTGGGAATGTTTTATGTCTTTTGGTGTGTCCGGAAAAAGGCATGGATTTGCATATCCGCGGCATGAGAAGCCGTTAAAGATATTTGTATCTCACGATTGAATTGATCTAAGGAAGTAAATGAACCAGCACAAAAATTTGGAATACATGGATTAATTATTATTAAGAATGTTAAAAATTAAGAGTTAAAAATACGTGGTAAGATTAAGGAGTGAAACTTTGCTTCATTTTTAATGGTATTACACCACACACACCATGCCATGCAGGAGGATAAAAGGCACCATGTGCCTGCAATGCATGAGAAACACAACCACAATGGCAGTGTGGAGCAGCAGGGCTGCACAGTCTACACAAACGGAATCAAGACACGTGGATGATCATACAAACACAACACTGATGTGAAAGTCACACACTCTGCACACTCACAAGTGACTAAAACAACAAGTAGGAGTCAGACAGAACAGCACGGACACACCAACACACTGCACAGTGCACAACCGACAACTCATACATGTGCATACAACCACATCTACAGGGCTGAACAATCCAAACAGGCACACAACCGCTGGGTGACACGTGTGTCTTTCACATTCCAGGGGCACACACACATCCACATCCCCTACAAAGTCACACCCTTCGCACTGCACACCTCTTGACTACCCAAGAGCACACATCTCATGTAGGCCAAACACACATACATGATGACATTGTCCAGCCTGCATGCACACCTGTGCACAGTATCACACCCTGTGCTGGCAGTGTCCCACAACCTGACATGTGAACAATATAGCCAACAATAGCAAACCACGAAAAAGAGAACTGCATGACAGGTAAAATAGACACCACAGATAACACAAGTAGCAGTTTCTGAATGGACTGAAGTCCCTGTCACCCCTGTTAAAAAATGTGATGCGGGTAAAGAGCTTGGCAATGTTGAAGTGACACATAGAGCATGGGGCACTGTGAACCAAATGCACTTTAATCAGCAAGGACACTGACAAAACAGACAACAGGAGTAACTGTCTTTATTCACATATTGCACAGATGTGACAGTAGAACAACAATGGAGAAGAGAAAGGCATAAAATGCTGAGCATATGCAAGAGAATCTGCACAGTCAAACTCTAAACCGGAAAGCCAGTGGCCAGTTCAGGGTGCACAGCAAGTACATGAGAGGCTGCACGGGGGAGAGTCCAACACAGCAGAGCAACAGGGCCAGTGTCCAGATCAGGGTGCACAGCAAGTAAGTACATGAGAGGCTGCACAGGGGAGAGTCCAACACAGCAGAGCAACAGGGCCAGTGTCCATGGCAAGATGCACAGCAAGTACATGAGAGGCTGCACAGGGGAGAGTCCAACACAGCAGAGCAACAGGGCCAGTGTCAAACACAGCAGAGCAATAGGGCCAGTGTACACAGCAGAGCAACAGGGCAAATGTCCATGGCAGGGTGCACAGCAAGTACACGAGAGGCTGCACAGGCATAGTGCAGAACAGGAAGGCCAGTGGGCATGGCAAAGTGCAGAGCGAGTACATGAGAAGCTGCACAGGCAAGGGCAGAACAGCAGTGAATGACAAGGCCAGTGGGCATGGCAAAGTGCAGACTCAGGACATGAGAAGCTGCACAGGCAAGGCCAGAACAGGAAGGCCAGTGGGCATGGCAAAGTGCAGAGTGAGTACACGAGAAGCTGCACAGTCAAGGGCAGAACAGCAGTGAATGACAAGGCCGGTGGGCATGGTAAATTGCAGAGTCATGACATGAGAAGCTGCACATGCAAGGCCAGAACAAGAAGGCCAGTGGGCATGGCAAAGTGCAGAGTCATGACATGAGAAGCTGCACAGTGAGTGTGTTTGACTGTTCTCTTCCATGGCCAGCAACACACTCTGGTGGGAAACAATGGGCAGGACTAGCACACCTGTATGAGACAGGTGTGTGAGGTGGACTAACACTCACTCTTGGCTGTCAGGCAGACTTGGAGCTGGCTGTGTGTCGGGGGACAGCAGGACCACTTGACAAGGGAGAGAGAGGCCCAGGTGATGTAGGGCTATCAGTGGCTTGGCATGCTGGAGGGCTGTTTGGACCAGGTGGTGTAGTGGCACGTGGAGGTGGAGTCATGCAGACCTGTGACAGTGTGGGTGGGAGAGGTTTGAGGGGTGCATTCCACTTTTTGGGAATTCGAAATGGCTTCCCTGTACTGGGGTTAATGGGAACTGGTGATGACACAACAGGCACATACACCAACCGAACCGCATCAGGTGCAGACACTGGCACTCCCTCTGGTGATGTGCTGGATCCTGCGGAATGCTTTGCCTGGCTACGTCTCTGGAACACCTTCCCCTGTTTGCCAGGTGTACCCCCTACAGTGCCCTCCTTCCTCTGTTTTACTGGGCTTGGAATGGGAGTCGATGTGGTGGATGATTGTGGCTCTGAGCCCTTCCTAGGTGTACCCTTGCCATACAACCAGTGTTGCCAGATTTTTTCACAACTTTCAAGCCCAAAAGCAACGAAACGGTAGCCCAAAGTAGCCCAATTTTGCCACTCCATTAACTTACGTGTAGCCTGACTACAACATTCACAAATATACTTCTATTTCAAGGATTATATGTTTACCTCCCACATTAATCAGATAACTTACATTTTGTACACTGAAATCAAAGTTGGTCTGTCAGGAAAACTGTCACTCACTTGATATCGCATGGTGTGGAGCAAGCCGGCCCAAAATATTCTGGGTTCAATTTGGGGGACTGCAAGTGTGGAAACGTTCTTCTTGGGAAAGGTGCTCTTCAGCTTGCATACTCAAGTCAGGCCCCCCAGAATAACGGCAATATAGGCCAATGCTTCATGTTTTTTCACACTTGTTTGAATTCTCCCAAAGCAATGCTGAACATCTCTTTACATACGCAAATTATGTATGTTTCGTACTTTTTGGTACTCAACAGAAGAGAGCAGTTCGAGGCATGGGGTGCAGGGCTTGCTGCTTGATGTTCCCATGAGCTGATACCTGATAAAGTGCAAGTGCATTTTGCAGACTCACACAAGCGCTGTCTCCTGTTTTTGGCCAGGCAACAGCATGGTAGATCCTTGTTCAGACAGTGGAAAGTTCAATTGTGCCAAAGAGTTCTTCTGGGCCAGGCACTGGCAAGATAAGCAGCAGCCCATAGTCTGGCAGTGGCATGGTGAAGGCTAACAGCATCTTAGTCTGTGGTTCTGCCAAGATTAACAGCATCCTTCAGGGTCTGGCAGTGGCAGGTTGAGGTGTGGAAAATGCTTCTGACAGTGCAGAATGTAGCAGCACCATTCAGGGTTTGGCAGTGGCAGGTTGAGGTGGGTAACATTGTTCTGACTGGTTAAGGTGCAAAACTTCTTCTGGGCCAGGCACTGCCAAGATTAGCAGCAGCCCATAGTCTGGCAGTGGCATGGTGAAGGCTAGCAGCATCACAGAGTCTGGCAGTGCCAGGTTGAGGTGTGGAAAATTCTTCAGGCAGTGCAGAATGTGGCAGCATCCTCCAGAGTGTGGCAGTGGCAGGTTGAGGTGGGCAAAATTGTCCTGACTGGTAAAGGTGCACAAACGTCTTCTTCTGGGCCATGAACTGCCACGATTAGTAGCATCCCATAGTCTGGCAGTGGTACTGCCAAGATTAGCAGAATCCTTCTGGGTCTGGCAGTGGCACTGCCAAAAATAGCAGCATCCTTCAGGGACTGGCAGTGGCAGGGTGAGGTGTGGAAAATGCTCCAGGCAGTGCAGAATGTAGCAGCATCCTTCAGGGTTTGGCAGTGGCAGGTTGAGGTGGGCAAAATTGTTCTGACTGGTAAAGGTGCACAAACGTCTTCTTCTGGGCCAGGCAGTGCCAAGATTAGCAGCAGCCCATAGTCTGGCAGTGGCATGGTGAAGGCTAGCAGCATCACAGAGTCTGGCAGTGCCAGGTTGAGGTGTGGAAAATGCTTCAGGCAGTGCAGAATGTAGCAGCATCCTCCAGAGTGTGGCAGTGGCAGGTTGAGGTGGGCAAAATTGTTCTGACTGGTAAAGGTGCACAAACGTCTTCTTCTGGGCCATGAACTGCCACGATTAGTAGCATCCCATAGTCTGGCAGTGGTGCTGCCAAGATTAGCAGCATCCTTCTGGGTCTGGCAGTGGCACTGCCAAAAATAGCAGCATTCTTCAGGGACTGGCAGTGGCAGGGTGAGGTGTGGAAAATGCTCCAGGCAGTGCAGAATGTAGCAGCATCCTTCAGGGTTTGGCAGTGGCAGGTTGAGGTGGGCAAAATTGTTCTGACTGGTTAAGGTGCACAAACTTCTTCTTCTGGGCCAGGCACTGCCAAGATTACCAGCATCATAGAGTCTGGCAGTGGCACTGCCAAGAATAGCAGCATGTTAAGACAGTAAAACAATTAATTGTAGATACAGCTGTTGAACTTTGCTAGCAGTTCCGTCGAGGGCTTGAACGAAGAGGAATTAAGACCATTGCGCTTTAGTCCAAATTTTATGTTGAGTATATTTGATAGCAGTTTCAGACCCATTCGGTTACTGTTCTCATTTTTAAGCAGGGTCATTTGTGAGAACACTCGTTCCACTTGTGCATTTGATATGGGTAGGGTCAGAAGTTTAATGGCGCCCATGGCCAACTCCTGAAACCGATGATTCCCAGCTGCATCTCTATAATTCAATACTTCAATCCAGAAGGATTCCATGCCTGAAGAGGTATTGAATGAACATGAAGTCACTGTTCGCCACTGCGTTTCTAATGTGTGTTGGGTCTGCAAAACACTCTTTTGGCAAGTCAGTAACCAGAAGGTTTAGAATCTGAAAGCACATTTTGGGGCTTCAGAAGCTCCAAATATCTTAGGAGGCTCAGTGAATCTGGCAAGCGCATCTGATACTCTGCTGCCAGAACTTTAACAAAGTCTGTGCACCGTTTTTCTATGCAGTCCTTGGCAGCATCAGGCAGTTTGCTTTCTTGGAGCTTTTTACGGAAGTCAAGGCCAAGGTCAGCATCCTCCTGCCCAAGATAAATGGCACTACTTTGAAGATCCAAATTACACAATTGCTTCTCACTATTGGTACTGAAGACACTGGGCTTTACAATTCTTCTCATAGTGGACCTATATAAAGTTTGCAAATCCCGGAATATCTGGAGGACATCACCAGATTCAAGCTGAAATGCTTTGCTCACTACCTTAATTTCTAGCAACATAGGTTTGAGGAAAATAAGATAGAGATAATTTGTCTCGTCATTGTACATTTCTTGCAGCATTCTAGCTGCATAGCAATGTTCTACGTATGATGCGTTGCAAAAGTGCAGCTTTAGAGCATCATACTGCTCCAGAAAACGCTCCACACAATCCGCCATGATAAGCCACCGCGTTTCACATGGCGAAAGAAGCTTCAATGCCATTCCTCCATCCAGAGTTTGATATAAATCTCTGTAGACTGCCTGGCGCTTTGGAGAATGTGCAAACCAGTTACAGGTTTCTCTCACCATGAACTCCACATTGCTGGGCAAACTCCGCATTGCTTTTCTAGCAACAATGTCGAGCGAGTGGCAGATGCACCGAACAAGCTGCAAGGTAGGCTGTTTTTCTCTCAACAAAGTGTATGTGGAGTGGTTTTTGCCACACATCACACTTGCGCCATCTATACCTACCCCTACCATATTTTCAATTGGAAGCCTGCTGTCCTTGAGGAACTCCAGAAGTGCATTTGCAATGTCTTGTGGACATGCCTCTTGCAGTTCTATCATCCCAAGGTAACTACTCACAATTCTGCTACTTTTCTTACTGAAGTATTTTACACAGATGCACAGTAGTTTCTTTACAGAAATGTCAGTGGATTCATCAATGATCAAAGAATACAGAGAACTGCCCATATCTTGAAGGAGCTCCCCTTTGAAATAGGGGCCTAAAAGTCCATTTAATAAAGCTGTGCACTTTGTCCTGTGCATACGGAAAGGAGGAACTTCTTCACTTAAAATTTCTCCCAGTCTGTCAATGCTGTTGATTGATGTGCTACATGCAGTTTGCACAGCAATCCTAAGCTCTCTCCTTTTCTGGTCATTTGATAACTGACAAACTGGTTGTGCAAAAGATGCCATGGTTAGGCTAGGTGTGTCCATGCGCGCACGAAGTCTAGCTGTGGATGCATGCAGCTTTAAATCATGGTAGTGGGCCCGCAGCTGTAAGTGACAGTATTTACAGTTTGCCTTTGCTTCATCTGTTTTTACAGGGGCAATCCACTTTTTTAGTTCAGGGTCAGACTCCCATTCCTTTCTGTACACTTTCTTGTACTTTGACCACTTGCCCATTTTGAAAGTTAGTTTGTAGCTTCTTGGGACCTGGTAGAGGACTGTACAATCTCTGCTGTGTGGTAGGGCAAGTATCTGCAATTGGAAGAGATAGAATATCCATCAACATCATCACTTGGTCCTGCATTGATCACCCAAAAAACCCACACAAAAGGACAAAGTCAAATCATAATTGAACCTTAAAACGCATTGCACACGTTACCCATGGTCAACGTACTAGCCATCTCCTTAGCATTGTAACTCAGTTTATCACTCCTCCCAATATACAATGCAAAGTAACCTTCAACATATCTCCACCTGTGTTTGCCCCTGTAAATATTTGGTCATAGGCTGGACCACTGGGATTGTGAGACTGCGAGACAGAGGCATTTTTCCACATAATTATAGATTTGACACATTCGGCGCAAATCGATCTGCTGCATAATCGGCAGATATTACCAAAATAAATGGTTTCCACCTGAAATTGATCAAAAGTTAACAAAAACAGAGACAGCTGTTGTCACGCAGTTGCAGCCCCATTGCGATGGTTGAATCGTCAGATTTCTGTTGCTTACTGCTAGCTTTGGGTGTTAAACTGGTACTACTGGAGGTGCACATACCCAGTAAGTATGGGCGGATTTTGCGGATTGGCTATCCGCGAACTTGCGTATTTACGGATTCACAATCCGCCAAATCTGCGAACTCCCGCGAAATTGCGGATTTTGATTTTTATTGTGTTCGCAAGGGTTTGTACCAGTTCGCAATTGTGAACTTACTTGTCGGCTCGCAACAGCCGCGACTTGGTTGTTTCTACGTCTGGTTCATCATCACAGGTTCACAGCACCCTCTGTTTCACCACTGCCACCCTCTGGTACACCCATGCCACCCTCTGGTACATCACTGCCACCCTCTGGTTGGTTTATCACTGTAGATTATGGGGGTGAAAAAAAGCAAGCCCACCTGCCCTGCTTCAACTGACATGAATTAATTTGGGGTTGATTAATGTGTCACTGAATTTAAACTTCCAGTCTGGCTGGCACCTGCTTCCTTATCTGTAATTTGCTTTCTGTTGCAGTGCAATTTTTTTTCACAGGACCTTTGTGGCCTACTTGTAGCTATTCTATGAGCCTGCTGTGAGGGTCAGAGCAGGGTCATAGAATAGTTGCAAATAGGCAACTGAACTCTGGAGGGGCCCCTCAGGAAGCACTAGAGGGAATGGTTACTAATGTTAAGATTGAACTTTTGCACCTGCTGAGTGCTTTCAGTTTTGCAAAAATCGTTTTTCTGCAATTTCGCGCGAAGTTACCATAGCGGTCGTGAACGGGCGCGGCCATCTTGATTCTCATTCATTGCTATGGTTCTGGGCATGCTTTCTGTATCCTCTGTCAATCTCTGCCATCCTTTGCTTGTTTGAAGTTTTTTTTGTTCTATTTTACTTATTATCTATCCCTCTATTTTTCTAGCTCTATATTTTTGTGTTTTCTGGTACTTTGGGTTAATTTTAAACTACTTTTTTTAACTCTTTTCTTTTCTTCTTCCCTATTCTATTTCTTCTTTATTATTTACCTTCCTTTCTGCCCAGACCATGGCAAAGGGAGCCGGGAATCAGCCCGCGAAGGGGAAGGGTCCTGCACCCCGTGCCCGGCTCCCGTGCGGGCGTTTGAGGGGGGAGCAAGTTATAGCTCGGGAGATTTTTAGTGCGGAGGAGGTGGCCGCACTAGTCTTTCATGTCCAGCGCCGCCTCCCCAAGACCATTATGGGAGGCGGCAAGATCGCTACGGGATTCGGGAGCGCCGAAAGCGGTGGGAGAAGGTGTACCGGGCCATGTTTGAACACTCTGGGGTCCGGCGCACCTACAACCAGGCCACCCACCGCTGGACGGATCTCATGGACCGGGAACGCGACTTGCTGGACGTGCTCGGCGTCGAGATCCCCGGGCTTGGTGAGTAGTAGTAGCTATTTCTAGCTATTTCATCACTACTCTGTTTTCTCCCGCTCTGTGTGTTATTATATTGCAATTTTTTGTTTTTTACCAAGAGCAATAATGCTGCCGATTACATTGTAGGTAAATTATATTTCAAAATCTTCTGTGAATTTCAGGTACACTGCTCTCCTTCTCAGTAGTCTTGCTACTATGCTTATTTGTGTTCTATTTTGTGTTCATTTCATTGGCCTGAGAAATTATGTATGAGTGTAGTGTAAAGAACTGCGTAATGCTAGACACTAAGGGTCAGATTTTCAATTACCGGCGCATCCCTGCAAAGTAGCAGGGATGCACCAGTAATTGTGCGCCACGCCACCACCACCCATGGTGCGCCGTATTTACAATGGGGCGCACCATGGGCCCAAAACGTCACAGAAGCCTTAAGCATCTGTGCCGTAAAGGTGGCGCATTGCTGGAGTTGCGTGACAACGATGGCGCAGCTCCAGCAATGCTCTTGGGTGCCCTATCTCCCCAATGCTGCGTCAAGCCGTACGTCTGCTTCAAGCAGGCGCAGGGTTTGAGTCACGCATCATTGTCCTAAAAGTGACTGATTGACATCTTGTAGATTTCCCTCAGCCACTTTTAGGATGCGTTCCTGCGCAGGAACGCCCTCCCTTGCGCAGGAACGCCCCCTGATGACGCAGGGCTTTACAACGTGATGCATCTCCCATATGGGTCACGTTGTAAATATATGCCGCACCATGGCGCCTCTTTTGTTATGCGTCTGCGTCACAAAAGTCACGCAACAATGGATCAAAAGAGCCGCAAGGGGCTTGTAAATCTGCCCCTACAGACTCCAGTCCAGTCCTTCCTATGTACACCTGGCAATAAGAAGAAATAGTGGTGGTGGATTGATAGTTTGAGTATTTTAATGACTGGTTAATGTAGTAGGAAACTTTTTAGTGTTGTCGCTGATCTGCAATCACGATGGAGTTTGTCTGTCACTTCGCATGCTGCGGACTGCTGCCTGCCAGTCCTAGGCGAACTTTTTTAGTAGTTTGTTTAGTGAGTTGCATAACTTTCCAAGTCGACGGTCCGCAAATCAAGCAATACTAATATCGTAGTAGACCACATGAGATAGGTCAATATATCCCGTTCAATAGTTGTCTATTTGCTATTTCGCCAAAAGATTTTGTTATTGTTCTTTTGAAATGTTTGATTTGGTTGACAACAATCATCCATGTTTTTGGGTCTTTCTTTCTTTCATGTTGTACATCAGCTCCCCCCAGGGGCAAGAGGACATTGGAGGAGGCTGCTGCTGCTGCTGCTGAACCAGGCCAGGATCGGTCAGGCGAGGGCTCCTTTGCTGGCCCCGGTAAGTTTTAATTTTAATATAGAGTACCTATTTTTTCCTAGCGTTCCTCATTCGATTTTTTCTAAATCGTCTTTGATCTTCTTGTAGACTGTATCTAAATTCTTATCCTGCCTCGACTATGACTCCCTGTGGTATTACTAGATTATTCTTATTTGTCTGTCTGTGTAGCTAACTAAGATTGAACATTTGGCAGAAGGTGTAAAACGAAACTCCCATTCTAGTCAGCAATAGCTCTATGCTCTGAGTGCAGTCCTCTGGGATTGTCCATAATGTCTTTTCAAGTCTTCTAAATGTTTATGCTTTGACAATTACCAACAATAACAAGCATTGCAAATGCAATAGGTCTCGCATTAGAAAAGTTGGAGTTATTGGTCTTGTAAATGACATATTTTATTTATTTGTTGGTTTTTAAAATTGCTAAATTGATGGCTTTGTCATTTACAATGCCAATAGTTATAACTTTCGCGAATGTGACACCTATAGCATTTGGAATGCAACATGTTTTGTATTTACGTGACTTAGATGGCAGCTCTGGTCGTTAGGCCACATCTCTAGAGAGCAGGAGAGTGCAGCAGGGGAGAGAAGCACAGCAATGCATTAGGTCTCGCATTAGGAAAGTTTGAGCTATTGGTATTGTAAAGGACACATTTTTTATTTATGTGCTTGTTTTGAAAATAGCGAAATTAATAGCTTTGTTATTTACAATGCCAATAGTTTTATCTTTCGCAAATGTGACACCTATTGTAATACAATATGTGTGGTGAGGGGTTGAGGTTGAGGGTGAGGGGTTGAGGTTGAGGGTGAGGGGTTGAGGGTGAGGGGTTGAGGGTGAGTGAGGGTGAGGGGTTGAGGGTGAGTGAGGGGTTGAGGGTGAGTGAGGGTGGGTGAGGGTGAGGGGTTGAGGGTGAGTGAGGGTGAGGGTGAGGGGTTGAGGGTGAGTGGTTGAGGGTGAGTGAGGGTGAGGGGTTGAGGGTGGGTGAGGGGTTGAGGGTGAGGGTGAGTGAGGGTGAGGGGGGGTGAGGGGGGGTGAGGGTGAGGGGTTGAGGGTGAGGGGGAGTGAGGGTGAGGGGTTGAGGGGGAGTGAGGGTGAGGGGTTGAGGGTGAGTGAGGGTGAGGGGGAGTGAGGGTGAGGGTGAGGGGTTGAGGGTGAGTGAGGGTGAGGGGTTGAGGGTGAGTGAGGGTGAGGGGTTGAGGGTGAGTTAGGGTGAGGGGTTGAGGGTGAGTGAGGGTGGGTGAGGGTGAGGGGTTGAGGGTGAGTGAGGGTGAGTGAGGGTGAGTGAGGATGAGTGAGGGTGAGTGAGGGGTTGAGGGTGAGTGAGGGGTTGAGGGTGAGGGGTTGAGGGTGGGTGAGGGTGAGGGGTTGAGGGTGAGTGAGGGGTTGAGGGTGAGGGGTTGAGGGTGGGTGAGGGTGAGGGGTTGAGGGTGGGTGAGGGTGAGGGGTTGAGGGTGAGTGAGGGTGAGGGGTTGAGGGTGAGTTAGGGTGAGGGTGAGTGAGGGTGAGGGGTTGAGGGTGAGGGTGAGTGAGGGTGAGTGAGGGTGAGTGAGGGTGAGTGAGGGTGAGTGAGGGTGAGGGGGTGAGTGAGGGTGAGGGGGTGAGTGAGGGTGAGGGGGTGAGTGAGGGTGAGGGTGAGTGAGGGTGAGGGTGAGGGGGTGAGTGAGGGTGAGGGTGAGTGAGGGTGAGGGGTTGAGGGTGAGGGTGAGTGAGGGTGAGGGTGAGTGGGTGAGGGTGAGGGGTTGAGGGTGGGTGAGTGAGGGTGAGTGAGGGTGAGTGAGGGGTTGAGGGTGAGTGAGGGGTTGAGGGTGAGTGAGGGGTTGAGGGTGAGGGGTTGAGGGTGAGGGTGGATGTGGTGGTGGATGTGGTGGTGGATGCGGTGGTGGTGGATGTGGAGGTGGTGGTGGATGTGGTGGTGGATGTGGTGGTGGATGTGGTGGATGTGGGGTGATTGCGGCTTGCAAGCTTATTCCGCTCACGTTATGCAGTTTCAAACATGATTGCCACTATTACTCTCAAATTCACTTGGCAGCAAACTGGTGAACTAATTAAAAGAAAGTCTTATTCAGCGTTATGGCCGGTACTTTATTCCAGCAAAGTGGCAAGCCAGTACACACCAATGAGCTAGTAAAGCTAAAAACACACCACATGGCACAATTGCTGGCTGAGCGAGCAGAAGTAAGCCAAACAGCTTTCCCGTAGCTAAGGAGAGCTGAGCTCTTTTTGTAGCAGCACGCATAAGAAAAGTCCCGTATTTTCACCAAAACACTCTCTGATAATGATCAGCCGAATTCAGAAGGCTTCCTGCCCTCATATATTCCCAAGAGAGCAGTAATCTTATAAGGAAATGCTGTCATCACACCTAAAGCTACGGATGAGGAGAGCTTGCTGGAAGACATTCAATTAATGAAAAAAAAAAAAAGAAAAGGAGACCCGGCCGGCCGTGAACTGAAAGCATGGCCGGCCGGCCGTGAAAAAGCCTTTGATGCCGCAGGGGGTAATTAGGGGAGGAGAATGGCTGGGCTGAGGCACAGCGCCAAGCCTTTGATGCAGCAGGGGGCGGAGCGGGAAGAGCTGCTGGCGGCACTAAGCTGACGATTTGATGCTGTGCACGCGCATTTTAACTAATTGCGCTTGCGCATTGAGTTAAAAGTGCACATGCACTTCATCAAATCGCCAGTGAATCGCCAGTGTAGGTAAGCTTTGTTTAAGCCCCCATAGTCTCGCTCTGCTCAATGCGCATGCGCATTGACAGGCGAGACCTAAAAAGGTGAATGACCACCAAGAAAGAATAAGATACTACTTTACTTTTGGTTTGGATAGGAGGACAATCCATACTACTACTGTTGCAGGGACAAATCTGTCCAAACAGAACTATGGACACTAAAGTGCATTGTTTATCAATTATAATAGGCACAGGTCGACTTTCCACATACCTCAGTGATATCAGACTTTGAAGAACCCCCAATCTCCTTACTGACTAGATAGTGTGGCAGAGTCATTTAGCTCCCGAATTCATCGATGATTGATCCCCAATGATGATTATCCAACGCAGGACAAGAGTACGGAGTCAGAGTCCAGAAGTGTCAGAGGCACGGGCTCATGCATTGCAAATTGCAAAACCTTTTGCTCATTCACTCATGACCAAAAACCACAGAGTCTATTTAAGTTTTAAAGCTTTATTAAAAGTAAAAATATTTATTAAAATCAAGCTTGTCATAAAACATAAACGGTTGATTAAAAATGGAAAAGTGCTTATAGTGATTTATTTCATACATTTATTGTGGGCGAGCCGAGCCCTCACCTGGTTTGAACTTTAATTTTCTTTTTGGTGCTGAATCGTTGGTCCCTCCGTCCTAGTGATGATGATTTGTTCTTAGAAGTGAAGCTTCTGTCTGTTATGAGACAAATGGTGCGTGTTAAAAAGCAAGCATTCATCAGTTGTGCCAAAAAGTGCAGCAAGACAACACCCTTCCCTGGAAAAAGGGACATTTTTACTTGAGTGTAGACAGTCACAAATTATTAGATTGTTTTCTGTATTCACATTTCTTCATTCCTAGACAAAATACTAGTGATTGGTGTATGTCTATGACATCTAACATTCTTAAATGTACTTTGTAGGTGGAACATCTGGTGCTGGGCCCAGCGCGGAGGTGGAGGAGGAAAGTTCTGGGGAGGAGGCGGTGCAAGTGCCGGACCAAACTGCTGTGCGGGTTGCCACGGTAGTGGCGGGCAGTGGTAAGCTCTTATATTCCTTACTTATTGAGATTTCAGACTGCATAGTGTGCTCCCCGTGAGAAAACGTACGGTTTGTCCAGATGAGAGACATGAAGAAGAATGATTAACATATAGTTTGAATGGATGGATGCCTGAAACATGGTACTATCTGACTCTTAGATAGCATATGTGTATCTCGAGAGAGTACACGGTCACTGGATGAACTAAGTGTTACTTTGAAGAGCATGTAACACCGCACCCGCACGTCCGTCCCAGTGTAGGAAAGGCAAGGAAAAGAAGTTGTAATTTTGTCCGAATACTACCATGAATAGCAGCAGTAGTTTGTATTGCAAGCACAGCATATATCCGGCTATTACGATGGCCACTCACTACCTCTGTTAATAAGTTTAGTAGAACTCGGTCATTTTTGTGTGGATGTATCACTGTTCACTCAATAAAAAGCAAAGCACCTAAAGTCATCCCATATGTAAGGAAATACATACCATGTGCAGCGATAGATAATCAGATTATTTATCTTCTTCATTTTCCTTTTCAAGTATCTATTCATTGGCACTGTAGGGTGAAAGTTAAATTAATTAAGCAGTAGCCCTTGTAACAGAGTATTCTCAGTGCCACCCGTAATAGAAAAGTAAGAGCATGACCACCTGCATGTAGTGGACTGGTACAGTAACGCAAGTCTGTCTCACTCATCATGGCGGGCGTCTGTTTTTCTTGGGTGCAAGTTGACTGCGCTGGCATTATGCCGGCTTGCAGAAGTTAACATACCAATTTTGCTAAACAATAGAGAAGAAGAAGAATAAGACTGGTGTACTGTCATAGTCGACTCTAATGGAGTGAGTCCATAGTGCTCGTAGAATTGTTTCCTTAAACTCCCACTAATGTTAGAGCAAGGTTGAAGAAGTGGGAGTTTAGATAGATGCTGGACACAATACTTATGTACTGCGCTTGCAAGTTGCTACTTCTACTGTGACACAACTTTCTGCTGAATCATTTTGTGTTAATCTTAAAGAGCATTGGTTACAGACTATGTCTTTCTTTCTTCATATAGATGCCCCTTCCAAACCAACCCGGAAGGAGCTGGCTTTACGGGCCCAACCCGGAAGGAGCTGGCTTTACGGGCCCAGCAACGGAGGCTGGAGGCCACTGTCGCTGAATATCGGCGGCTGGTGGCCCAGGAGGAGGGGGACACGCAGTCTACAACAACATCTACCGGCACAGCTGCATCCTCCTCCGCGCTCCCTGGGTCACAGTCAGCGCAGAAGGTCTCCAGCGCTACGGAGCCGGGGTACCGCTGCCGCAGCCACCCGCCACCGCCGAGCAGCAAAGAAATCAGCTGCCCCCCACAGCAGTTGCAAAAAAAGTATGCACCGCCTTTCCCTGAGGGTTTCCTACCTCGAGCAGGAGCTGCTCCACACGAAAACCCTGCTTGAGACCCTCCGCAAGGAGCATTCCGACCTGGCCCGGAAAGTCAACAGCAGTAGCCAGCAGAGACTGTCCCTTGCCCCTTTTTTAAAGACTTCTGGGGGGTGGGAATTGGGAGTTGGTTTTTTTTGGACTTTTCAAGGACATTTGTTGGGGTTAGGGAGTGGGGGTGGGTTGGGTCTTGTGGGAGATTCTTTTTGTCAGGGATATAAATATACTTTAAACTTTATCTTAGCATACGTGTTTTTTTTACTGCTTTTGAGGCTGGTGGGTGGGGGTTTAACAGTAACTTTGTTTTCGTGAAACTGAAGTGGCATCTTGATTCAAGTTGTGTAATTAATTGCCCAAATGTTTTCAAAACTAAGTGCCTCTCACAGAGTAAGTGAATTCATTAGTCCTAGGACTTTACTAGTACTAGCGTCAGTCTCTCGTCTCTCCTAAAACTCCATTATACTTCCTCCCCCCAAACGCTTATCTTACCTGTAATTTGTGTTTTGAAATAGGGCTAGGCACAGGGCTGGCTGCACGGCAAATGGCGATTAAGGTTGGCAATCCTGGGCGGATGAAATGTCATCATTGCGTTGGTACTAGTGGTGTTACACAGTGGCAGTTGCAGTATCTGAAAAAAAAAGAAAATGAAACCTTGTTTGTCCTTACCGTAGCATTAGAACGGTACGATAGAGAATATAGCAGGTGACAGTACACTAGAACAGTGCCACAATGTAGCCTAACAAATGGTAAAGTATTGAAAGTATAACTAGTACTTGCGTTGAATTTATTTGACATTGGCTACTACTACAAGAAATAGTACCGAAGGTGAAGGACATATCAGCGTAATAATTTGCCACGTCTAGGAGGAGGATGTTCTAAATTCTAATCTTCATGACCTATCACGTTGATGGCGCACATGAAAATCTGCTTTCATTTGCCAATAGTGACTGAGTGTCAAGCTGAGTAAGAATAGAATATATATCCTCGGATTCCTTCACCAGCCTGTTGCTATGACCTTATCCTCCCCAGCAAGTGTGTGGAATTATTGCTGTCATTTAGTCACACATCAATCAAAACCCCACAACCCGGGGGAAGAGGGTTAGGGTTTGGAAAATGGATGGGAATGGTTTTTTTTTTTTGGGTAAGTTTTGTTGAGAGAAGAAAAAAAAAGCACAGCATGGGCAAACAATAATTGAAGATAAAGAAATCTTTGGGTACAAAGCTAAACATAATACTTTTAAGTGACATAAAGGAAGTGCATGCACGACTGCATGCATGGTTACTGAAAAGGAAGTACTATTTTCGACAACCGTGAATGACAGAATGCGACAGTACAGGGCTGCAGCGTTTTCACTTGCCTATTTCTGCACTCAGAGAAACACTTCTTACATTAAATTAGGTTTAAAAAATAGCAGAAGTAAAACCTATAGAATGGCTGTAGGGATGAATTTAGAAGCAGAGAATGGAGATCCAAGAAATGCAGAGTCACACTCATAGAAGTTCACAGCAATAACATTACTTTAAAGATAATTACAAAAGAACGGATACTGTATCTGTATGTTGTTGTAGTTGTCCTGTTGAATTTGGTAAGTTGCATGCATCAAACCATTCCTTTTATTAGCGGGACTCCCCCATTCCAGCTGACGCTCCGTCCATCAATGTTGGTGACCAGAAGACACCCTGTCCACTGCCTGCCTGGCGGATGCTGAATTGCGGCTCGCTAATGTGAAGCCTGACTTCATCCTTTTTTTCCCATTGCACAGACTGAAACCCGGCCTGTAATTATTGATGGAAAAACAGGAAGTGATATTAGAACACCACTGACAAATAAATATAAGGTATGTAAGCTGTGTAGTGCAAAAAGTCACACTTTGAGTTTCCTAATAGACAGTACAATATTTTTGAAAATGCGTACTCTGAGTCTCCTTTTTAAGGATAAATAAGTATGGGCAAATTAATTTAGCGGATCTTTCCCCTCAAGCTAGGTGTACTGTAAACTGTGTTTTAGAACAAAATTAGACCTTCCCAGCAGTGCTCCCACCCAGACCCAGTCGCAAAAATGTAGATGACCCCAATCAGATCTCAAAGAACGAGGCCTAGTAGAAAACTGGTGACAAAACGTACTTTGAAAGTCAAAGTTGGCCCAAATCCCCCCTTACCCACCGTGGATTGTATTCAAAGCACTTGCAAGCAAGCAAAAGTATCCATACCCAGCATCGCTCTAAGACTCGCAAACCCCCCCACAAACAGCCCCCCACCCAAACACATGCAATACAAATACTGCTAACCCTAACGAGCCCTAAGTTAAGAATAGTGGCAAACGCTTTCTTTAACTATGCCAAATCCCCCCTTTCCCACCATGGATTTTCTTCAAATCACTTGCAACCAAAATTACACATTCCCACGAGTGCTCTAAGACCCCAGAACTCAGTTGCAAAAATCAAGAACACCCCGAAACACATGCAATCCTGCTGCTAGGGCTAACCCTAACGAACCCTAAGTTACAAAAAGTGCCAAAAGGCTTTTCCGCAAGGATTTTGTCCAAACCAGTTTTATCCGGTATTAGACCTTCCCAGCAATGCCCCAAGACCCGCCAACCCACCCGCAAAAAAGCACAACACCCCCAAACAGCCAAAAAGCCAAAATGGAAAATCTCATATTACTTACAATATTTTTCGGCCTTCTGTCCAAACGCGCTGTGCAGCTAGGTCATAACTCCCGTTTTCCACCATGGATTTCCTGAAAAGCAAATGCAATCAAAACTAGACTGTGCCAGCAGTGCTCCCAGACCCCAAAACCCACCCAGGAAGCCCCCCAAACAGGCCCCTGAAAACATGATAGTGAGCAAAAAGTAAAAAACGTTTTCAAGTCTGATTTGGTCCAAACCAGTTTTATCCGGTATTAGACCTTCCCAGCAATGCCCCAAGACCCGCCAACCCACCCGCAAAAAAGCACAACCCCCCCAAAAAGCCAAAATGGAAAATCTCATATTACTTACAATATTTTTCGGCATTCTGTCCAAACGCGCTGTGCAGCTAGGTCATAACTCCCGTTTTCCACCATGGATTTCCTGAAAAGCAAATGCAATCAAAACTAGACTGTGCCAGCAGTGCTCCCAGACCCCAAAACCCACCCACAAACACCAGGAAGCCCCCCAAACAGGCCCCTGAAAACATGATAGTGAGCAAACAGTCAAAAACGTTTTCAAGTCTGATTTGGTCCAAACCAGTTTTATCCGGTACTAGACCTTCCCAGCAATGCCCCAAGACCCGACAACTCACCCGCAAAGAAGTAGAACACCCCCACAAGTGCAGAGTCTTTCTTCATTGGGCGTAATCCAGCCCTCTGCTTTGAGGGAAATAGGAGTCTGGAGGAGGAGGATAGAGGAGCATGTTCTTGTGAACTTGTGAACCTGAGGAATGCAGACTGCGGCACCTTCAAATCAATAAGCAAATAAGTGAAGACAGTTCTGCTGATGGGCTTGTTTTTGTGATTAGGTGATTAAAGTTTTATTAATTATATTAACTGTGCAAAACAAAGAAAGACAGACACACAGGAATAAAAGTGAATAAGGATGAAAAAGAAAGTTATTGATTCATTGGCTCATTTTCAGGGCTCGGTGTCAGGGAATAAGAGTTCGTCCTCATACTCTGCGAATTCAGGCAGGAGTAGGTCAGTGTCACCCAACACAGAAGGAATTCCCTCATCTAAGTTGCTGTCCTCCTCGTCTTCTTCCGGTGTGTATTCTCGTACTTTGTAATCTGGTGGTATGAGATGCTGATTCATCTTGATCATTGTTAACCTCTCCACATTTTTGGGCGAGAGGCGGTCCGTTTGCAAGTTACAATGCCACCAGCAGCACTGAAAACACGTTCAGAAGACACGCTTGCGAGTGGGCAAGACAAGTCATTTATAGCCAGGTTGGTGATCTCTGGCCACAATTCTTTTTTCCCATGCCAATACGCCAATGGGTCAGCATTAAGATAGACCTCTGTTGAGTCATTCAGATAGTCCTGCACCATCGACTGAAGGTTCTCCGCGGTTCCTCCACTTTGCTTACTTTTTGCACGGACCTTTTGAGAACCAAACCCAAGCTCAGTTAGCCAATCCTCTTCTGCACCCAATGTTTCTGTTGTGTCTGGTGCAGATGATCCGGTTGCCGGTGTCTTTAACGGCTGAGAGGTCACTTCTGCCACAGGTGCAGAAGTGGATTCTTTTGACTGGGGTTGGCCTGCTGATGCTGATGTACTGCCTTTTCCTTCAATTTTCTGCCGTTCTCTTTCAAACCTCATGGCTGACAAGGCTAGCCAACGTTTGTACTTTGTAGCATCTTCATCACAAAAAGGAAATAATGCTCTGCCTGCCAGCGCCTTTTTGTAGCGTGGTTCCAGAATAGTAGCACAAATGTAATGCTGTTCTGAGTGGATCTTTTGAAGACGTTCATCGCCAAGTAGGCGCTCTAATAATTTCTCCGACAAAACAAAAGCTTCTTGCTTTTCTTCATCTTTTTGAAACTTAGAAGACTCCGCCTTCAGTTTGTGCTCCAGCAACAATGGGATAGCTTTTCCCAAATTACAGTCCTCCCTGCTGACTGCACGCGTGAAGACCTCAAAAGGACGAAGCATGTCTGTCAGGCTTTTAACTAGCTTCCATTCCGCCGCGTCTAGCCTCAGGTCCTTCTGAGCTTTACCCAGTGTTAAGAAATACTGATCGAGTACCGTAAACTGCTCATACAGACACTCAAGCATGTAGAAGGTTGAGTTCCAACGTGTTGGCACCTCCTGGATGAGTGCTTTCACTGGCATTCGACGTTCATGTAGCAGGCTCCTCAGATGCTTCCGGGCCTTAAAAGAATGGCTGAAATGGTTGCACATTTTTCGGCAGGTGGCCACTAACTCGCACGCTGGACTGTCTTCACTCAAGAATTTTTTAACAACCAGGTTTATACAGTGCGCCAAACACGGCACTCTGAAATAGTGACCCAGATCAATGGCCTTAACTACATTGGCGCCATTATCCGTGGAAACATAACCAATCTCGCATTTTTTGGGGAGAGCCAGTGAAAGACCTTTGTGTTAAACTCATTCAAAATGTTTTCTGCTGTATGACGAAGCTCCAAGCCAAACATGGCTAGTGTTGCATGTTTCCGAGCAGCTTTAAAAACTTGGTCCGGGTCAGCACCTGAGTTTAGCTTTGCTTTAACCCCTGAAAAAGAGACCCAGTGTGCAGTGATGCACATGTAATCAGTGCCTGCGCCACTGGTCCACATGTCTGTTGTCATATGTATAGTGTGAACAGCACTCTTCTGCAAAGCTGCCCCAATCACCTCCAGCACATCTTCATGTAGTGCTGGAACCGCAGCCGCGGCGAAATAGAACTGGCTAGGAACCTTCCATTTAGGGCAGAGCGCTGCCACTAATTCTAGAAAACCAACCCCTTCTACAAAAGAAAAAGGGAGAAGGTCCAGCGCTAGCATTTTAGCCAGCTTAGTGTTATACAGACGCGCCGTTGGGTTGTTGCGTTCATATGGCGCGTCTGAAAACAACATGGTTCTAATGTTACCCTGGACCATTTTACGGGATGATGATGATGATGACTTCTTCGACCCACTTACGCTCGCTGATGAACTTTTTCGCATTGGTGTCTCACTCTCTCCCACACTCTTAGTGTGGCTCACAGGGGGTGTGCTGACAGGGGTACTGGGTGTAAGTGAAGTGTGTGACGCTTCTTCCTCCTCGTCATCATCAGATGGAACATCAACGTTTTCTTGACTTGCAATTCGGGCTTCCTTGATCTCCTTTAGGTGCGCAAACCATTAGACAGCGTGCTGTCTCTCAAGATGACCTCTCTGGCCTCCGGTCCCATAGTTGGTACCAAGCTTACCACGACTAACTGCAAGCTTACAAATGCTACAAATGGCTATGTTTTCCTTTTTTGGGCAAACACTAAAGAAGTCCCAAACTGCGGACTTGAAATGTCTGTGGGGGCCGGAGGAGGCGATACTGGTGGTGGTCATGCTGCTAATGCCAGATGAAGTGGAGGATGTGTATTGCCGAACTTTACTACGTTGTGCACTTTCCCCACCACTAATTGAGGTCGAGGTGGATGGAGGTCCCTTCTGGCGAGGAAGAAATATGGAAGCGGTAGGTGGTGGTGTACTAGTTAACTCCAATGATTGTGGTGTTCCCATTACCTCCTCGTCTTCTTCCGGTGTGTATTCTCGTACTTTGTAATCTGGTGGTATGAGATGCTGATTCATCTTGATCATTGTTAACCTCTCCACATTTTTGGGCGAGAGGCGGGTCCGTTTGCAAGTTACAATGCCACCAGCAGCACTGAAAACACGTTCAGAAGACACGCTTGAGAGTGGGCAAGACAAGTCATTTATAGCCAGGTTGGTGATCTCTGGCCACAATTCTTTTTTCCCATGCCAATACGCCAATGGGTCAGCATTAAGATAGACCTCTGTTGAGTCATTCAGATAGTCCTGCACCATCGACTGAAGGTTCTCCGCGGTTCCTCCACTTTGCTTACTTTTTGCACGGACCTTTTGAGAACCAAACCCAAGCTCAGTTAGCCAATCCTCTTCTGCACCCAATGTTTCTGTTGTGTCTGGTGCAGATGATCCGGTTGCCGGTGTCTTTAACGGCTGAGAGGTCACTTCTGCCACAGGTGCAGAAGTGGATTCTTTTGACTGGGGTTGGCCTGCTGATGCTGATGTACTGCCTTTTCCTTCAATTTTCTGCCGTTCTCTTTCAAACCTCATGGCTGACAAGGCTAGCCAACGTTTGTACTTTGTAGCATCTTCATCACAAAAAGGAAATAATGCTCTGCCTGCCAGCGCCTTTTTGTAGCGTGGTTCCAGAATAGTAGCACAAATGTAATGCTGTTCTGAGTGGATCTTTTGAAGACGTTCATCGCCAAGTAGGCGCTCTAATAATTTCTCCGACAAAACAAAAGCTTCTTGCTTTTCTTCATCTTTTTGAAACTTAGAAGACTCCGCCTTCAGTTTGTGCTCCAGCAACAATGGGATAGCTTTTCCCAAATTACAGTCCTCCCTGCTGACTGCACGCGTGAAGACCTCAAAAGGACGAAGCATGTCTGTCAGGCTTTTAACTAGCTTCCATTCCGCCGCGTCTAGCCTCAGGTCCTTCTGAGCTTTACCCAGTGTTAAGAAATACTGATCGAGTACCGTAAACTGCTCATACAGACACTCAAGCATGTAGAAGGTTGAGTTCCAACGTGTTGGCACCTCCTGGATGAGTGCTTTCACTGGCATTCGACGTTCATGTAGCAGGCTCCTCAGATGCTTCCGGGCCTTAAAAGAATGGCTGAAATGGTTGCACATTTTTCGGCAGGTGGCCACTAACTCGCACGCTGGACTGTCTTCACTCAAGAATTTTTTAACAACCAGGTTTATACAGTGCGCCAAACACGGCACTCTGAAATAGTGACCCAGATCAATGGCCTTAACTACATTGGCGCCATTATCCGTGGAAACATAACCAATCTCGCATTTTTTTGGGGAGAGCCAGTGAAAGACCTTTGTGTTAAACTCATTCAAAATGTTTTCTGCTGTATGACGAAGCTCCAAGCCAAACATGGCTAGTGTTGCATGTTTCCGAGCAGCTTTAAAAACTTGGTCCGGGTCAGCACCTGAGTTTAGCTTTGCTTTAACCCCTGAAAAAGAGACCCAGTGTGCAGTGATGCACATGTAATCAGTGCCTGCGCCACTGGTCCACATGTCTGTTGTCATATGTATAGTGTGAACAGCAATCTTCTGCAAAGCTGCCCCAATCACCTCCAGCACATCTTCATGTAGTGCTGGAACCGCAGCCGCGGCGAAATAGAACTGGCTAGGAACCTTCCATTTAGGGCAGAGCGCTGCCACTAATTCTAGAAAACCAACCCCTTCTACAAAAGAAAAAGGGAGAAGGTCCAGCGCTAGCATTTTAGCCAGCTTAGTGTTATACAGACGCGCCGTTGGGTTGTTGCGTTCATATGGCGCGTCTGAAAACAACATGGTTCTAATGTTACCCTGGACCATTTTACGGGATGATGATGATGATGACTTCTTTGACCCACTTACGCTCGCTGATGAACTTTTTCGCATTGGTGTCTCACTCTCTCCCACACTCTTAGTGTGGCTCACAGGGGGTGTGCTGACAGGGGTACTGGGTGTAAGTGAAGTGTGTGACGCTTCTTCCTCCTCGTCATCATCAGATGGAACATCAACGTTTTCTTGACTTGCAATTCGGGCTTCCTTGATCTCCTTTAGGTGCGCAAACCATTAGACAGCGTGCTGTCTCTCAAGATGACCTCTCTGGCCTCCGGTCCCATAGTTGGTACCAAGCTTACCACGACTAACTGCAAGCTTACAAATGCTACAAATGGCTATGTTTTCCTTTTTTGGGCAAACACTAAAGAAGTCCCAAACTGCGGACTTGAAATGTCTGTGGGGGCCGGAGGAGGCGATACTGGTGGTGGTCATGCTGCTAATGCCAGATGAAGTGGAGGATGTGTATTGCCGAACTTTACTACGTTGTGCACTTTCCCCACCACTAATTGAGGTCGAGGTGGATGGAGGTCCCTTCTGGCGAGGAAGAAATATGGAAGCGGTAGGTGGTGGTGTACTAGTTAACTCCAATGATTGTGGTGTTCCCATTACCTCCTCGTCAACAACATCACGCTCAACAGCTTTTCGGGCTAGGGTCAAAATGTCTGTTTGCTGCATGCCCGCTGGGGCTGGAGTGAAGCCTATGATGACTGCGTCGTCGTCGTGAGAGTCTTCAGCAGCAGGAGCAGTATACGCCCCTTCTTGTTCAGCGTCAACATCACACTCCATGACTCTGAGAGTTTCGACGACCTTCCTTTTACGCTTAGCTACCTTTGTTAGATCATGGTGTGCCTCAGCCTCACTCTCAGACGGCAGTGGTGCTGGTTCCCAAGTAAGATCCATGTCATCAGAAGGAGGTGGGCTTGAGGAAGATGTAGACACCACCCTTGATCTTTTCCTTGCTCGGGATGTGGAAGACAATGAATGATCATCAGGAGGAGTGACTTCCTCAAATGATACCTCGGCTTGATTGTCGATTTCCTGATGTGCCCCTACTTTCGGGAGGAACAACTATTGTGGGCGCTTGGTGTGCCCCTCCATGCACCTCTGCTCGCGTATCTCCTTGCGCTGCCTCTCCTTCCGCATGTACTTGGGCTTGTACTTGCACATGTGGTTGTTGTTGCGGCTGTGCTTGTTCAACACTCGTCAGATGACTTACAACAACCTGTGTTGATTGAGGGACATTGCTGCTACTTTCTTGCGATGAGCCAACATCACTGGTCGATGGTGATTGAACAAGTAGACTGGCTGCCTCTGCAGCACTCAAGGGCTTGGATTTAAGTGGGCGTGGTGGTGGTGGCACTGAGCCCAATGGAGCGGGGGTGCTGCTCCCAGCTTGGTCCCCAGCAGATCCCGCTGCTGCTGCAGGCGTACTTTTTTTTTTATTCCCAAAAAATGTGGCGGGCGGCACACCAGTCTCCTTGGTAACTTGCTTCTTCTGCTCCTTACTGGCAACTTTCTTGCTAGAGGAGCTACGGGGAACTTTTTTTGGGGCCATCTTTTTCAGAGGTCAGAACAGCAGGCCGCAGTTGCACGAGTTGCACAGTTGTCTGTGGCCAGACGTGACGTCGCGTGACGTTATGCTGCACACACACACCCCTGCAGGACTTCTTCCTAGCACTGGTGATTCTCTTGAGTCTTGTGCACCTACAAGCAATGGAAGACCGAGGAACATCAGTTCAGTTATACACCCCAAAAACTCGAAAACCACATAAAAATCAGCACAATCCCATGCCATCCATGATGTTTAAATTCAAGAAGACACCCCACAGAAAGACTAGGCCCATGCACCACTCACTACCCCTGGGCATAATGGATGAAAGCTAGGCAAAATGGGTGCAGGCCTCAGACACTGCCTGTCTTCAAAATGGCCCCTTGCACCCCAAGCACATGTGGAGGACCTGCCTGTACAAGCACTCAAGATGGCCACCACCACCCACATGGCCAGTCCACATCAACAGTACACCCCAAAAAAACGAAAAACACACAAAAATCACCACAATCCAATGCCATCCAGGATGTTTACATTAAAGCGACCCCACAGGCAGACTCAGTCCATGCACCACTCACTACCCCTGGGCAAAAGGCCCCAACAGCAGCCCAAAAAAATCGAAAAAACCCACAAAATTCAGCACAATCCCAGGCCATCCATGCCCTCAATGATGTTTAAATTCAAGAAGACACCCCACAGAAAGACTAGGCCCATCCGCCACTCACTACCCCTGGGCATAATGGATGAAAGCTAGGCAAAATGGGTGCAGGCCTCAGACACTGCCTGTCTTCAAAATGGCTCCTTGCACCCAAAGCACATGTGGAGGGCCTGCCTGTACAAGCACTCAAGATGGCCACCACCACCACCCACATGGCTAGTCCACATCAACAGTACACCCCAAAAAAACAAAAAACACACAAAAATCACCACAATCCAATGCCATCCAGGATGTTTACATTAAAGAGACCCCACAGGCAGACTCAGTCCATGTACCACTCACGACCCCTGGGCAAAAGGCCCCAACAGCAGCCCAAACAAATCGAAAAAAAACACAAAATTCAGCACAATCCCAGGCTATCCATGCCCTCAATGATGTTTAAATTCAACAAAACAGTTGTATCATGCACCCATAACTAACCCTGGTCCTACTGGATACTGTGGCTACCCACAATATATTTTATTTAATGTTCTGAAAAAGTTCCAAAATTGTAGTTGCAGCAACTGTAATGCCCCAAACAAACTTACTTGTGAAATTTCTAATCCAAAAGTGATCCAAAGAAAGTCAAAAAGGCCTCAAATCCAAATATCAAGCAGCATCCACAAAAAGTAATCCGTCCAGGTCAAGATCCAAATGAAAGGGACCAGCACATGAAGAAAGCACTGGGAGGAGCCTGCTGGACAGGAACAGGAAGTTGGAGACTGTGGGGCACTTCCTTCCCCCCCCGCCCCAAAATGGACTTCTTGCAAAAAAAAGTGCAGGCAAATGTCAACCTGAGGAGTTATTCTGATAAAAACCATCATTTCCAGAAGGTTTATGCTGCTTGCTGGTGGATTTCTTGTGCAGAATTGCAAATTTCGCGAGTGCGAGATTGTTGCTGCCAGCCGCATCTACGTGTTCGCAATTGCGAACTCTCGCGATGCGTGCTGTGCAAGGTGGCAAGCCGCGATGACGTAATCGCGGTCGCCAAACTCCCGCGGGATCCCGCAGCAAGATTCAAAATGGTGCAGCACACGCAAAATATGGAGAAAAACAACTCTGCAAACGCTGAATGACGGTAAGTGAACACTGCGCGCCGCAAAATTGTATCACCAAGCAAAAAAAATCCGCTGCGTGCGAATTTGCTAATTCGCGAGAGTTCGCGGATTGCGAATTTGCCGAAAATCCGCAAATTCCGCGAGTGGAACGGATTTTACGCACATACTTAATACCCAGATAGTGTTAACAATGCAAAAATGACAATATGGCACATCATGTGATTCATTCGCTTAGCTGACTACTGCAAGGGGCTGCCCATATGAAATTTGTGTATAATTGTGTTCCTGAGCTGGCATGGTTGGAGAGATCTGTGGGGTGGTCATTTTCAACATCAGCCCATATTGGAGCCTTTTTGTGAGTTGTCAAGAAAACATTCTTTAGGGAAATTGCAGGCTATAGTGCCCAGCCCTGTTGCAAGCAGTCTAGGGAAAATAGGGCCAGCAGTAGATTTGCACAATCATGATACAAAAATGTACATACTTTCTTGCACGTGCATAATTTGCCACCTGTGTGTGAGTGCGTGTGTGTGTATATATATATATATATATATATATATATATATATATATATATATATATATATATATATATGTATGTATATGTATTACCTACTGGCGGTCGCCAGTAGGTATATATAGTTAGGATTTTTTCTCTATGGGATTTTTGAAAATTCTATGTCTAATAACTTTGGCGTTTGTGGACGGAATTGGCTGAAATTTTCTGGAAAATGGAACATTTTGTTTCTGAGCAGCCCCTGGAAATTTGGGGGGGGTTCGTCAAGGGGGGGCCGAGAAAAAAGGGGGGTCCCAAAACGTGTTTTTAACATTGAGTTTTCCATAGGGCGGTTGGCCTCACTTTTAGCCCGAACGGCTGAATGGATTTCCACAAAACTTGGCAAAATTGTAGGGACTGGTAGCCCGATGTGCCTTTTGTAGGTCTCAATATATGTGCTATAGTGGATTTTGAGAAATTAACGTTTAAAAAAAGATATATATCTGTAACAGCGGACCGGGCAGCGCTCCAGTACGCGTACTTTTCGCGCAACGGAGCTTTGTGAAGCGAAGCTGATTGGTTCTCCGGCGTCTGTAAACATTCCAAACAGTCCGTAGCGGCCGCCATCTTGTCTCTCGGTAGGATCGAGAGACAAGCGGAGGCCAAACCGAAGGGGCAAATGACCATAAGGGGGCATAGTAGATCCTCCCTGACCGTTTAGGTTTGATGTGGAGGTTTTAAAAGGGCCCCGCGGGGCATAAAAAAATAAAAATAATAATAATCGAACAGCTGAATGGATTTGCACGAAACTTGGCAAAATTGTAGGGACTGGTAGCCCGATGTGCCTTTGCCAGATCTCAATATATGTGCTCCAGTGGATTTTGAGAAATTAACGTTCAAAAAAAGATATATATCTGTAACAGCGCACCGCTTCGCGTACTTTTTGCGTTACGGAGCTTTGCGAAGCGAAGCTGATTGGCTCTCCGGTGTCTGTAAACATTCCAAACAGTCCGTAGCGGCCGCCATCTTGTCTCTCGGTAGGATCGAACAGCTGAATGGATTTGCACGAAACTTGGCAAAATTGTAGGGACTGGTAGCCCGATGTGCCTTTGCTAGGTCTCAATATATGTGCTTCAGTGCATTTTGAGAAATTAACGTTCAAAAACAAGATATATATCTGTAACAGCGCTCCGCTTCGCGGAGATAAAATTATATGTGTATTACCTAGCTGTTGCTAACACCAGTTAGCGACGGCTAGTAGAAGATAGCGACCATCTTGGGCCCCACTTTGCATGTGAGTGATATTTATCACTAATGACATGCAAAGTGGGCATGCCAAGATGTTAGCGACTGGAAACAGTCGCTAACATCGCTATCTCCTATTATCAACTTTTGGAAATATTCGAGATAAGCGCGAATATCTCCAAAAGCTACCACCTGCCCTGAGCAGTTCTTAGCCATGTTATCCAATGGGAGGTGGATAACATGGCTAAGAGCATTAGCTCGGTAATGCATGAATATCGCTGAGTTTTCAGCGATATTAATGCATTGCGGTCGTTTTTTATCGTATTTGCGATAAACCTTGATAATAGCAAGGTTTATCTGCGATAATTTCTGACGGTAAAAAAATCGTTGCTAAGCATCGTTAGGGATAAATATCGCTTAACTTTGGTAATATGCCCCAACGTCTGTTAACGTTCGATTCGAAGGAAATCAGGAAGTGTTGAAAAACATTGTCTGCGCCATCTTGTCTTTTTTCAAATGCCACACTTTTGTCGTGCACGGCAGCCATTTTAGATGCCTTGACCAGACCCACTCTGTGCACGCTGTCGATCCTTAGCATGGCTCCCCACCCTCGCAAGCATCTCCCCCAGGCAGTGGTCACCCCCGCTCTCTGTCTTATGCATGGGTAATAAACCTCCCCCCATCTGCGCTGCTCTTCCCTGAGAATCACACCCTGTGCCCGCCCGACACCTCCCTTTCGCCCTATTCACTACCGCACCCTCTGACACTCCTTTTCCTCTGTGTCCGATTGTCCAGGCTGGTCCTAGGGTATCAGCTAGCCCTGCAGATGTAGTTTATGGCCACAGCTGTAAAGAATCACCCCTCTTCAAAGGAGTTATAGTAGATCAAGGCCCACACTTGATGAGATCCGTCACAGCAGAAGCGTTGCTATTATCTGAAAACCATCCTGTATTGTGATTGGGGAGGGGACCGAGCCTGAAGCGGAAGATTCCAGAGATGACTCTTTGTACATCAAAGTTTTTACAATTATGTGTCACATTAAAAATATATAGCACTCCGACAAAGTAGTAAGATTATAAAACTTTAATAATTTATAAATATATACAAGAAAACAAAAATAGTAATAACATATAAACATTTTTAGGGAAAAACAACGAAGTAGCGGTCGGCTGTGCGAATAGTCCCAACGCAGCACAACGTCCAGATTTCCGGCGTGGGGCGTCGCGGGGGGTGGGTCATCAGTAGCAAACTGTTGTGCGAATAGTTCCAAGGCAGCAGAACGCGCTGAAATCTAGATGACACGAAAGTGATGTCTAGTAAGTTGCCACCCAGCAAATAACGGCATGGGGCGTCGCGGGGGGTGGGTCATCAGTAGCAAACTGTTGCGCGAATAGTTCCAAGGCAGCAGAACGATGGCACCAAGGTGATGTCCAGTAAGTTGCCGCACTGGTTTTGGTATCCTACAATGCTGCTCCGAATAACGGCGTGGGGTGCCCCGGGGGAGGCGGCGTGAACGGGCCTCTCCAGGGGTGGAGTGTCATCTGTTGTAGTGGGGCGCCCCTTTACTGTTTCAGTTGCCATTCCGTCCGTTTTTGGTCCACTGTGTCAAAAGCCGCAATTCAGCTGAGTTGCGCCCACTCTTGCGGTGCAGCGATAGGCGGCTGTCACAGGACTCTCAAAATGGCGGCAGGCTGTTTCCTTTTTGGGCCTGGTCCACTGAAATGGCCCTGGGACACCTTGGAAATCGGACGCTTGTCTGCTAGGTCTTGGACCCCATTCTCGAAAGCGTCCCCTCCGCCTTGAGAATTCATCAAAAGTTTTGGGGGCTCCGACTCCTGCAGGCTTCTGGTGGGGAGCGGCTGCCATGATTGCTCGCGGAATGACCACGACTGAGCTACGAGATGGTGGTGCTCTCATGCTGACGCCAGCTTCAGTCTGAAACATCCAGAAACAAGGTGGGGCTTTCATCGTTTGGGAAAAAAAAAAAGTTTTCATCCAATGAAAAGTGTTGTTTTTAGGTCATATGATCAAGCCTTCCATCATTAGGAAACCAAAAGTAAAATGAACCAATGAAAAGTTTTATAAACAAGTCACATGACCTGTTATGCGGCATAGGGTATAAAATGCGGAGAAAATACGTTGGCACGTGAGGCGGCGTCAGTAGCGGACCGATGTGCGAATAGGCCGAAGGCAATACAACGCGCCAAGATCCGGATGGCACCGAGGTGGTGTCATAGTTGAGAGTTCTGAGCAGCGGTTGTAACACTGTCTGAAGCTTATTTGCAGCTGCTGCAGCTTCACTACGCGCCAAGATCCGGATGGCACCGAGGTGGTGTCTAGTAAGGTGCATTGGTGTGGCCATCCTACAATGCTGAAAGTCGGCGTGGGGCGCCCCGTTGGCCTGTGAGTTTGCGTCAGTAGCGGACCGATGTGCGAATAGGCCGAAGGCAGCACAACGCGCCAAGATACGGATGGCACCGAGGTGGTGTCTAGTAAGTTGCCGCACTGGTGTGGCCATCCAACAATGCTGAAAGTCGGCGTGGGGCGCCCCGTTGGCCTGTGAGTTTGCGTCAGTAGCGGACCGATGTGCGGATGGCACCGAGGTGGTGTCTAGTAAGTTGCCGCACTGGTGTGGCCATCCTACAATGCTGAAAGTCGGCGTGGGGCGCCCCGTTGGCCTGTGAGTTTGCGTCAGTAGCGGACCGATGTGCGAATAGGCCGAAGGCAGCACAACGCGCCAAGATCCGGATGGCACCGAGGTGGTGTCTAGTAAGTTGTCACACTTCTGTGGCCATCCTACAATGTTGAAAGTCGGCGTGGGGCGCCCCGTTGGCCTGTGAGATGGCGTCAGTAGCGGACCGATGTGCGAATGGGGCCAAAGGCAGCGCAACAATATTTTCTGATTTGAAGACACCACAAGGCGCTGAGATGCCAAGATCCGGATGGCACCGAGGTGGTGTCTAGCAAGTTGTGGCACTGGTGTGGCCATCGTACAATGGTAAAAGTCGGCGTGGGGCGCCCTGTTGGCCTGTGAGATGGTGTCAGTAGCGGACTGATGTGTGAATGGGGCCAAAGGCAGCGCAACATTATTTTCTACAATATTTTCGGAGTAGAAGACACCACAAGGCGCTGAGATGCCAAGATCCGGATGGCACCGAGGTGATGTCTAAGTTGCGGACCGATGTGCGAATGGGGCCAAAGGCAGCGCAACAATATTTTCTGAAGAGAATACACCACAAGGCGCTGAGATGCCAAGATCCGGATGGCACCGAGGTGATGTCTAAGTTGCGGACCGATGTGCGAATGGGGCCAAAGGTAGCGTAACAAGATTTTCTGTATGGAAGATACCACTAGGCGTTGAGATGCCAAGATTCGGATGGCACCGAGGTGATGTCTAGCAAGTTGTGCCACTGGTGTGGCCATCGTACAATGGTAAAAGTCGGCGTGGGGCGCCCTATTGGCCTGTGAGATGGTGTCAGTAGCGGACTGATGTGCGAATGGGGCCAAAGGCAGCGCAACAATATTTTCTGACTGACACCACAAGGCGCTGAGATGCCAAGATCCGGATGGCACCGAGGTGATGTCTAAGTTGCGGACTGATGTGCGAATGGGGCCAAAGGCAGAGTAACAATATTTTCTGTATGGAAGATACCACTAGGCTTTGAGATGCCAAGATTCGGATGGCACCGAGGTGATGTCCAGCAAGTTGCTGTACTGGTGTGGTCATCCTACAATGCTGAAACTCGGCGTGGGTCGCCCCATTAGCCTGTGAGATGGCGTCAGTAGCGGACCGATGTGTGAATAGGCCGAAGGCAGCACAACGCGCCAAGATCCGGATGTCACCGTGGTGGTTTCATAGTTGAGAGGCACTTCATCTGCAGTGGGGCGCCGAGATCCGGATGGCACCGAGGTGATGTCTAGCAAGTTGCTGTACTGGTGTGGTCATCCTACAATGCTGAAATGTAGTGGGGCGCCCCTTTACCGTTTCAGTTGCCATTCAGCTGAGTTTCGGCTGCTCTTGATGCTACAGCGACAGGCGGCTGCAAGAGGACTCTCAAAATGGCGGCCTGTTCTTTGGATTTGGGCCTGGTCCACTAAAATGGCCCTGGGACAGCTTAGAACTCGGACGCTCGATTTTTTTTTCCTTTCCTGTACATGCAAAAAAAGGTAAATGCCCGGTACGTTACACGCTTCATCTGCCACGATGAACTCTCCAGAGGAACCGAAAAAATATATAGTTGTGGTAACTATACCATGCATCGTCATATGGAGAGGTGGCACCAATTAATTATAGTGCTGCATAAAAGAGAGATTTGGAGGAGAACCCCTGACCTGCTAGTACATTCATCAAAGAAGTGGCACTGAGAGCTTCAGAGGCAAGGGAAACGGTCCCAAATATTTAGAAGAACTTTGGAAAGATTAAAATGACATCTTTAGATTGTGGTAAATTAATTTCATGTGGACAGATGAGTGTTACTCTAATAAATACAGCATATGAACATCATCATAGTCGATGGTTGGTAGAGACATTTTGACTATATCCTGGACCTGCCCGTCCTCGCCCAAAATGGCGCCGGAATAAATGGGACTCGTAACTCCTTGTTGTGTACTGGTTGCAGAACCTTGAAATCACGAGATACGTATGCAGTTTTGAAGCACATGGCGGGCGGGGACGAGAATTGATTGAATATTTCGACATCCCTATTGATATTAAGTTCTGATGTGTTATTGATTACTGTACTGTTGAAAATTCGAATTAACGTCACCCATGGTACTTGCCCGCAAATGTATATCTAGATAATTTTATTGTAACTGGCCCTGTCGTATTTTAATTATAAAATGTACGTCCACCGATTCCGTAACTGTTAGACACCTTAGTTCTTGCAACCTAATGGCCCGCCCGTTACGTTCCTCTACAGTGTAAATGTCTATTCATCATATACGATTACACTTTGCTCCGTGGCAGGCCCACGTGGTTATAGGCTCGTATTTGTATAATGAAATTTTCACAATAAAGGTTTTTAAAAGAAAACATGGTAGTAGTATATACATTGGTAAAGTTTTTAATAATAGTCACTGTTTTAGAATCATTAAAAGGCAAGTGAAATAAAGCAGACCAATTACATGAAGGGTAAAAGGTATAATACGAAGGAACGCAGTAAAGATAAATGGTCAAGGGCTGTTGTGTTTTCTATTCCTGCAACATAAAGTGATCGATAAGAATCTCATATTCAGGCGTATCGGCGACTAAGACAGCAGGTCGACCCTCTTTTGCTCAACGGCTCCGTCATGGGACGAAGAAACGCTCTTTTTCTCGAAAAAAGAATATATTTTACTTGCAGGACAGTTGTAAAATTTCCGGGAAAGTACATTAGCCTGGAACATTATAACATATATTTAAGAAAAAATAATGTTCGGAAGTAATTAAAAGCGTAATTTTTAGGTGATATGACCAAGCCTTTCATCATTACAATAAGAAAAGTAAAATGAACCAATGAAAAGTTTTATTAACAAGTCACATGACTTGTTATGCTTACGTTACGCGCTGCGCGCCCCGGATGACTTCCGGATGCGCTAACGCGGCACGTCATATGACGCATTACGCGACAACGCAGGTCCAGAATATAGTCAAAATGTCTCCACCAACCAGCGGTCGAAACACAACCCCTTTCAGCAGGCTAAATAGTTCTGTTAAATGACAACAGAAGGGACAGGCAACAAGAACCATCAGTCAAAGAGGGGAGGGCTAGTTCTTCTCTACCGGGTTACATTGGGGCGCTACCGGAACTGATCGAATTGGTAGTCTACAGTGTTTCTGGATGTTTCAGACTGAAGCTGGGGTTAGCATGAGAGCAGCACCATTTCGTAGCTCCGTTGGGGCCATTCCGCAACCAATCATGGCAGCCGCTCTTTATCGTTATTTTGGGCGGGGTGGGTGGCGGAGCCGAGCTGTTTTGCAGCCATCATTGTGTGGAGTTCAGTTCATCTCACTAGTTTTGTATTTGTCATGAGGGGTTGTTCCTAATGTTTCTATTTTAGCGAGGTCAAAAAGAGATCCCATTAGTGGCCTACTGATTTTACTCGATTCCTTTTCTTTTTTTTTACACGATTTTTCGTTATCTGCAAAGACTAAACAGAGTATTGCGACTCTGTGTTTGTTTGTAAATAGAGAATGAACCAAAGAGAACTAATTCTAAAACAGTAAATACTTGGATAACAATCAATCAAATGGAGAGAGAAGCAGGCACGACGGATTACAACGGGGTCAAAGGCCTGCGTTAACTACCTTTCACTATCTGCAAAGAGAGAGTACTCCTAATAGAAATGAGGGGGGGGCACCATTCAAAGCAGATCAGTGTGCATAAACACGAAAATGTTTTCACTTACCACGTACTTGACATTCGACAGCTTATGATATTTGCTATTAAAAAACCATTGAAATTCACTGAAAAAACCATAGGTTATAGACCATATATAGTTAGGAATTAGCATTTACAAAACCTTGAAAATTCACTGAAAAAACCATAGGTTATAGACCATATATAGTTAGGAATTAGCATTTAAAAAACCTTATTTTACTCACACAAAACCATTGAAATTCCATATATAGATAGTTGCACTAACTATATATCGCGCACCCGCAATCCACTGCTGATCATGTCACATATTACATCATTCATGACATGGTCAGTGACATCACTGATGACATCACTGATGACATCTCAAATGACATCACTGATGACATCACTGATGACATCTCAAATGACATCACTGATGACATCACTGATGACATCTCAAATGACATCACTGATGACATCTCAAATGACATCACTGATGACATCACTGATGACATCTCATTTGACATTACTGATCACATCACTGATGACATCATTCATGTGATAATACGATGAACCTCTTCAGACTCTAATATAACCTTAGATACACTCAGTGTAAACAGACACTCACAGACTGTCACTCATCCATGGAGTTACTCACACACCTAGTCAGTCATGCAAAGAATCAATCACACCTCCATTTCCTCAACTATACAGTTATACACACCTTACTTATTCAAACATATACTAACACATATTTACTCTATTATACAATCCCTGATACAAGTTCACAGTGATCCATACAGCCACTCACACATTCACTGGCTCTTATGCACAGTTATTTATATATGTCAACTCTCACATGTACTGTGTTTTACATATGTACTTACTTTGACATGCAGCACTGAGATATCCATTCACTCACCAATACACTCATGCACACAGTCAACCGCCCATACAGCTGTTTCCACATGCACTTTTGAACCCATACATCTAGTGAATCAACTGCTCACACATCTATGCACAGAGTCATACACCTCCCAGCCACCCACACACACACTCAGTCTCCCATACAAATACTTGGGCAACCAATCAATAACCCATATAGTTACTCATATAGCTACTGATCAACACATGCAGCAGTTTACAGAACAACAGACATAATGATGCACAAATTAAGACAGTTTAGTCACTAACCCATGCACTCAGTGAGACACATTTAATCACTCACTCATACAGTCAGGCATGCACCTACTAAATCCTTCATCCAGACACTTATACATCCACTCATTCTTCAATATGTAAGACATATTTTAACTTTACAGAAACATAGTCACTGGATGTTGTCATCAGTGATGTCATCAGTGATGTCATTTGAGATGTCATCAGTGATGTCATCAGTGATGTCACTGACCATGTCATGAATGATGTAATATGTGACATGATCAGCAGTGGATTGCGGGTGCGCGATATAGTTAGTGCAACTAACTATATATGGAATTTCAATGGTTTTGTGTCAGTAAAATAAGGTTTTTTAAATGCTAATTCCTAACTATATATGGTCTATAACCTATGGTTTTTTCAGTGAATTTTCAAGGTTTTGTAAATGCTAATTCCTAACTATATATGGTCTATAACCTATGGTTTTTTCAGTGAATATATATATATGTATATATATGTATATATATGTATATATATGTATATATATGTATTACCTACTGGCGGTCGCCAGTAGGTATATATAGTTAGGATTTTTTCTCTATGGGATTTTTGAAAATTCTATGTCTAATAACTTTGGCGTTTGTGGACGGAATTGGCTGCAATTTTCAGGAAAATGGCACATTTTGTTTCTGAGCAGCCCTTGAAAATTTGGAGGGGGTTCGTCAAGGGGGGGCCGAGAAAAAAGGGGGGTCCCAAAACGTGTTTTTAACATTGAGTTTTCCATAGGGCGGTTGGCCTCACTTTTAGCCCGAACGGCTGAATGGATTTGCACGAAACTTGGCAAAATTGTAGGGACTGGTAGCCCGATGTGCCTTTTGTAGGTCTCAATATATGTGCTCCAGTGGATTTTGAGAAATTAACGTTTAAAAAAAGATATATATCTGTAACAGCGGACCAGGCAGCGTCCCAGGACGCGTACTTTTCGCGCAACGGAGCTTTGTGAAGCGAAGCTGATTGGTTCTCTGGCGTCTGTCAACATTCCAAAAAGTCCGTAGCGGCCGCCATCTTGTCTCTCGGTAGGATCGAGAGACAAGAGGAGGCCAAAACAAAGGGGGAAATAACCATAAGGGGGCATAGTAGATCCTCGCTGACCCCCTAGGTTTGATGTGGAGGTTTTAAAAGGGCCCCGCGGGGCAAAAAAAAAATAATAATAATAATAATCGAACGGCTGAATGGATTTGCACGAAACTTGGCAAAATATTAGGGACTGGTAGCCCGATGTGCCTTTGCTAGGTCTCAATATATGTGCTCCAGTGGATTTTGAGAAATTAACGTTCAAAAAAAGATATATATCTGTAACAGCGCTCCGCTTCGCGTAACGGAGGTTTGCGAAGCTGATTGGTCATTCTGTCACTGGGCTATAGTTGGGCTACATCTGGCTGATATTTGGGCTACATTTTTTTTTTTGTGTGTCTGGCGGCCATCTTTGGGCTACATTGGGCTACATTGGGCTTCATTGGGCTACATTGGGCTACATTTGGGCTCCAACATATATATAGGCCAATGTAGCCCAATATATATTTTTCAAAGTTAATTTTCGTAAAAACCACTGGAGCATATATCTTGAGACATAGCAAAGGCACATCGGGCTACCAGTCCCTACAATTTTGCCAAGTTTCGTGGAAATCCATTCAGCCGTTCGAGCTAAAAGTGAGTCCAACCGCCCTATGGAAATGAAGGAAATGAATGGGTAATTTGTAATTAGCAAATAGCTAATCGCAAACTAGGAATGGTAAAGAATCGCTATTTATTCCTTAAAGTTCGCTATTTAGGAAATGCAAAAAACTTTGATGATGCATATGGCGGTTCATCTCTAACAAGATAAGAAGCATAGGGATACATTTATGATGACTGGCGCATCACCAGGGATGTGTTAGTCATTCTGTGCCGCTGTTCCGTCACCTATGGTGTGCTGCATTTACAATGCGGCGCATCATGGGGCAAAAATAGCACAGATGCGTGATGTATCTGTGCCGTAAAGGTGGCGCATTGCTGGAGTTGTATCGCAAGTGTGATGAAGCTCCAGCAAGGGTCGGGGGTGCCCCTGTCGCAGGGTTTCTGTTCTCACACAGAACTGTGGACAGAGGATTGGAACCTCGGCGAATTAGGGTGTCCCAAAACTCACGTTAGTAATCAAAAACTCCTTAGCAAGCTAGGTACAGTGTCACATTGGATATAACAAACTCTCAATGTTTAGACAATCCAGAATATGAACTTATAGTACCTCAGGATACGTGGAACTCATGAACAGTCGGTCGTTATATATTTCTTAGAAACCAGAACATGGAGTTAAGAAGAACACATGTGTATTTGAAATGTTTATTTACTAATGTCGTCTTCTCAGGCGTAGTATCTTAGATAATACAAGTACACATATTATCAGTAGCAAAATTACCAGCATAGTTACTAGTACATAAAAAGCGAATGGTGATAGTATGTTAACATGCTGTAAATGAATAAGAGTTAGCAACACTTATAAGCAGCCGCGGGCCGTGGAGGGAGTTACGGTGAGGCAGGGAGGCGGGGAGGGGGAGAAGCAGGGTGGAGAATACAAGTACACATATTATCAGTAGCAAAATTACCAGCATAGTTACTAGTACATAAAAAGCGAATGGTGACAGTATGTTAACATGCTGTAAATGAATAAGAGTTAGCAACACTTATAAGCAGCCGCGGGCCGTGGAGGGAGTTACGGTGGGGCAGGGAGGCGGGGAGGGGGAGGGGCAGGGTAGAGAGGGCTCCACCCTGCTTCTCCCCCTCCCCGCCTCCCTGCCTCACCGTAACTCCCTCCACGGCCCGCGGCTGCTTATATCTCACCCTCCCTAATACACATATTATATTATTTGCTAAGAAGGTCTCTTTGTGTTGGTTTAGGGCGTGCCCATACTTTAGTGTCTTAGATTTGAAGGAATCACATCAGCATACACCAGCTCTCTCTTCATGTGAACCGCATCAACTGTTGTGTATGTGTGTTCGGCAAAGCAATATAAAACCCGCCTCATGCCCAGAATTGGCAGAAGTTGCACTTATGTTATGAGTATGAAGTCGTGGAGATCAGACCTCATAACAATTCTGTATCGTGTTGTTCTTGAAACTTTAGCACTCGCTGTACAGATATAGTTTAACAAGCAAAGCAGATAGTAGAGCAATAACATATTATTCTCATGTAAACCACGATGAACTACTAGGTGGAAAGCTAAAGCAACAACTAAGTGTCGTGTGCAGAAGTTGCAAAAAAGGAAAAATGGCGTTTAAACCGGTAATGAGCCCATGCTAACTTAACACGGTGTAAAGATATCCAGGACCTAGATGACACCTCCCCATGATCCGGAAACGAACTGAATAAGATAATAGAAGTGCCATCTCATGAGAGCAGATTGCAAGTTTATATGTGGACGGTCCGCAAGGTAAAGCATTAAAAACTAGGAAAATTTAATGCTAAAGAAAAATAAAACAGCCAAGTACTTTATCGAGTCTTAAGCCAATAGGCAAGGTAAATAATAAAAACTTGACAAATAAGTCAATGAATTGTCAATGAAATGCTAGTACTCAGCATATCAAACATGAAAAAGGTCTATGACATAACTGTGTATGCAAAATAAGCTGCAACAGCCTCCAATAGGAAGTCACCGTCTTCATCCGAAAACAGTTCAGCCATCCAATTTAAAAGCGGAAAAGAACATACGTGCTCTCCCAGCACCGGATCCTCTATCACCATCAGAGGACAGCTCGGTGGGTTTTCAAGAAAGCTCTGTTCCAAGAAAGACTGTGCTGCCGCCAATAAATTCCAGGGACCAATTAGTCCATGCATCAATGCCACAGCCATAATCCTTTCGCCAGGACAAACCAACTCGTGAGTAATGATAGGAGTCATCAGCTGATTAAAGTCGACGTCAGGAGAAACCGGTCCGCAGAGACACAAATCAATGGCCCAATCGAAATCACAGGTCAGGCAGTGAAATACAGGCTGGACACAGGTGAAGTAGGAGAATCGAAAAGATAATCCATATGCCGTGCTTAATATCGCCAACGGCATTGTGCCATAATATTCTAGCATGCGATTGCGGAACAGTGTCAGCAGCTGCAGGGTGGGAGGTTGCATAGGAGGGACATCCATATTTAAAAATGTAAAAAAGCACAAGAGCGTCCGCTGGTAATGCAAGTAAAAATGCCAATCCACGAAGCAGAGTGGAGAAAATAGAATGAAAGAAAGCAGGGATGACTCCAAAGATTTTCTCAAATGAAGTCACGAGACCACTGGTAACAACTTTAAAAAAGTGCGCCAGGGCCTTTGTGGAGGATGCGTTAAAGATAGTCCGAACCATCTTGCTGAAATTGAAAGGCAAATCTGAATTGAAAAGGGTCTGCACCTCTGTACGGGTGTTCGCTATGTGAAGCACGAAAGTTTCACGGGCCGAACTCAAGGCCACCTCTCTCTGAGACAAAAGAGCTCTTATTCTTGCCATGCCGTTGAAATCTCTCCCAAGGTTGGTATTTGTGGCCAGATTGAAAACTCCCTATGTTCATGTGTGGGAGAAAATAGAACATTTCTGCAGCAAATAACCCGTTCACTTACTGTTACGATAAAAGGAATACTTTTAATTAACTCAGAACAATCTTCATTATTGAGCATCAAATAACTACCATTTTCCAACAATTTGAACGTGGGGATGATAGCAGGAACTGGCGTGCCTTGCAACACGCAAGCCATATTTGGTCGGTGTTTGTTGCATGAACCGTGTAACTGTATGTGCCTACACATTAGTGAATGATCTGGCGTCTCAGTGCATTCCTCTCCATTCAGATAAACTTCTTGATCATCTTTGAAACATCTGTATGTGTATGGAAGCGACCAGACCTCATGAAGAAAAGCTCTACCTAAAGGTTCATAACGACCTATTGGTATATATTTCATACAATTTGAAAACTTATATAAAGCAAAAGGCAGCGTTATTAAACCGTGGATAAGGCACGTTGCCAAAAAACCCGCAATCCTCTGCTGATGATGTCACTGAGCATGTCATGAATGATGTAATATGTGACATCATCAGCAGTGGATTACGGGTAATAGTATCTCTAGTTTACTCCCCTATAGCTGTCTTTCTTTTAACATAAGTGTCTGTTTCCTTCCCTTATACTTACTGTTTTTGGTTCGCTTCCGGTTCGCGTACCTGCGAGCGAACTGGGAAGCGAACTAAGAGAAATAGAGGTTGGCACAGTTCCAAATATTGTACCAATTTTTTAATAACGGGGAGGTAGTTCTGAAAAGAACTTTTTTTTTAATTGTTTTTGTTGTTTTATATTTTTTTTATTATTTTTCAGAACATTTTTTTACTTTTTTTGAATTTTTCTGAACAATTTTATATTTTTGGGGGTTTTTCTTGGAGGGGGCAATGAAAACGATTCATTGTAAAGGGCTCAACAGGAGCAACAAAACAAAAAAAAAAGTATTTATTATTTTGGGCGTTTCGTACAAACTTGCATATGATAGTCAATAGCTCTGTTGATCAGAGTGATGCTTCTTTCTCCGTAGCAAATGAATCCATCGCAAAATACGCAGATGTGTTTTACTTCACCAAATCTCATTTGTATATTTGGCACCATCTCCCTGCCCTCTGGTCCCGTTACTTCCGGTACAACAGATCTTCTGGCCATAATAGGGAGATTATCTAGGTCGTTCCGAAACTGTGCAGCACTGTAGTTGTTAGGATGCCACCTAGTCATATGGCGATGCATTGTGTAGTTTCCGAAACTGTATTTTTTCTCGGTTCCTCTGGACAGTCTATCTTGACATATAAGGCAAGTTACGTATCTTGCATTTACTTTTTTCTGACCTTTGGGAATTTTAAAAAATTGCCAAATGAAGTTTTCTTTCCGGTGAGACGTCCTGGGTTTCTCAGGCAAAAACTGCCTCTCTTCCTGCTCTTCCTCGTCTTCCTCTTCTTCCTCTTCTTGCTGAATTATAACTTGAGCAGGTGGTCCACTCTTCCTTGGATGTGGTGGAGGTGGTGGGGAAGCACCAGCTGAAGCTACTAAAGAAGCCATTGCTCAGTGATCACAAAGGGTCTTTCTCTCACAATGATGAAAGTCAGAGTGAGGAAAGAAGGAGGGATTTTCATCATTTGGGAAAAACAAGAGTTCTCAACCAATCAAAAGTGTTCATTTTAGATTATATGACCTAGTCTTACATCATTAGGAAACCAAAAGTGAAATGAACCAATGAAAAGTGTTATTACCAAGTCACATGACTTGCTGTGTTTACGTTAAGCGCTTTGCAGGGCCTCCCGGTTTGCTTCCAGAAACCTGCGCTTTGCGACTCGCTTCGCGTACCAGTTCGCTAACGTAGCACGTCATATGACGTATCACGCAACAACGTGAAACGTCATGCGGACGGGAGGCGTCACGATGTTGTTTTCTAACGCGGCACTTGCGGTAAAGAAACGTTTACCGGCTCGCGGTCTATTTCGCGGCATCAAGGTCAGCTAACGGGAAGCTTCCCGATTCGCGAAGCGGGAACGAAGAAAAAAAAATATTTAAAAAAAAAAATTATTCATAAACATATAAAATATATTTTTGGATTTAAAGAAGAATACATTTTACAGCTACAGATATTAGCTGTTAAAAAACCAATGAAATTCACTGAAAAAACCATAGGTTATAGACCATATATAGTTAGGAATTAGCATTTACAAAACCTTGAAAATTCACTGAAAAAACCATAGGTTATAGACCATATATAGTTAGGAATTAGCATTTAGAAAACCTTATTTTACTCACACAAAACCATTGAAATTCCATATATAGTTAGTTGCACTAACTATATATCGCGCACCCGCAATCCACTGCTGATGATGTCACATATTACATCATTCATGACATGGTCAGTGACATCACTGATGACATCACTGATGACATCTCAAATGACATCACTGATGACATCACTGATGACATCTCAAATGACATCACTGATGACATCATGACACACCAATACCAGTTACTACATACGCACTCACTGATTCCTACGTCTACACACACATTCACTCATTCACCCATACAATAACTCATACATACAGTCACTTAATATTACAACACTATCATATGCACTCATACACCTATGCAGACAGTCACACACTGCCACTCATCCATGGAGTTACTCACACACCAAGTCAGTCCTGTAAAGAATCAATCACACTTCCATTTCTTCATCTATACAGTTAAACACAGAACACCATACTTCAGTGACATCACTGATGGCATCACTAATGACATCACTGATGACATCTCAAATGACATCACTGATGACATCATGACACACCAATACCAGTTACTACATACGCACTCACTGATTCGTACGTCTACACACACATTCACTCATTCACCCATACAATTACTCATACATACAGTCAGTTATTATTAGAACACTATCATATGCACTCATACACCTAGTCAGTCCTGTGAAGAATCAATCACACTTCGATTTCCTCATCTATAGTTAAACACAGAACACCATACTTTTCACACATATACTAACACATACTTACTCTCTTATACAATCACTGATACAAGTACACATTGATATGCACAGAGTCACACACCTCCCAGCCAGCCACACACACACTCAGTCTTCCATACATCCAGTCATTCTTCAATATGTAAAACGTATTTAAACTTTACAAAAACACACAGACACTAGATGATGTCATCAGTGATGTCATTTGAGATGTCATCAGTGATGTCATCAGTGATGTCATTTGAGATGTCATCAGTGATGTCATCAGTGATGTCACTGACCATGTCATGAATGATGTAATATGTGACATCATCAGCAGTGGATTGCGGGTGCGCGATATATAGTTAGTGCAACTAACTATATATGGAATTTCAATGGTTTTGTGTGAGTAAAATAAGGTTTTCCAAATGCTAATTCCTAACTATATATGGTCTATAACCTATGGTTTTTTCAGTGAATATATATATATATATGTATATATATGTATGTATATATATGTATATATATATATGTATATATATGTATATATATGTATGTATATATATGTATATATATATATGTATATATATGTATATATATATATGTATATATGTATATTCACAGAAAAAACCATAGGTTATAGACCATATATAGTTAGGAATTAGCATTTACAAAACCTTGAAAATTCACTGAAAAAAACATAGGTTATAGACCATATATAGTTAGGAATTAGCATTTACAAAACCTTGAAAATTCACTGAAAAAACCATAGGTTATAGACCATATATAGTTAGGAATTAGCATTTAAAAAACCTTATTTTACTCACACAAAACCATTGAAATTCCATATATAGTTAGTTGCACTAACTATATATCGCGCACCCGCAATCCACTGCTGATGATGTCACATATTACATCATTCATGACATGGTCAGTGACATCACTGATGACATCATCCAGTGATTGTGTTTCTGTAAAGTTTAAATATGTTTTACATATTGAAGAATGAGTGGATGTATAAGTGTCTGAATGAAGGTTTTAGTAGGTGCGTGATTGACTGTATGAGTGACTGATTAAATGCGTCCTACTGAATGCACGGGTTAGTGACTAAACTGTCTGAAAGTGTGCATCAGTATGTCTGTTGTTGTGCAAGCTGCTGCATGTGTTGATCAGTAGCTATATGAGTGGCTATATGGGTTATTGATTGGTTGCACAAGTATTTGTATGGGAGACTGAGTGTGTGTATGGCTGGCTGGGAGGTGTGTGACTCTGTGCAGATCAATGTGTACTTGTATCAGTGATTGTATAAGAGAGTAAGTATGTGTTAGTATATGTTTCAAAAATGTAAGGTGTTCTGTGTTTAACTGTATAGATGAGAAAATGGAAGTGTGATTGATTCTTTTCAGGACTGACTAGGTGTGTGAGTAACTCCATGGATGAGTGGCAGAGTGTGAGTGTCTGTATAGGTGTATGAGTGCATATGATAGTGTTTTAAAGATGAGTGATTGTATGTATGAATGATTGTATGGGTTAATGAGTGAATGTGTGTGTAGACATAGGAATCAGTGAGTGCGTATGTAGTAACTAGTATTGGTGTGTCAATGGTTTCAAAAATTATACTCTGTATTTAACACTGGGTGTAACGGAGGTTATATTAGAGTGTGAGGAGATGCATTGTATTATCACATGAATGATATCATCAGTGATGTGATCATTGATGTCAAATGAGATGTCATCAGTGATGTCATCAGTGATGTCATTTGAGATGTCATCAGTGATGTCATCAGTGATGTCACTGACCATGTCATGAATGATGTAATATGTGACATCATCAGCAGTGGATTGCGGGTGCGCGATATATAGTTAGTGCAACTAACTATATATGGAATTTCAATGGTTTTGTGTGAGTAAAATAAGGTTTTTTAAATGCTAATTCCTAACTATATATGGTCTATAACCTATGGTTTTTTCAGTGAATTTTCAAGGTTTTGTAAATGCTAATTCCTAACTATATATGGTCTATAACCTATGGTTTTTTCAGTGAATTTTCAAGGTTTTGTAAATGCTAATTCCTAACTATATATGGTCTATAACCTATGGTTTTTTCTGTGAATTTCATTGGTTTTTTAACAGCTAATATCTGTAGCTGTAAAATGTATTCTTCTTTAAATCCAAAAATATATTTTATATGTTTATGAATAATTTTTTTTTTTTAATATTTTTTTTTCTTCGTTCCCGCTTCGCGAATCGGGAAGCTTCCCGTTAGCTGACCTTGATGCCGCGAAATAGACCGCGAGCCGGTAAACGTTTCTTTACCGCAACTGCCGCGTTAGAAAACAACATCGTGACGCCTCCCGTCCGCATGACGTTTCGCGTTGTCGCGTGATACGTCATATGACGTGCTACGTTAGCGAACTCGTACGCTTACCGAGTCGCAAAGCACAGGTTTCTGGAAGCAAACCGGGAGGCCCTGCAAAGCGCGTAACGTAAACACAGCAGGTCATGTGACTTGGTAATAACACTTTTCATTGGTTCATTTCACTTTCGGTTTCCTAATGATGTAAGACTAGGTCATATGATCTAAAATGAACACTTTTCATTGGTTGAGAACTATTTTTTTTTCCCAAATGGTGAAAATCCCTCCTTCTTTCCTCACTCTGACTTTCATCATTGTGAGAGAAAGACCCTTTGTTACCAGTGAGCAATGGCTTCTTTACTAGCTTCAGCTGGTGCTTCCCCACCACCTCCACCACATCCAAGGAAGAGTGGACCACCTGCTAAAGTTATAATTCAGCAAGAAGAGGAAGAAGAGGAACAGGACGACCTAGATAATCTCCCTATTATGGCCAGAAGATCTGTTGTACCGGAAGTAACGGGACCAGAGGGCAGGGAGATGGTGCCAAATATACAAACGAGATTTCGTGAAGTAAAACAAGTCTGCGTACATTGCAGTGGAATCATTTGCTACGCAGAAAGTAGCATCACTCTGATCAACAGAGCTATTAACAATCATGCTCATGTTTGTCCGAAACTCCCCAAACAATAAATTCTTTTTTTTGTTTTCTTCCTCCTGTTGAGCCCTTTACAATGAATCGTTTTCGTTGCCCCCTCCGAAAAAAAAACAAAAAAAATATAAAACTGTTCAGAAAAATTCAAAAAAAGTAAAAAAATGTTCAGAAAAATAATAAAAAAAATATAAAACAACAAAAACAATTTAAAAAAAAGTTCTTTTCAGAACTACCTCCCCGTTATAAAAAAATTGGTTCAATATTTGCAACTGTGCCAACCTCTATTTCTCTTAGTTCGCTTCCCAGTTCGCTCCCCGGTACGCGAACCGGAAGCAAACCAAAAAATTTTTTTTATAAAAAAGAACAGTAAGTATAAGGGAAGGAAACAGACAGTTATGTTAAAAGAAAGACAGCTATAGGGGAGTAAACTAGAGATACTATTACCCGTAATCCACTGCTGATGATGTCACATATTACATCATTCATGACATGCTCAGTGACATCATCAGCAGAGGATTGCGGGTAACAGTATCCCTAGTTTATTCCCTATAGCTGTGTTTCTTTTAACATAACTGTCTGTTTCCTTCCCTTATACTTACTGTTCTTTTAAAAAAAATTTTTTTAGATCTGTCAGAAACAGTGAAAGTAATGAAATATAAAAGACTACGTAGAATATGAGCACTGTATGCAACAACTTTGACACTGACAGAAGCCTCACCTTCTCCATGCCTCCTACACAGTTCTACATGTACATCATAAATGCAAACAGAACAGAATTAATTATACATGTTAAATGGTTTATTTTTGCTGTTCTCAGAATGTATCAAATTTCACTAAAACAGTGACTTGAAGGTATTCATCATATAACAGCGGGGAAAAAAAACCACAATCAAAATGATTGTGTTTAAAAAACCCATACATTACAAATCAGAATTCAGAACTCCTTAAAGTTAACTTACTTTCCATGACGGCCAAGGATGTCCTATGAACAGCTTACACTCTGTTGTGCTGTTATTACTTTCAACCCGCCACTTTCTGAAAGAAAACCTCCATCGTTTTCAAAAACATGTTACATACAATAAATGACTTCTCGCTCTCTACCACACGATTCCACAAGGCCAAATCGTGTCAGAGCCATGTATAACTCTTGGATTTCTTGTAAGCCAATCCCGTCTTTTCGCATTTCCGCAACTTTCAGAATTAAAATGTTGAAGATCATTTACACAATCCTGGACTAGTAATATCTTCCCCTTCTTGCTCAATCATGTTCTACATTTCCTATCACACTGATACTGCTTACTATGAAGCAGACTTACACTACCTTTATGACTAGTACAATTATTTAATTCTCTACATCACTTTTAATCACAAAGCAATGTAAAACAGTAGACAGCATTGCAGACTTACATTCCCTCTACTCCATGTTTTGATTCGCTGCTTCAATTAGCTTATAAAAAGAAATAGTTTTTCTGAACTCATTCAAAGTGCACGTATTTCTCAATAACGTCCAGTGTTATGGTAAAAAGTTATGTCTCTGTACTACACTTATCCTCAAGGCCAAATAGTGTAGGAGCCATGAGAACTTCTTGAAATTCCTCAGAGCACATCCCGAGATTCTTTCCCTAAAATTTTGGTTTTAAAAACACCAGGTAAGAGTTTTTAAGGTCATATGGCAATTTTTTTTTGAAAATTAAAACAGAATCATTGCAAAATGACCAGCCATTTCTACACTTTAAATAAGCTGTATAATGTCCTGATGTTATTGAAGGACCATCATGATATATAATTGCTACAGTTACAAAAGTCCTTCCTGATATTGACAACTGTGAAGCCACAAAATTTTTAATTAAAGTTGTCAATTTTGTTCCATCAGGCCTACATCGTTGGAACATTAAAATGACATACTGGCCATATGTTCGTATAAATAAAGTGGACATCATTTCAGATTTACATTGGCTACACTCCATGTTGTGATCAGCTGCTTTTACTAGCTTATTAAAAGAGACTGATTTACTGTCTGGCAAAGTTAAATATATAAATCTTTCTGAGTCTACACTAGTAGTAGCTGATACCCTACAGTTCTCGCAGTCATGCTGCCATTGATAAGAAAGCCCAAACAGGTGATCTACATCTACACCTTCATCATGCAATACATCAAGCATATACATTAAAAACTCCTGACAATCTTGCTGACTATTTTGAGAGAATTGTGTTTGGCCTGAACATCTGTCTAACAGATTTCGAATTTCAGACACACTTTCTATGTTTGTTCTATCAGTGCTACATTTCTCTAACACAGAATTTAACAAACTGCAAAATCTTTGATCCGAATTGACCACAATCTGTTCTTTTAAAGTTTCTAGAGAAAAGACAACATTAACCACTACATTAGCATAGCAGTTGACACCAGAACTGTTTTCAAATTGAAAACCAACAACATCTTCAACAGAATCCTTTTTGTTTCTGCTTATAATTTCAGGTTCATCAACTTTTCGTCTTTTTGCTACAACCTCCCCAGTATTGGTCACATTTCTTCGTTTCCGGCCTACCACACGTTTCTCAAACAAAGGATACTGAGGCAAATGTGACGCATACTCTCTTCTCAACCTATTGTATTCCTTAACACAATCTAGATCCGCACAAATGTTTGTGACATCACACTCAATCAAGTACAATCCCGATAAAGTTCTAACTCGTGACAATGCCACATATGCCATACCCTCCTTGAACACAGAACTGCCAATATTCACCAATGCACAGTCTACACTTAAACCTTGCGATTTATGGATTGTCACCGCATATGCCAAGCAAACAGGAAACTGCTTACGACGAACATATAAGTCTTTTACAAGCAAAAATCTAGCAGAACAACGAGCAATTAGCTGTACTTCCTCAATGCCATCAAATTTAATTTTTAAAAATTCAATTCCATCTCTATTTCTGTATTTCACAAAATCAACAACATTACCCATTGATCCATTTACCAGACCTCTTTCAACATGTAAATTCCTTCTTAAAATTATATGGCAGTTCAAGCACACATTCAGAGTCTTTTCAAAACCCGCAGTTTTAGATATACTCTTCTCTAATGAATCCAATTTTGTTTTCAGATTCTCAGACAAAATAATTGTTGATCCCATATGCTCTACTCTGTCAATAGCTTCCAATTTCACAATCTCTTGCTTTTCTAAATGCAACATTTTGTTGTTGAATTTGGCACATTCTGCAAGAGTTGGCATCAAACATATTCCAGATTTTTTCTCAGTAACTTTCTGAAAAATATTCTCAGGCACAACATCTTCGTCTGGATATAAATTTGTCAGTAATCGTGCATGTAAAGCTTCTTTCCCATGCTCGGTCACTTTTCCAATTCTAACATCTTGTAGAATAGTCTTGTAAACTTCATCCTTTGCCTGACGCATATTTTCATGCAGTTCAGCATAATTGAAGTTTAACCATATATTGACGTTGCCAATACTCCCTAAGCACTTCCTGGTATCTTCATGCGTGAGCATTTTGAACACAGGTTGCCCTTTCACTGGTGTCAGCTGCAGAAGATCTCCAAAAACAATGATGTGTTTGCCACCAAATAACACATCATACTCTGTTTTGAGAACTTCTTGCATTCTCAAATGCACAAAGGCAAGCATGACATTGGAAACCATGCTTACTTCGTCAATGATAAGAAGTTTCATTTTCCTCAAGACTCTTGAAACTTCAAAACAAGCATCTCCAGATAGCTTGTGATATTCTAATTTGTTGTCATGCTCCACTGGCAGCATCAGTAAACGATGTAAAGTAATCCCTTTAATGTTATGTGCTGCCAGTCCAGTTGGAGCGGTGACAACACAAGACAGCGATGACTCTGTCCTTTCCTGCAAATAACATGAAATTGCTTTAATAAGGAAACTTTTTCCAGTTCCCGCTTCTCCACTCACGTACAGTCGGACAGGCTTCAACGACGTACATGAGCACTCTTTCTTATCATGACTTAATCCATGATCAATTTGCATGGTAAGTTCGTCATATATTTTCCTCTGCTCAACGTTGAGTTGTCTTTCCAACTCTTCTAAGTTAACCGCATCCTCCTGAGCATGTGCCATGGCTCTTTCCACTTCATTCATAGCAGTGGCAGCTTCATTTTCGATAAGAGGTCCTCCTAGTGGATCCTGACTCAATGAAGCAGAACTCTGACTGTCCTGAGAACTGTCTCTGGCAATCTCGGCTGCAATCGTTGCTTCCTGCTCAATTTCCACATTCAACATTTCTACATATTTGGGAAAAGCAGGACATTCTATGGTCTCCTTGGCAGCATTGAAAGAGTCTTCGTAACAGAGGAAATCTCCAAGCAGTTCCTCTTCTGCACGCCAAGGCTTAAAAAGTTGCAAAAGTGCTAAATAGAAAAACTCCTTTTTTTCAGGAGATTCGCCACTCAATTTTCGATGGTTTATCAAGTGGCATTTTCTTTGCTTGACCAGACATCCCTCACTTCCTATTACAGCATACACTCCTTTCTCAGTATCTTCTTTGATGTTCCTCTTGAATATGTAATTTTGCAGAACCTCATACAGACAAACATTCTCGAGGTGACTGCTTCGATTTGGATAATATGTATCCAACATGTTGCTCTTCAAAATGTCGGTACTGTTTGGCTCCTTTTCCGCCAAATACTCAATTTCCCGCACAGGTTTCAGAACTCGATTACGCGTTGCAGCAAGACCAACACTCGCCCAAACGATACTCCTGGACTTGGCATAGAGACTTGCTGAAGACAACCGGTCAGAACATTCGTAAGCTCCGATTTCTCGATGCGACAACATCTTCAGACTGAAACTGTACAACTTCTTGCTGAGGCTCTTTTCATGGGAAATGTCCTCCCACATATCCTTCAATTCTGTCTTCTCTTTTTTGGTGATGTAAGATGTCACATACCTAGCCACAGCCATACAGTTATCAGCCACAAACTGTATATCCATGTTAGCATTCCACATGGACAAAATCACCGGGTTGTAGTCGTTGATGTACTTAGACTCTTCGTTCCTCTTCAAATTGTATGTGTTTTTAGGTGATTTCTTCATCACATTATGTCGCAGCGAAGACATCAAACTGTTCACTCTTCCTTTAGAAATCACCGATCGTGGAAAGCCGAAACGACATTTGGTGTAGAACTTGTCTTTGTTCCGGAATTTACGACGACAGTACTTTCCACATCGATGGCTTTGGAAACGTAGAACTTTTTCTCTTAGGCTTTTTTTCTCCTTTGCGTTTGGAACAGCACACGTAGAATACTGTTCTATGAAACTCATCACTGAGTCGTCTGCATCCGTTCCAAATTTAGGTGCATCCTTGATCCACAGCAACATATGTATATGAGGAGCACCTCTTGCTTGGTACTCCTTTCTCCAGAAGAAATCCAACACCTCTCCAAGAGGTGGATTCTTCTTATTCATGATGAAAGACATCATAGCTTCAAATCTATGATTGAAGTACCTGCATACATTCACTGGATCCAAAGAGCACAGTTCTCCGGGTGTCTTGAATTCGATATTTTCAATGTTTCCATTTGCCTCTCGTAGAAATTCAAGTAAGTCTTCCCAGCCATACTCGGCACAGCTCAGAGTGAGGAACCATGTGGGAGTACCTAAGTTCCTCAGCATACATTTTAAATCACCATGACGACGGTACCAGTACTCATTAGTACCACGCTGACACGCCATGAGATTAATCAGGTGAGAATCCAAAATACTGTCTTGGACATTGACTTTATCCATAAAGTCACTTGCCGAGATGTTTTGCATGTGTATACCACTTTTCAAGATGTGGTTCACTGCATATGACAGTCCAGACAGATCGCTTTCAAACAGGAGATGAAACAAATAGGGAATGCATTGTCGAAACCTAGCATCTCCTGCATACAATCGCAAAGTCCGGTATTCAGAAGCAGGAATTTGATGAGGTCGCTCATCATATCTTCCTCCCTGACCTGTTGGAAAAAGCTGTGGGAAACACCGAGCTTCCAAACTTTCCTCCCAAACACTAATGGGACTCCCTTTGGCTTGTTTCATTTGAAACAACTCAATAGCATTCCCCATGACTTCCTTGGAATGCAAAGGATGAACACTATAATGTTCATATATTTCTTCACTAGTACAGGGTTCTACTTTCTCAATTTGACCAGCACACAAATCGCTATCCTCTTCCTCACTTACTTCCTCTTCTGCAACATATACATTTTTATAGTATTTATTATATTTTTTCAAATACAATGTTGCCCTTTTGACTTTCCTAACATCTACTAAATCTTGCCATATTTTCTTATTCTTTGTCGGAACCCCATTAACTAAGATAACCAGAGGTTCCTCTTCCACTTTTTCTACTCCAATTGTGTTAATGTTTTTCTTCAAATCTAGAGGCAAATAAACAACTCTTCCCTTTAATCCTCTCTGTAAATCTGATGGAGGCAATTTCCCTGTCTTTGGCTCCATTCTTACAATAGCCTGAAAGGGATGGATACTTTGAATCAAAATAGATTCATAAGTATTTAAATCCTTCAATTCAGAAGGAATTTCAACCAATTCCAGATTATTATGAACTGCTCTAGCAGGCATCTGGTTTTCATTTAATTTGTTACAACAATAAGTACACACACGTTGATCCAATCCCAAATCAAAACAATTTTCTACCATCAAGTATGTTGTAAAATCCTTCCATTCACTATTATTTTCCCTTTCACTTTTTCCATATAAATCCACTAACTTAGTCTGATTCTTATAATAAGTGCGTCGACAACACACACAAGTGAAATTTGGCCTCTCACTTGATTTCACCTCAAACGTCGCAATTTCCCTCTGGAAATTATCTGTACTGGAAACCTGTACACTATCTTCCACATTACTCTCTTCTTCTTGGTCAATTTCAACATTCTCCTCTTTACTTCCAAAGTAACAAAACTCAATTTCTTCACATATATTCTTCACATCTATTTCAGAACCATGCAAAAGAGCAGCGCATAATTGTTTTAGAATAATTGCTGGACTCTTAGCATAATACAACATTCTAACTAATTTCCTCACTTTATTATGATGCACTGCTAGCATCCTGAAATGATGAAAAACACTCTGGCATACTCTCCTGGAAAGACAAGCCAGTGAATGACCATGCAAACCTATCACTTCTCTCACTCTGCAAGGATCTAATTCTTGCAACAACTTCATTTTCTGCTTCAAACTTTTCTTACTAAATGACCGTATAAAATCACAAAGCAAATTGATGGAATCCTGTCGTACACTGCAAATACTACTACACTTCCAGGTGTACACAGGACCCTTAGGACGTCTCCCTAAAACCTCATTACCTAACACCTCTTCTATCTCTGTTCTCACAAGTTTTTCTTTTTCAACTGGACAACCATCTTTCACTTCATAAGCTCGACCACTGGTGTCAACTGCATGCACCAAATCATTATCCTGGAAATAACTCTCCTCATTAAAAAATGCCTCAGAGCTTGAACTATGCATCCATTCTCCAGAAAAAACTTCACAAAAATTACTACGATTAACTATTCTCTTCCATCTACTATTTCTTTTGAAATCATAAATTACCTTGTTTAGCTTCCTAATTCTATTGATTGTCAAAATAAATAACTTACGTTTAATTTCAAATGCCTGATCAATAACTTTCTCAACTATTTTTTTTCTCTTATAAAAAACCACTTTCTGCTGACCTTTCTTAATATTTTTTAACAAATTCCCAATTATCCTGTTGCGGAACATTCGTTTACGAATATCCCTAAACTGTTGTTTCCTTCTACTTTCATGCATAGAGTTATCTCTTACTCTAGCAGTAACATTTCTCATTGGCCTTTCCTTACCATTTGAATTCTGTCTCCTTTTCTGGAGTGAAACATTTTCTGTAGTAATATTTTTTTTACTACACATATTTCTTATGACTGTTTTTCGACTCTTACCCGGTGCTTTCTTGGTGACTTGACAAATCTTTTTGTTAGAGGACTGCTGCAATATTCCATGCTCCTGCTGTCTTTGACGTTTTCCAGCCTTTCTTACTCTTTCTTTGCTAGGCATCCTAAAATCTTGAAATAATCTGCAGTTGAATCTGTGGTAAAATATAATAAAAAATGTTATTAACCACTATTACCCAACAGTAAATTAATAACAGTCATCAAAAACTTAACACACTACTTAAGTATATAATATACTGAAGCCTATCTCCAATTTTTCACTGAACAGGACTCATCTCTTCTTAACCTTGGATAAACCTCACCTACTCTGTGTCTAATTTGGGCAGAGACCCCTCTGTTGAAACATCAAACAGAGGCCAGCGGAGCACTGATGTGGAATTGCTTGGCATTGGTGGTAAACACTCTGGCAGCTTCTTTGGATAAGGAAAACTGCCCTTGCTTGACATTGGTACTTAAGACTGTGGTATACTTTAGACATGGAATGGGTTTCAAAATCAGTCACTATTATCAATAGAGACTGAATCCATATGTCACCCTTTGCTTGATTACCCAGCCAAATATTATCAAGGAAAGGCGATAATGTTTTCGCCGTTACTTGCTAATATGGCCCCACATTCGTGAACACAAAGCCGCCCTACACATTTTGTATTGCAATACCTCCAGGTTTGACGCACTTCGCCAGGGGGGGGCGGGGGAACAGCGCTTCACTGGCAAACTCGGTAAAATGACGCTAATGTTTTTGTGGTTTGAATAAAACCAATCTGCCCACTTTAAGAACACTCAGTCTTCCTTTATTTCATTATTGATTTTTCATATTTTGAACCTTTTTATTTCCGAGGCTGCTGCAGGATCGGACATTTGAAACGCAAATGCACGGTTTTTCCTTTACCCTTCTGAAGCATGGAGCGCAATGGCAGGCAGAGAGAGGGTGATGCAAGTGTTGTGCACCCTGGCAGGTTGCTGGCAGTGCGTTCCCCCCCCCCCCCCCCATCCTGTGGCAGCCCGGGCTGAAACTGCTTGTTAATGGGGCTTTGTTAGTTTTTCACCCCTCTTGGAGCCCCTGCATCGCCACTCTAACTATTGCTGGAAGAATTTACGTTACACAATACCAAGCCCGAGGCGGGAGACTAGCCTTGAAATCGGTAGTCTCCCGCCTGAATCGGGAGGGTTGACATGTATCTATACAAATAAAGTAGGGGCACGCTGTGCCCTGCCGATCCCGCCCACTTCGACCACTTCGACCATACATTTAAAATTACACACCTGCCTCACCTTTAAACTTGCTGGGGACGGCCGCTGGTGCAATCTGCAGAGTTCACAGGAGAGGAGGGGCTGGGGCCGGGAGGAGCAGCTGACTGCAGGGCAGGCTGAGGCTGCTACAAGTCGAAGGCCAAAGACGAGGAGCCACGCAAAGGCCTCGTCGTCGTAATCAAGATGGTCGGTCAGTCAGTGGTACTGGTCACTCTCCCTCGCAGTCCGTAGTCGCAGCGCAGGCTCAGCTCGGAAGTTGAAAAGGAGGAAGTGGGGGGGGGATCCCAAAGATAAAGTACAAAGGTATGGGGAGGGGCAGTACCCTACCTGACGCGCCCACCACAGCACCACTGAGTAAATAATCTGACCCACAATTGGGTCACAGGAACCCCAGGGCAGGTCAGCACACTTTTGGGGGCAGGTCGGGAAGTCGCTGCTGGTATAGCAGGACCCTCATTGGAAGCAGTTTCCCGCCTGCAAAGATATACGGCCCTGCAGGTGTTACTTGTGGGCAGGGGCCGCAGGGCACAGACACCTTAAGGTCAAAAAGGGGTGTGATGAGGAAGGCAACCATCGGCTGCAGCGTGGGCGGGGCGGCGCCGCACAAAGCTTTGAATCCGCCGCACACTCGGCGGATTCTAGCCCAAATTTCGGCAGCCCGCCCAACACGATTTTTTCTCACGCAATCGGGCAAAATATCGCCCAATTGTGCGAAAAATAGCCCAATCTGGCGCCCCTGCATACAACACCTCAGTGGGCATAGAAACTGCACGCCTAGCTTTGCGTGAAGTTTTAGGGACAGGAGAGTCCTTCACTTGGGATGCCTCTGAGACATGTGAGCCTGATGTCTGCTTCATTGCTTTTTCAGCCTTGCTCTTCCTTGACGTGCTCTTGTCTTTGCATTCTGGGGTGGCCATGCTCTTCTGTGGGGATGGTGTCTGCGGGCGAACTCGCTTGGGTTGTTTCTGCTGGGTGCGTCTTGTGCTGCATGGGAACCGTGGTCACTATCATCAGATGTTGCCACTGACGGGGGGGTGAAAAAGGTCCTGGAGCAGGAATGGGAGTATGTGCTTGTTGAAGGGCAGACATCACTGTGGACGACAAAGCCTGGACAGTACGGTGTAGCCCACCCACGTTAGAGTGTATGCCCTCCATGTAGGCAACCACCTGGCCTAATTTTTTGTCATGGTCACTGAAGGCATAGAGCAGGGCAGTCTGGCCCACACAAAGCTGGCGCAGGAGCTCAACAGACTCGGCACTGAGGGCAGCAGGAGGGACAGGGATGGGCACTGGCCGCTGTGTGGTAGAAGATGATGCAGAGTCCCCATGCCTTGCGCCTGCCAACATGGATGCATCCCCGCTGGCATCAAATGACGTTATACTTTGTGTCTCAGGCAGGGATTCATCCTGCATACTCCGGACCCCCTCTGATGCGCTGGTGACCTCTGTGTCACTGGGCTCCTGTGCAGCCATAGTGCTAGTCTCGCCACCACTGGTGTCTGGCTCCTGTCCCTCCGTGTCCACTTGCGAATCTGCATGAGAGAGAGTTGCAGGGTTGGGTTAGTGTCATCAACAGGACAAAGCAATTCAATCAATGCAGTACAGAAGATGACCAAATCTACAGTCGACCACCACACTCTGCAATCAAATTGCAGCAACTCACTACATAGACCACTACGGTGCATGCAACCCTAAATATCTGCCATGACTGAGCCATGTTAAGGCCACACAGCACAACACCTTGCCCGTAGATGAATTCTACCAGACACACAACTTGCTCTGCCCACACCTAGGGACATGATGTGCGCACACCACTTATTGCTACTGACAGAACTTGAGGGAACAGGAGGGGACAACACAGACACCTATTGGGACATGACAGTCCACAATGGCAAGTAGCCCATGCCAAACACCATGTTGTACTCTGGAGCACATTGTTTTCAGATGTGTAGGCCTCAACAATCTTGGTGCATGCAATGTTCGCATACATGAAGTCACACTCAGATTGTGGACACTGCTGTTCACTCTCAAATAGATTCCACACACTATCCCAATGCTGAATGACCATGAAGATCCTAACACATGCAGCTATGGGAATGCACAGCAGGGAGGATCACCTTTGTAAGGCCCGTTTGGGCTAATGCATGACAGTGGTACCCATCCCGTTATAAAACAGGGGTTAACCCAATTATAGTCAAAGGACCTGGGTATCAAGTGTTATAGTCAACAGTTGGTCCTAGACAATAATTAACCATACAAATAAATTTGAAATTAGTCTGCTACCAATAGTTTCCTTAGGTCACCTTTGGATTAAATCACTATGATCAATACAGAACAATGCATGAAAGATATACTAGCCCCAACATTTATCAATTGGTATAAGAGAACCACACCTGAAACCAATAAGTCTCCATAAAGTCCATGAAACTTTCTTATTTAAGGGAGGGTAAAACAATGACGTGCAAACATAATGGTGTGGTAAAATCAAGGGTATGGAAGCAGCGCCAATGACCTACGGGCGATAGAAGCGCGAAACATGTTGACCATGACTAGTGACACCCAGGCATAGTGGGCCTTGTGGGGTCAGTCAATTTTTAAGCAGTACTAACAACTGCCAAGGGTTATCTTGACAATCTTGTCGCTGCTTCCATACCCTTGATTTTACCACACCATTATGTTTGCACGTCATTGTTTTACCCTCCCTTACCCTTCCCCTCACACCCGCATGCAACATCTGGCTAATCCTCTAAAAGATCTCCGATAAAGTGACCCTTCGGGGGACCCGTAGGGAATTGCAGCGACGGCCCTACGAGGAGCAAAACGCCCGATGATGAAGCATGACAACCCCCGGGGTGTGTGAGGGCAGCAGAGGATGTAGAATGTCTTTCCCTCTCTTATCGGGGTAGTTTTACCTAGGATTACTTTTCCCCACTCTTTCCTGTTTTTAAAACATGGGTGACTGTTTGCACCCTAATACACGGGTGACTTTTGCCCCCTGGTATGGGAACTTTGTCCTCTTTTTGTGAACATATTTGGTTTTGGAGCATGGACACTGGACCTTTATTGGCTCCTTGGTCCCCCCCTCTCTTTTGTTGAATTGTGTAGTGTAATGTCTGTGATGCCACACACACACACCAGTAAATGTTGTTCTGTTGTGTTTCCCTAGGTGCCTCAAATATATCCATTCCTACATACAGTACATTTTTCTGATACATTATGGACATCTTGAAGACTGTACATCTTGCACTAAAGACAAAGCTGACACAATGAAAGTGTGTAAGGTATTTTATTTAAAAAGTTGACATGTGAGGGGGGCTGGCAGATAAACATGAAGTTGGTGATGGAGCAGTGAGGTGACAGTCATGGTAAATGAGTTGAATGAGTGGACACCCCATCGATGTGGTGACCCAGTCCAACAGAGAGGTGCCATTCCCAAGGCAGTGTGGGGAAGGACAGTTCAAACAGTCAATGCAGTGGGGAAGAGGGTTGCCATCAGGGCTGGCTCCGTGACTGGGGTTTGACTGGTGTTTTGGTTCCAGAGACTCCCAGGCTCTTCGTTGTATGGCTCTCAATCACAAAGAGCCCTACCAAGACGGAAAGCATCAAAATCCTAGACCAAAGAAGGGGTCTGATATATCATCAACAATCTAGATTCCCTTAATGTGTAGATTAACACTATACCCAAGGTTAAGATGCATAAACTTATAAAGAGAAATGGACACAGGCCACTATACATTAACACCCAAAAATTGAAGTGAAAACAGAGAGAGTGCCTCACGGTCGAATCACCCGAGGGGGTTCCCGGTTAGCAATCACCGGTTTACCCACTTCTCATCATTGGTCACTCTCTCCGGGTGAAGAAAAGAAAACTACACACAGACATTTACATGTGCACAAATGAGAATAGTGACATATACACCAACAGTACACAAATACCAGCACTTATTGTATAATTACATATAGTAATACCAGGACCCCATAAAAAATGAACCATAAAGATTGGTTCCGAAAAAGAATAAAATTATGGTGAGGTTTGCTAGCTATCTATCTTTATTCTGATGCTGCAACACCCTTCAATTAAAAATGGTTAATTGTGTACCATCATTGTTTGTTTGAAGCTGACATGTTTCGTTGCTCCAATTTCAGCAACTTCATCAGGGCAAAAGATGGGGTGCACTATTCTCAATCTTCACACCTTATCAATTTAAAGGACTTATGTAAATATAAAACCAGAGTGCAGCAATGAAAATACCACAATACACAACCCTGCAGCCGAAGGATTTAGTATTTTAAGGACATGTTCACTCACAATAAAGCCACACATTAGATTAGTCAAGGACAGTTATTAACCTTATGATTGCCCGGACATCACATACCAGCGATCATGTAGCGGACCCCGTGTCATATGATCACGTGTCCTCCCAGTGCTCAGAATGTATCAAGCCACCTAAATAAAAACAACATGACAATGGAGTTGTGTGGGGCACCTCTAGAATTACATGTGTGTCTATGTCCAATCTACTAATAGTTTCAAAACCCTATCCAGCCATGCACCACCAGAATATACCACAGTGCAAGCAACCCAAAGGTCATGCCAATGAAATCTTCACAGCCGCAGCGCTACCTCGTTACTATCTTTTCAGAGGGACGCCGGTTCTTAGCTATGAAGTACTATTAGAATGCCGTATCAAGCACATCAGCAAACGGGCGTCAGCTTTAGCCCGGTAGTCAGCTCCTAGCTATATGCGTTATACTACCGCATTCCCAACCGCTGTTAAGTGCTATAAAAACGCACGCGTTACACTGCCATTCTCCCAACCACTGTAAGGTATGATTAGAATGCTGTGTCAGGCACACTAGAAAGCGGGCGTCAGTTTCAGACCAGTAGTCGGCAACTAGCTGCACGCATTACAATGCCATACTTCCACCTTCTTCCGTTCACTCATATGCACGCATGCACCCTTACTGCTGCCGCGTCCCTCCGGCACTTCCGACGGTCCACATCGGAAACACAAGGGCGGGTACGGAAGTAGTTGCGGGATGCGGCCCCGCCCACCACGTTCAATGACGCGGTGTACGTGTGTGCGGCCATATTAGAAAGGGATAAATTCCCAAAAACGAGTGCCTGGTATAATGACACAACTGCCAATTCTATGCAGTACTAGAGTAGAAACGGCAATACTTGTCATAATGCTGCCTAACGTGATCTGTAACAATCAATGCCAACAAAGATCTAAAAATGAGATCCAAGGGGGTCTACTGCTTTTCAGAAATCCAACCAGGTGCAAAAGTAAGAAAAAGTACTTATTCAAGGATTTATTTTAGAAAAGAATTTTGAAAAAATATTTTCTTGGGGAAATGTTAAAAAAAACTTTTAACTGGATATCCCAACATAATGAGGACAGATGATTACACTGACTCAAAGGGGAACAAAACACCGCATAGCTAATACTGACCCCTACCACACCCAGACGTACTGCTTCGCTAAGATGATTCGAGCTAGAGGGATCACAGGGCACGTTGCTCATGGGTGCAATATGTCTGGTGAGTCCACCAACAGAAATGATCCCTGCAAGCTTGTTGCTATTGGCATCAGGTTCACTTCCTGCTTACTTTATTCCACTCAATACCATCATTCAACCCCTCTCGGTCTGCCTTCTCTGAGAAAATCCATTTGGCCTCCTTTCTTGCTAGGGTAGTCTCTAGATTGTGGGTCTCACCCACCACCTTCTCTAAGACAGTCCATTTTAAATCTTTCTGGTCATGTCCCTGTTCTGTGAAAGGTTGCACCAATCGGGTGGTCAGTTTATTAGCTCTGATTGTGCTCAGATGTTCCTGTATGCGGACCTTTACTTTGCGGGTGGTTAATCCAATATAGTGCAGCCCACAACTGCACGTCAATCTGTAAATTACGTGCGACGTGTTGCAGTTACTGAACCGATTTAGGAACCAGGTCCTCCCATTATACAATGTCACACTTTTTGTGGCTGATGTAAGACCACACACAGAGCAACTACCACAAGGATAGTGTCCCGTAGGGATGGTACTGCCTGAGTGTTACCGGGACATCGAGTGTGGACCAGTTTGTCACGTAAATTTGACACCCTTTTAAATGCAAACCGGGGAGCTGGCATCTTATTAGTTGCAGTGTCCAAAATAGGCCAGTGTTTTCTAATGATCTGTCTTATTCTGGTAGAGAGTGGATCAAACGTAGTGATTACAGGGAGACAGGTTTGCTTTCCTTTTACATTTCTCTCCAAAAGAGCTTCTCGCGGGGTATTCAATTCCCTCTTTCGTGCATGTTTAATCACCTTTACTGGGTAATCTCTCTCTTTGAGTTTGATCACCAGCTCTTCTGATTGGTCCAAGAAGGCCTCAGTGGTAGAACAATTTCACAGATATCTCAAAAATTGTCCCATGGGGAGATTGTCCCGGAGAGCCCTGGGGTGGAAGGAATGATAATGATGGAGTGAGTTCCTATCAGTCTCCTTATGGTGCACGCTGGTGGCCAATTTGTGGTCCACTGCAGTGATGTCCACATCAAGATATACTGCGGATACATTACTTATGGTCCACGTAAACCGCAGGCTAGAATCTGCTTGATTGAGCCACTGTAAAAACGTGTCAAGACGGTCCTCTGTACCTGTCCATATACAGAGGACATCGTCTATATGTCGCCTCCATAGGGAAATATTCCCCAGGTATGGATTGGATAGATGGTGGACCACATTTTCCTCAAACTGGCCCTCATAAATGCAGGCCAGACTGGGAGCAAATGTGGCCCCCATCGAAGTCCCCGATGTCTGCAAGTAAAGCTGGCTCCTGTACTCAAAAAAATTCCTAGTGAGCGTCAGCTCAATGCATTGCATCACAAATGTTTGTGGTGTGTAGTAAAACCATTCCATCGCCCCCAGGGCCCTCACTGCTGCCACCAGCGTGGCATCCTGGGGGATACTGGTGTATAACGACTCAATGTCGATAGTCACCAGTAGTTGATGATCTGGGTCCAAGTCGATATCTTTTAAGATGTTAAGAATATCGGTGGTGTCCTGTACATATGATTTTTGCGTAACCACAGCTTCCCTTAGAAAAAAATCTGCGTACTGAGATAGAGGTTCGAGGACTGATTGAATCCCCGAAACAATGGGGCGGCCTGGAGGTGGGTGTTGGGGCTTGTGGATTTTGGGCAGGATGTAAAATGCCGGCACCCGTGGTTTGGTGTTAATGATAAAATCTGCCTCCTTTGAGGTGATCCACTTCTTTGCCACAGCCTCCGCCACCATGTCCTTAATTGTTTCAGAAAGTGCAGGAGTCGGGTCTCGCACAAGAGGTTGATAATTAGTGCGGACCTCCAATAGTTTTTTATATTTCTGCTTCGTAATCATGGGTATTTAGCACGACTACGGCCCCGCCCTTATCGGCCGGCTTGATGGTAATAGCCGTGTTCTGTTGTAAGGCTCTAACTGCCAGCCAATCATCCTTGGTCATGTTATGTCCCTGCTGGCGCTCCTGATGCTGTTCCAGGGATTCTATCTCTTGTAAGACTTGTTGTTCAAACACCGCAACCTCCGGACCAAGGAGAGAGGTGGGCGGACAAAAAGTCGAGGGGCGATGCAAATTGGTATCAAACAATGATAAGGAAGTTTTTTCTTTTTCAGCAAAGAATTTGTGTAGCTTAATCTTCCTCATCATCTCAGAAATCTCAGTCCTGCAGAGAAAGGAGTCATGTCTAGGTGTGGGTACAAACCCAAGACCCTTATTGAGCACTCCACGTTCAGATGATGTAAGTTCATAAGAGGACAGATTAACCACAATATCAGTGCTATGAGTGGCTTGCCCTATGTTTTCTGACCCTAATTCTGACAGGACCTGCCTCTGCTCCGTGTAATGCGTGGTGAATGTGTCTGCCATGTCGCTTGAGCTCCCCCTGTGCCTCGACCCCCCCTGTGCCTGGACTCTGCCCCCCCCCCGTGCCTGGACTCTGCCCCCCCCGTGCCTGGACTCTGCCCCCCCCCCCGAGCGCCTCGACTCTGCCCCCCCCCCGAGCGCCTCTCGGGGTTTGTCCTAAAAAGGCCCTCAACAGGACCCCCAAATCTTCGTCCGATCTATTCTCAGGGGCAAAGTTTGTCTGGCGGTGTGAAGCTTCCTCGTCTAAACTGCTTGTATTATCAAAACGCCAATTATTAGGTGTGCGTCTGTTACCTCTTTGTCCTCCTTTCTGGGAGTATTGACCTCGTCTTTGATGAAATTGGCCCCTAGGCGGCTCTACTGGTTTCTCGTAATATCCGTCCTCAACGTAAGGAAAAGCCCAAGAGTGTGAGTAACGTTCAAGGTTTTTCTTTAACCCCTTGATCTTCTGGTTAACCATATAAGCCTTATATTCTGCCAGGTCACCCTGAATCCGTGCCAGCTGATCCTTGGCGTCAGTAAGTGCAGAGTTGGTATTCAATCTCTCCTCTAGCTCCAGAATTTCTTTCAAAAGTGCCTCACTCAGGCGTTTTGCAGTATTGATTATAAGGATAAGCCAATCCCTGGTGCACTTATTGGCTATAAAGCTCCAGTCCACCCGGAATTGCTTATCCTAAAGGAAAATCTTGGGTTCCAATCGCACTATCAGACTGGGAGGGGAAGCACCTGCCCGTAAATATTCGGTCATAAGGGCCCCCTTGTAGGGCAACCCGTATTTGACGTTTCTTTAGATTACTCAATTTATCCCACTCCTCTCTGGCCGTTCCGTCAGAAGTCCGAGGGGCATCAGGTAATAATGAAGGACCAGACAAAATTAGAGCGATCTGTTCATCTGTAAATGCCAAGCAGTTCATCCCCAGATATTAATGGAATGCTCAAGGGTGAAGGCAATATGGTGTATCTGTCAATCAATGTGTGGCGGAATATTGTGGTGAGAAAGAGGATTCACCCTGTAAATTCAAAGCTGCTAACTCCGTGATCAAGAAAGAAAAGATTTTTTATTAAAAAATGTTATTAAAAAAGGTTACCTTCACGGCTGAGCTGCCATACTATACTCATCAATATCTAGGGGGGTAGGGGTAAAGTGCCTGGTAGAGCCGCCCCCGCTCAATCAACTCTCAATCACAAAGAGCCCTACCAAGACGGAAAGCATCAAAATCCTAGACCAATGGAGGGGTCTGATATATCAGCAACAATCTAGATTTCCTTAATGTATAGATTAACACTATACCCAAGGTCAAGATGCATAAACTTATAAAGAGAAATGGACACAGGCCACTATACATTAACACCCAAAAATTGAAGTGAAAACAGAGAGAGTTCCTCGCGGTCGAATCACCCGAGTGTATGGCCCCTTGGTAGTTTTGCTGGGGCAGACCCTGCTGTGGTGCCAGCGGCGTCTAAGGACTCGCCCCTCTCAGTGGCCTCAGGCGAGGATGGTGAACTGTTATCCTGCAGCACAACAGAGGGGGGGTGGAGGTGTTGTTTGAGACGCAGGCCTGTCCCTCAGTAACGCCACTTGCTGGCCCATGAGGTCCACCATTTGTCGGATGCGGGTGTCGATGGACCTCATCAGCAGGATGAGCTCGAGTAAGAGTTCGTCAGACCGGCCACTTTGTCCCTGGACCTATTCATAGCCCCGATGACTCTGGTGAAGTGGTCCAGGGGTGTGCTCCCAACCTCCTGATGTCTGGAGGTGACCCAGGCCCTCCCACCTGCCCTGATGCCACGGACCTGTTACCTCGCCACTGTGGGTCCACGCACACTCTCCCTGCCGTCCACAGTTGTTGGTGTGGGCTGGTCATCCCCTGGGACAGGCAGGGTGTTGCAGGTGGCACTGGTGGTGGTGGCGGTGGACGCACAGGCCATAACAGCAGGGCTCTGCTCTGCTGTGCTGTTGTTGTTGCAGCAGACGTGGTGGTGGAGAGGATGGGGTACTGGGACCTGGTGCTCCCTGGCACACCAGATAAGCTGGACTCGAGCTCATCATCTGGAAAGTCCTTGGAGTCTACATCCGAGAGTCCATGTACCGGGGCTGGAGACTGGCTCTGCTGGTAATTGATTTTGTTCTCAGCAGTGAGTTCTTGGTCATCTGTGGATTAGATGGGGAATGGTCAGTGTTGCGCACTATGCAAGAATTCTGTTAGCAGTGTGTCATCCAGTGTCTGTACACTACACAATTGACTGATCTTCACATCTTTTGCTATGTGCAATACTGTGCCTCATGACATGATGCAGAGGTACATGCATTACTCGTACATATTGTTAGATGTCGATGCATTGCATGCATATCGTGCTGTGATCATGTTCACAGGGACCAGTTGCCATTTAGGGACCAGCACTAATGAGTTTAATGGTTCTCTCAATGTTTATTCGTATGCCCTGGCTGACGTTACATCTGGCCATGGAGTGGCCATTATATTGTACTGCATGACTTTGACCTGTAATGTACATATTTGGATTTATGAGACCACACATGCTTTCTGTAATTTTACATGCTCCTTGGTGATTGGGCCACATGGCAATGCACTCATAAGTGTGTGCTGTGCATGGTTGTGCACGGTCTTCCTTGTGCATGTCCATTGGTGTGTGACTCTTTGTTATCTGTGACTGTTCCCTTTGCTTACCTGTGTGCACTGCGGAGTCGGTGTGCATATTTGTGCATGGAGAGGGCTGGTGTTTGCATATGGCACCATTTCATTAGTGACAGATGTTTGGCTGCACATACATGCTACCTACCTGCTAGGTTAAGCAGAACAATGCACTGACTGCCACATGCTTGTGGGTGAGAGGGAGTGATCCATCCTGCTGGGGTGTGGGACAGGGGGCATGGTGAGACTACTAGTGCAGGCCTCCCACCCCCAAACACCCTGCCTGTGAAGATGGCTACCAACCTGTTAGTTTGAGGTTGATGCAAAGGCTCCTAGGTGCTTCTGGGTGGGGTGGGGAAGGGATCCATCTTGATGATGCTGTGGGACAGGGTGCATGGTGGGAGTAGTGGTACAGGCCTCCCTCCCCCAAACAGACCTCCCAGGCAAGATGGCTACCTACCTGTTAGATGAGGGTGAACAATACAATGGCTGCAAACTTCTGGGTTGGTGTGGCGTGCCACATCTGCTTATGGATGGGACTGGGGGCATGGTGGGAGTAGTGGTACAGGCCTCCCTCCACCAAACAGACCTCCCAGTCAAGATGGCTACCTACCTGTTAGGTGAGGGTAAACAACACAATGGGGTTTTGGTTGTGAAAGAAAGTACATATCAGTGTGTTGGTTAACATGTGTTTGTACTAACCAGCCTCCACTCCCCCAGATACTCCTGTGAGACTCTCAGGATGCAGTATAGCAAGCACCTTCTCCTCCCATGGTGTGAATGTTTTCTGGGGGATAGGAGGGCCACTGCCAGCCCGGTTTGCCAGCACCCAGTTCTTGCTCCTCCTTTCCTTGACAACCTTCTTGAGATTATGCCACCGCTTCATGATCTCCTTCTTGGTTCGCGGGGTGTTCCTTACTTCATTGACCCTTTGGACTATCCTTTGCCACATTTGGGTCCTTGTGGCTAATGGTGTCTATTGGACCAGGCTACCAAACAGTTGTGGTTCCACTCTCACTATCCCATTTACCATGACTGTCAACTCACTCTCTGTGAATCTGGGCATTTTCTGTGATGTCATGGTGTGTAGTGTGCAAAGAGTTTGTGGGTGCAAGAGTGTGGGTGTGGTGTTTGTGTTTGAGGTGTGTTATGTACTGTGGGATTGTTGGTGCTGGTGTGATGGTGGTGGTGAGTGTACTGTGTTCTCTTGCCTCTCCTGTCTGGCCTGGTGTATTCCCTTCTCTTCTGGAGTGTTGCAAAGGATTGTGGTCATTGAAGGGGCTGGTTTTATACTCGGCTATGTGGGTGAGTCCCAATGGAGTTTTGCTGTCAGGTGTGTTGTGGGAGTTGTCCTGGAAATTGTATGTGTTTGTGTTTGGCATTTATTTGTTTCATTGGGATGTGTTTGGTGTATTCGGGGGGGCATGACTAGCTTGATATGTGCAATGTTTGCCTTTGTTGTGTTTTTGCATAATCCGCCATATTTTGTATGGATCATCCGCTGCGGTAGCTATGCGGCTGCTCTTCCGCAGGCTCTCCCATTCACTCCAGTGTGCGACCACGGCGGTGGGAAACAGCGGATTGTACAGCGGAACCATCGGGGATTTCCTAATTTCCCGTGCAGTGTCTCCACTATGCTTGCGGCGGGTTGTAGCTTTTCCGCTGCTTTCCGACCGCTGCTGTCATTTTTTGATCGTCACCGCCAGCGTCGGGCGGTTATTATTCACCCGCTACCGCCACGGTCGGTCTTTTTTGGTGGGTGATCTAATTTGACTGCTGGTTTATCCACGGTCGCGGCGGACGGTTGTTTTCCACGTCCATGGCAGTCGGGTGGTTTTCCGCCTGACATCCTAATGGGGCCCTGAGTATGCAAATTACAATGAAGATAGTAACTACAGAACTATTTTTAAATATTACAAAATCTTAGATTAAGCATACAAACTCAACTTTATGAGCCCCACAATGCTACAAAGTCCTTTAGACCGACATTTAACTTTGTGTTTAAACAGCTGATGTTTTTCTGTATTCACTTTACCACAATCTTAACCAAAAGATGCAAATACCTCCCAGAGCACCGCCCTTTGCTTTATAGTATACTATATCTATAACGGAGCGGATTACCCTCCACTTCTCTGGAGGTAGGAGATGCCAGTTTTTCTTTTTTCAACACTGGGGTGACATTATAATGACTGTGGGTTTTACAAAAGAGCTGCAGGTTACTGTTTTTATCTGACCCTCATTTCTCATGTTGCTTTGTAAAAATTAAACTCACAAAGTATACTTTTTAATTTTTTTTATTTATTTATTAGCATTTCGAAAAAGAAACGGAGAAGAACGAAATACAGACACTAGAAGCATGAATCATCGACAATGCAGTATATACATACAAATCAAGTAGAATGACAGCATTTCCGAAACAAAAATCAGGGCTTACACACAATAGGAACATATCCACACTTAGCACATCCTGGCGTAGACCATCGAGGGAATATCAAACAGGAACAAAAAAAAAAGTCGGGAGCCCCCATAACCAGTAAGCACCTATTCTCCAGTGTGGGGGGGGGGGGATTCAATCTGCGACCTCTCCTCCATGAAAGTTGTGTCAGGCTCATGTGTATTTGAAATGTCTGGATCAGGTCTTTTTTCCAGAAACAGTGCCCAGAAGTTTTTGGGCCTGTTGCGAGGAGGTAGTAAGCCATTATATAACTCAGTTTGTGTGCAGCAGTAAAGCATTTCTTTATTCCACTGGGAAAGCGTCGCCACCGGGCCACGCATCCAGGAAAGTGCCACGCACCTCTTGGCCACCAAGAAGGACATGTCGACCAGTCGTCTATGTTCTGTCTTAATGGTCTTTGAGTAACCCAGAATAGCTAGCAGGGGAGTAGGGAGTAGTGAAAGTCCTGTGATTCAATTTACTTCCTCATACACTGCGCACCAAAGGCAAAAACTCTAGGGCAGGACCAGGACACGTGTAAAAAATCAGCCAGCTGCACGCCGCATCTCTCACAACATGGGCTCTCCCGAAGTCCGTATCGATAGACCCGTTCTGGGGTGTAATATACCCTGTTTAAGTACTTGAAATGCAGCAGCCGGTGGCGACCGTTGAGTGATATTTTTTTGGTATTAGCACAACAGTAGTGCCACGTTTCATCGGGTAGTTCCACAGCCAAGTCAGTCTGCCACGCCAAACGAGGCTTAACGTAGTCCGTTATTCTCTCAGAGAGAGCAATACGTTATAGATTCGTTATTAGCTTAGTCGACGTCTTGGCGTTAATAATATAATCATATGTCCTGACCACCAGGGGTTCTGCCATGTCTTCCCCTAGCAGGTCTTTAAGTGCGTGTCAGACTCTGTGAAGTTGAAAGCGGGGAAGGAGGGAGCGAGTGTTGTCCCCCGACTTGAGTTCATCCCAGAAACGAGCCCTACCATCCATGTGAGTTATGTCCAGGTCAGCCAACGCTGCCAGCACACCTTTGTCCTTGCATGGGGAGAGCCACGAACACCAGGCCAAGGGGCCTTCGGGGCATATAAGAGCGTGCAGACCTGTGCATCCATCATGTGATGCCAGGCGTGGGTAACTAAGTTCAGGGAGTCCAGGAAACCCGTCCGGCGGTCGCGAGGGCATGACATCAGTGCGGGGAGAGGAACCGAGGCAGCAACAATCTACTCTATACGTATGTGCGGAATATCCGCAGGGCTGTGTATCCAATGATATGCATGTGCGCTTTGCGCGGCTCGATAATATAGCTCAAGGTCCGGAGCATTCAGACCTCCCTCAACGTAAGGGCGGATAAGGATTTTCCACGCAACTCTGGGTTGCTTGTCGGCCCATGCCAGTCGAATTATAAGCGAGTGTAGTTGTTGAAAAAACAGGCTAGATAGGACCATGGGTATGTTGCTGAACAGGGACAGAAACCGGGGCAGCACAATCATTTTCATGAGGGAAATGCGGCCCATCAAGGACAAAGGGAGGCAGATCCACTTGGTAATATCGTCTTCAAGCTTGGAGACAGCCACCCCGAAGTTCTCCCTGAGAACCACTTCCGAATCTGTGTGGAGCCGGATCCCCAAATACCGTACTGCATCTGTGGTCCACTGAATGGGATATTCCGGGTCAAATCTCTTGGTGGCGGGAGTGAGCGGGAACATGAGTGATTTGTTCCAATTTACGTGGATACCCAAAAGGGAACTGAATAATACCACTTCGCGTAGCATCGCTGGTAGGTTTACCTCCGGGTCGCGGACATATAATAGCGTGTCATCTGCATATTTGCACACAATCAAATTATATGTGGGGAACCGTATACCCCGATGTGCATGGTATTTGCGTAGAGCACACGCGTGAGGTTCTGCCACTGGAGCGTAGAGTATAGGGGAAAGGGGGCACCCCTGCCTTGTGCCGCGGCTGATATTGATAGGATCCGTGATAAGAGACCCAATATGAACGCGGGCCGTAGGGGACGCTTAGAGTGTGTTCAGGAGTTGGAGGAAGAGGTCCCCCACCCTCATGCGGCTCAGGACTTGTCTCAGGAAAGGCCACTCGACAGAGTCAAGGCCTTTTCCATGTTTAAAAAAGACCGTGACAGCGGAGACATCTGGGCGGGTGTTTTGGAATGCCGCAAACACAGTCAGCAAATTGTAAGTGAGGTTACGGCTGGAAATGTTGCCTGTTTGTTCAACCAAGGGGCAACCAAGGAGGCAACCAGTGGGTTGAGGCAGTTAACGATTATTTTTGCAAATATCTTCGCGTCAACATTTAATAACGATAGCAGGCGGTACAAAGAACAGTTTCCCAGGTTTAAGGATTGCAATAAGTATCACTTCTTGCATCGTGGGGGGCATTTCTCTTGACTCAGCCATGTTCTCAAAGAGCGTCAATAGTTGAGGGATCAAGAGGTCGGAATATGTCTTGTAGAAGGACACCGTTAATCCGTCACAACCCGGCGCACTCCCAACTCTCATTGCCGACAGGGCCAAAACTATTTCCTCACGTTCGACGGGTCGAACCAGGAATTTGCGATGGTAGTTAGACAGCCAAGGCAGTTCGATATGTGTCAAGTAGTAAAGAATGCGTTTCTCCGGGATAGGGCCTCTAGAGGCGTATAGAGATGTATAATACTACCGAAAACAATGCGCGATCTGCTCATTAGATAGGGGCTCGTCTGTCTGTGGAGATCTCATATCGGGAATTGCAGTACCACTCCCTCGCCGTTTGGTCAGCTGCGCCAAAACCGACCCAGGGCACTCTCCCTCCCCATAGGATTGCACGGTGGCATACTTTCCCTGGTGCTTGATCTCGGAGTCAGCCTCCTCATGGTACTCGCGCAGCATTTGAGCGAGTTCCTGAGTTATCCAGTCGCCTCCACGTTGTAGCTGGGTCTCTAGCGCCAGCAGCCCCCGCAGCATCCAAGAAGGCCGATCACAGCTGCAGCAGTGAGTCCGCCGCAGGTAGCGCCTCCCAAAGCCCCCGTCGTCAGTCTCTCCACCGCAAATTCACATGGAGGGGGCAGGGGACAGCAGCAAAGCGCAGGCAGGTCGCCGAACTCCCAGAGGCGAGACCGGGCAGCGGGCTCGTCTACAACAGGCCGCCACCGACTGAGCAACCAGTGCCCTCTGCTGTTCCCAGATCTCGAGGGGAGCCCCCTCCGCCACCATTCAGCACACAGGGCCGCGGCTCAGCAGCGCGTGGCCTCCGGGCACCAAAGTTCCGCACGCCCGCCGGGCGCTCACGTAGCGCGTCACCGCTGCCGGACAGGTCGTCCCGTCTCGCTCCTCAGGCAGCGCGCCCCTCGCCACAGCAAGCAGGAGGATATCAGGCCCCGACAGGAGGCAGCAGTTGAGTGGAAAGACGCCCGATGGCGCTGTCAGACACCAGGGCCACCACCAGCAGGTCGTCGCCGCCCGGGGGGGGGGCACAGATCCAATTTCGCCGCACTCCATCACAGCAGGCTTCGTTTCACACGGATCGTTTATGCGCTTAGGCCCCACAGACCGCCGCAGCACAACCGACAAGGATCAGCAGCCGGAATCTCACCAGGCAGCGCCCGCAGCAGCCGAGGGACTCAGATCAGGCAGGTAAGATCTCCAATATATTAGCCACACGCAGGATATTTTCCAAGATAGTGTCGGAGACGGGGAAGCTCTCGGCTCAAGCAGCCATCTTGGTTGTGAGCTAGCTCCGCCCCCCCAAATAAAGTATACTTCTAATATTAAACCAAGAGCAGGGTGCCACTGTGCATTGCCTACTCAAAAGTCTGAAAATAATCAAAAGAATCGATTTTCCTCCAAGAAAACTATTATTTCCAGAGTTTGTGGTGTTGGTGCCCAAAACATTGCATTCTGTGAAAAAACTACCACCACCTACTAGGCTTCAGAGTCCAGTGGGAGGGAGCAGGATTGTGACAAGAAATGTAACCTTTGTTCACGCAAAAGGCCCACGGCCGACTTGGAGGGGCGAGGAGAATAACTCCACAACCCCTCAGTTTCCTGGGACCAGAGGCATTTGGGAGTTTATTTATAATATAGGGAGGTGCAAAACAACAACATAAATAACATCTATGTGCTCTGCCTGCAATGAGCTTGCAGTACTGCACAATGAAGACAGAAATAAGTCTGCACAAGAAGAATGAATGCCAGGCTAATCTGCTTTGTTTACAATAAGTGGACACATCTTGCCTTATCTCTTTCCACGCCTCCCGTCCCATTTTTCATGGACCCTTCCGCCTGCTGCTGCCAACTCTCAAGTGTATACAATAGCCACATTAAGCCCTCTTAAACATAAGTAAAAGAAAGTATATAGAAGATTTAAATCACGTTAAGAGAACACATTTTAGTGATCCGAGAGCGGGCTGTGACGATCAGCCACTTCCTATTAGTAACACATTAATCTTTACTTAATATCAAGACACATTAATACATAGGTGCACATAGTGTTCTTTTAATACTCCTTACACACCAAAAGGACCCTTGGTGTCATGCTTCATCATTGGGGTCTTCGCACCGATCTACAGGATGCGGCATGCTGCTAACCTGCGACTACGCGGGAGCACTTACTTTTTGGCTATTTGTGGTGTATGTGGGGCATAGTGTATATAAGTGAGTGGTGGGTTCCGAAGAGTGATAATGACGTTAAAAAGGTGCCTGGCACGTAAGGTTAACAAAAAACTTTAATGGGCCTCTGTTCTGATACTGTTAAAAGAGTGATTGTGAGGTGTTTTGTATTTTAATGTACAACACCTCGTGTGTGTGTCGCGACATGTTTCGAAGCTAGGCTTCTTCTTGAGGACGGGGTGCACAGATCTCCACCTTACTCACGTCTCTCATAAAATTCTGATTATTTACAGAAAAGTGATATTTAAGCTAAAAGGCTAAAGTGTGCCTACTTCTCTATTGAAAGGTATCTGTGTTGAGACCCTGGAAAAGAAGACAAAAAGAACACAAAAGGCGAGCATTTTGGTATTTGTAAAATATCCAAAGGCACAGGTTCAGTGACTTAAAAAAAAGTGAAGGCAATAACTGCTAGACAAAATGTTTCATCCTATTGGTGGTCATGTGCCCTGGAAAAGAACAAAACAAAACAATACACAACACTTAACATAAAACACAAGCTCTATTAGGTTAACCTGTGTAGTTATTTGGACAAAGAAATCAATCTTGTCAATAGTTTGGTGAACGAAATCTTGTATGCATACTTGCTGCCAAATAACTAGTTGGCACCATGAGCCTCCGAACAATGGGGTAGTTGTGCTATTTAGCACCCTGTAAAAATCAAGGTAAAACACTCCGTTCAAAATGACGCCACTTATTTACTTACTTCTAGTGATGGTGCTCAAAATACCTCAGTGCCTGATCATACTTTGACTCTACGGGAATTCCTGCGCCTTACTTCCCCCACTCCCGGCGCCGATGAAGTGAGGTGAGCCTAGTCCCAGCGCTTGAAATACACCCATCAATGTAAGTTAATTAAAGGCGATTGGCTAGAACCGGAAAAAATAAACGGGACAAATAAGGTATTTCCGGGCTGCCGGTGGAGTCACGGCTATCTCCACCCAAAAACTCCACCCAAAAACGCAATGGGTGGAGTTTCACCCTTAATACTAATTACTTGATGCCTTGTATGCCCTATGCGAGACCTAAAAATGTAGCAATTTCAGAATACTCACTGGTGACTCATCTCTTGAGCTGTTAAGGCCTGACAAGGCACTAGACACTTTACCTCACATGTCCCTGTAATAGGTGGCAGGCACTGTGCAGTTCCTGCCATGTAGTGCAGGGACATGCAGGACATGCTTTTTTGGACATCGCGGCTGTGCTGCAACCGCCGCAATGTTAAATGACACGATCCGACCGCCGTGGTCGGATATCAACTGTGGAGCATACTGATTGGACCGGCGGTTTTCCCACTGTCCTAGCCATCAGTGTTTTTCCGCTGCCATGGCGGTCCGAGTGATTTTCCGACCGCCATCCTAATAGACCCCCAAGTGTCTAAACTGAAAATATTTGCAATACAGACCAGCCAGTTCCCTTTTACTCACATAGTTGCTCCCAATACTTGAGCTGCATATGGTACAATTTAAAACATGTTGGCACACTTAGGCCAGGATTAGAAGGCCACTACAGGGAGTACATTTGATTCTCCTTTTGTACTCCTCTTTGGACACTGTCTCTACATCTCCAACAAAGTGTCTTTTTTGGGTATTCAGTGAAGATGTTCAGGAAAGTAGCTATCTTTCAATCTACCAGAAACAACGTTGACAAATCAGAAAAATAAGTGTTGCTACTTATACCGACTTAGTATGATTTTGCAGAGCACTGACATCCAATGGATTTGTAAGCAGGCCCCTCACCTACCAACCTGGTTGATGGTATGCTTCATCATTGAGGTCCCAGCTGGGCTGTCGAGTACAACCCAGATGTGCTTAAACACCTGACTACAGCGGTGTTAGGGGGTGCAGGTTAAAAATGTCTCTAAGAAATTCCCAATTGAAATTTTTTATTTGAAGAGTCTTAGGACAAGGATTAAAGATTGATACTCCGGATATCATGAAGTCAAAAATGTTACTTCGACATCCCTTATGTGTGGGTCAACCTGTTTCAGCCTTTCAGAGTAGTCACAAGGCTTTCTTCAGGACCACTATGTGAGGTGCAAGTGAATAGGCTACAAAAGTGGAAGTAGCCACATGAGTGATATGACAGCACACGCGCTGAGGTGTGCTGTGAAAAAGAGGTGGGAAAACAGTACCTACGGACCCACTTAATGATTGGTAACCTGAAAAAGAAAACACACAACATGAAAGAACATACTGGACTTTACACATTGTACATGACATATATAGAGCATTTGTAAAAATGCATATCTGTCCTTACTTGCATTCTGCGCTTGTGTTTGTGTTCAGATCGCGAGTTTAACCCCATGAGGGGTGAATCAATGCAATGCTTCTGTGAGAGACTTAATGTATGGTGAAGAACATGCATAATTTATGCACTAGCATATACCTTGTCTGGTCACAAGTAGGCGCAATAAAACATTCGGCCATCAGGACATATACGTGTGCAAATTATCTGTGCGATTCATAGTAACAATAACAGTGAATGTGGCGTGTTTGAGGACGAGTTGCAACAAGGCTGTCTTTCAGACTCCCTGCTTTTCTGTAGGAAAACATTGCTTGTTCCCTGTCCAGTTTGCCTGTCCCAAGAATCTTTCAATGTTTTTGTATTCGTTTATAAAGTTTTGTATAGTGCGAACAAGATCCCGAAGGATATCAGAGCACTTTACAAAAGGTTGGAAGGAAGGTAATAAATGCAGTAACAATATCAGGTATGAGTAGAAACAAGAATAATCCAGCATAGCACTACAAATGGGTCAAAGGAGAATAATGCAATAAAGCGGTAAATATCAGACTACAGGGGGGGAAATATTAAGCAGTAAAAAAGAGCAATATCCAATGATGGTCAAGTGGTTGTAAGGGCAATGGCTTTGAGCAGGTGAGCCTAGCCACATTAAGGCAGAGATTTTTTCATCAGGAATCTTTTGACTTCCAGTTTGAAGTCAGTCAAGAAGGCTCGGTGGCAAGTTCTTTATGTTAAAGATTAGCGGTTTCAGGAGGAAAGTGTTAGCGCTTATTGAGGCTCCACCACCACAGGATAATTTAAGTTTTTGCACTAGATACCCGAGTGTTTTGAAGTGAAGGGTTTTGTGCTCCTGAACCGCAATCTTTAACAGGATTCGAGTTTCGATGGGTAAATATTTTGAGAGATTTTAGGACTGGGATTATATGCACATTTCGTTTGGTACCTGTAACCAGTGTAGCTGCAGAGTTCAGTAATACCCTTAGAGGCAATCTGTGTTTGGGGAGGCCGCCGACCGTAGTGCTGCCATAGTCTAATCGCTGTAAGACAAGCGCTTGGACCACATGCTTAAAATCAGTTTGCTGAAAAAATGGTTTGATATTTCTAAGTGTCCTCACCAGGTGATTTGTTCCTTTACACAAATTGCTGATATGATTCTTCATGTTCAGGTGCTTGTCCAGTGTGATTCCACGCTGTCGTCATTAGACAGAAAATGAAACTAAAACTTAATTTGCTTGTGGGGCTATCTCAACCCCCCTGAGCACCGAAACACTTGGGAGGGGTATCGCTGGAAAGGGCAGAATATCCCCTTTTCAATGGTACCCCTCCCTAGTGGATCCCTGCTTGGGGGTGTATCCACCCACTAGGCACCAGGGAGAAGGGGAGGGGCCCCTTGGGCAAGTGCCTTTGCTCCCCCATATTTTTGGGGTTAAATTCAGTCTTTTTGCCCCCCCACCGGGTGGCAGAAAGCCCACTAGGACCAGGGAATTTTTTTTCTATGTTAATTAAGGGTGGGGGCTGCCCAATATGGGCATGCCAATGCCCCCACCCCCCTGTGCAATTAGTCTTTCTGCCCCCCTCTGGGGGCAGATGGGGTCAGAAAGGCCACTAGACACCTGTTTTTTTTCCACATTTAATTTAGGGGTGGGGCTGCCCGAGATGGACATGCCAATGCCCCCAACCCTCTCCCCACAAAATGTCTTTCTGCCCTCCCAGGGGGGCAGATTAGAGACAGTAGCCCCTTATCTGAGCCCCTGGGGGGCTAAAGCCCATTTTAAACTAGGGATTTATTTTATTATGTAAATTAGGGGTGGGGGCTGCCCAATATGGGCATGCCAAAGCCCCCCCCCTGCACAACAATAATCTTTCTGCCCCCCCAGGGTGCAGATGGGGTGGTAGACCCCAATCTGCCCCCCCCCCCCCGGGTGGGCAGAAAGCCCACTAGATGCCAGGGTTTTTTTACAATTAATTTAGGAGTGGGCCAAATGCAAATGCCCCCACCCCTTCCCCACAATATTCCAGTCATTCTGCCCCCTGGGGGGCAGATGGGGGCAGTAGCCCCCAATATCCCCCCCGGGCAGAAAGCACCCTAGATGCCAGGGATTTTTTTTTATGCGCCAGGGGTGGGGTACGCCAGAAAGTAAGAATAGCCCCTGATCTGCCCCAAGGGGGGGGACAGAAAGTCCACTAGGCCCCATGGATGTTGTTTTATATATACGTAGGGGTGGGGGCTGCCCAGAGTGGGCATGCAAATACCCCCATCCAAAAATTAAAAAAATCTACAGCCTTTCTGCCCTCCCGGGGGGCAGATGAGGGCAGTAGCCTCCAATCTGCCACCTTCGGGGGACAGAAAGCACCCTAGACACCAGGGATTTTTTATGCGCAAATGTTGATGTCTCCTCAATACGTTTTGGGCCCTTGCCGGTCACAGGCACTTGGGCCTCCCACACGAGTGAGGCACCATTTTTATCGGGACAATTGGAGGAACGCTGGGTGGTAGGAATTTTGTGTCAGCCCGGTGATGCCACATTTCCCACTCAAAAATGTGTGGAAAACTGATTTTTTTTTCAGCTAAATTTGAGGTTTGCAGGGGATTCTGGGTAGGAAAAGGTTGGGGGATCCACACAAGCCATACCTCCCAGTAATCCCCCTGTTGTTTTAAAAAATGTATATGTTTGCTAGGTTTCCCTAGGTGCCGGCAGAGCTAGGGTTCAAAATCTACAGCTAGTAACTTTGTAAAAAAAGGGTCAGTTTTTACTGTGAAAATGGGGTGTGTCCACATTGCATTTTGGTCCGTTTCCTGTCGCGGGCACTAGGCCTACCCACACAAGTGAGGTACCATTATTCTCAAAAGACTTTGGGGTACAAGGTGTGGGTGGAATTTTGTGGATCCAAGCAGATTATAGAACCTTCCACCACAGAAATGTGAGGAAAATTTGTTTTTTTGACAAATTTTGAGGTTTACAAGGGATTCTGGGTGATAGAACCTGGTAAGAGCCAGTTAAGTCACCCCATCCTGTTGTGTAGCCTTTTAGAATCCAAGCATAATTTACTGTGTTTATGCCATTATATAGGTATGATTCACATTGCCCTTATATAGACATAGAAATCATACCCATATTTAGACATAACCCATCCAGTCTAAATACAGGCATGGCTACTTCCACTAGTTCCAAAAAGCCACAACGATTTCTTGGAAAACTCGGCTTCAGCAGTCAGGGACATCCCCGTACTTGAATATTGATTTGTCCTAAAAATCATGGAGTTTTCCAAGAACTACCATTCCCTTGGGGTTCTTTGATGATGTTATAATGTCTGACTTTACGTCAAACTAGGCACCTTCAAAGTATAAATATGCCTACACTTGCTCTAGCAAACACATGGTGGTTCGGAGAAGCTCGCTACAGCACGTGCCGAAGGAAGCCGACCATCCAGCTGACTCACTGAGAGAGAAGCTGTCCTTTCTCTCGCTGAGAATCCAACTCCAGTGTTTCCAAGCTCCCCTTGCGGGGTGTTGGGAAATCGAGTCCCGAGACAGAGATGCCAGACTTCCTTCATTCTAAAACCAAGGTACGGAGCTGATTAGCTCCTAAGAGAAATCTTCGTTAGATTCTTGGCAAAGAAAAACTAAACCTATGCTACACCTCACTGACTTCCTCCCTCGTACTAGACTTAGGTTAGGTACATCGGGGTAGGCGTATTTTAGAAGCAGTATTATTTTATAATACTCTTCTTACTGTACGCACTATACTTTGCAACCAGTATTACGATTGTAGCAGTTCATTTCACTTGTCTGAGACCGCTTAGTGCGCTTTTATATTGAGTACCATTGATGAAATACTTCTTTTCCCCTACTCCAATATTTGTGTGTGTATGGTAATTCCCAGGTTGACTTTATGTATTCCTTACCCAACCTTTCATACATGGCAACTGTACAAACAATACTGTTTCAAACAGTATTGAAAATTGTGACAGGCAGAGTGATTATCCTGTGTATTATCTATTCTGTTGCAGGCTTTTCTGAAACAGTTAATGGTAATCTTTCCAGTTTTTTAATGCTCAGCAAAATATAGTCTGCTCCTCTTTGTGCCAGAGTGATTTGTTTATCTGTAGGTTTCAATACAGGAAACAATGACGTGGTGTTGATTAGACGCCATGGCACATATCCAGAACTAAGATTTTGCAACGTCCAGCCTAAAAGCATTAAAGAACGTAATTGCGACTGTCCATGCTGTAGCATAAGCAAGTCCTGTTCCATTGTTACTATCCCTGGATGTGGTCTTTGGACATCTCTTGGATCTGGCCTAGTGAATGTGAGCCCGTGTGTCTTATTCAGGAATCTATCTTGACAGTTATGTGTGTCTGTGGGCCAGATTAACCATTTCTTCCAATCAGGATCAGTTCTGTTTTTAAGTAAAAAAAATTTACGTCGACCCCTCCCTCTGAAGTGTTTTTACTATCAGGTATTGGTGTAGGTATGGACGGTTTGTTTAAATCTTTTGTCATGGCCAGGCCAAGACAGGATGTCTGTTGCACAGTGTCGTTTAAAAACATAATTTGTTCAAGGATAATGCAGGTTCGAAATAAAGCTTCTATTCCTTGCACTTGCAGTCTTTTGAGCCCCAGACAGTTTTCGTTTCTATGTTGTCACTCCAAAAGTCTAAACCTAATGAGGACAGCCGGGCATAAAAGGCTGCTGAATAAATTTGCTTTGTATTTGTTAACATACTTTTCATTCCTGTCTTATTAGCATTTTTAAAGTAAAACGTTTCCGGAATTGTGACATTAAAACCTGAAAAGTGTGGACATTTTTTCATTGAATGTTTTGAGCTACCTTTTGGTGGCGTTGGACAATGTTCCCATTGATTGAAAGTATAAACATTTCTAGGGTTTGCAGATTTGTGCAAATAATGATGACCATAATGATTATAACAATACATTTGTGCATAATCTGATGAACCTTCTAAGTATTCATTTTTGTTAATTTTGCAGACATCTCTAAATCCGACATCATATTATTAACAGTCTCAAAGTCCCAATCATCAGAAAATGTGCTGGGTGAAACAAAGTCACTCAAGGAAACCTTAAATTGAGGTGGAAGTTTCAACAACTCTGCCGGACCATAAATGTCATAATCAGTTCTGTCCCATGCTATACCACCAGGTATAGGGATGGCTGTGATGTTCACTGATGTCAAGTCTCTTTGTTCACAATGAGATGATTTGTGTGGTTTTAGGATCAAGTTGATGTTCTTACTTGCTGTGTCCATTTTACTATATTTTCCATTAATCAGCATTCCCAAAGTTAATACAATGATTAGCCAAAGTAGGAGGAAAAGTATGCCTAGCACAATCCAAAGTTCAACCCATAGTGAAACCAGATAAGTTTTTTTAAGTTGTCGAAAAAGTTCTGTTACTTGTTTTTTAAAAGTTCTTTTCATTGGCATCGTTTCAGGCTCACTGGGATCCTCAGAAAACGTATCAAAGTTAATGAAATAACCAGAGGCAGTTCTGTCAATTGTTGGAATTGCATCAGGATTTTTTTAAATTACTGGAGCTACCGGATCTTTTGTCATAATAGTGTAGTTGGATGCTACATCATTGTAGACAGGAGTGTCTTGACGAACTGTTATGAGGCGCTAGTTCCATAGCTTTATTGCTTAGTCCTTCTTTTCTCACTGAAGATTCTTCAAAGGTGATGAGTCTCTCAGTTTGAACCTCTTGGATAGTAGCAAGATTTGGTCTTCTGCTACATCTTTGTAGTCCACTGGGCCTACTACTTATTATCGGCCACATGATGTGGTTTGACCAGGTTGATATATACAAACCTGTTCTCTTTTCTTCCAGCAAGGGGTGGCAGTAACACTGTTCTTGATCCGTGGATTGCTACGACAGGTACTGGTTTTCTGTAAGAAGGCCCAAATTCCTTCTTATCCGCGATCTTTTCTCTGTGTAGATCCCCAATCTTTGGAATTCAGACAGGCCTTGCTAGGAACGGTGGTTCTCCTTCAGTGGTCGTTGGCTTCTGTATTGTGTTGCTTTGACTACTCCTTTTTTCATTTAAGTCCTGCAAAACAGCCAAACGGTCTTTGATATCAAAGGGTTTTTGTTCCACCACTGAAGTGTGAAAATGGAGGTCCTGGACAAGCATTCTAGTACCAAACAGTATTTCATATGGAGTGATTCCACCCAGAGAACTTCTTGGCCGATTATTTAAACTACTTTGGACACTTATTAGATGTTTGACCGAGCCTAATACCCTAGCTGTTATAGATTGCTCTATGTCCTGTTTTTTTCTTTCCACTACAGAATTTCCCTCAGGATGGAATGGACTCAAATATCGCAATGCAACGCCCAAGTTGGCCATGGCCTCCTTGTAAGCTTGAGAGCTAAACGCAGGACCTTGGCCAGAATGTAGTGTGCCGACTGCGTATGTGCCGATAAAGACTCGCAAATCTTTTATAACAGTTCGGGCATCAGCCGAGCGCTGAGGCCACATCCAAATGAATCTTGAGCAGGAATCCACTGCGACCATGATATATTTGTAGTTACCATCCCTCTGTAAGGGACCACAGTGGTCCAGGTAAACGCATGCTAATGGTTTATATGAAATTAAAAGGGGCGTCTCACTGTCGAAACCTTCATTTTCTGGCAGATTTCTCATTCCAAAACATAGTTTCTGGTCTGTTTCCTCATGCACGGCCACCAGTATCTTTGCTTTAATAATGACACTGTAGCGTAAACACCTGCGTGTGCAGAGGCAAGCCCTTCATGTGCTGCTAAGATTAGCCCTAATCTATGTTCCATGTTTGGAATTACCCTATACCCCACTCCAGGGATTTGAGCAAAAGGAACATTATTTACATCAGTTATATATGAGTACTTGAGTGGAAAGCCTTTTGGTAACATTCTACCACTGTCTTTGTTGGAAGCGGTGACAGCCTGCAATATTTCGCTGTCTATTTTTGTTTTTGATCGAGTGATTGCAGCTGCGGAAGCCGTTTGCACAGCTGCCTTCGCGGCTTCATCAGCCAATGAATTCCCATCAACGTGAACGCCATCACGCTGATGACTCAGTGTATGGATCACGTGAGTCTTTTGTAGTTTTTTTTGTAATTGAACTACTTGTTCTCAAAGCAACTTATGCTTGTGCCACCTTTTGCATCTTTGAAACCGTTTTGAACCCAGTTCTGCAAGTATTCATTGTAAGATTGAACGCAGTAATACGAATCGCACACTGAGTGTGGGGAATTCGCGATCAGTATTTTCAAGCGCCATCTTGAAAGCCTGTAGTTCAGCTCGCAGAGCTGTACAGTCTGAGAGATTGTGTTTTTGTGACCATAGGTTGGAATTTACCATCGCGCCAGCGACCTTTAACAATCGAGCACGCAGCACTATAAGCTTGTTTACCCCCAATTGTGGGCTGTGTTGATCCATCTGTATAAATTATACATTCGTATAGTTCCAGAGGCAGAATCTCAGCGGGCAGAGGACATTCTTGTTTGTATTGTAGAAATTCTTGAGTTTTCAAGTAGGGGTCAAAAATTTATTGAACGTTGCCCAGCAAGAGAGTTAACCCATTGTATCCATCTTGGATGTAATGCCTTTGCATTTGAAATGCTTGCTTTTGTCACCGCCTCTAAGGCAGGTACAGGAGTAACAACCATATGCATTTACCCTATGCGAGAACTCTCTTTTGCTACTGCAGTTTGAACCACTGTCAGAATTTTTACTGTTGAAGTAAATTTCATTTCAGCTTGTGTGTACAAATGTGAATTATAAGCAATTGGTACTGTTTCACCTTCATTAAAGGTTAAGTACGTAAATCCGCATCTTCCTGGGATTATTCGGATTAAAAGGTTGCGTGTCTGTAAATGTGATGTTGCTAACATGTCTGTTTACACTGAACGCAAAATTTCTGTGTGTTTTTGAGTCCAATTAGTTGTTTTAAAATCAGGTTTGATTAATTCGTAGAGAGGTTTAACCCTTACTGCGTAGCTTAGAATGTAAGTTCTTCTGAAATTCAGGAAACCTAGAATTGACGACGTTTTTCAGAATTTTTGGAGGTTGGAGCAGCGCACACTTTTCTAAAAAGTTGTCTGCCAGGCTTTTGCCTTCACTTGATAACTGGTATCCTAAAAAAGGACGTTGAGGTGGGCAATTCTTGATTTTTTTAAAGTTTAATTTGTACCCTTCAGAGGTGAATCCAAGTATAATGGTATTCACTCTGTTCAAGTGCATGTCCAAGTCATCGTCTGTTAGATAGATGTCATCGCCTTAAGATAATGCCTCATCATCATACGTTTGTAGTAACTCTGTTACTCTGGCTGAAAATAACCCTGGACTATTCTTGAATTCCTGGGGGAGACGACAGAAGTGACGCTGTGTCCCCATAATTGAGAAAGCGGTCAAGTTCCTGTTTTCAGGTGCAATGTTTTGACAGAAGAAACCGTTAGAAATATCTAATGTGGTTTTATATTTTTTACGCACAATGTTATACATTAGTGCTGCACTGTGTGCATTTTGTACTGCAAATGTTTTGCAACAAGAGTTTAAATGTCTGTAGTCCAAAACTAGCGATATGTATTGTCTGGTTTGGAGACAGGAAAGAAAGGATTATTCGTTGACGAGGTGCATGTTTCAATCACCCCTTGGTATTCAAGTTGGTCTAAGATCTCCTTGACCTGTTTTTTAGCTTCTTGCTAAACTGGGTGCTGCCTTTGTGCAGTTGGTTGAGTTCTTAACTGGATTTTAGGGTGAGGAGAATCCTCATCCCATCCTACATGATTTTTATATAATGCTGGAGCCTGGGCTACAGCCCATTTTCCTGCACAGGTGTATTTTAAGTGAATTGGAATTTGATTGGAGAAGGCTGGCAAAATGTCTTCGCCATGCGGGCACTCCCTGACACATTTTGGTGGCCAGTCTTTTTCAGCTAAAAGAATGTCATAACCCTTAGAGAGCTTTTCCCAAAAGAGTGCTCTTATTTTCCTAGTTATGTCCCCCTCCATCAGCAGCGTTACTTCATATAACTAATGGGGTACACAAACCCTGGTATCGGCAGTTTCAACTTGGACGTACTCATTCAAGTCCACTGTCTCCAGATGATCCTTCAAGATCTTGCTATCTATGGTGACATCTGCTGCGCTGTCCAGCATTGTCTGGGCCCACTCCCCGTTCTTGAGTTGTGTCCTCAAGATCCTCTGGATGTCTAATTTAGACCTGCTACCTTCTCTTTGGTGAATTGGGTTTTCTTATTTTTTGGAACTTGTTGATCGTTTTTGGAATTTGTGTTCTTCCTTGTGTTCCGACTGACTTTCTTTCCGAGTTCTGTGAGGAAGTCTGAAAGGTACGAGAGGAACGTGTAGCAGTATCATGATATCTATCAGGTTTTCTCAAATTATCCCTATTCCTGAGGTTATACCTCTTTTCAGAGGGCTCCTTTTGAGGAGACCTACCTCTGGATTGAGAACGCTTCTCTTTAGGAATGGTCTGCTTAGTGTTCTCCCACTTCTTTTTCAGAGAGGTGAGAGTGTTTTTAATAAAGACCTTTTCAGGACTTTTTACAACTCTGTTAAAACGAAGCATGCACGATTGACTGAGTAAAATATCTATCTATTGTTTCCACGACTCTGAAGATTAGTTTTATTCTTGGGGAAACAAAGTTGTCATGTTTATGCGGTTGTCAGAAACGAATCCCTTCTTGTTTACTTGAGAAAGTTTCTAGTGACCTCTGAGCTAGCTGGCACTCCCAATTAAGTCTAATATATTTTATAGAGACCAATTAGACATAAGCCCTACGTCAAATCTATAGGATATGTTACTCCAATGTGCAGAGCCTATTGGGAATATAGGAACTACACTACAATCCTAGATTTCCCTTGGTATCTAGTTTTCTAAAATGTATAGATTTGCTAGGTTTCCCTAGGTGCCGGCAGAGCTAGGATTCAAAATCTACAGCTAGGCACTTTGCAATAAAAGGGTCCGTTTTCACTGTGAAAATGTGGTGTGTCCACGTTGCCTTTTGGCCGTTCACCAGGCCTACCCACACAAGTGAGGTACCATTTTTCTTGGAAGACTTGGTGAACACTGGGTGGGTGGAATTTTGTGAATCCAAGCAGATTCCAGAACTTTCACAACTTTCCACCACAGAAATGTGAGGAAAATGTTTTTGTTTTGTTTTTACAAATGTTAGATTTGCAAGGGATTCTGGGTAATAGAACCTTGTGAGAGCCAGTCAAGTCACCCCATCCTGGATTCCCCTGGGTGTCTAATTTAAAAAAATGTATAGGTTTGCTAGGTTTCCCTAGGTGCAGGCAGAGCTAGGGTTCAAAATCTACAGCTAGGCACTCTACAAAAAAAGGGTCAGTTTTCACTGTAAAAATAAAGTGTGTCCACGTTACGTTTTGAGCAGTTTTCTGTTGCGGGCACTAGGTCTACCCACACTAGTGATGCACTTTCGATGCATTTCTGCCTTCCAAATGAAAGATGATGTGTAAAAAAGAAGTCATTTTGAAAAATGACCTATAATTCTCATACTAGTATGGGTACTCACAATTTCGGAAATGTGCAAATATCTACTGTTTCTAAACTCTGTATTTTGTTCCAATTTCAGAAAAACGTAGGTGTTTTTCATACCAATTTTTCCATGTATATATTTTCCCAAATGAATTGCTATATACCCGGGACATAATAAAAAACCATTGCAACACGCTGCTCAGTTATTTGCTCTGGGTTTGTTGGGTTCTTGGTGAACCTACAAGTCCTATATATCCCCACAACCACAAGGGTCCAGCAAATGTAACAGTGTATTGCTTTCAAACAGTGTCATAATTAGAAGAAGTTACAGGTAAAAACGTTGACACTAATGGCAGTTTTTTTCAACAAATTTTCAATTTTTCCTATATTCAACGGTTAGTTTCTATAAAGAAACCTTGAAGGATCGACACAAATCACACCTTGCTGAATTTAGAATTTTGTCTACCTTTCTAAAATGTATAGCTTTCCAGGATCCATTATTGCTTTTATACCCATTTCTACCATTAACTGGAAAGAGGTTGAAAGCACAAATAATAGCAAAAATAGGCTATGTCCCCCAAAAAATTGCAAAACTGTAATGTAGTTCCTATACCCCTTATAGGCTCTGAGCATTGGAATAATATACACTATAGTTTTGACATAGGACTGAGGTCAGTATGTCTCTATCGAGCACATTAAACTTAATTAATTGTGTGTGTACCAGCTAGCTCAGAGGTCACTAGAAACTTCTCAAATGAACAAGAAGGGATTAGTCTCTGACAACCGCATAAACATGACCGCTTTGTTTCTCTTAGAATCAGAACAGTTTTCTCAGAATCTTGGAAACAATAGATAAGTTTCACTCAGTCATTCATGCATGCTTCGTGTGTACAGAGTTACACAAATAGGTAAAAAGGGTTTATTGAACTGTCTTATTTCTCATGCAAGAGATATGAGCTGCTACAATCATAAGACAGAATGCAAATTATAATAAGTACAGCTTTAGCAGTAAGATAAAATAATATTGCAATAGCATGGTTTGTAGCTATGACATATATTCATAGATCTACATACATAAATAACCCAAGCTAAAATGTGAATACTCGTCTGGTGCTTTGAGTTAATTCTACCCCAGTGTACCTAACCGAAGTGTAGTACGAGGTAGGAAGTAGGTTATGTTTTCATAGTCTAGTTTAGCTATAGTTAGTATTTGCCAAGAGTCCCTCTAGGTTCTTGTCTGCTCCATACCTTAGAATGAGAGAGGTTGGAATCTCTTTCCAGGTCTCGATCTCTAACACCCTGCAAAGGGAGTTAGAAACACTGGAGCAGGATTCTCTGCAAGGAGGATGACAGCGTCTGGTCAGTGCGTCAGGCGGGGGCTCGAATTTCTTTCGAACTTGCCGTGGCGAGCCGTATCGAGCTGTGTGGCGGAGCCTTGGTTTGCCATGCTAAGTGAAGGTATATTTATACCTTGAAGCTGTTTAGGAATGCCAGTATTGACGTAAAAGTCGAGCCGAGGATTGTTATGAATGAACCCCTAAGGAATAGATCTTCATGCATAATAAATAAGTTCTTGGAGATATCAATAATCCAAGCAGGGGAAGTCCTAAAGGCTTAAGAGTGTAACTTGGTTACATTGCAAATCTGGAACAACTGTGTCGCGAGGGAGTCACAAACATTTAAGGGCATATCATAGCCGAAGAATATGTGACCACTTAAAACTAGCTAATAACGAGTGGACCCACACCAATCAGGATTCAGAAAGGGATGCAGTACCGAAACCACAGTCTTAAATGTCCTAGATGATCTTTACATGTCACTCAACTATGACCAATGTAGCCTTCTCATCCTACTTGACCTATCGGCTGCGTTCGACACAGTTGACCACACCCTGCTCCTCAAAGTCCTCCGGTAGAGCGCAGGCATTGAAAGGACGGTACTAAAATAGTTTTCTCCTTTTTCCACAACCGCACACAAAGAATAAAAATCAATACCTTTGAATCTGACCCCCTTCCCGTCAGCAGAGCAGTTCCACAAGGGTCAGTATTCTCTCCACAACTTTTCAACATCTACATGGAACCCCTCACCACACTTCTAAGGAACTCCAACATCCCCTTCCACCTTTATGCGGACGATACACAACGTTATCTGGAAACCACCTCAATCAAAGACATACACAGACTAAATGTCACGCTCAAAGAGGTCCAACATTGGCTCTCAATGAACCACCTAAAAACTCAACCAAGAGAAAACAGAAGTTCTTCTCATCTCTAATAGAGACTAAAACCCTCAAATCGAAGAATAGCTCAAAGCCATAGATGCCCTCAATGGTGCCAATGGACTAGTTGAAATCCCTAGGGATTACCTTCGACCCCAAGCTGGACAAGAAAAAACACATCTCAAAAGCCGGCAATATTGCGTTCCTAAATCTGAAACTGCTGTACAAAATAAAACCCTTCATCCCCCCGAAAGATCTTAAACAGGCCTCGCAGGCGGTGGTGCTTTCCAGAATTGACTATGGAATCGCAGCACTGACCGGGTAAGCAAAATCTCACCTAGGTCCCTGACCACTACCCTCAATGCCGCAGCAAGAATGGTCACAGGAACTAAGAAATAAGAGCACATTTTGCTGGCATTCAGGGAACTGGAGTGGCTTCCTATTGATCAACGAGCCAGCCTGTCTCACGCATAAAGCCTTGCACACAGGTAAACCAGAATATTTGGCCACCAAACTCGAAAGGGCCTGTCAGTCCAGGAACTTCAGAAGCTCCAACACGCTTCTACTCATCCCACTGAAATCACGGAAACAGAAAACCACAAATAAATCCTTTGCGGGTAATGCGCCCAAGATTTGGAACGCCCCCATCCCCACATCAGAATGACCACTCCTTCCCGAAATTCAAGATACTACTCAAAGCCCTCTTCCTAGAGTGCTCTCGATCATAACGAGTAATCCAGAACTGACTTGGGGAAGGATAACTAACTCCACTTCTTGAAACCCCTCAGCCTGGAGATATGTTCGGTAACTGTGTACATATTGCTCTTAAGTTGGTAAACAGTAGACTATTATATATATATATATATATATATATATATATATATATATATATATATATATATATTTTCAAGCTCCGAAGTACCCAACGTACAAAGGAGCACCCGGACCTCAGCTGCACACAAGGAGCCTTGAATGGTAAGCACGCCTCCAGCACAACGATATCGTTTAACTGTTCAAACTGCCCTGGATGCCTGACGCGTTTCGAAGTGTCCCCACTTCTCTTCAGAGGCTTTGGCAGTTATGAAGGAGCGCTTGAGGCACCACCCCCCTTCTTGCATAGATGCAAGCCCTGGATGGGACTTATGGGACTTGTAGTGCCTCACGTTGCCCAAATGGGCTTGATCCTGCTCCCACAGACGGGAGCAGGATCAAGCCCATTTAAACCATCATCTACATTTATGCCCATCATGCCTAAAGATGCAATAGATTCATTTCATGATGTGGTAATATCAGATTTGAAGAAATTACACCACCAGATCAAACACCGTGGCAGGATCAAACATGATAAGGAAAAACAATACTGGGACTTTGTATCTAGATTAAAAAACGACTATCGCAATATAGTGTGCAGCTCTGATTAGGGCGGCAATATTGTTATATGGCCACAGGAACAATATATTGCTGAAGCCACTAAACAGCTATCAGATTCATCATGTTATACAAAAGCTGATGTTAAAATGTACGACAAAGCAAGGGACAAATTGAGAAAACTTCTCCTTCAGTACAAAAGGGAGGGTTTAATCTCCATTCAAGAATTCAAATTCCTGCATGCCGAATTACCCTGCATGGCACGTTTTTATCTTATACCTAAAGTCCACAAGGAAGTAACACCCGTACCGGGAAGACCAATTATATCAGCTATAGACAGTATGGGTGAACACCTTGCTCAGTATATTGACTATTTCCTGCAACCTTTGGTGGTGAAATTACCTACATATATTAAAGATACGGGACATTTTTTGAATAAAATCCACAATACCACCTGGACAGACAACTCTCTGCTAATTACGCTAGACATTGAGGCTCTGTATACGAGCATTGAACATCAGAAAGGTTTGAAGGCCATGGAGTTCTTTTTAGGGACAAGGCCGGTTGATTGTTACAACCACAGTAAAATGCTCATTTCATTGACAGCATGGAGTCTCAACCACAATTTCTTTATGTTTGGCAAGGAAATATACCTGCAGCGGAGAGGGGTGGCGATGGGGGCCTGCTTCTCCCCGAGCTACGCATGTCTCCATGTGGGGTTTTGGGAGAGGCAGGTCCTTATGGGAACACTTCAAGAGATTTTTAAAGAACATGTCCAGATGTGGGTAAGATTCATAGATGATGTGTTTTTAATTTGGAGGGGAGATGTTTCCAGTGCACTTGCGTTTATTGATCAACTAAATAACAATGATTATAATTTGAAATTCACTCATCATATCAGTGAACAATCAGTTGATTTTCTAGATGTAAGGGTTTATCACAAATCTGGCAAAATTGCAACTACCCTTCATAGAAAGACTACTGCTGGCAATGCAACTCTGCATGCCAGCAGTTCTCATCCGCAGCACACAATAGAAAACATCCCCTATGGAGAACTGCTCCGTTTAAAAAGAATTTGCAGCAGTGAGGATGAATTGGAGAGATGCACTAATGAAGCACTTAGCAGATTCAGGAGGAGAGGGTATCATGCTGACACTTTAAAGAGGGCAGTTCAAAAGGTCAATGAAAAATCCAGGGAATGCCTTCTACAGCAGAACAGTGTTAATACAACCACCGAAACAAGGTCTGAAGAGTCTGAATTAAGATTCATTACACCGTATAGTTGCCAGAATAGGAAAATTAGATCAATCCTTACCAAAAGCTGGCCGATCTTACAAACAGACAATGTGATAGCATCTGACCTCCCTGATAACCCTAGAATCACTTTCAGGAGAGGGCCGACCCTCCGCAATCATGTCACCAATGCGTTTCCCGAAATCCTCAAACCGAAAACTTGGTTCCCGCAACATCAGGGCTTTTTTAAATGCTCTAGTTGTCGGGCATGTAGGTTTGGTGTAAACACCAGTACCTACATGACTCCTTTCAGTCCCACGCCTGTCAAAATCAAAGGCAAATACGATTGCAGAACGGAGTTTGCTGTGTATGTCCTGACGTGTACTTGCGGCCTGAGGTACGTTGGGAGTACTCGGCTGGCGGTGCACGTCAGGATTTTACAGCATCTCCGAGCAATTGTAAACAACGACAATGCCTACCCGGTGGCGAGACATTTTAAAAGTGTCCACAATAATAATTTGGAAAGTCTCAGCTACTATGTCCTTACCTCTGTGCCTCGTCCTCGTAGAGGAGGAGACAGAGACAAGTTACTTCGCCAACTGGAATCCAGAATGATATTAGAGCTAGATACCAAGGTCCCGAATGGGTTGAATACCACTGAGGACCTATATCATTTCCTATAAAGTCACTTTATTCTGTATATATTAGCCTTAACGTGACATCTGGTGTTAGTAGGCATTATATATCCTTTTGCCTAAACGCTTATCAGTGGAGTCCGCCTCCCCTCTTAGGTCACCATATTGACTCACCAAACAAAATTAATTATTGTATACACCCCCTTTTCTGTTTTTTAGTAAGTTGACTTACTTTTCCTTCACTTCGCCCCATGTATATATTTCACGTTTGAACTTTGAATTAAATTTACCATTACTATATGTTGGAGTATGATGTATGCACAACTACCATATTCAAAGTGAAACAATATTCAATGATTTTGTTTATTCATGTTTATTTTTGCATGATGTTACTCACTAGATGTTGGGTACACAATCCCATTATTTTTGTTGGGGTAGATATACTATTAGACGTAGGAGAGCTGTTTGGGAAAATAGGGGCTGCCATCATTAGTTTGATGTCCCCGAAGCAAGCACATTCAGGTGGGGTTGCCATCACTATATAATGATGTCCCCACCTATACACAAACAGGGCAGGAATTGTTTGATTTTAATGTATATTTTTGTATATATTTGTACAGTATTTATTGAGTATTAAGATATCATCCACTGAACATAGTATCTCCAACACAGATGTACATATGAGATATGGTCGTTTGTATATAGAGTAAATAGACGACAATTGTATGTACATATATGAGTGACATTTATTTTTATGGGTATATATTTATTCCTACATAGATATTAATTATTAATTGTGTCAACATATTGAGTTAAAGTTTGGTTAGTATGTGACGCAATAATGGTATTGTCCTTATTCAATCTATTCCTTTACTGTCGGTATACATAAATGATAGAATTTTTTACTATTTTTTGCCCTTGAAAACCTTTAGAAATACGTGACATTTAGCATTTATGCGGCCAGAATTTGTGTCACTGTTATATTTTGAATTCATTCAGATATTAATTTCTTTTTGTGTCAGGCAATGTTAAGCCACGTTAACATTATGTGTCTTTGTTTCCCCCTTTTCCCGAACATTTGCCAAAATACATGTAATGATAGTATGTCTTCCATGTTTATAGGTGTCACATGGTATGCACACGCAGTTTAAAAGTTCAGGTGTGAGGGGTTTTTAAATTGACTGTGATCAAGGGCACCCCGCCCGAAACGCGTCAGTTTTCTTTCTCTGTTAAGCGTTGCTTAATAAAAACCTTTGCCTGGATACTGGATTCGTGGAGTTGTCTGCTTTCCTGGGGACCCGGGACGGCAGTTTTGCTTCTTCTTGTTTTCGAGATATATATATATATATATGTATGTATATATATATATATATATATATATATATGTGTATATGTGTATATATGTATATATGTATATATGTATATATGTATATATGTATATATATTCTGTTTTCGATTTCCGCCCAAAATTTATTGTTCATAATTGTACATGCTGTGAAGCGCTCTGATACCCTTGGGTCCAGTTAGCGCTATACAAAACTTCAATAAATAAAATAAATAAAAAAGATGTGACGTGGTCTTCGGTTATAACAGAGAGATAATGCATACCTAGGGACAAACAAATCCCCACAACGAGACTAGGGCATGCTTTTATTACTGTTTGGTCGCCCATGCAAATAACGATTGAAGTCTTGAAAAAGTTTCTATAAAACGAAAAACTTGTCGGCTGCCATTTCAATGCTTGATAGGAGGATTGTTACATCAAGCTGTTTAATCCTGATCATATTGTTACTGCTGTTTAACTTTATAATTCAAGATTCTGGCATATTTTCTTTTAAAATTGATACGGCAAGAACAATATTGATGTCCTGCTGGTACTTTGAATTGACTTACGCAAATAACTGTATGAATCAACATATAATTAAAAAGGAGTGCCAATGTTTATTTCTGTTTAATATCTAAAATATAGTTACACATGAATTGCTAAAAACATGGCTAAAACATACTTCTAAAAATGCATTTAAAACTATTGCGATGCATAAAATGCAACGGTGCTGTACATTTTAAAGCAATGTTACATTCTAAGCATATGTTGACTATAAATGCTAAATGAATGAACATGAGTATAAACATTATGAAATGGCTCGGAAATACAGAAGAAAAGGTCCGAAACCATTTCATGTCAGGTTTCATAAATCAATGATTCTTGACATGGTGACATATTGTCTCTGGAAGTTTTTCAAAGAATTTTGTTCTCTATGAATAGTTCTACTATAAGCAGATTACGGTAGCAGAAGAATTCAAATTTAGAAAAAAAAAGTTATCATAGGAAAAAAGTTCCAAAGTTAGATCCTGTTTTGAAAAATGAAGGCCAAATTCAGAGTTTCTCGGTACACTGTGTGCTAAATCAAAAGTGAGTGTGTGGGGCTTGGAGAAAACATGAAATCTTATATTTCTGTAGACAAAAATTCATCTACCGTAGTAGGTAAAAGTTGGAATACCTCGTTTAAAATATTAACCGCATATAGATGCGAACCATCGCCTTCGGCATTGGGAGCATCAGCAATGTTCATTTCTGATGTTACCTGCGTGCCCGTTGTTTCCTCTCGTACCTCAGCAGTAGCAATTTGCGTCTGTGTGCAAATTAACTTTTTGTAAGAGTTTCCCAAATATGATTGCTGAGACAGAAAGGTCTGGGGCATACAAGTACTTAGAGATTGAAAGCCAATATTCAATGAATGCCGTCCTCAGGAATTGTAGCCGCTGGGGACAACACACAGCATGGGCCGTTACCGGGTCCAGCACCATAATGATATCCGTTGGCATGACTGATGGGAGTGTTAGACCGATGTCTAGCACGCATTCTTTACTGCAAAGCAGGCAGCATAGAACAGGTAAGATGCAATCGTGCCAGATTGGTCTGAGTGACAGAAACCATGTGGTATTTAATTCTGGTAGACGAGGTATACCTCAAATTTGGACGATGCGCTCATGACACTTCATCTCCATTAGAGCTTTCTCTATGGTGCTTTGAGTGACGCCGGTGATTTGGCTTGCCATATCGGAGCAATAGGAATAAAACAGAATCCCTGCAACGAGTGCTAAAAGTAGCAGCAGTCTGCCAAACACAGTGCACGAAGTAGGGAACTATTCGGAGGACTGCTTGAAAAGGTGCTAACCGTCCTGAACACACTTTCTTAAATACATGTACAATACCGCTCGTATCAGACATGTTTAAGATATGCCCTAGCTTTTCTGAGAAATGTATAGGGGCAGTTTGTATTCAAAAGGGCATGTATCTCGGCTGTCCTTGCGACTTGTAGATCATAGATTTTTTTGGCCGAAGTCAGAGGCTCGGTTTGTTGCAAAAGAATGGCTTTCATTCTGCTTAGAGTATCAATTCATATAGAAGAGATGTTCAGTGATGGCCATAGTGGCTACTCCCTGGCTGTCTCTATTTGGGGGAACAAGACTTGCATACAGCAAGTGACCCTGGATGTAACCGGTACTAGATATAGGATGCCTGGCAACATGCCACAGCAGCTGTAATCATTCAACATGAGGTAACTTCCATTCGAAAATGGTCTAAAAATTGGACTAATCACTGCAGCTGGTGAACCTTGCAGGTGACAGGATACGCTTGCAGTGGAACCGTTACAGGCCCCATGTAAATTGATACCCTGACATAGGAGAGAACCGCTTAGTGCGTTTTCACAGTTTGTACAGCTAAGAAACACTTCACGCCCCCACTCCAACATCTGTGTGTGTAAGGTAAATCACAGGATGTCTTGATGTAATCTTTACCCAACCTTTCATATCTGCCTGCTGGTATATGTTTTATGAACAAGGGGGTTAAACCCATATGTAGTCACTGGGACCTGGGTTAGATAGATACTGAGAGGAAGGGGTCCCAGTGTATCAAGGAAATAGTTACAAACAATTTAAATAGAATTAATCAACAACAAATGTTTTGATCCACACAGTTTAATTCACAGTGGGATAAAGTCCTAGTGACTGTTTGTTTTTATTGTGGCAACCTCACGCCAACATTTTGTATATACACTGTACCTTGTGCTGTATGCCTTTCTCCGAATAATATCACTATGCGATATGCAAGTTGTTGCTACTTCCTTGATAGCGTGAATAAGTGCCTAAAAGATTGATTTTACTGTCACTTAATCCCACCACTTCACGATCTCCTCACTATCACGTTCCTTCTTCCTCCTCGGGGCACTGTATGACGTTAAATACAGTTGATTGTTTTCTATATGATGTATATTAGATATACTTTATCCCACTGTGAATTAAACTGTGTGGATCAAAACATTTGTTGTTGGGTATATGTTTTAGGCAATACTGAAAATGGAAAGTAGAGTAATTTTACCACGTATGATCCACTCAATAGCTGGTTTTACTGCCACTGTGAATGGTAATTTTTCCAGTTTTTCAATGCTCAGCACCGTATAGTCTGCTGTGTGCCAGTTTGACCTGTTTATCAATGAGATTGAAATCTGAAAACAGTGACGTTGTGTTGATTAAATGCCAAGGCACATAGCATGCATGCAAGTTATGTAGCTTCCAGCCTAATAGCATGATTGAACGTAATTGAGACTGACCATGTTGCAACATGACCAAATCTTGTTCCATAATGTCTATGGCAGAAGATACAATGTTGTCCAATGAATATATCCTGGATGACAGAGTCGTTAACCCATTGTCGACTACAGCAAGAGTTTGCTCTAAATTATTACGATCAATTTCTTGTATTCTTTCTGCAGTTCTTGCTTGGGTAACCTTCCATATTTCATTATAAGCAGCGTAGATACCGGAATGTATGAAACATTTTTAACGCGGTTTTCTTGGTCGTACCTAGAATTCCATATGGTCTCCACCTTCTTTAAGTAAAGATAAGTGTTGTTTCACATCCTCTGGTGTAGCTTTCTGTAGTCAATCAAAGCATAGTTTCCCTACACTGTATTTTGTTACTACCCCTGGATGCTGTCTTTGAACATATCGCGGGTCTGGCCTATTGATATTGAAACCCTGTGTTTTGTTCAGGAATTGATCTTGACAGTTTCCCCATTCAGGATCTGATCTGTTGCGATGCAAAATAGTATGTGTCGACCTCCCCCTGTGTAGTACTATTAGTTGCATGTGCAGGTATGGACGGAATGTTCATGTCATTGATCTTCGCCATCCCAAGGCAAGACGTTTGTTGGACAGTGTCATTCAAAAACATAATTTGCTCAGGGATGATACAGGCTTTAAACAAAGCTTCTACCCACTGCACTTGCCAATCTTTTGTACCCCAGATTGATTTTGTCAATGTTGTCTTTTCAAAAGTCGAAACCCTGTCTAGAAATTTGGGAAATAAAGGCTGCAGAATAAATCTGTTTTGTATTTCTTAACATACTTTTAATTTCTGTTTTGTTCACATTTTTAATGAAAAACGTTTCTGGATTGGATATGTTTAGGCTTTCCTGTTTTCAGTTTCTATTTTTGGTAAATACTGGTGGGTTTCTTCGGTGTTTTCAATACCTTAAAAACAGTGGTTATCAGTGGTTACACATTTTCGTGCCATTATAAACAATAGAAACACTGTTTTTCCAGTGTTTTTGGAATGTTTTGCTTTTAATGATTGCTTGCTTTCTGCACTGATAGTGCATGTGTTTAGACAGCGTGTGTACACGGTATATGCTGTCCAAATACATTTGTACCAAACGTATTGTAGTACACCATACAATACTTCTTTCCGAGTCTGTGGTCATGCAGGGTCGCTCTTTCCTTCTGATGTAAACGTTTATCTGTGAAAAGGCCTTCTCATCATTGGCACTTGGGCAAAAGCAGCAGCACACAATTTGCTAACTCTGGCCAATGACATTGCTTTCCATGTCAGTACTGGTGCACCTGAAGATTGTGATTCTCTAGGACATGTTCTGCATCATTTGCGTTGAATTGGGCACAGTTATTGAAGCAGTCAAAAATGAAGTCGTACTTTTCAAAGTCTGGAGAAAATTTAGAAGGGATCTAGAATTTGTGCAGAGTACCTCGGTGGGGCTTCATTAACTTCAAATGCCATAGTTGGTGAAGGGACATTGCTATGACCTCATTGCAAGCCATTTTCCATAGAAAGTAAAATAACATTTCCTGGATTGCTCCTCAACATTTCTTCGCTTACCAGGTAGCAAGAATTCTAACATGCAGCATGTTGCAGTGCCAAACTCACTAAAAGTGTTGCCCAGGCTACTCTCAAGGAGATGTTTCAGATCTACACCAATTTTGCTGAACACTTGGTAGACAAGGATGTTTTCAGACTCTAGTATTTTGATTATGGCCATTAAATCAGTCATGTTTTCCTGTAAAAACCTAACCATGAAGTGGACTGTACTTTTCTCACATCACTATCAATGAGTGACCTAAGATCATCACATTTCTTGCCATTAACATTATTACTAAGCACAAACACTGTAGAAGGTCACCACATGGATACTATAACATTCAAAGCCTATAGAACTGAGAACCACCTGCTAAATGAAACGGTTAAGATAACTTTCTTTGATGCCACATATAGCACAAAATGAGAAATATTTGCATTTTAGTTCCTGGGCATACCTAAACTGTGCACCAGAATGGACTACAACGTGAATGGCATTCTTCATTAACTCTGAAGATTGTAAAGATGCTTTCAGCATACCATCTAGCAAGTGAAAAGGATCTCTTACAGGGAAGCACTTCAGCTCAGGTATCGATTTTGACAGGTAATCATACAACTTTTTCATGTATGTGGCTGAATTACTGCAAATACAAACAATATCTCTCCAATCTTTATTGAACTTGGTAGGAACTTTTATGCAGCAGCATTCCAAGTGACACTGCGTTACATGTTTGCCACACGTCTGGTGTCATGTTTTCACCACTATCTCAAATGCTTTGTGACAACACTCTTTTCACATATACCTGTCACTACACTTTGCATTGAACATTTAAATCCTGGAGTGTTTGACAATTTATCTACCATCAATATCAAAGGATCAAAGGATTTCACACAGTCTCTATCTGTGGGTAAATGTGATGGTCTATATTGGGAAAGATTCTTATAAAACCAGCCATTTTACCTATCAGTGAAATCAAATGTAGCAGATTATCTACAGTTTATATAAAATAACTGAATAAGACCTAAAACATGCTTCTAAACACTTTATCTTTAGACCAAAGAACACAAAACAGAAAAAAGCAGATGGAAGAAGAAACAATATTTTAGCGGCGTCCCTAAACAACAAAACGCATGCAGAATAATGTTAGCCCAGTCGTTATTGCTGCTGCCTTGTATAAAAAAGTTACATTGTATTAGCCCCTTCAGGAAGAAATAAAAATGAATCTTTCACTCATCTTTTCCTTTCTTTGAATGGCACTTAGTTTGTAGTTGTGAAGGTGTTTTTTCAGTGTTTATATGTTTACACTGGTGATGGCTATTTTCCTTTCAGTTGGGTTTTATCAGTTATTATAGGTTTAAACCTAAAACCAGATGGCCTAGATATGTTGAACCCTGAAAAATATGGAAATTTCTTTGCAAACGTTTTTGAGCTACCCTTTGGAGGTGTAGGACAATGTTCCTATTGGTTATACCTAAATCCATTTCTAGGTGATGCAGTTTTATGAAGTGATGACCATGATGGTTGTAATAATAAAGCTGTTCATTGTCTGATGAACCCTCTAAATATTCATGATTTGAGAATGCTGCAGACATTTCTAGATGAGACATGTTTTTAACAGTCTCGAAGTCCCAATCTTCAGAAAAGGTACTAGAGGTAAAAATTCTCTTAATGAAATTATAAATAAGTGTGGAATCTTCAAAAGTTCAGACGGGCCAAAAATGTCAAATTCAGTTTTGTCACAAACTATACCATCTTGTATAGGAACGGCTGTGATATTCGCTGATAACAACTCTCTTGCTTCACAATGGGATGATTTGTGTGGCTGCAGAAGCAAGTTCACTATTTTACTTGCTGTGTCCATTTGAATGTATTTTCCATTTATCAGAATACCCATAGTCATTACCAGAGCTAGCCAAAGTAGAAAGAAAAATATTCCCAAAACAATCCGTACTTCAATCCATGGTGAAACCAGATAAGCCTTTTTCAGGAGATGAAACAAATCTGTTGCTTGTACTTTGAAAGTTCTATGTGCTGGCGTAGTTTCAGGTTTACTGGGATCTTCAGAAAACGTATCAAAGATAATGAAATAGCCAGAGGCAGTTCTGTCAATGGTTGGAATTGCATCAGGATTCGTTGAAATCTCTGGACCCAATTGATCACTTGCTACTTCGTTGTAGACAGGTGTATCAGGATGAACTGTTATTTGGGTCTCAAGAGGAATAATTTCCATAGCAGTGTTGCTTAATCCTTCATTTCTCACTGTAGAATCTTCAAAGGTGATTAGTCTCTCAGTTTGAACCTCTTGGATAGTAGCTAGAGGAGTGCATCTGCTACATTGTAGGAGTCCACTTGACCTACTGTGGTTTGATCAGGTCGATGGACACAAATCTTTTCTCCTTTTTACCAGCAGGGGGTGGCAGAAGTACTGTTCTTGATCCGTGGATTGGTAGGACAGGTACTTATTGTCTGTAAGAAGGCCCAAATTCCTTCTTGTCCATGATCTTCTTTCTGACTAGATTCCCAAGCTTTGGGATCCAGACAGGCGTTGCTGGGACTGTTTTTTCCCCAGTGGTGTTTGGCTTCGGGAACATGTTGCTTTGTTTCGATCTTAGTTCATTTAAGTCCTGTAAAACAGCCAAACGATCCTTGATATCAAATTGATTTATTGGTTATTTTCCACCACTGTGCCTTTCATGTCAAGGTCCGGTAACAACATTCTAGTTCTATATAGGACCTCATACAGAGTGATACCCCCTAGAGAACTTCTTGGAAAATTATTTAATGAGCGTTGGACCCCATAAAGATGTTTGACCCACACATCACCCGGACCTAATACCCTAGCTGTTATAGATTGCTTTATGTCCCGGTTTTTTCTTTCCACAACAGAATTTCCCTCAGGCTAGAATGGAGAAGAATACCGCAATGCTACACCCAAACTGGCCATTGCTTCTTTGTAAGCTCAAGAGCTAAACGTGGGGCCTGGTCAGTGTAGTGTGCCTATTGCGTATGTGCCGATAAAGACTTGCAAATCTTTTATAGCAGTTCGAGTGTCAGCCAAGCGCTGAGGCCACACCCATAGGAACCTTGAACACAAATCCACTGCGACCGTGATATATTTATAGTTACCATCCCTTTGTAAGGGACCGCAGTGGTCCAGGTAAACACAAGCTAATGGTTTATCTGACATTAACAGGGGTGTCTGTGCAGGACGTTTCACTGTAGAGACTTTCATCTTCTGGCATATTTCACAGTCCAAAACATAGTTTCTGGCCTGTTTTCTAATGCCGGGCCACCAGTATCTCTGTTTTAATAACGACACTGTGGCGGAAACACCTGCATGAGCAGAGGCGATCCCTTCATGTGCTGTTCGATTAGTCCTAATCTATGTTCCATGTTTGGAATTACCCTATCCTCCACTCCAGGCATTCGAGCAAACTGAACAATATTCACATCAATTGTACACGAGTATTTGAGTGGAAACTTTTTAGGTAATGCTGCACCTCTGCCTTTGCTTGAAGCATTGACGGCCAGTATTATTTCACTGTCTATTTTCATTTTTGAATGAGTGATTGCAGCTATGGAAGCCGTTTGCACAGCCCCCTTCGCAGCTTCATCAGCCAATGAATTCCCTTCAACGTGAACGCCATCACGTTGATGACTCCGCGTGTGTATCACTTGAGTGTTTTGCAGTCCGTCTTGCAACTGAACTACTTGTTCCCTAAGCGTTTTAAGCTTGATTATGCCAACTTTTGCATCTTTGAAACCATTTTGAAGCCTATTCTGTAAATATTAATTCTAAGCTTGAACACAGTAAAAGGAATCGCACACTATGAGTGTGGGGAATTTGCTATACAAATTTTCAAGTGTAATTTTGAATGCTTGTAGTTTAGCTCGGTGAGCTGTAAAATCTCCTAGAGATTGTGTTTTTGTGACCATTGGTCTGAATTTTCCATCGAGCATACGACCTTTAACGATCGCGCATGCTGCACTATAAGCTTCTTTACTCCCCGTGGCAGGTTGTGCAGATCCGTCAGTATAAATTATAATTTCATACTGGTCAAGAGAGAGAATCTCAGTAGGCAGAGGACTTTAGTGTTCGTATTGCAGGAATTGTTGTGTTTTCAAATAAGGATCAAAAACCTATTCAATATCCGGTGCAGCAAGAGAATTACTCTACTAGAGGGAAAAGCCTACCCTAATAAATTGAACAGTGGCCCAAGACGGGTCCCAACAGGATAAGTAACCCACAACATGGAGCTCACCTGAGGGTCATAGAGAGGTCACACGGTACACAGAAGGTATTATAGAAACGTATAAAAATCTTTATTTTCTTTTTTCCAGGTCGCTTGACTGCTGCGAGCACCGGTTACCGCCGAGAGGAACCCCGTATACGCTGATCGATTGTCTGTTACGAGAGCACATGTGGGATAGCCCGCGGAACCGCCGTCTTGGACGGTCATGAAGGGAGCAGAATCAGAGGTGCCTACAATGTGTTGGTGAAATAGGGACGGGTCTTCTCGCTGAGTCTGAAGTACAGATCGGAAACTTGATATTTTAAACGTGGCTACATTGACTCTTTCAGAGCGGGCGCTACCGGACCAATACTGTGTAACCTGTTATTGCCTTCGAGAGTGTTTTTGTCTCATCCTCTAAGACTGTGGAAACTAACAAGTTTGACAAAATAGGACGAGAGATCGAATACGGACTATTTTGGTTTAGGTGTTGTGTCCCCTACTACCTCGACGTGAGAGCCCTGATGAAGGTGCACCTGTTTATCTAGGCTGAGCACCGAAACGCGAGTTGGCTTTACGTGTGTTCTGGATCCTGTGTCTAACAACTTGGCAACTGGCCACGAAGATCTTCCAGGATCCCATTTTATTTATTGTGTCACTCTGGGGATTACGTTGAGGAATGTGTTATCTTTTTTGTTGAATGTCTGGATGTGAATGAAAGATATGAGAGGATGTGGTGCTTGTGAGGTGTTGTGGGGTGACGATGTTGAATATATATAATATTTATTAGAATATGGTTTAAAACTTTATTAATCAATGTATCAGAACATTACACTCTTTTCAATAAGTTGGTTTTGATGATATAGAAAAAATATGAAAAAAAGAAAATAAAGATTTTTATACGTTTCTATAATACTTTCTGTGTACCGTGTGACCTCTCTATGACCCTCAGGTGAGCTCCATGTTGTGGGTTACTTATCCTGTTGGGACCCGTCTTGGGCCACTGTTCAATTTATTAGGGTAGGCTTTTCCCTCTAGTAGAGTACTTTTCCCCCTGACGTCTGCCCGTATCGCTTACAGGGGGCCCCTTTTGTGTATTGGCAGCAAGAGAATTAACCCATTGTATCCATCTTGGATGTAACGCTTTTGCATTCGGAATGCTCGCTTTTGTAACTGCCTCTAAGGCTGGTACTTGGGTTACGACCATAATGCGTTTCCCCTGTGCTAGGGCTCTTTCTTTTGCTACAGCGGTTTGAACTGCTGTCAGAATTTTTTCTGTTGATGTAAATTTCATTTTTGCTTGTGTGTACAAATGTGATTTGTATGCAATTGGTACCTTTTCACCTTTGTTAAAAGTTAAGTAGGTGAATCCGCATTGACCCGGAATGATTCGGATCACTAATTTGCATACGTTTACACTTGTTGGTAAGTGATTTGTTGCTAACATGTCAGCTTGAAGTGAACGCAGGATATCTGTGTGTCCCTATGTCCAATTTATGATTTTAAAATCAGGTTTGATTAATTCGTAGAGAGGTTTAACCCTTTCTGCGTAATTTAGAATACGTTTTTCCAAAATTCAGGAAACCTAGAATCGACTAAGTTTTTCATCGTTTTTGGAGGTTGGAGCAGCGCACATTTTTCGAAAAAGTTGGCTGCCAGGCTTTTGCCTTCACTTGATAGCTCATATCCTAAGAAAAGGACATTGAGGTGGGCAATTCTTGATTTCTTGAAATTTAATTTGTAGCCCTCAGAGGCGAAGCCCAGTATAATGGTATTCACTCTGTTCAAGTGCCTATCCAGGTCATCTTCTGTAGGATAGATAGCAGAGACATATGAAAATGCCTCGTCATCAAAAAATTGTAGTAACTCTGTTACTCTTGCTGAAAATGACCCTGGGCTTTTCTTGAACCCTTGTGGGAGTTGACAAAAGTGACGCTGGGTCCCCATTATTGAGAAAGCTGTCAAATACCTACTTTCAGGTGCTATTTTTTGACAAGGTTATTCAGTAATGCTGTACTATGTGCATATTGCGTTGATGTTTTAAAACATGAGTTTAGGTGTCTGTAATCCAAAACTAGACGATATGTATTGTCTGGTTTGGAAAAAGGAAACAAAGGATTGTTCATTGATGAGGTGCATGTTTCAATCACCCCTTGGTATTCAAGTTGATCTAAAATTTCCCTGACCTGTTTTTTAGTTTCTTGCTTAATTGGGTACTGCCTTTGTGCAGTTGGTTGATTTTTTTAATTGGATCTTATGGTGAGGTGAGTACTTATCCCATCCTACATGATTTTTATATAATGTGGGGGCTTGGGCAACTGCCCATTTCTTGGCATAAGTATATTTTAAATGTACTGGAACATGTTTGGAGAAGGCTGGCATAATGATGTCTTTGCCATGTGTGCACTCCCTGACAAATTCTCGTGGCCAGTCTTGTTCTGCTAGAAGTATATCATAACCCTTTGATAGGTGCTCCCAAAAGAGTGCTTTCACTTTTCTTGGTATGTCTTCCTCCATCCAGAGTGTTCTTTCATATAACCTATGTGGAGAACAAACTCTGGTGTCTACAGTCTCTACTTGAATGTCTTCATTCAATTACACTGTCTCCAGAAGTTCCTTCAGGTTCTGGCGAGCTATTGTTACTTCTGCTGCACTGTCCAGTATTGTCAGAGCTCATTCTCCGTTCTTGAGTTGTGTTCTCAGAGTTCTCGGCATGTCTGATTTTCAGACCTGCTTCCTTCTTGGTAAATTGAGGTTTTGGTTTGTTTTTCTGAACGTGGAGATCGTCTTTGGACTTCATGCGTTCTTTATTTTGATCAGACCATCCTCTTCTTTCAGATGTCTGTGACAATATCTGAAAGGTACTTGAGGAACATGTATCAGTGTCTTGATACCTATCCAGTTTTCTCAAATTATCCCTATTCCTGAGGTTATACCTCCTTTCAGAGGGCTCCTTTTGAGGAGACCTTCCTCAGGATTGAAAACGTACTCTTTTGAATGTTGTTTGCTATTTTCCCACTTTTTAGAAGATGTAGGACTGTTTTTATTAGTCTTTTTCATGACCTTCAGACAGTTGTGTTTTAACTGTGTAGCTCTATTAATTCTTGTATTTGATTAAGTAGTTCCTCCTCTGACATTGCTTCAATCTCTGGATGAAGTGTGTAACCAGCTAAATTTGGTCATGTTGCTCCTGGTCTACCTAGTGGACCAAGCCACGTAATGTGATTAAAATGTTTTATGGCACCTTTAAACTAGAGGGCATGCTCCTGGTATGTGAGAGGAATTTCAACATCCTCAAAAGGAATATATTCCTCAGGTGGATCATCTGCTTCGTAGAAGTGAAACACCTGTGTTACTGGATGTGATTCTGGGAATACTATCCATGAGTAGAATACTTCTGTCTGATAAGATTCATGTGCCTCTGTCACAAAAACTGCTCTACCTCTCGGTGTTAGGCCATGTTTTATAAGTTTTAGAGTGATGGCTCTCCTTAAATTTGGAGGGATGATTACAGAATCCTCATCGGTTTCATCAAAACCTGTAAAATTAAAAGCTGCTACGACTGGGTCTATCACAAACCAGGGGGAACCCGGTAAGCCAATGGCATCTGGGTAAGTAACATATTATTCAAAACAAGCGATGCCTTAGGTCTAATTAAAACAAACTATTTTTGAAAGAGCAATATAAATTATCTCCTCCTACATGAAACAAATCATATTCTCAAAACAAATTCTACCTCATTTATACACCTCCATACCCAATCCAGAACATAACACAAATTTCTAACTGGGATTTTATTTTTCAATTAGAAACATTTACCACAAACGTTTGTTGATTTACAAACCAATATTTAGATACAATGACAAACCAAACATATATATATTCACACATTACTTTTTACACATATATATATATACACATATATTAACTTTTTAATATCTTTTTCATCAGGACATGGGCTAATGATAATCCGTCTACGAAATTAAGAAATCATATATAACTACACACACTCAAATCATTGAACAAGCTCAGAGACTAAGGATATATACATATTTACATATTTTACATTTTATACATATGTTTTACTTGGAGTGGTCAGACGTTAACCCAAGAAAAGAAATCAACTTAGACGAGGCACCCTGATGTGAGAACACTAAGGCCAAACAGCATGCCAACTAGTTAGCACTAGCTATATCGCACCTTCCACTGAATGTTTTATCAAAGCAAGTAATAAAGAAAAGTACCAATGTGTCAAGAAGAAACCTCCACCTTCATTTATTGTATATGATACAAACTGTATATGCCTTTAAACAGGACGCTCTATTACCGTAGTTTGTGTACTCCAACCGATTTGTCAAAAATCGAAGAACTTTCCCAGATGTACTGATAAGTAGCTGTAAACACCAGGAAACGCAACATATAGGTATTAATCTCTCCATTAGTAAGTATTGGTTTAAAAAACCCATCATATTCAGTTACCGCTTACCGAACAAGAATTTTGGCTCCTATTGTCAAAATTATTTATAAAGTCCAACAAGCCTCTAGGGGTATTCAGTTGGCCGCTCTCTCTGTTGAGAATATAATGACATTCATAAGTATTCATCCTCCAGTAAGGTACACAAACATCAAACCAAGTGAACGTATTATCTATGCTTAAAAACGGGTTTCTTACCTAGTAAAAGCGGACAGAACTGGAGTAGGATTCACCGGAGCAACTTAAATGCTTTTTCTTTTATCGCGGGTATCTAAATGGCAATAAAGGGTAATATAACTAGGGTCATTAACTCTCACTCCTCACGCTAATTCACTGCGTACTTCTGGATAATTACTTACTTTAGCTGCAAAGTAGCGCTCGTTCGCTGTGGTGTTCAGTCGCACGCCATATTAGATCTGTGGCGTCTGAACGATGGTCACGTGGTACGGAAATACAATCCCACTGACCCCGACACAAACAACAGACTACTCCTCAAAGTGCCACGGACTAAACAAACTGCGACAGAAGACCAGTACCTCACGGTTTATATTCGCTAGTTATAGCGCGTGTATCTCGGTAACGTTTATAAATATACTACAAAATATTACACAGCGCCACCAAAGAAAAAGAAAAGAATATTAGAAATGTGAATTAGGTCAGCCGCAGCTCCACAGTTGCTGGTCTTTGTGCCGTTTTCTGACATTGTTTAATGAAAAATGCAGAGCAAGTTTCAAGGGAACAAAGATAAGGTGCACAATATTTTTGGAATACTGTATCCTTCAACGTTGAACAAACCAAACCGCTAATACATAGGATTCTCGCCCTACTCAGCTAAGGTGGATATTATCTCTACCCACTCCAGACGTCTTATGGAGTTTTATGAGTAGAGGTCTCTGAGAAAAGGAAGACTGATTACTTCAGTATCTAGCATTAAATTAGTGCCTTACACTTTCATCTGTAGCCCTTTTCCCCATTTTTCCCCCAAAAAACAAAATGTAGCTGTATTTTATCTAATTTCTGGGTCCCTTCCAGGGGAATGCACAAACCCTGGGTACCTTTGGAATCACCATTAAGTTGGAAAAAAAGATCCAAATTTGGCATGATTAGCTTATGTGGCCAAAAAGTTACAGGGGCCTAAGCACGAACTACCCCAAATAGCCAAAAAAAGGCTTAGCACAGAGGTGGAAGAGGCCTAGCAGCGAAGGGGTTAAATCTCTTTGGGAGGCTAGGCTTCCCATTGTGATACTCTATTTATACAGTTTAATATTCTAACTTGTAATAAAACCCAGTGAATTGGCTACCGATTCCTGGTCATCATTGTGTAGCCAAGTGGCTGCACTGTTAATTAATTGATCGTTATCAGAAATGCTAACTCTCTTTTCCCTCAGTGGGACAGTTAAAGGTCTATCTTAGGACCTAGTTGGCAAGAAAGTAAAGCATAAATTAAATGATTCAGACGAGAAATACATTTGAAGTCAAAAAATAATTATACGGCCCACAAGATTGAATCTGCTGGATCAGCTCTCAACTCAGGCTATCAGTGGGGGGGGGGGGGGTGGGGGGGGGGGGTAATCCATCTTTTCTATGGGGACAGGACCTATTGACCTATTGAAATTTGAGTGTAAGACCCATTCTCCCAGAATGCAGAAGTGTGTAGATGGGTACTCGTAATTACAATTCCCTGAGGGAGAGAGGCAAACTCTATTTTATTTATCAAAACTTATTCCAATCGTACACTCTAATTGTACAAGGGTGCTACCCTACTATGGTGTGTTGGCTTCACACTCCTTAATCTAAATGAGCCACAACAGGAGTTACCCTGCTCGTAGTGTGCACTGTACCTGTTGAACGTCTAGTTCAAAATAATGTCAAACATTTTTTACTAATTTCATAACCAAAAACCAAAAATAATCATAATATACACATAACTCTATACAATATATTTTCTTTAGCCAAAGTCTTTTTTACTCTTTTCAGTTGTATAATTCATTAATATGTTGTGTCATCACATTTAATGTATATTACATTTGTTGTACAGAAATGCTTTCATCATCCAAAAATCTTATGCTTAATATTTCTTAAATACATCCATAGTTGATGTTGAACCACAATTTGACGCTGGCCCAATGCATTTCGGAACGCGTGTTCCTTCTTCAGAGGCAATTTTCTGCAAATGAAAATGTTCACATTACTTTACTGTATACACTAATAATGATCTTTTATGTGCCTGAATCCAGGGGGTCACCATGTGCCAAGCAACCTTATGCACAAAACCAATTGTGCTAAAAAACACAATACATTGAATTAATATAGTTTAAACGAGAATAGTAATGTTATGTATCCGCTTCGTGCTACCTTATATGCCATCAACATGTGCGTGCTAAAAAATAGTGATTTGTAAAATTCACCACGTTTGTAGCTATTATCCAACTCACGTAAATGTCTAATACGTCTTGCTTATGACCTTTTTGCACCTGGGACCATACTTAAAGCATGTAACCTGTAAGTACACGATGATCACCATTACCATTCTAGTAAATACCCTATTGTTACATGACCCGCTCATGCCTTACTTTCTAAACACTCACCGCAAGAAACTGCAATTTAGTTGACTTGCGTTTTTACTGTTCGCAGACAAATGATATAGAGTTGTGGTGGCTGTAAAACAAGTATCCTATAACAAAAGAACGTGCCTGAACTGATATCCTAATTTAGAAAACAATTGATTTAACAAAGAAGAACATTCATTTCAACTTATACTGTTGCCAATTAATAGCAATTTTATTTATTCAATTTAACATTTTTATTTTTGAAAGATATTTTCACATTTTTTATACAAATACTACACCAAATAACCTATGTAACAAAGATCATTCAGACTCATCAATCATTTCACAGTCATTCAACAGCAAACATCCATATATACACAACTCTGGCAAATTAAGCTTTTGTGAAAATACCAGAACGAAGGGTGAAAGTGAAGGGAAAAAAATTAAAAGAGAATTAAAGAAGAATAAAGAAGGAGACAAAGGTTGCTCAAAAAAATCAATACGTGAGGTACAATGTATTATACATATATACACGTGGAGATAATCACAATCAACTTAATCGGTAAAGCATAATATGTATAAATCAATTAGAACACGAATTTTCTCGATTTTTGGGTTTAGTGGGAGCAACACACTGTCTAAGGGCCAACGCGTTTCGAGTCCCAATCAGAAATTGGAAGGGGGACTCTCATCAGGACCAATAAAGTATCTGAAAAAAGAGAGAAAAATATCTCTGAGTAAAGAAAAATATCTCTGAGTAAAGAAAGAGGTATCCCATATGGTACTCAAGCGTGACCGGCCATTCCCTCAAACAGCTTACCCTACTGGTCTACAAGGCCACTTGAAGGGTGTAGAGTTGTATACAATCTATAACAACGCTGCGGCGGGAGGCGATTTATAATGGAAGAGGTATCTTTCTGGTGGTGGAGACACTGCAAGGTAAGAGGATTGGACATTAGCTGTGAAGGTGATACTAGATGACCTAAGTACATAAAGCACCCGGCACGGTTGCTTACCTAGCTTGCTGGATCAAATTGGGCCCACTGGTGGTTGGTGAATAACTTTTTAGTTTGCCAAAATATTGTAGGGTATCCACCTAAAAAAAGAGGAGGAAATGTCTAGAAGAATATTCACGCTATTCACATTTGGACACAGCTCACATATTTCCAGAAAGTTACCTGCAAACTCAGCGCATGTGCTTGGTCGTTGACCGAGTGCAGGTCAATATTCTAAGCGGCCCACTGGTGGCTGGACGACTAGTGGCATTATTTAACCGCCAAAGATGGTCTCGAAGGTTGAAGAGATTACCTGCTGTGGCAGCTCGTGTACTTAGTAGGGGGCGCTTCATCCGTTGGAATGCTCCTAAAAAGGGAGCATCAGTGTTAGTAACGGAACGCTAAAGAAACGGGGGTTTGCGAAGCACTAAAGCCTCCGTATAATCCTCTTACCTGGTGTTGCTTAATTCTCCGGTCACCCGTCTCGGCGTCTCCGCAGCGCTGATTTCTCACGCATGCGCAGGACCGCTTAATATGTCAAGCTCGCGGGAGATACTATTCTTCCGCGCATGCGCATTGGGGTAAATACCGGGTTTCAAAGCCCGAGTGAAGTGAATGATAGTGTGCATCCTGCTGGCCGCAAAAGGAGACGGGCAGGGGCCACTACTAAGGTTGGGACACAGCGGCGCGGTGAAAGCGGCAAGTGGCATGTGGATTACAGTTTATAAATCTCTGACAGTTCGTTAAGGCCAGTGACGGCCGTATTAAATTTCACGATGAGGAGGGCTTCCCTTTTGGAGAGTCTGGCATCCCAGTCTCCTCCTCGGGGGTCACGCTCAACCTTGGAAATAATCGTCCATTTCAAATCATTGATTTGATGAGACATTCTGTTCCAATGGTTTACCAGTGGAGCTGTCTCTACTCGGTTTCTGAGCCTGGATTTATGTTGAGAAATTCTTTGGCGGACCTCCTGATTGGTCTTGCCAATATACAGGAGTCCGCAGGGGCACATCACACCATACACTACATATCTTGATTTACAGTTACTGTGTGTATTATGTTTCCATGATATGCCCTTGTGCTGACACAAAGAGCCCTCCACAGTGGACTCACAGCACAGGCAGGTACCGCACTTATGATGCCCTGTGATGGGATTCAGGCCCATCATTTGCCTGATGGTAGGAGGTTCATTCTTTGGGATAGCTGCTCTCACCACAACATTGGCTATGCTTTTATCTTTTTTGAACGCGAAAAGAGGGGGTTCAGTCAGTCCTTCATCTAGATTTGTCACAAGATGCCAATTTTGTTTTATCACTTTTTTTAGTTGGTTGGCATTGGGACAGTATGTGGTGACACATACCTGACGTTTGAGTTGAGGTTTGATACGGCGTTCCAAGAGGGTCTCCCTTGGAGTCCACCGGGCTCTTTTCATACAGTTTGACACCAATTTCTTCGGGTAGCCGCGATCACATAGCTTTGTTATTAGATTCTTGGCATGATGTCTGTAGTCTTCATTTGTGGAACAATTTCTTCGAATGCGAAGAAACTGTCCCAGCGGTAAATTCTCTCGCAAGCTCCTTGGGTGATTGCTTGAGAACAAAAGGGCTTTGTTCCGGTCCGTGGGCTTCACAAAAAGAGACGTAGATAGTTTCCCCTCAATTGGAAAGACTTCCACATCCAAAAAGGATATTTTTTCTTTCGATGATGTCATACTGAACTTGATGTCCAGTGTACGTGCGTTTAACCACACGTGAAAACGTTCCAACTCGTCCTCCTCACCTTTCCACACCATGAAAACATCATCTATGAAGCGTAGCCACACTCCGATGTGGTTCTTAAAAGGATTATTGTCATGGATGAAGGCGTCCTCATAGAGTGACATAAAAAGAACGGCCAATTCTGGGGCGAAGGGGCACCCCATCGCTACTCCTTTCACCTGGAAATAAAATTCCTTCCCAAAACAGAAGTAGTTCTTTTTCAGGGCAAACGATGCCAAATCAATCAAAAATTTAGTTGGAACCTGTGTTGGTCTAGTTCTTAAGTCCAGGAAGTGGGTGAGTACTGCCACCGCTTCGTCCTGTGGGATCTGGGTATAGAGTGAAGTGACATCCAGGGTGACCAGGATATCACTATCTTTACAAAACTCAATTGTTTCAAGTTTATTGATAAAATCCGTGGTGTCCTGCAAATATGATTTGACATGGCACATGAACTCCTTGAGGAAAACATCAACGTATTTGGCCACTGGTTCAAGTAATGAATCACATCCAGCCACAATTGGTCTACCCGGGGGTTTGGTGGAATCTTTGTGTACCTTTGGCAAGATATAAAATAAAGGTACTTTTGGATGTTTTTTTTGTAAAAAATCCAATTCTTTAGGGCCTACAAAACCTTGTTCGTGGCCTTCCCTAATGATGGAAAACAATTGGTTCTGGAGGTCAGACGTGGGATCTTTCCCAATCTTTCTGTAACAATCCTGATCATTTAGTTGTCTTAGGACTTCATTGTTATAGCTGGAAGTATCCCATACCACTATCGCACCGCCTTTATCGGCTTGCTTTATGGTGATCATGGGGTCATTCCTTAAGTACATAAGGGCTTTGGTTTGCTCTTTTGTGATGTTATATTTAACATATTTTTTCTGCGTTTCCATTGCGGAAATTGCAGAAAGTACAGTTTTTTCAAACACTAAGATCTCTTTAGGTATCTTATGTCCAGGTGGGCAGAACGTGGATTTATTCCGAAGCCCTGTGATTTCACGGGTTCCGGTAGTGGGGTTACCCGCAAAGAAAGTTAAGAGTTTTAATTTCCGGCAAAACTCGATGAATTCAGTTTTCATACTGGTGAAATCCGTGCGTTTAGAGGGTACAAATGAAAGTCCCTTAGAGAGGACACTCTCTTCAGCTATAGTCAAGATTTTGGGTGAGAGGTTAACAATAGGTGACACTTTTAATTTTGATAGTGTTGTCGCCGGGTTGTCATTTCCCATCTCACTTTCGCCCTCGGGCGAGTTTGACCTCTCCCTAAAAAAGAATTCTGAGCGTTGCTTTGTTGCTGTTGATTCTGGTTCCATTTGCGGTTTCTATTCGGTCTACTGTTTTGAGTATTACCACTATTGTCACTATCGCCACCAGATGACGAGGTGTCAGAAAAGGTGATAAACTGATTTCGTGATCTGCCACGATTCCCTGATAGATAACGCCTTGAGTCTGGTTTAGTGTAAAAATCAGTTTGTAAGAACGGATATACGTTCTCAAGAGAAAAGTTCTTTTTGTCTTTCTCGAATTGATTTGTTTTTTGCGTTACACTATAATCTTTGAATTCCTGTATTTCCTTTGCTACTTTGTCTATCAAAGCCTTAGCGTCAACTGTCGCAGGATTGCTACTTATCTCGGATTCCAATTTAGCTATCTGCTCTAGCTCTTCTCTTGAAATTCTGACAGCTGTTTCAACAGTCAGGACCATAAGGTCCCTACTGCACTTTGTCTCTATCTGACTAAAACCTTTTTTAAAAAGGGGGTCTTCAGTAAAAATAACTGGGATATTTTTAATTTGGAGACCACCCGGGATCGTACCTTCTCGTAAATGCTGGAGAAGGAAATGACCATGTAGGTCAGTTCTTATTTGTTTTTTTCTCAACCTAAGTAACTTGTCCGTCTCATTTTGCGAAGTGGCCGAGACACTGAGGGAAACTGAGGAGAATAATGGGGGGTCACTCAAGAGATTTCTTATATGTTCTTCCGAAAAAGCAAGGGTATCTTTCTCAGCCATAAGGGACTGAAAATTGACTAGAAATAAGAAAATTACAACAATGATAAAGTGTGCGTTTGTATCTGGGCAATAGTATCAAAGTATATCTACAACCCTACAGTACGACAAGAGCTAGATTCTTGTCAGCTACACAGTATTTATAGATAACAACACAACCTTCGCGAGAGGGTTCCCGCTAGAATCTATGTAAACAATAAAGAGTCGGCTCTAATCAGTTAGGCTGAGCACCTATAACCTATAACAAAAGAACGTGCCTGAACTGATATCCTAATTTAGAAAACAATTGATTTAACAAAGAAGAAAATTCATTTCAACTTATACTGTTGCCAATTAATAGCAATTTTATTTATTCAATTTAACATTTTTATTTTTGAAAGATATTTTCACATTTTTTATACAAATACTACACCAAATAACCTATGTAACAAAGATCATTCAGACTCATCAATCATTTCACAGTCATTCAACAGCAAACATCCATATATACACAACTCTGGCAAATTAAGCTTTTGTGAAAATACCAGAACGAAGGGTGAAAGTGAAGGGAAAAAAATTAAAAGAGAATTAAAGAAGAATAAAGAAGGAGACAAAGGTTGCTCGAAAAAATCAATACGTGAGGTACAATGTATTATACATATATACACGTGGAGATAATCACAATCAACTTAATCGGTAAAGCATAATATGTATAAATCAATTAGAACACGAATTTTCTCGATTTTTGGGTTTAGTGGGAGCAACACACTGTCTAAGGGCCAACGCGTTTCGAGTCCCAATCAGAAATTGGAAGGGGGACTCTCATCAGGACCAATAAAGTATCTGAAAAAAGAGAGAAAAATATCTCTGAGTAAAGAAAAATATCTCTGAGTAAAGAAAGAGGTATCCCATATGGTACTCAAGCGTGACCGGCCATTCCCTCAAACAGCTTACCCTACTGGTCTACAAGGCCACTTGAAGGGTGTAGAGTTGTATACAATCTATAACAACGCTGCGGCGGGAGGCGATTTATAATGGAAGAGGTATCTTTCTGGTGGTGGAGACACTGCAAGGTAAGAGGATTGGACATTAGCTGTGAAGGTGATACTAGATGACCTAAGTACATAAAGCACCCGGCACGGTTGCTTACCTAGCTTGCTGGATCAAATTGGGCCCACTGGTGGTTGGTGAATAACTTTTTAGTTTGCCAAAATATTGTAGGGTATCCACCTAAAAAAAGAGGAGGAAATGTCTAGAAGAATATTCACGCTATTCACATTTGGACACAGCTCACATATTTCCAGAAAGTTACCTGCAAACTCAGCGCATGTGCTTGGTCGTTGACCGAGTGCAGGTCAATATTCTAAGCGGCCCACTGGTGGCTGGACTAGTGTGGCACGGCTTGTCGCCTGGAAAAGATTTTATGGGGATTTGTCAGCGACTAGTGGCATTATTTAACCGCCAAAGATGGTCTCGAAGGTTGAAGAGATTACCTGCTGTGGCAGCTCGTGTACTTAGTAGGGGGCGCTTCATCCGTTGGAATGCTCCTAAAAAGGGAGCATCAGTGTTAGTAACGGAACGCTAAAGAAACGGGGGTTTGCGAAGCACTAAAGCCTCCGTATAATCCTCTTACCTGGTGTTGCTTAATTCTCCGGTCACCCGTCTCGGCGTCTCCGCAGCGCTGATTTCTCACGCATGCGCAGGACCGCTTAATATGTCAAGCTCGCGGGAGATACTATTCTTCCGCGCATGCGCATTGGGGTAAATACCGGGTTTCAAAGCCCGAGTGAAGTGAATGATAGTGTGCATCCTGCTGGCCGCAAAAGGAGACGGGCAGGGGCCACTACTAAGGTTGGGACACAGCGGCGCGGTGAAAGCGGCAAGTGGCATGTGGATTACAGTTTATAAATCTCTGACAGTTCGTTAAGGCCAGTGACGGCCGTATTAAATTTCACGATGAGGAGGGCTTCCCTTTTGGAGAGTCTGGCATCCCAGTCTCCTCCTCGGGGGTCACGCTCAACCTTGGAAATAATCGTCCATTTCAAATCATTGATTTGATGAGACATTCTGTTCCAATGGTTTACCAGTGGAGCTGTCTCTACTCGGTTTCTGAGCCTGGATTTATGTTGAGAAATTCTTTGGCGGACCTCCTGATTGGTCTTGCCAATATACAGGAGTCCGCAGGGGCACATCACACCATACACTACATATCTTGATTTACAGTTACTGTGTGTATTATGTTTCCATGATATGCCCTTGTGCTGACACAAAGAGCCCTCCACAGTGGACTCACAGCACAGGCAGGTACCGCACTTATGATGCCCTGTGATGGGATTCAGGCCCATCATTTGCCTGATGGTAGGAGGTTCATTCTTTGGGATAGCTGCTCTCACCACAACATTGGCTATGCTTTTATCTTTTTTGAACGCGAAAAGAGGGGGTTCAGTCAGTCCTTCATCTAGATTTGTCACAAGATGCCAATTTTGTTTTATCACTTTTTTTAGTTGGTTGGCATTGGGACAGTATGTGGTGACACATACCTGACGTTTGAGTTGAGGTTTGATACGGCGTTCCAAGAGGGTCTCCCTTGGAGTCCACCGGGCTCTTTTCATACAGTTTGACACCAATTTCTTCGGGTAGCCGCGATCACATAGCTTTGTTATTAGATTCTTGGCATGATGTCTGTAGTCTTCATTTGTGGAACAATTTCTTCGAATGCGAAGAAACTGTCCCAGCGGTAAATTCTCTCGCAAGCTCCTTGGGTGATTGCTTGAGAACAAAAGGGCTTTGTTCCGGTCCGTGGGCTTCACAAAAAGAGACGTAGATAGTTTCCCCTCAATTGGAAAGACTTCCACATCCAAAAAGTATGTCAGCCATAAGTAAAAGTTCCCTTATTATACAAGTTTAATGTCTTTCCTTTACGTAACCACACCTGTGCACTCACCAATGGTGCTTTCTTCTAGTATTTCCGTCTTCAACAGAATCTCTGTTCTCACTCTGTGTCAAATTGATGTAATCACTAAAAATAAACACGAAATGTCCTTGAATTGACCATCTCGCTAGTACGGTCTCATTTCATAGAAAATCCTTCACAGTTAGTTGCCTGTAGCGAAACAAAACCGCTACACTCACCAATAGTATATCTTGAATAACTTTGCCCTTTTCTCCCGACTTGGAGGCTCGAGTCTCTTTTACGTAATCTGCCGTATCTAAAGATAAACTGGGAAATCTACTTAAACTACCGACGTAACTAATATGGAAGCACTCCATGAAATAACCGCTTGCTTTTCTCTCCTTACCTAGGACTACTGTCTGCTGTCACCTCGCTAACTATGCAACCGATCATTCTCCAAACGCCACTGACTCCATTACATGCGTTCTTGACTTCCTGTGGGGTCACGTGTACCGGGGAAGCAGGGAAATGTAGTTTTCAACTGAGGTGATTACGGACCTAAAGTAAACTTAATCCTGTCAGCCCCTATAGCTGTTGAGTGTAACCTAGTTTATCTCCCTACTACATATCTTAATAGTTGTACTTCAAGGGTATGTTATTACCTGTTTCAACATTAGCTATGTATCGTCAGTGTGATTTACAGAAACATTATCCCTATTTGCTTGGACGATGCTCTTACAAACCAAATGGCCTTATCCTATGTATCTCAGATTAATGATATTGATCGTGGGCCCTACTAACATAAACCCTTTTACATTGAGATGCAAACATTAGTAGCCTTCTATTTGTTAATGTTACTCGTTCTCTTTATCGTTCACTTCAATTTACTAATGCACGGCAAAATATGCTACATGCACGTATAGTTCATTAGTAACCATACTTCAAGGTCACTTATCTATCCATAATCCAAAGATCCATCTCATAGGACACTGTAAGCACAATATTGTGTATCTAGCAATATCATCTGGCATGGAATGCCTATAATCTATACACGCCTATTATGTTTACTTTATCATTTCTACTTTATGCAACCTGGATCAATCCCTCATATTTCAACAACAGTAGTACACTTTGCATAAGTGCTCAGAATAACATTGCACAATTCTACATGTTATGCAGATCAAACAACAAATTGTTGTACAATTCACATGTATGTCGAGAAGAACTTCCTCATATCTATACTGAACATTATATAAACATCGTTGAAATGATTTGAAATACACATTATGCATCTGAACATACATACAAAACTTATGTCCACTCACATATTATGCTTACAGAAAACAGCTCATGTCTTTTTTATCATTAAGCCCTTTGGATTGCAATGTCTATTGAAAATCAATCCAAAATATCTCTTTCTGTAAAAGCTTCTTGCTATTGTCAGTGCCTTCATATTTGGGGACCACTTCTACTGCTTGTGCTGTAAGCTGTGCGACTGTGTTTTGCTTCTAACCAATGCAACGCTACACTAGATATTTTGTTCATAAGTCTAATAGTACTTTTATGCTCTGACAGTCTGAGTTTCAATTTACGTTCTGTCTTTCCTATGTAAGCTTTTCCACATGGGCATTTAAGGCAATAAATAATATTTGCTGTGTTACAATCGGAAGTATGTCGTAATTTGATGTTTGCTCCTGTGACTGGGTGAGTAAGGATTGTCCCGATTATGATATTATTGCAATGTATGCAGTTGTGACATTTGTTGGTCCCTGTGTGCACTCTAGTCTTGCCTTTGCTAACTCCGGTTTGTACCAATTCTTGCAAATTTTCAGATCTTGTATATGCAAGTCGGTTCTTGACTAAATATACCATTGAAATCAGGTTCATTTACCAACAGCTCTCATCTCTTTTTAATAATCCTCTTGATTTGCATGGACTTATAGGAAAATTTAGATACAAATGTGGGAGTATTTGATTGCTTCCTCATTGTCTTAACAAAAAGTTCTTCCCGTTGTTTTGTTGCTATCCTTTGTATATTTTTAGGCAGAATCTCTTCTGGATACCCTCTTTGTATAAATCTGTCCTTAAATTCTGTGATCTTTTGGTCTGCTACTGTTTGGTCAGGACATATTCTTTTGATGCAAATGAACTGTGAATAAGGAAGATTTTCAATGAGACTCCTTGGATGAAAACTTGAATGTAGCAACGTACTGTTCCTGTTGGTGGGTTTCGTGAAAATTTCTGTGCTCAATTTATTTTGCCTTTTCTTTATCAGAACATCCAAGTAGTTGACTTTGTCTCGACTAATGCAATGTGTGAACTTTATCCTGGGTTCTCTGTCATTGAGTTCCCTAATGAGTTGTTCAAGGGTTTCTTGAGATTGAGTCCAAATTAAGAAAATATCATCTATGTATCGACAATATTGTGCAATCCCTTCAGTCCATTCTTTCTGTGTCAGGATGTAGTCACTCTCAAATTTGGCCATGAAGATATTTGCATATGCAGGTGCCCCCGAAAAACCCATTTATGTGCCTGTTAATTGACCAAAAAAATCTTCTTTCCACTGAAAATAACTGTTGTGTAAACAGAAAAATAATAACTGCAACATAAAAATACTTTGTTTTTGTGATAAATCCATCTGTAGAAGTGCCCATTCCACTGCTTCAATACCCTGTGTGTGTGATATGGAAGTATACAAAGACGTGACATCTATTGTACAGAGTAACCAATGGTCTTGAACCAAAAATTCAATTGTGTGCAGTTTCGTGAGAAAATCCGTCGTGTCTTTTACATATGTACACCAGCTCTGAACGAACTGCTGAAGAAAATAGTCCAAATATCGACCCAATGGGTTGAAAATTGAATTACACGCAGAAACAATTGGTCGAAAGGGGGGGTCCTTTGGGTTCTTATGGATTTTAGGTGTCATATAAATTCTTGGTCTTCTTGGATTGGATGTAGTAAGACTCAATTTTTACGCCAAGTTGATAATCCCTTCCTCCTCTGCTTGATCAAGTATATTTTGTAGAATTAGCTGCAAGTTCTGTGTAGGGTCAGTATCTAGTTTGAGATACGTTGCTTTGTCTAATACATGTTCATTTACCTTTTTCTCATAGTACTCAGTACCCATTGCTACCCACGCTCCACCTTTGTCAGCTGGTTTTAATGTTAAAGCCGTATTATTGGCAATGCCTTGTAGTAAACGTCTTTCATGTTTTGTCAAGTTAGATGAATTACTTGTTTTGTAATCAAGTTGAGCGCAATCATACTTCACCAAATTCTCAAAGATATCCAATGTTTTGTGGGATATAGGTGCTTGAAATTTGCTTTAAGGCTTTAACCTTTCTGACAGTTTGTCTTGATCATCTCGAACATCTTGCACAATGTTGGTGAAATAATGTTTTAAACGTAATTTACGCATAAAGCGGAATATTGCTGCATCAGTATCTAGTTTTGAGGTACTTGCTGTGGGTACAAACATTCTACCTTTATTTAAAGTAGCAAGTTCTTGGGTTGATAGGGCAATGGACGAAATGTTGATAATTAAACTAGCTTCTTGCCGCTTCTCAATTGTTTTCCGGCCTTGTCCTCGCCTGGTTTTGGAAGTATTGGACCTGTTGCTTTTGGGGGACTCGGAGGGGGTTGCCCTTGATCTGGAACCTGTGACAAAAAAGAAGTTGTGGCAGTTGTGACAATAGTAGTTGGAACTTGTGTGGCCATCCCCTCTTTTGATGTAGTAGGTCCTGTGGTTTGCCCCATGGGTTTTATCGTTGGAGGTCTATTCATTGATGCATCCTGATCTGTTGCAATGCTTTCTTCAGAAGAAGAGGCAGTTTTTTTGTTCTGATAGAAACGTCTTTTCGCGTAAATTTCAGCCCAAGTGTAAACCTCATTGAGTTTATAGTCCACAGTATCTCTACGATACTTCCTGATCTTTCCTTCTTGAAGCTCTTTGCTGTATTTGTCCAATTTTAGGTTAAGGTCGTCTAATGTTGCACTCCAGGTTGAACTTTCAAGTTGTCGTTCCAAGTCGGTCTTGATGTTAAATATTTCCTCTTCTAATTCTCGTATAGTTCTGGATAACTCTTCTATTATTAATAAGATGGGGTCCAACGAGCATTTATTTAGAATGGCGAACCATTTCTCCATAAACTTTGCATTTAGATGAAACCTGAATAGCATTGGGCGTATTGCTAATCTCAGACCCCGAGGTATTTTTGTGCCCTATGGTATTGCACAAGGGTAGAGGCATGTAGTCTCTGGTTTAATTGTCGCCTAGTTAGGTACTCTAATTGTTTTAACTGTTGCATGGTGGACCCCCCATGTGTATCTACAAGTTTAACTTCCTCTATGAGTGCATAGATATCTGTGGCTTGTTCACTAGTGTATACATGTGTTGCTGCCCTGTTGTCGGTGATATTTGTTATTGAATCAAAAGTAGCCATGGTATTGAATATTACTGCCTACGGTGCAGCCTCTAGTTGCCAATAATATAAACTTAAATACAATTCCCTTAGGGAGAGAGGCGCACTCTATTTTATTTATCAAAACTTATTCCAATCGTACACTCTAATTGTACAAGGGTGCTACACTACTATGGTGTGTTGGCTTCACACTCCTTAATCTAAATGAGCCAGAACAGGAGTTACCCTGCTCTTAGTGTGCACTGTACCTGTTGAACGTCTAGTTCAAAATAATGTCAAACATTTTTTACTAATTTCATAACCAAAAACCAAAAATATTCATAATATACACATAACTCTGTACAATATATTTTCTTTAGCCAAAGCCTTTTTTACTCTTTTCAGTTGTATAATTCATTAATATGTTGTATCATCACATTTAATGTATATTACATTTGTTGTACAGAAATGCTTTCATCATCCAAAAATCTTATGCTTAAATCTACTTAATATTTCTTAAATACATCCATAGTTGATGTTGAACCACAATTTGACGCTGGCCCAATGCATTTCGGAACACGTGTTCCTTCTTCTGGGTACTCGGCCACACCTAGCCATCCTGTGTTTGTGGGTGTCTAAAAGGAATGCAAACATTGAGGCTGTCCCTTAGCTCAGACGTGTATTGGAGGCAGGCTACAAAGCACACAGAGTTATAAGCACAGACAAATGTACACTTTCTAAAAGCGGCATTTCTAAAATAGTACAGCTAAATCAAACTTTACCAGTAAGAAGGTTTTTTTCAATACTATACCAAACATATAAAAAAATTACTCTGATCAGAAATTACAACTTAAAAGTGTTTTGAGGAATTATCAATAATAACCTACGGGAGGAGAAGGCCTCACAGTAGTTGAAACCCAAATAGGCTGCTTGTTACTACCATGACATGCAAACATACCAGTACATATCCTATCTTTCATTTACACAGCAACCTGCCAATAGGGCTACATAGGGCCTACCTTTGGGTTGAGATATGTGTAATAGAAGGGACGTTTCAATCTTGGCAAGACGTTTTAAATGCCAAGTTGAAGTGACAGTAAACTGCACACACAATCCCTGCAGTGGCAGCCCTGAGGCAGGTTTGAAAGGCTACTTCTGTAGGTGGCACAATCAGTGTGACAGCTCCACAAGTAGCATTTATTTTACAGGCCCTGGGTGTATGGTATACCACTTTGCAAAACACTCACAAGTAAATCAAATATGCCAAACAGATGCAATCCAATTATACCATGTTTAGAGCGAGCATATGCACTTTAGCACTGGTCAGCAGCAGGCAAGTGCCCAGAGCCAGCAAAAAGGTCAGAGAAACAGGGGGAAGGTAAAAAAACACATGGGTTGAGCCTTCAAAGAGGGGCATTTTCTAACCCAACTCTCCCCCAGACTAAAACCAGGGTAGCCAAATCAATACCTTGATGGAATTCCCTATTTAGGGTGATAGAACCTGGAAAATGGCCCACCACTGCAGAATTCCTTGTCAGTTCTAAACCTTTTTGAACCCTAATGTATCCCTCTGTCTATGCTGTCAGTGGCCACTGAGCTAACTCATGTGGAATCCTTCTGCTTACCTATGGACCCTATTTGTGTAGGACATATCTTTACCTTACTCACAGAATGTTACCAATGATTGAAAGACTGAGAACGAAACCTGGGATCTGCGAACAATAATCAAAAGTTCAACAGAGTAATGATAATGCCTTATGTTGCATGATTGTGTATCCTGATCAACTGAAACTAAGGACGCTGTACTTGATATGTGTCTATTTAGAAAAGTGGTTTCTCATGTAAATGTCAATAAAAATTATTTTAAAAAACAAATAATTACCTTGCTCACAGATGTATCCCAGTAGGCAGATAGTACCGCCATGGCCAGCAAAGTGATGTAGCTCGTTCTACTCCTTGGGTCGAACTTCTGTCCCCAACCCAAGGAAAATCGGTCCACAAGGACAGCAACCAACAGAGGACACTTACAGCTGTCAGTGCTGGGAGCCAGGCCATTCAGAGATCTGTGCCCTCCGTGGTTTCTTAGAGTGGGGGTGGTGGGGCAGCTGCCCCAGGTGCCATGCATCGTTTCTCCACTCTCCCTCCCACAAGTTCAGGGGTGGTAGCCTGCAACTGAGACTTAGTTCATGAGCAGACAAGACTTTATCCTCCAAGGCTCTCTCAGCCTCGGCTTTTCTCTCTGCAGCCTCGGCTTTTCTCTCTGCAGCCACCTGTACAAGCTTCAGCCTCCAGTGCCTCTCAGTCTGTCTGTCCATGAGCTCCTAATGGGCTAGGGTTTGGGGGAGACATTGCTCCCTTGAAAAGATCCAGAAGGGGACTCCCTCTCTGTGGAATCCCCTCTCTCTTCTGGAGCCTTTGCCAATTCATTTTTCATCTCTTCTTTGTATTCTTTTGATTTCCAAAGGTGTCCTAATCAAAGTCCTTCCTAGAGTCCTCTGTTGTTGCTGCATCCCTGTGTTTTAGCTCAAATGCATGTAGGGCAAACTTTAGGTCCAAGCTATCTAAAACTCTCTTCACAGGTAGCCATTCTCCTTGCACAGATTTCTCAGCTCCTTCATACTGCAAGATTATAGGCAGCTGAGATCCCCTTCCATTCTGCCAAGGTGAGTGCAACTATAAAATAGAGTCTCGAGTTGCAGAAGGTAGACAGGAGTTAACATTAGAATAATGACCAATTTGGTAGAAACTGGATAATGTGAGACTTGTAATGGTCTTTGTACAGAGTTGGAGTTAACAATGAGTTCCTGTATGGTATTGCACAAACATAAGTCCTATCTTTACCACTGATCACCAATGGTGGAAATGGGATTCTTGGTTGGCTGAGGTATACACCCAGGCAAGGCAGGAACTACCACAACAGGTAGGGTAAGTACACTAGGGGGATAGCCTGTGCTCACCCTCTGGTAGCTTGGCACAGACCAGAGGAAATGTGTAAAGTATTTGTGCAACACACACACAGTCACACAAGGAATACGCCACAAAAAGACTCCACACAGGTTTAGATCAAGTGAAGATTATATTCTGAACACAGCAAGAATAAAACGACTAAAATCCAATAAGTAGAAGTCAAGATATGAATTTTTAAAGAATAAAAATGGTTCTAGTTAAAACAATAAGTCCCAATGGGGCTATCTGGTAGCACTGGACCGGGACAAAGTCACAAGCTCAGGCCGACCATGGTAGAGCACAGGCCAGCTACAAGGACCCACTTAGGCCCACTGAACACGGTTGTATGCCAGAGGCACGCTTGGCTAAACCACCCGTTCCACTAACACACAGTCTGAACAACAAATACGTCAGAACAACTCATTCCTTTACCACGCATGCCTTTATCATGTAATGTTGTGGTAAAGGCATCATGATTGGCAAATGGTTATGAAGGAAATTTCACGCCCTCTGCCCAAGTCCTAAAACCCTGGCCCCTGCCCTATAATTAACCTAAACCCTGATCCCTAAAAATGACCCCACTGCCCTGAATACTGTCCCTTCCCCCTGCCCTTACCCCTAAAACTCAGCTCCTACCTTAAAGCCTACCCTTCCCCTGCCCTGATCCCTAAAAACTGCTTCTGCCCTGAAATCTGCCCCTCCCCCCTCCCCTGAGCCATAAAACTCATCCCCATCCCTAACACCTACCCCGACCCCATCCCCCCAAACCCTAAAACCATCCCCCTCTGTTAAAACCTAACTCTCCCTACCCCCTGGGCCAGCCCTAGCCCAGCTTACCTCACAAGGTCCTTGTCCTTACTGCAGTTCCATCCTTCCGGTCCCTCTCGCCGTCCACTTAGACTGCTAGAACGCCTACTGCCTTAACCATGTATTCACTTGTGGGAAAACGGCATGCATGCTTAAGGCCATGCTGTAAAGGCCCTTAACTTATGAACACAGCACCTTGGATCCTGGGGTGCAGTCTGCACAGCAAACCTTTTCGTCATCAGGCATCCTTCCCGAGAGGCTGTGCGGGTTCAGTGTTGGTTTAATAGCTTATCGTCATCCAGCATCAGTTTCGACTAGCTGTCAGCTGTGAAGCAAGGCTTTGTTATGTTTTATATCGGTACTCTAATATAGGTCCAGGGAACATTGTACGCTAATAAGGAGAGGACGCTTAATAAGGAGAGGACGCTTAATAAGGAGAGGACGCTTAATAAGGAGAGGACGCTTAATAAGGAGAGGACGCCTAATAAGGAGAGGACTCCTAATAAGGAGAGGACGCCTAATGAGGACAGGACGCCTAAGTTTGGTTGTTTTAAAGGATCTGACTGAATCCAGGACAAAACAAAGTAATGTCCATCTAAAGCAGAACGCCACTGAGGAAGTCAAGCCAAAAAGGTGAACATCCTACTGATGCCATATCCATCATCACATCATGAGCAAAGAGACTTGTCATGAGTGAACAATACAGCCGTTCCTATACCAGATAGTATGGGACAAGGTTGATTTTAACATATTCGGCCCGACTGGACTTTTAAAAATTAATTATGTATTTAAAATGTCATTAAGTGATATCATTACCTCAAGTTCATTTTCTGATGATTGGGACACTGAAACAATCAAGATGTTGTCTGATTTAGATAACATTTTCTAATAATGAAATGTTAGAGGGTTCTTCAGATGATGACACATTGTACTGTTATCAACTTTATGGTCATCATTTCCTGCAGAAATCCATTTCAGCTAGGAATGTTAATGAGTTCTATCAGTGGGAACATTGCCCAGCACCACCAAAAAGTAGTTCACAAGCCTTTGCACAGAAATGTTCATACTTTTCAGAGTTTCACACCACAGATCCAGCCTTATATTACTAGAGGTTTGCACCAACATCGGCACTGAAAATTACGTTGACAAACACAATACAAATTTACTCTGCTTCCTTTTTTTCTGAACAGGGTTTCATCCTATGCAAAGACAAAATTGACTCAAAATCAATTTTGGGTTCGAGGGAATGGCAAGTCCAGAGTACAGAGGCACTATTCAGAGCATGCCTCATTCCACAGCAGATGATCTTTTTAAATGATACTGTGCAACATACATACTGTCTTGGACTAGCCAAGATAAAGGACCTGAACACTCCTAGGTTTCCAACACCAACACAGGGGTGGCAGAATTCAACTACAAAAGAAGAGGCAACAGTAGATTACATACTAAAGTACAATAGAAGAGACCCACATTGGAAGGAGTGGGTGATTTGGCCCTTGGATACGAACATATGTCATAAAAGATTCCTGAACATCACTGAGGGACTCAGTATCAATAGGCCAGACCCATGTTATGTACAGAGAGAACATCCAGGGGTAGTGACATCCTATAGTGTTGAGAAGTTGTGCCTTGATTGGTTAGAAACCTCAACACTTGCAGAAGTGAAACAACACTTATCTTCACACTCACATGCCATGGATCTTAGGGACTTTTTACAAGGACCCAAGAAACATCAAAAATGTTTCATTATGCAGGCATTTATGCTGCCTATAATGAAAACTGTAAGATTTCCCAACATAAAGCCGCAATAGAACGTATAAATTTAGAAAAAGCTTTGGCTGTGGTAGATAATGGTTTAACAACTTTGACCTCCAGGATATATTCATTGGGTAACATTGTATTTTCTGTTATTGACATACTGGAACAGGATTTAGCCATATTACAACACTGCCAATCACAGTTACATTCTATTATGTTATTGAGCTGGACGCTGCAATCTTTGCGTTCAGGCTTTGAGCCTTGGCGTTTTACAGTACGTCTCTGTTTTCAGAATACAATCCAACTGATACACATAGAAATGGCACAGAGGAGCTAAATATACAATGCTGCAAATTGAAAAAAATGGATAGGCTACCATTCACAGTGGCGGATTTACCACCAACAGAATGGCTACTTCATGGCCAAATCACTCTCCCCGTCATGACCTTTCAGTTCACTATTGCCTTGAGTAAAGGCAGGCAGGCAGATATGAAAAATTGGGTAAAGAATACATTAAGAAATCCTGGGATTTACCATAAAGATTCTGATGCAGGAATGGGAATTGAGAAGTGTTTCGTAGTGGTACAAACTACAAGAACGTTTTAAATTGTTCTCTCATGTGCCAAGATATTGTTGTGCAAGGAACATGTAATGGTTCAATAGCGAATCTGTCTTGCCACACGAAAAGAACTCCAGCAGCCGTGATTAAACCGACGTTCGAGTTGCTTTCGAATGGGAGTTACTTGATGCTGAATGATCAAGGTTGCTGTGGTATGCTTCCAGGCATCGCCTATCTGGTCACCGTGAACACCAGGGTTAACTGCTGTATGCAAGTATTGTTTCCTCCAACAAATACAGTGAGGGAGGTGCCACTATGGCCTTCACTGAATGTTTCATTTATACAGTTTGATGCTTTGAGCAGAATGTAAGCCATGCTTTTACAGCAGACCATACCCTTAACCTCTGCTCGAGATACCTCTGAACTTCAATTCACAAGGACCTCAACTGAGATAGAGTTGCTTATTCATACAAGCTGACCCCTACATTTCATAGAAATGGTCGGTCGTATATTTAATATGTCGGATACAAGTGGAATTGTACACCTATTTAAGACCATAGGGTCAGGATTCCTGAGCACCTTCCAGACAATACACTAAGTTCCTAACTTTATACACTCCGTATTTGGAAGCATTTTCAGGGGGCCACCGCTGATCCTGCTCCCAATACCTGGAATCCTGATGGTCGTTTACCTGCTACGCAATAGACAGACCAACCACCAGTGAGATGGCAAAAGCTCTCCTGGAGAGAGATTACCGTGAGCGCATGGTACACCATCTGGGTGCACCGCGCCTCTAGGAACTAAGCGCTTCTTGGTTCCTATCGTTCAGACCAGTCTTTGAAGACTGCATCATACCTGTTTTCCAATGGAGAATGCATGTTGGACATCTGTCTGACACTTCTAATGGAGACGCCAGCCGACTTAGACTCCAGGCTGGAACCACTGCACTCCCATGCTCGACTATGTCCTCAGCGTATTCCCATCTTGACAAACTCATTCCTCAAGGATCCGCATGTGCCTTTACCAACTGAGCTGAACTTCAGCTCCACCGTTAGCACCAAGGTATTGACTACAGCTCCGGCTGCCTCTCCACCAGCTGTTGGCAGTACTGAATTTCAACTATGCACCCTTGACGTGCTACACGAGGTATTACTATGTTTGTCCCCCGTGGCAGCCAGCAGCGATAATGTTGTGTCTCCCAGCCAGGACATTTAATCAAAATCTGGCTCAATGTGTGCTGGGAACGAATTCAAATTTTTTTCCCCTTTCATTTCAACAAAATTCCTCAAATTGACACTTTTAATAACAAAGCTTGGCCTTCTGAGTACGCTTATAGTCGTTCATTGTGTATGATCAAACTCATTTAGGACTGTGATTTGCCGAACTTTAAAACAAAAATCATATTTCAAGAGAACATTTTCTCTCCTCATTTTTTTACTGTTTTTAAATGATTTTTAAACATTTTTAGAAACATTTTGAATGGCTCATTGATCATTTTATGCACGGATACCTTTTAAATGTGTATCTGAATTGTTGCGTTTTAGGAGGAGTGGGTGTTGTTTCATATCAGTACTCTAATATAGGTCCAGGGAACATCGTACCCTTTTCCCTACATCATCTCGCCTACATTTCACATGAACGAGCCTTTTAGGGGCACATTGCCTTATAGGGACTGGACGCCTTATAGGGACTGGACGCCTTATAGGGACTGGACGCCTTATAGGGACTGGACGCCTTACAGGGACTGGACGCCTTATAAGGACTGGACGCCTTATAAGGACTGGACGCCTCTCACCTAGTTATGGAAATAAACAAGGACCCCCTGAATCGAATAAATATCCGGGGTCAGGGTAAAGCAATTTGAAGCAAAGGTAAATACCCAGGCAAAAAAATGCAAAAATATCTGGCAAAGTGACCCACAAATTAAAAACCGAACACAAGAAGAGAGACAACAATTACATTTGATACCATAAAGAATTTAATTATAATTATTTGAAATTGATGAAGACATATTCAGTTATACACATAATTTTCTTTAAAAATTCGTTAAAACAAGAACAGAATTTCTTAATCAAAAATAATACACAGTATTTAGGGAATTATTTAGAACATTGGTAGTTCCCACAACTGTTTGAAGAGGCTGCTGTCTGTCTCTGTCAACGCGTTTCGACACATACAATGTGTCTTCATCAGGACACTTACAGCATAATTCTAAAATTCAAACAAATATGGATTTAGATCACTCATTCTTGTGTTTCCTAACAAGTATTTGTCATAAATTATCAAAGATGTGCTATAATCCTCTGCCAGATACTTGATAATTCAATATGATATACCGCTACAGAAAGATATATACATTAGCGAACGACATATACATTGACTTAGAGCTATTTACATTGATCATATTGTACAATATACCAACCAATATCAAATTCCAAAATCTAGACTTTATAGAAGTAAAGATAGAGACATAGGTCAAAAAAGGAGAAATATATACAGATTGAAAGTCTACTGGTGCTCATATCCTAGCAAAAATTATAGTCCGAGGTCCTAATTTCTAAGATAGTTTCCATGACCTCTAACTTATGAGAGTGTTGAATTTAACAGGTTCATTGGTTACCTTTTCTCATTGTGTCTAGTCACAATAAAGTTCTATATTTGGCTGAAGGCAGTCTTTACAAAAGGCCTAAAATTTCATTTACCATTCTAATGATCTATCATATATTCAGTCTCAAATACAATATCTTATCTTAAATGATTAAAGAAGTTTTTTTCCTCAAGGGATTTTATCTTCTAATTGGTGGGAAAATATATTATCTGTTTCAAATTACCAAGTCTAAAAAAGAAGAGGGATAAAGCAGAACATAAACAGGCATTCTATTTTGTTTAGGAAAAGAGGGGGGGAGGGGATTTTTGGGGGTTTGGTTATTGGGACAGGTTTGAGACACAACTTTAAATGCTCAATGGTTATTCGCATATTATTATCTTTTATTCTCCGCAAAGATGACCCGACTATTCATTTATCTATATATTTGAGGGATTTTTCTTGGTATGTTGCACTTTTACGTTTTTTATTATAGAACATAATGCCAACAAGAATCAGTTTGTACGGCGGGAAAGGGAGATATAGTATCATGATCCCCAAATGCTCATTGAGAACGATGTTAATTAGTAGGATATTATAAAAACCAAAAGATGCAATTTTTGAACCTCCTTATTGTTAAGGTTAAAATCACCATTTCTCGCACTCAAATGTACCTGTATTCTGTTTGGTGTGTATTTCATGATGACTCATCCAGTAAGCAGCACAAGATATCTATATCAAGAAAATTTCGATATTCTCCGGTTATTATCATGCAAACTGTCCTAGGGGGAGAATAATCATTCCATGAATAGTTTATACTATCAGATGCAAGTTTCCTATCTAAACATGTGATAATTATCGCCGATTTTACCTTTGATTAAAAATAAGGGGTTTACGGCGTTCACTCCGTTCACAGGAATATTTACAGATGACAAGACCACATCTCAGTTAAACGCATTCTGAAAAGGAATTATTTTAGAAAAAGTTGTATTCTTATATATTCAATATTCAGATCCGAATTTAATTTCAATTATCACTAGAAAACGGATCTTGTTACCTTTAGAGCAGAAAATCGCGTAATTATGCAAAGATGTCAGGGCTTTCAGCTGCAACAGCAAAGTTCCAGGCTATTATTGTAATATTCGAGTCAAACGGGCAGCGTTGTCCGTAGTACTGCTGTCCTAATAGTCAAAATGAAAAATATAGTTTTATTTGCCAACCGAAATAACATAAGCCCTATTCCGTCTTACTGAGAATTCCAGGATTGTACCTGAGAGCGGGACAAGAAAGGGCGTTCTCCACTTCCGGCTTAAAGTTATATTGACATCGGACAGGAATAAGGCTGTCCCCGTGTGTGTGCGCTTCTTTGTTAGTCTAACAAGAGACAAGAACGAAGGTGTTAGATTATGCTATAAAAGCAAGACGACCTTCAAATGATCTAAAATTTATATATGGCGCAGCGTACCTTTTCCGATGGAGAGCAACGGCGTTGAGTGTGGCGTCTGGGATTTCGTCCGAAAAAGAGAGTTTCAAAGCTTAAATTTGATACGCTTATATATGCGGTTTCTTAATAGGCTATCCGATATCACACCTCCATTCGTAAAGCGAGAGGCCATTATTTAAAGGGCACGATGTCGAAAAGTGGGTGGGTGCCGATTTAGAGGACAAGCTGCCGATAAAAGGTTGCATAAGAAATAAGACATATTAATCCTGGTATTATGTATCATTATCGGTAGTAGAATTTTAAGTTGCACGAAAAGTTGGTGGGTGCCCATTTTAAGGACAAAATGCAGATGAGGGGTTGTATCAGAGATAAAGCATGTCAATCCTAATTTTATGTATCATTGTTATTAGTAGGAGTTTAGAAACGGTTATCCATACTTGTGACAGGGAATAGAAAAGATGTCAAAACGAACATCATGTTTCGTAGATTTTATATTATTGCGTTCTCCCACGGCAGTTCATTATTTAACCCTCGATTAAAGGTGTCAAGAGTAAATATCCAGTAGACTTCCTTTTTCTTTCTAATTTCTAAACATAGATCTGCGATTAAGACAATAAAACACACAGCTCCCCTAGTGAGCCACTTTGTGGAATATAAGCATTCACCAACAGAAGCAAGATGGTGTGTTTTAGAGAGAATCCACACACCTAATGAGAAAGGAGGAGAAAAAATTTGAAAGAAAAAGGAAGTCTACTGGATATTTACTCTTGACACCTTTAATCAAGGGTTAAATATTGAACTGCCGTGGGAGAACGCAATAATATAAAATCTACGAAACATGATGTTCGTTTTGACATCTTTTCTATTCCCTGTCACAAGTATGGATAACCGTTTCTAAACTCCTACTAATAACAATGATACATAAAATTAGGATTGACATGCTTTATCTCTGATAAAACCCCTCATCTGCATTTTGTCCTTAAAATGGGCACCCACCAACTTTTCGTGCAACTTAAAATTCTACTACCGATAATGATACATAATACCAGGATTAATACGTCTTATTTCTTATGCAACCTTTTATGGGCAGCTTGTCCTCTAAATCGGCACCCACCCACTTTTTGACATTGTGCCCTTTAAATCGTGCAGAAACTCCATATGGTTAATAATGGCCTCTCGCTTTACGAATGGAGGTGTGATATCGGATAGCCTATTAAGAAACCGCATATATAAGCGTATCAAATTTAAGCTTTCAAACTCTCTTTTTCGGACGAAATCCCAGACGCCACACGCGATGCCGTTGCTCTACATCGGAAAAGGTACGCTGAGCCATATATAAATTTTATATCCTTTGAAGGTCGTCTTGCTTTTATAGCATAATCTAACACCTTCGTTCCTGTCTCTAGTTAGACTAACAAAGAAGCGCACACACGGCGACAGCCTTATTCCTGTCCGATGTCAATATAACTTTAAGCCGGAAGCGGAGAACGCCCTTTCTTGTCCCGCTCTCAGGTACAATCCTGGAATTCTCAGTAAGACGGAATAGGGCTTATGTTATTTCGGTTCGCAAATAAAACTATATTTTTCATTTTGACTATTAGGACAGCAGTACTACGGACTACGCTGCCCGTTTGACTCGAATATTACGAAAATAGCCTGGAACTTTGCTGTTGCAGCTGAAAGCCCTGACATCTTTGCATGATTACGCGATTTTCTGCTCTAAAGGTAACAAGATCCGTTTTCTAGTGATAATTGAAATTAAATTCGGATCTGAATATTGAATATATAAGAATACAACTTTTTCTAAAATAATTCCTTTTCAGAATGCGTTTAACTGAGATGTGGTCTTGTCATCTGTAAATATTCCTGTGAACGCCGTAAACGCCTTATTTTTAATCAAAGGTAAAATTGGCGATAATTATCACATGTTTAGATAGGAAACTTGCATCTGATAGTATAAACTATTCATGGGATGATTATTCTCCCCCTAAGACAGTTTGCATGATAATAACCGGAGAATATCGGAATTTTCTCGATATAGATATCTTGTGCTGCTTACTGGATGAGTCGTCATGAAATACACACCAAACAGATTACAGGTACATTTGAGTGCGAGAAATGGTGATTTTAACCTTAACAATCAGGAGGTTCAAAAATTGCATCTTTTGGTTTTGATAATATCCTACTAATTAACATCGTTCTCAATGAGCATTTGGGGCTCATGATACTATATCTCCCTTTCCAGTGTAGTGTAGTTCCTATCATCCCAATAGGCTCTGCGCATTGGAATAATACCTACAGCAGTAAAGGCCTAGGCCAGACGTTAACTAGGTCTACTACTGTCGATACTAGACTTAAAGTTTTGGGTTTGCCAGCTTAGCTCAGAGTTCACTAGAAACTTTCTCGAATGTTCAAGGAGGACTTAACTTCCCTGATTAGACAAGAAGGGATTTAGTTTCTGACAACCATAGAACATGACAACTTTGCTCTCCCCTAATCAAGAGTAAATCTCGAGAGTCGTGTGAACAAAAGGCAATTTATTTTACTCAGTCAGTACGTGCATTCTTAGTCTCATCAGAATGTAGAGAAAAGGAAGAGACGGGCGTGTTCAATAAAAAGGTGTTATTTATTGATCAGTCTCTTTTCTCATACAAGAGAAATGGATCGATATTATTGCAATACTTATAGCTAAGTAAAGTGCATACATTAAAAGCAATAGTATAAAATAATACTGTAAAAACATTGATATGGTTTCTAAGCCATAAGATGTTTTAAAATGAATAAAATATATTACATACACATATATACATTTGACTAAACGTACTCAACTGGTGTTTCTAAATACGCCTACCCCGTGTACCTGACCTAAGTCTAATACGAGGGCGGGAATAGAAAGTTACAGTTTAAGTTAAGTTTGTTTTTGCCAAGTGAATAACTAAAGAATTCTCTGTGAGGGGTTATTCAGTTCTGTACCTGGAATCTAGGTTGAATGAGGGATGGTATCTCTCTCTCTGGTCTCGATATTCCAGGCTGCCTGCGAGGGCTACCCGGAAACGCCGGTGCTGGATTCTCGGCAGGAGAAAGCAGCGCGTCTCTCAGCGCGTCAGGAAGGCGGGGCTGCTGCCAGCGGGGTCTGCTCTGCTCTTGGCTTCGGCAAGTATGGCTGCTCCGTCTCGTCACCACGCGTGTGTTTGCATAGGGCAAGATCGGTAATATTTATACCTTTAAGGTGCCGAGATTGACGTAAGGATGGACATAGATACGTCAATAAGGATGTCATACGACTTGCTCGTTAGCACATTCTTTTACTGAAGTTCTCGGTGAAATCAAAACAATGGCCGCAGGGTTTTGCCCAGGTTGTCATAGGTTTGATTTGTTATGAGAACTCCGTATGCCTTATCAGGGGCTGGAGGAATATCGCTTGTCTAATTAGATCGCAAGCGTTATGACCTAATCAGATAACACGTTCCTGTGCCGTAGTGTGACTGCGTCAGATAACGGTATCTGCATCATGGGGGTTTTCTGCCTCATGGGCTGACTGCTAGTTAACTTGTTGGTTTGTTTAACTAGAATAGGGTCAGGAATAGGGGGATCGATTCAGAACCTATAGGAATACATGACACCCACTCCACGCTAACTATGGACATATCTACTAATCTAGGCATAGTATAACATAGTACAACATACTATAGAGTAGTGTGTATACCTTACCACCCCAAAATACATAAATGCATTTTGAAATTCTTCAAATATACGGAAAATTTGCAGACATATATACTGTATGCACTCAAGCTATGGAATAATGCCAAACTAATCACGCATTTGTATACATTATTGCTTATTTGGTATATGAGAATTACACATGAAATGGTTCCTTAAATACAGAAAAAAGTTTTGAGACCATTCCATCACAGAATAAAATATTTGTGAACATACCAGCGGGCAGCTAAAGTCTATAAAGTATCTAAAAAATATAAATCTTAGTTCCTTAGGAATAGTTTCTTACTTTAAGCAGAAGATAAGTGTCCCGAAAAACCGAAAAAATAAATTGGGGCTTCTGAAAGAGTTGCTGTCCGTGAACTGGAGTGAAAAATAGTTCATGTGACTTTATTATTTAAAGTTGAAGGCCGAATTCAGGGAACGCCGTGTGCGAGCTTGCTCAAAAGTCTCTATTTCTGTTCGGGTGAGAACATCATATCATTTAGGCTTTCGAAAAAACTGTCAACAGCTTCCTGGGAAAGTTCCACTAACTCGGAAATAGGTGTAATCATGCATTCTTGCGCATGATTGTCTCCATTGACATTCTGATTTGCATTACTGACAGGAGGTCGTACCTGTTCGATGCTGCTTTCATCTTGAACTTCACTACCCATCAATCGTAGTGGTGAAGCTTCCACGAATGCCGTCATCAGGATTGGTAGCCTTTGAGGGCAGCACAAAGCATGAACCTTGATCGGGCTCAACAATGTTTCTGCATCCATCGGCGCATCCGATTGTAGCGTCAGACAGGTGTCTAACACGCATTCTTCTCCGCATAGCAGACACCTCAATACAGGTAAAACACATCTTTGCCACATTGGTCGAAATGATAGAAACCAAGTCATGTTCAGGTCTCTAAGCCGGGAGAGTCCCAGGATTTTTGATATCCGGTCCCGGTATCCAATGGCTAGGATTGTTTCTTCCCTTGTCGCAAGAGTTTTGTCTGTGACATGGGTTGCCATAACGAAAAATAAGGACTAAGAATAGGATTCCTGCAATTAGTCCCAGGATCAGGGGAAGTCCGCCAAAAATCGAATGGACGAAATCTGGAAAAATACCCAGTATGGCTTTGAATGGTGTTAATGCCATCGAAAATACTGTCTTAAATACCTTTGAGACCCCATTGGTATCAGAAATATTTAAGATTTCATTCAGGATTTCTGCGAAATGTACGGGGGAATTAGTTGATAATAATGTATGTATCTCTGCAGTCGTCCTTGCGACTTGTAGATCATACGTTTCTTTTGATGACGAGAGCCTGGTAGGCGTCTGAAGAAGCACTGTTTTCATTCTGCTTAAAGTATCTATTCGAATAGAAGTAATTTTCAAATCGGGCCATGCCCTTGCCTCCCTGTCTGGGAAGGAGCTGGGGAACAATGAGCGTCCACAGCACTTGACCTTCGCAGTCGTGGTTACTAGATAAGGAGTCCCGGGCATAAGACTACAACATCTACGGTCTACAATAAGAATGTAACTCCCATTATAGAGTCTTTGAAAGAATGGTTCTATTTCTGTTGCAGGTGCGCCTTGCTGGTGACATGAAAGGTTGTATGAATTCCCCACAGAAGTGTGCCACTTAGTGACATCGCACAATTGTTGCCACTAAGAAACACTTTCTGTCCTTTATTACTGACACATGCATGTGAATAGGGCAGGTTCCATGTTGTTTTAAGGTACCCCTTTCCCAATTTCTCGTACATGCCAGCCTGTATATATTTTTGGCAGTATTGAAACCTGAAGGTTGAGATTGGAATATTTATTATCCCATGTATTATCCATTCACTGACAGGTCGTTCTGACATTGTCACTGGTAATCTTTCGAGTTTTTCAATGCTCAAGATTGTATAATCAGCACCCTTTTGTGCCATACTGATTTGTCTATCAGTAAGGTTAAAGATTTGGAATAATGACGTTGTGTTGATTAGACGCCAAGGCACATAGCCTGAACGCAGATTTTGTAACGTCCAGCCAAGCTGTACAATAGAACGCAATTGTGACTGACCGTGTTGTAATAACAGTAAGTCCTGCGATATGTCGATTGCTGAAGACACAATGCTGTCCAAAGAAAAAATTCTGGAGGACAGAGTCATTAACCCATTGTCCACTACAGAAAGTGATTTTTCCAAATTAATACGGTCAATTTCCCGTATTCTCTCTGCTGTTTCAATTTGAGTAACCTTCCAGGCCTCATTGTATGCTGCATATACAGAGGCTGCTATGAAACGCTTTTGACGCTGTTTGCGTGGTCCCAAAGTGAAATCACGCAAGTCAGCACCATCAGTAAGTAAAGTTAGGTGTTGCTTAATTTCTGCCAGTGTGGAAGTTTGTAGCCACTGAAGGCTTAATTTGCCCACACTGTAGGTTGTTATTATCCCTGGGTGATGTCTTTGAGGATATCTAGGGTCTGGCCTGGTCATTTTGAACCCCTGTGTTTTGTTCAGGAATCTGTCTTGACAGTTATTAGTATCTGTGGGCCAGATCAACCACTGTTTCCAATCAGTATGTGTTCTGTTTTGGTTTAATATATGGTGTACGTCTATCTCTTCATCTGTATCAGAGTTATTGCTAAACATTGTTGGCTTTGGAATAGACGGTTTATTTAAATCTTTGATTTTGGCTAGGCCAAGACAGGTGGTTTGTTGAACAGTGTCATTTAAAAATATCATTTGTTCTGGGATCATGCAGGCTCTAAACAAAGCTTCTATACCCTGTACTTGCAATTCTTTTGTACCCCAAACACTTTTCAATTCAACATTTTTGTCCCAATAATCAAATCCAAAAGTATTCATTTTTTCAAAGAATGAGTCTGAATATAACAATTTTGTGTTGGTTATCATGGTCTTGGTCCCTGTTTTGTTTGACAATTTAAAATAAAATGTTTCAGCATTACTTGTGTTAAAACCTGAAAAATATGAATATTTGTCGTAAACGGTTCTTGAGCTCCCTTTTGGAGGTGTTGCACAATGTTCCCATTGATTATAATTTAAAACATTTCTAGGTTGTGCAGATCTATGTAAAAACTGGTTACCATAGTGGTTATAGCAATACATACTATCATAATTTGTAGAACCCTGCAAATAATCATGTTTGGTAAATTTAGCAGACATTACTAAGTCAGACATCATATTATTAATGCTTTCGAAGTCCCAATCATCAGCAAATGAGTTTGGTTTTGCAAAGTCACTTAAGGAGATCTTAATTTGGTGTGCATATTTCAGGATCTCGACCGGACCATAAATTTCATAGTCAGTGTTGTCCCAGGCTACCCCACCAGGTATCGGATTGGCTGTGAAGTTGGCTGAAGAAAGTTCTCTTTTCTCGACGTGTGAAGATGTGTGTGGTTTGAGGATCAAGTTGATTTTCTGACTTGCTGTGTCCATTTTTGCATATTTTCCCTCAATGAAGCGTCCCAATGTTAGTATCATGATGAGCCAAAGTATGAGGATAAATGCACCAAAACCCACCCAAAATTCAATCCATGGGGAAATCAGATATGTTTCTTTCAGTTGTTTCAAAAGTTCCTTAGCTTTATCTTTAAAGGTTTTTGATGATGGCTGTGTCTTTGATTCACTGAAGCTTTCAGAGGAATCATCGAAGTTTATGAAGTAGCCGGATGCCGTTCTGTCAATTGTTCCAATTGCTTCAGGATTTCTGTTTCTTGCATTTTCACTTGGTACTTCAATATAGATTGGTGTGTCTCTGCTAAATGTTTTTATTTGGGTTTTCAGAGGTCTGAGTTCTATTGCATTGCTGCATAGTCCTTGTTGTTCTTCTGTAGGCGTTTCGAATGTGATGAGCCTCTTCGTTAGAACCTCTGTACTGGTAGCAAACCTTGGTGTTCTGCTACTTATTGGGAGTCCACTTGGCCTACTGTTTGTTATCGGCCACATGTTGTGGTTTTACCAGGTCGATGGATACAACTCGGTTCTCCTTTTTACCAGCAAGTGGCGGTAGTACAACTGACCTTGTCCCGTTGACAGACAAGACAGGAACTGCTTTTCTGTAAGAAGGCCCAAATTCCTTCTTTACCGCGATCTTTTCCCTGACTAGATCCCCGACTTTTGGAATCCAGACAGGTCTTGCTGGGACAGGTGGTGGTTCTTCAGTGGTTGTTGGCTGTTGTTTCAACTTTATGTTGCTCAGGTCTTTTCTTGTTTTGTTTAAGTCCTGCAAAATAGCCAAACGGTCTTTGATATCAAAGCTTTTTTCTTTCACCACTGAAGTCTGACTATCAATGTCAGAGATCATCATCCTAGTTCCAAATAATAATTCGTACGCACTGAATCCCTTCAGAGAATTTCTTGGCAAGTTATTGAGACTACGTTGGACACTTATTAGATGTTTGACCCACCCAGCTCCCGAACCTAATATCCTTTCCGCTATAGATTGCTTTATGCCTTGGTTTTTTCTTTACACCATCCCGTACCCTCAGGAAGGAAGTGAGAAGATTCCCGCTGGGCTATGCTCATTTGGTCATGTTTCCCCTCAGGCTGTTGGGCTAGAGTGAAAACAATGGTCAAACATAGCATGCTCTTAGCGTATATGCCATTTAGACTCGCAAATCTTTGTATAACAGTCCGGACGTCAGCCGAGTGCTGGTGATCTACATTATAAGTGGAACTAGCCTGTATAAGTTAATCGCAACCCTTCCTTTTTACTCCTGATTTTTTTCTGGAGTAGAACGACGAGGTATTAAACTGTTTCTCTCCCCACTGCGATCTCTGTTGCAGTTTGGGCAGTTTTTTACAAACATGGTATGACGCAGGCTCATGCCTGGCCACCAGTACCGTGATTGTAATTCTTCCAGAGAATTTTTTAGTTTGAGGTGTCTGAGACCCTCGCCTATGTGTGCGTCTGCGATTAACAAGTTTCTCCTGTCCATGTTTGGAATCACTCTATCCCCCACTCCAGGGATTCGAGCAAAAGGGACGGAGTTTGCATCGATTATGTATGTATAATTGAGTGGATAGTTGATCGGTAACGCTGAGCAGTCGCCTTTTGATGACGTTTTCACCGCCAGCACTGTTTCAGCGTCAATGTATTTTAATGTACGCTTTTTTCGAACTACGGGAGCCGATTTAGTGGCTGCCGCTGCGGCTGTTTCAGCCAATGAATTCCCTGCAACGTGAACGCCATCACGCTGATGACTCAGTGAGTGTGTCACGTGAGTCTTTGGTAGTTCTTTTTGTAAAAGAGCTATTTGTTCCCAGAGCAGTTTTTGCTTTATTGGTGCATCTGTGTCATCTTTGTAACCATTTTGAATCCATGTCTGCAAATCGCTGTTATATGATTTGACGCAGTAATATGTATCTGACACTATAAGTGTCGGGAATTCGCGATCCGCATTATCTAGCGCCATTTTCAATGCTAATATTTCAGTTTGTTGTTCTGAATTAGTTTCTACTGAGTGTGTCTTTGTTAATAGAGGTTTTAGTTTACCTCCGCGCCACACTTCTTTTGTAATCTCACATGTGGGGTTGTATGCCTGTTCTCCCCAAACGGAGGGTTGAGCATGTCCGTCTGTATAGATTACACAGGCGTAATGTCGTAAAGGCAGAATGTCGATTGGCAGAGGATATGTTTCTTCATATTCTAGATTTTTTAATTCTTCTAGTTCTGGATCAAAGTAGTAGTATACTTTATCCGTTGTGATTGAATTCACCCATTGTATCCATTCTGGATTTAATGTTGTTGGTAAATTACACGGTGTTGTTAGTGCCTCGAAGGCTGATTCTGCTGTTCTGACTGTGATATGTCTACCGTCAGCTTGATCTTTTTCTCTAGCTATTGCGGTTTGAACTGCATGAACAATTTTTTCTTTGTTGCTGAATTTCTGTTCAGCTTCTGTGTACAAGTGTGATTTGAATGCAATTGGTACCTTTTCTCCCTCATTAGAGGTCAGGTATGTGAATCCGCATCTCCCTGGGATGACTCGAATCACAAGATTGCGTGTGTTATCACGTGTTTCTAATTTTGTTTTAATTAGCATGTCTGTTTGTAGGGATCTCAAAATTTCTGTGTGTATTTGAGTCCAATTGGATCTTTTAAAATCTGGTTTTATCAGATCATAAAGGGGTTTGACCCTTTCTGCGTAATTTGCAGTGTATGTTCTTCCGAAATTTAGGAAGCCTAGAATCGACTGTAGGTTTTTTAGTGTTCTAGGTGCTTAGATTACGGCACATTTCTCTAGGAAATTGTCGGCCAGGCTTTTGCCTTCACTTGATAATTCATATCCTAAGAACAGGACTTTCAGATGGGCAATTCTGGATTTTTTAAAGTTGAATTTGTAACCCTCTGCTGCGAACCCAAGTATTATGGTGTTCACTCTCTTCAAGTGAGTCTCCAAGTCATCATCTGTTAAGTAAATGTCATCGACATAAGATAATGCTTCATCATCATATAGTTGTAGTAATTCTGTTACTCTCGCTGAGAATGCTCCTGGGCTGTTCTTGTACCCCTGGGCTAACCAACAGAATTGTTTTTGAGTGCCATTTATTGAGAATGCAGTTAAATATCTGCTCTCTGGTGCTATGTTTTGACAAAAGAATCCATTAGAGATGTCTAATGTTGTTTTGTATTTTTTGCGCACTATGTTATTCATTAGTGCAGCACTGTGTGAGTTTTGCACTGCAAAAGTTTTGCAACATGTGTTAAGGTGTCGGTAATCCAAAACTAGACGATATGAATTGTCTGGTTTGGAGACCGGAAACAAAGGGTTGTTCATTTGTGAGGTGCAAGTTTCAATCACCCCCTGGTATTCTAGCTGATCTAGTATTTCATTTACCTGTTTTTTAGCTTCTTGCTTAATTGGGTACTGCCTTTGTGCAGTTGGTTGTGATTTTAACTGGATTTTGTGAGGAGGAGAGTCCTCATCCCATCCTACATGATTTTTATATAAGGCAGGAGCTAGAGCCACTGCCCATTTTATGGCAAGTGTGTATTTTTTATGAATCGGGATATGATTCGAGAAGGCAGGCATAATTACTTCTTCGCCATGAGGGCACTCCCTTACAAACTCTGGTGGCCAGTCTTTTTCAGCTAGAAGGATATCATAGCCCTTGGAGAGATTATCCCAAAATAGTCCCCTTATTTTCCTAGTCTTATCCCCCTCTATACGCAATGTTATTTCGTATATTTTGTGAGGTTTGCTAACTCTGGTGTCCGCAGTTTCCACTTGAAGATATTCATTCGGGTCCACTGTCTCCAGATGATTCATAAGGACTTTGCGAGCTATGCTCACTTCTGCTGCGCTGTCTAGCATTGTCTGAGCCCACTCTCCGTTTTTCAGTTGTGTCCTCAGTATTCTCGGCATTGTTAACTACCTTGATACTGGCTACCTTCTTTTTTGGAAATTGTAATTTCTTTTTTAGCTGAGCAGGTTCCTTGTCTTTGGACTTGGTGTGCTCTTCTCTTTGTTCTGATCGTCCTCTTCTTTCCGATTTCTGCGAGGAAGTCTGAAAAGATTGAGAGGGACGTGTATCAATGTCATGATATCTATCAGGCTTTTTTATATTATCCCTATTTCTAAGGTTATATCTTTTCCCAGAGGGGTCACTCTGGGGTGACCTGTGTCTTTGGTTCGGAGATTTCTCTCTTCGCCTAGGAGACCTTCCTCTGGACTGGAATTTCTTTTCTTTAGGATTGGATTGTTTGTTTCCATCCCAGTTCTTTTTTGGTGAATTATTATTAAAAAATATTTTTTCTGGACTTTCAGTCAGTTGTGGTTTTACTGGTATTCCACCTAAACTATCTCTGCCTAGTTCCTCATAGGATTTTTCTATGATTCTGGCAATTTCAGCTGGTTGGTCTGCTATATCTGTCTCTTTTAACCTCTGGCGGATCGCCACGTTTGCTGCTTCACCTTTTATGTTGGCTAATAATATAGCCGAGACCTGCTTGAAGTCTTTCAGTAATTTCATACCAAGAGTTAAAGCGGGTTCAGGACCATGTTCATCTTGAATTTGTTTTAGCACATCTGGTATTACCGAAATGGATGGAACACCATGCGTTTTTGTATAGATGGAAGCAAAGACTGTACCCCAAGTGTCACAGTCCTCAATGTGTGGTGCGATTCCCATTGGGAGACAGTCAGAATCCTGTGCTTTTCTAGCGGGGTGGTGTCAGGAAACACCGCCTCAATTTGGGTAATTTTCTGTGCCAACCAGAATGGTATTTGTTCCCGTTTAGCCGGTACTTTACCTAGGCAGTATTGGATGTTCTGTGGTGTAATTTTATTTGTGTTCCCCTGGTGAGGGGTCAGCTGTGGAAGTTTAATCGCTGGCTGAATTGTTGAAGTCCGCATCACATACTGAACTAATTGTCTATGAATTTTTATTAATTGTTTTAGCTGTGTTAACAGCTCTGCTACAGACATCCCATTGATGTCTGGATGTGGTGTGTATCCGGCTAGGACCGGCCACGTTGCGCCTGGTCTACCTAAAGGACCGAGCCTGGTGATGTGATTGTTATGTTTTAGGGCGCCATCAAATAAGAGCAAATGCTCTTGGAATTTGAGTGGTACTTCCACCTCCTCGAAAGGAGTGTACTCATTAGGAGGTTCCTCTATTTTGTAATAGTGGAAGTACTTTGTTTCAGCATTTGCTGCTGGAAAATGTATCCATGAATAGTATACCTCTGTCTGCCGATATTCGTGTGCCTCAATTACGAATATGACTGTGCCACCTCTGGGTGTCAGTCCATTTTCTATAAGTTTTAGGGTTATAGATCTCCTTTTGATGACCGGGATGAGTATTATATCCCCGTCCGCATCTAGTGCTGCAGCATCAGCCGCTGCGAGTTCACCTGCTAATCTAACTGCCTCTCTTTCTTCTTCATTGTCTGACATTTTACTGTCCTGAAGGTTATTTCTTTTGTTTGCAGATCAGGTTTCTTATGGAAACAAAGATTAGATGCACAATATTTTGGAACTGTTTATCCTTCAACGTTGACTTATACCAAGAACCATACATAGGAGTTCCCTCCTGCGAGGTCTGGCGGATATAACCTTTCACCCACTCCAGACGTCTTTGGAGTATTATGGGAAAAGGGGTCTGAGTGAGAAAGCACGACTGAGTTACTCTAAATGTCTTACGTTAGTTTTATCACCCTTTCCAAACGCGTTGGGCGCCATGTAGTGTAGTTCCTATCATCCCAATAGGCTCTGCGCATTGGAATAATACCTACAGCAGTAAAGGCCTAGGCCAGACGTTAACTAGGTCTACTACTGTCGATACTAGACTTAAAGTTTTGGGTTTGCCAGCTTAGCTCAGAGTTCACTAGAAACTTTCTCGAATGTTCAAGGAGGACTTAACTTCCCTGATTAGACAAGAAGGGATTTAGTTTCTGACAACCATAGAACATGACAACTTTGCTCTCCCCTAATCAAGAGTAAATCTCGAGAGTCGTGTGAACAAAAGGCAATTTATTTTACTCAGTCAGTACGTGCATTCTTAGTCTCATCAGAATGTAGAGAAAAGGAAGAGACGGGCGTGTTCAATAAAAAGGTGTTATTTATTGATCAGTCTCTTTTCTCATACAAGAGAAATGGATCGATATTATTGCAATACTTATAGCTAAGTAAAGTGCATACATTAAAAGCAATAGTATAAAATAATACTGTAAAAACATTGATATGGTTTCTAAGCCATAAGATGTTTTAAAATGAATAAAATATATTACATACACATATATACATTTGACTAAACGTACTCAACTGGTGTTTCTAAATACGCCTACCCCGTGTACCTGACCTAAGTCTAATACGAGGGCGGGAATAGAAAGTTACAGTTTAAGTTAAGTTTGTTTTTGCCAAGTGAATAACTAAAGAATTCTCTGTGAGGGGTTATTCAGTTCTGTACCTGGAATCTAGGTTGAATGAGGGATGGTATCTCTCTCTCTGGTCTCGATATTCCAGGCTGCCTGCGAGGGCTACCCGGAAACGCCGGTGCTGGATTCTCGGCAGGAGAAAGCAGCGCGTCTCTCAGCGCGTCAGGAAGGCAGGGCTGCTGCCAGCGGGGTCTGCTCTGCTCTTGGCTTCGGCAAGTATGGCTGCTCCGTCTCGTCACCACGCGTGTGTTTGCATAGGGCAAGATCGGTAATATTTATACCTTTAAGGTGCCGAGATTGACGTAAGGATGGACATAGATACGTCAATAAGGATGTCATACGACTTGCTCGTTAGCACATTCTTTTACTGAAGTTCTCAGTGAAATCAAAACAATGGCCGCAGGGTTTTGCCCAGGTTGTCATAGGTTTGATTTGTTATGAGAACTCCGTATGCCTTATCAGGGGCTGGAGGAATATCGCTTGTCTAATTAGATCGCAAGCGTTATGACCTAATCAGATAACACGTTCCTGTGCCGTAGTGTGACTGCGTCAGATAACGGTATCTGCATCATAGGGGTTTTCTGCCTCATGGGCTGACTGCTAGTTAACTTGTTGGTTTGTTTAACTAGAATAGGGTCAGGAATAGGGGGATCGATTCAGAACCTATAGGAATACATGACACCAGCTGTACAAACTGATTCTTGTTGGCATTATGTTCTATAATAAAAAACGTAAAAGTGCAACATACCAAGAAAAATCCCTCAAATATATAGATAAATGAATAGTCGGGTCATCTTTGCGGAGAATAAAAGATAATAATATGCGAATAACCATTAAGCATTTAAAGTTGTCTCAAACCTGTCCCAATAACTAAAACCGCAAAAATCCCCTCCCCCCCTCTTTTCCTAAACAAAATAGAATGCCTGTTTATGTTCTGCTTTATCTTCTTTTTTAGACTTGGTAATTTGAAACAGATAATATATTTTCCCACCAATTAGAAGATAAAATCCCTTGAGGTAAAAAACTTCTTTTATCATTTAAGGTAAGATATTGTATTTGAGACTGAATATATGATAGATAATAAGAATGGTAAATGAAATTTTAGGCCTTTTGTAAAGACTGCCTTCAGCCAAATATAGAACTGTATTGTGACTAGACACAATTTGAAAAGGTAACCAATGAACCTGTTAAATTCAACACTCTCATAAGTTAGAGGTCATGGAAACTATCTTAGAAATTAGAACCTCGGACTATAATTTTTGCTAGGATATGAGCACCAGTAGACTTTCAATCTGTATATATTTCTCTTTTTTTGACCTATGTCTCTATCTTTACTTCTATAAAGTCTAGATTTTGGAATTTGATATTGGTTGGTATATTGTACAATATGATCAATGTAAATAGCTCTAAGTTAATGTATATGTCGTTCGCTAATGTGTATATCTTTCTGTAGCGGTATATCATGTTGAATTATCAAGTATCTGACAGAGGATTATAGCACATCTTTGATAATTCATGACAAATAATTGGTATGAAACAAGAATGAGTGATCTAAATCCATATTTGTTTGAATTTTAGAATTATGCTGTAAGTGTCCTGATGAAGACACATTGTATGTGTCGAAACCCGTTGACAGAGACAGACATCAGCCTTTTCAAACAGTTGTGGGAACTACCAATGTTCTAAATAATTCCCTAAATACTGTGTATTATTTTTGATTAAGAAATTCTGTTCTTGTTTTAACGAATTTTTAAAGAAAATTATGTGTATAACTGAATATGTCTACATCAATTTTTAATAATTATAATTAAATTCTTTATGGTATCAAATGTAATTTTTGTCTCTCTTCTTGTGTTCGGTTTTTAATTTGTGGGTCACTTTGCCAGATATTTTTGAATTTTTTTGCCTGGGGATTTACCTTTGCTTCAAATCGCCTTTCACCTAGTTCCATGCAGAGAGAGGGTTTTTCCCAATCAATACTGCTAAGACGTCATCCTTAGCACATATGAATAATTTATGAGGACACTACCCAGGGGGTATAATTCACCTCTCCTATCTACGCACAAGGTTTAATCCCATACGTCATCCTCATACTAAAAAATGTCTAACACACGCACAAGGACTGAATAAATACAGCACCTCTTGCTATCAGTAGTGGGGAAGGAACCGAGACTTCAAGGCCGACACTGACCAGAGATGCTGAGGCTCCTGCATGCAGTCGCTTCAGCTGACAGTGGTCTAAACATCCCTCGAGAGGGGTGCAACTTGAGACCAAAACGAGGTCCCACACTCTCATTAGTCAGGTAATGAGGTTCGACTAAATCCTAGTGGGATTCTTGGTCTTAGACTTATTAGCTCTTTCACACCTACTCACATGCTATGTACACTTAGTTACATCTAGCCAGGCATTGTAGGAGTATGTGCTTTATTTTATAAATGCATTTTATATTCATGTATATCTTCATGACTATTGCAAAATGGTAGAACTGTACTATTCCTTTTTATTCACTTTACGGCTGATCCTATATCTCTGCTACTGTTTAGCAGTTGTAGCAGCGCATATATTTTACACTAGAAGAACAACGGTGCAATAAATTCTTACTGTAAACACGCTCAACTGTTTCTTCTGTGTATATCTCTGACACAAAATGAGCAAGCACGAGTGACTGGGTGAAAAGAAGTACATTGTTTCCATGAATCTGAGAAATCAGGGTTTGTTATTTTCTGAGGTAGGCCAAAAACTAATCTCTCTGATAAAAGGCGATTCTAGTGGCAATGTGAGCTAGCTAATACAAAAGAAGGCTAACATACGCGGTGGTGGTGCTCAGACTCAGCCTACCACCTGACCTACAGTGTATGTTATCCAAAAGCGCAGGTCCTGCAGGGGTACTATTGGAACGACACTACAGCTTTCCGGGGCTTCGCATTGGGTCCGTTGATGCTACTATCTGGGTCCACTTCCAGTTTACGAGGCACAAGAGAAGGAGTGCAGACTTTGATATCCCCGAGTCTCAAGCAACAGGATGCACATCAGCAAGCCCTTGGAGCACACTTTGAGAAAGGAAGGCAGATTCCAGTTCTCCTTCAGTAAATTGAGTGAGCAGCAGGCAGCAGGGCAGCAAAGTGAAAAGCAGACCGTCCAGTTCAGCAGTCCAGTTGAGTCATTTAAGCAGCACAGCAGTTCTTCTGGCAGAGCTGCAGTTATAGGTTCAGTAGTGTCTGATTTTAGGGGGTTAGAGACCTAGTACTTGTGCCCAAAAGTGCCTGGGATGTGGGGTGACTTCTACGCAGCACTCTGAAGTGCACAAGTGTCCCTTTCAACCCAGTCCTGTCTGCCAGGCTATCAATGTGTGGTAAACAGTCCATTCTGTGTAAACAGGACACTACCTATTGAAGTTCACATGTGTCAAGTACCTGATTCATCCACAGGAGCAGAAAGGATGATGTTTCCCTATGCCACCCTCCCGGTGACCTCAGCCTTAAACTTCTCACTGAGGATCACCAACATGGGGGGGAAAGGGGATTGGGATAGAGAGGAGACAACTTCAAGTTCCTATTCTTGTTGATGGAACTTCCTCTCACTCATAATTCTTCTTAGTAAAGGTTATTCCATGACTCAGGGAAAATTCCTAATGCACAGAAAAGAGATAAGGGGTTAAAGCCCTGTCTAAATACAGAGAAATCTACTCTCTTTAATTACTTTCTTATGCCCACCTAAGGTCCTAGGAGTAAATGCCTCTCTTCTATAATACTTTTTAGTGTAAGTATTCAGTTAATTCTCGAAATCTTGTTCTGTGGATTTAACCTGGCTGCAAAAGTTGTTTACTTCCTGTATGCTGAGTGAAATATTGTTTCTACTTGACTTCTCTACATTGAATATTTGTGCCAGTTAATTCAATTGACGAGAAAGCAGAAAGTAGTTTGTTCACAAATTACATAATGTTCATCACTCTTGACAGGTCTTGTATTCCAGTTTTGCGCGCAAAAAGGAAACCGGTTACCAAAGAGTAGGAAGTGAAGTGATAGGGAAAACAGCCAGAGAGGAAGCCTTATGAGAAGGGAAGGAACGCTGTTAGCTACAGTTCACAGGCACGCTTACTGTCACATCAGGATATTTTGGTGGTACTTTCTGTTAAAATCTGGTTTCCAGTTTTTTAACAGACAAATTGATGTCACTCTCCCAATGAAGACTTGTGCAGGCTGAATACAGTTGAGCAGATAGACTCTGTTCTTTCTGATCAACCTGGCAGTTGGTGGATGCTTCGTAGCGAGACGGCACTCCCGATTGAGAAATCCACTGCTGAGGATGTGTAAAAGAGACACCGCTCTCGGCAGGGAATCAGCAAATTCAGATGCTCCAATGGGAGACACGACTCTCTGGCAAGTGTCACTGTATACTGATGCAGAACAAGAGAGACTGCTCTCCCGACTATACCTTTCCTAAATAAACAGGATACGGAGCCTCCCTCAACACAATAAGATACAGAGGCGAACTATGACTAAAGGAACTCTCTTCTTCGGTTAAACACAGAGGATTAAAGGAACTCGGACTTCTTCCTCACACGATCTAATTGAAGTGCACAGACCACCGGCCGCACTACAGTCTTAATTCATTCAAAATCTGGCAAGCTTTCAATAAAGTTGTTTCACAAATCTACACCGGCAGCAGCCATCTTGAAACTGGAAACAATTCCGATCAAATCATGGTCCAGTCTTTAATTCACTGGATGTTTGGAACTGGAGGCAATTCTGATAACAATGTGGTCCAGGGATTAATCGCTGGATGTTTGGTAAACACTCAAACACCAACCTGATGCCTGACAATGTGTGAACCCCATCCTCCCTTCCTACCCAGAAATGGGCCTCAGCACGCAGATGAATGTAGATGGGTTCTCAGCCACACCTAGACTTCCTGTGTTAGTGGATGTCTAGAAGGAATGCAGAAAGTTTAGCTGTCACCCAACCCAGACGTCTATTGAAGAAAGGCTGCAAAGCACACAGAGTTCTAAGCACAGAGAAATGTCCACTTGTAAAAGTGGTCTTTCTAAAATAGTAATGCTAAATCGGACGATACAGTAAGGAGTATTAGTCATTACCATTACAAACATATGAAACATAAAATGTTACTCTTCTCTGGTCAGGAATTACAGCTTTAAAGTATTTTAAGGAATTCCCAATGCTAACGTATGAGAGGATTAGACCTCACAGTAGTGAAAACCAAAATAGGCTGTTTGTCTCTACCATGAAATGCAAAACATACCAGTACATGTCCTACCTTTCATTTACACAGCACCCTGTCGTTAGGCCTACCTATGGCATACCTTTGAGTTGACTTATGTGTATCAGAAGGGGAGTTTCAAGCATGGCAAGTACATTTAAATGCCAAGTTGAAGTGACAGTAAACTACACACACAGGCCCTGCAGTGGCAGGCCTGAGACAATTATGAAAGGCTATTTCTGTGGGTGGCACAATCACTGTGACGGGCCTACTAGTAAAATGTAATCTAAAAGTCCTGGTTATATGGTATACCACTTTACACAAGACATATAAGTAAATCAAATATGCCAAACTAGTGTAAACCAATTATGCCATGTTTAGAGGAGAGTGTATATATTTAAACAACAAGGGGACCCAAAGAAGTTGACCAGGGAGCTTGGGAGTTAATTATTATGAACAACAGTGGTCCCCAGAAAGGGAGATGCATCAGCACTTGAATAAATATAGACTCAGTCGTTGCTATATTGTATGGACGTGTCCAGCCGGACAGTGGTCAGTTTTTACTTGTAGGTAATGTATGAGATGATACACATAAATGCTAACAGTGGGACACAAGCCTGTGCCCAACTTAATCGATAGAATACACAACAAGGGGAAGACACACGAACAACAATGGGGGCTCAGGCAAAACTGGGGCTTGTTACACACATGGAATAGATAGTGTCACACAAACAAATTGCAAAATACACCTTTACAGCAAAAATATACAAGGTTTAAGCGTATACGGTGTTTTTACAGTGTCGACGACGTTTTGATCCAGCGAGGGGATAAGCGGATCATCATCAGGACAATTAATTAATGCCCGAGTTATTTGAGCCTCATATGCCTGGGGGAACAAGATAGGGGAAGGAAAATACAAGGAACAAGGGGTTAAATATGGAGTCAATGAAGAGAACGCAGCACTTGACATACTAAGAGGGCAAGCAAGCTTCTGTGAGTGAGAAGATGAAGGAGGGACTTGTTAGGATTTCCAGAGTGCTGTGGTGGGAGAAGTGCGTTCTGTACAGTGGGCCATAGTCAGGATACTGGATTTAAAGCAACCTGAGTTATGACCACTGACAAGGAGGGGAAAGGGGTGTGAGTACGTAAGGTACAGTGATAGGGGAGGAGGATTGCTAATGGTGAATTACATATTGATCAGGTTCTGTAACTGCCTTCTATGTTGAGGCATTCAAAGGAGAGCATGATGGTGCTGTGGTTAATTAATGCGCCGTCGTTTGAGGCGAATGATTCTGGTAGTGTTGCCGGTTATAATAGCTCAGCTGCTGACTGTGGGTTGTTACACTATAGGGCGCGTGATGGTACTACGGGTGATGTGAAGATGAAGTAGGCCGGAAGTGGTGAATCATTGATTACGGCTGTGATGGAGGTACAATAATCATACATTTAGAACAAGGCACATGACTTGGTGTGCCACACACCGGTATGGGCTTTTCAGTTTATACAGTATGATGCATCAAGACCTTGGAACCAGGGGCATGCTTTAGTTTAAACCATGGATCGAGGCGCGTATGTGCATTTTAAGGGGAGAAAGGAGGACGCGCTGGCGTGACTGAACTTGTGAGAACATCCGCGGCGCTGATAAGATAACAATAACCACATCGGTACATTTTTACGATCATGGAACAGCCGCTTAAACATTCCCAGATCAACAGTGAACCTGTGATTACACCCGCAGCACTATTTAAGATATTAATTAACACAACAGTACAATTTAAGGTCATCACGAGCATGAAAAAACAGCGCTTAAAATTATCAAAAGATCGTACGTACATTACACCAAGGAGTCGCACTGTGATCTAACTCGAAGGTGCAGAGCTTGTGTTAAAAGATGTGAGGCGTGCACGACATGCGGATAAGGCTTACCACGGGCAGGGGGCATTTGAATAGGCTCCGTGGCCGATTAGGAATTGGGTATAGTTACGGCTACTCTGTGGGTGAGAAGGGGGGCGAGAAAACCATTTAGTGATTCAAGAGTCAAGCTTAATGGTTCAGTGAACTTGGCAGTTACAGCAGGCGAACTTACAACTGCTTAGTGTTTTGATTAAGCTAAGTTGAACGGAAGGGAGTCGCTGAGAGTACTCTCCGGCACGATCACCTATAGGGAATGGAGGAACAAGGGAGGTTTTAGAACCCTCTACAGAGTATAAGTGCCATGAGTAGGGTTAAAGGAGACAGTAGAGCTTACCTGTGTAATGGGCAGTAGCTGGATAGCAATATTCTGTCTTTCCACGAAGGATATGCACTGTAATGGTTCCTTCAATTCCATTTGAGGGGGGGGGGGCTGTGAGTGTTCACAGTCGATTGGTGCACGCGAGGAGTGAGGGGAAGAGAAGAGGGACTATGAGTTGGTTGTCCCTTGCTGGGGTTGCAAGAGAAGCAGAACTGATAGTGCAGCAAGGGAGGAGGATTGGGGTTTCTGAGTATCAGGTTATATAGTAATTACTAGTGGATGCAACCCTCGGGGGAGTGTGTGAAGGGTTAGTGCAATAGCTAGGAGAATCTAAGTGACATTCAAAAATCTACTTTCTTGAAATTATTTACAAACATAATTACAACCAGTTATAGAAACAGGTTAAGAAGTGTGAGGAGATGCTATGTCAATGATGTCCAATCCTTAAGACGGTTAAGCCCAGTATTCAGGCTATCTGTTTTCAAAATCCATTTTAGTTCTTTGTTTAGTATCCTTGGAATGTCTTCCCCTCTAGAATGTAATTTTATCTCAGATATAATTGTCCAACGAATGTTATTTTCAATGTGTCCATTCTGTTCAAAGTGTTCTACCGAAGATGCATTTGGCGTTCTGCATCTGATCCTGCTACGATGCTGGGAGATTCGTAGGCGGATCTTCTGAGTGGTTTGTCCCATGTATATCTTGTTGCAGGGAGAAAGAATTGCATACACAACGTTGCACGTATTGCAATTTGAAAACATTCTCAATTCACTTGTGACCTCTTTAAACACAGTCTTTGAATTCAACTGTGAACTCACATACCACACAGTTGCTGCATTTGTAGTGGTGGGAGGGAACAATGGTCATGTAATGTGGTTTTGCCATTTTTTTGTTACTTGGTAGCGCTGCGCGCACTAGGTGATCTTTAATGTTTTTGCTTTTCTTGAAAGCAAATATAGGGCGCTCTAGGTCAAGAGAACCAGCATTTAGAACAGGCCAATTTTTTATGATAACCTTGCGTATTGCATTGGAGACTGCTGAAAAGGTAGTTACACATACTAGGAGCTCTGTTTTGGTTTTTGTTTTAGGCTCTAGTAGGGCCTCACTCGGGCAATACCATGCCCTTTTCATTCCGTTGCGGACAAGCCTACGTGGGTATCTTCTACTAGTAAGTTTGATACACAGTGTCTTAGCCTCATGAAAGTAGTCAGTCTTGAGCGAACAGTTCCTTCTGATTCTTAAGAACTGTGAGAATGGAAGGGAGTCTCTAAGTGCCCAAGGATGGTTGCTATCGTAGCTGAGTAAGGTGTTATGCTCTGTGGGTTTTCGGAATAGCCCGGTTATCAGGGTGCCTTCAACATGTTTGATTGTGAGGTCATTGAAAGCGATGGAGGTTTTGTCCTGAGTTAACGTAAACTTTAGGCCTTCACAATTATTGTTGAGCCAATGGAGGAATGATTACAATGATGACATCCCCCTGCCAGATCCTAAAGATGTCAACTATGTATTGTTTCCATTTACTAATACATGTGTAGAAGGGATTTGTGTCCGATAGAATGTAGTTAACCTCATGCGAGTCCATGTATAAAATAGCTAGATTAGGGGCAAAAATAGAACCCATAGATGTACCTTTCACTTGTTGATAGAATTGGTCTCCAAAGAGAAAGAAATTCCTGGTTAAACAAACCTCTAAGAGTTGGAGAATGAAGTTAGTGGTGACTGTGTGCGGTCTGGGTCTCAGGTTAAGAAAGTCTTCCATGACTTGTAGGGAATCCCTCTGGGGGATATTTGTGTAGGGGGACTCAACGTCCAGTGTACACAATCTCATAGTGGGGGTCAAAAGGTTAGTTCTCTATCAAGTTAATCATGGACATGCTATCACGAATAAAGCATTCCGTGTGTGGACAAACTCTTTGATGAAGTAATTGACATATTGTCCCAGTGGCTCCAAAATTGAGCCACAGCCGGAAACAATTGGATGGCCTGGGAGCTTGTCCATATTCTTGTGAACCTTGGGTAAGGTATAGATCACTGGTGTACGTGGTGATTTTGTGTTGAGGAATTGATATTCATGCTTACTGAGGAATCCCTGATGGAGGTCCTCATCTGTAATTTGTTTGATCAGAGTCTGCAATTCCTTAGTGGGATTTGTGGGTAACCTACAATAGTGGTCCGTATTGGATAGTTGGAGGTTGAGTTCTTCTTTATAGTCTGTTACTTTCTGGAGAACAATTCCGCCGCCCTTATCAGCCGGTTTTGTAACTAGATTGTTGTTCTCGCGTAAACTAGAGATGGCAGTCTTCTCATTTATGGAGATGTGATAGGGAATGTAGTGATGGGAATCTGACAAGAGTGTCGTCTCCTTAAGGACCAGTTTCTCAAATGTTATGATCTCTCTAGGGATCATATTGGCCAATGGTGAGATTGTCGAAGGTGGCCTGAAGGGTGTGTTAGATATTTTCACTGGGCTAGGGTTCTGCAAAAAATATGCATGGAGTCTTATCTTTTGGAAGAACCATAGTAATTCGGACTGTAGCTCCAAAAAATTGGAGTAAGTTGTGGGAACAAAGGAGAGTCCCTTGCTAAGAATTGAGATCTCATGACTAGATAGAGCATGGGTGGAGAGGTTGAAAATGGGAATTGACATGTTACTGCGGCTTACATCAAAGTTCAAAGCAGAATTCACCATTGATTGAATTTCTGCCGTGTCTTTCGTTCCCCTGGAGGGGTTGTACCACCGGGGTTGCTGTTTCACCCGTCATCTTTTGGGAGGTGCCGGTTGTTCTCTCCCTAAAAAATGAGTGTTAGGGTTTCTTGTGGAGCTACTGGATCCCTCTCCAGTGTCCGAGTTATACGAGGACTCAGCTGGCTTGTCTGAGAACCCAACTAGATCGTTGCACATATTAAAGCGACCCCAGGGTCGTGAGTTCTGGGGGTTACTGTTGTAAGACCTGTTTGTGTAGAAGTATTTATTGAGGTAGGGATAGGCTCTCTCTTGTGTAAAGGCTTTAATGTCCTTCTTAACCTTGTTAAATATTTTATTTTGTTCTAGCCAATGGAATTGTTCCACTGTTTTTTGGACTTTCTCAATCAGTTTCTTAGCGTCAGGTACAGTGTTACTCTCTTGGATTTGTTTCTCAATATCCGTAATTATGTTAGCTAATTTCTTAAGTTCTTCGTTTGCAATGTCAATTCCTAGCACTAACCAGTGTCTAGAACAAGTGGATCCTATATAACTGAAGATGGTAATATATTTAGGGTTGTCTGTAAAAACTCCCGGGATGTTTCTGACTTGTAAACCAACAGGAATAGTATTTGATTTAAGATACTCCGTGAGCATAAGTATCATAAGCTCAAAGCAGACAAATTTGAAATTTCTTTTTAAAGCAGACAAATTTGAAATGTCTTTTTTTGTTTCTCAAGTTCCTCAAAGAGATTGGTGCTGACGCTTCCAGGGGCATCATCTGTGCTAGTAAAAAGTGTATGACCCTCAAAGATCTTTTTGATGTAGTCGTCTGAATACAAGGGAGCGTTGTAGGACATAGCAAGTGTATGTAAGTTAAGTAGGGGCTCAGTGGTGCAAGGTGTGAGAGGGGGAAGGTTAGAGTAGTTAGATGGGCTAGCAGAGACAGAGTTGGACCCACTTTTAGAAAAAGGGGAAGTAAGGTTTACGCCCTTGCAATTCAGCGATTGCGCTCAACATATTTTAAAACAACAAGGGGACCCAAAGAAGTCGACCAGGGACCTTGGGAGTTAATTATTATGCACAACAGTGGTCCCCAGAAAGGGAGATGCATCAGCAATTGAATAAATATAGACTCAATTGTTGCTATATTGTATGGACGTGTCCAGCCAGACAGTGGTCAGGTCTGACCAAGATGAAGGCATTGCTCTCGTGGAGTGCCTCTGAATGTTATTGGGAAGGGAAATACCAGCTTTGCAATAAGCTCATCAAATAACAGTCTTTACCCATCTATTCAAAGTGGAAACAGTAAGACATTGGCCCTTGGTATTTAAACCAAAGGTAACAAATAAATAAGTAACCTATCTTTCTGAATGAGGAGATTCTATCCAAATAAATGGGGAGAGCATTACCTAAATCTAAGGGGTGTAATGAAATGTCCTGCTCCGAGGGCAGGGCAGGGAAAAAGGTTGTAAGGACCAAATCATGCGACAGATGGAAAGAAGACAACAGTTTTAGTAAGGTCTCGCATTAGTAAAGTTTGAGCTATTGGCATTGTAAATGACAAATGTTTTATTTATGTGTTGTTTTAGAAAATTGATACATTAATATCATTGTTATTTTGAATGCCAATAGCTTAAAATTTTGCAAATGTGACACCTATTGCATTGTAATGCAATATGTGTAGTGAGTCAGTGGGTGGGAATGAGTGGGAGAGTCGGCCAGTGAGAGTCTGTACAGTGAGTGAGTGAGTGAGTGTGAGAGTCAGTCAGCGATCAAGAGATAGTGGCCGAATCGGTCATTGAGAGTCAGTTAGTGAGAGAGTGGAAGAGTCTGTTAAGTCATGAGTGAGAGTCGGTGTGAGTGAGAGTCGGTGTGAGTGAGAGTCGGTGTGAGTGAGAGTCGGTGTGAGTGAGAGTCGGTGTGAGTGAGAGTCGGTGTGAGTGAGAGTCGGTGTGAGTGAGAGTCGGTGTGAGTGAGAGTCGGTGTGAGTGAGAGTCGGTGTGAGTGAGAGTCGGTGTGAGTGAGAGTCGGTGTGAGTGAGAGTCGGTGTGAGTGAGAGTCGGTGTGAGTGAGAGTCGGTGTGAGTGAGAGTCGGTGTGAGTGAGAGTCGGTGTGAGTGAGAGTCGGTGTGAGTGAGAGTCGGTGTGAGTGAGAGTCGGTGTGAGAGTCGGTGTGAGTGAGAGTCGGTGTGAGTGAGAGTCGGTGTGAGTGAGAGTCGGTGTGAGTGAGAGTCGGTGTGAGTGAGAGTCGGTGTGAGTGAGAGTCGGTGTGAGTGAGAGTCGGTGTGAGTGAGAGTCGGTGTGAGTGAGAGTCGGTGTGAGTGAGAGTGTGAGCGTGTCTGTAAGAGTGAGTCAGCCATTAATGCAAGTTATTTGCAGGTAGTGTGAGTACTCTAAAAAGCTATTGGTCTATTGCTGAGTCTGAGGTATGGGCTCAGTAAGCAAGGCATAATCATGAAAAGGTGCTAAGGGCCGCTCCTTAAGTTATGGTTTAGAAAAAGAAATAAATGTAACAGGAATGGTGCAACATTCTCACAATTGCCTGCAGTCGTCATTTAGAATACATCTTAGCCCTATTGCTTTTCCCTGTCTCTCAATTGCTGCAATATATTGCCAACTTCAAACACTTGTATGTTTGCTTTTATTGTAGAGCTGCATGGAGTGAGTCCTAGCAGACTCTACTGAATAGGGAAGTAAAACGCACATAGACCAGCAGCAGGCTGGGCTGGGTAAATTTGTGTGAGGTGAAATTGTAATTTATTTATTTTTGCCAAGAAATGCTGAAAAAATTGAAACATTTAGTGCGATGGGTGCAAGGATTTAGTGTTTTTACTAAAGTGTATTTTTTTTGTTTAAAAAAAAAGGAGCTGGTGGGGAGCCATTGAATAGAAATAATCATGTTGTTAAAATTAAATGTGCGCGGCATATCTTTCCCAACAAACAGAATTAAATTCTATGTGGCGAAACAGTCTTTATTTCACTCAAACTCAGGTCGGGCGAGATCCTTTCCTCTTTCTCACCCTTACCATCACTTATGCCACATTTATGTTTGGGTACATGTAGAAACACCTGCACAGTGGGTAACTAACTGATAAGTTCCAACTATGTGCGACTTCCTAAACATTTTACAGGGACATCTCCATTTCCTGCACTTACCTCTTCTTTTTCCTCACACTTTCTACACCATCTCAAATGGAAAAGTTAGTTTGAAGCGTCTGCAGAGAAGTACAAGTACGCTCTGCCACTCAGTAATTCCGAATCGATAAATGAGTATTTTGGTTTTAAGAGCAGAGAACTACTCTTCAACAAGAGCTCGAGAGAAGTAGAGGATCAACAAATCTTCAGACCGGCTACAATTTTCAGGCTCTAAGATTGCCACAGCCCTCTAGACATTGAAAAAGGTTCCTGCTTTAGAACTCCCTGCGCAATGGAGCTGGGGCCATTGGCAAATGAAAGCTAAAACACAGAGGGAACATCCCATCGATCAGCATGAGCTAACTGTAGTAATTGATAAGACGTTAGTCCCCCAACCTTTATCCCTATGCACAACAGGAGCTGCAGACTGCTCTTGCCCAAGATCCTGAATACCACAAGCTGGCTGGACCTCAACCCATCCAGTAGGTACAAAAATAAGAGGCCAAATGAAGATATTCACGAACAAAACTAAGAAAGAAAAAGAGGAGGAGTCCATCAACTGGATTAGTGATAGTATTCATATGCAATTAATGTATGTGCAGCTGCATAGCCAATAAGGTTCACGAGAAGTGAAGCGGTGCTGTAAATCCAGTAAGTGGTGTCGCTCTCACCAACCAGGACAAAAGAACTGACCAAGGCTGTGTCGGCAGGCAACATAGAGCTAGACACTCCAGAACTCATTAGACATTTTGAGCATTTTTTATTAAGACCTGAGGTGTGTATATATTACATTTAAATGGTACTTGTTGAAATCTTGCGGTCTAGTTTTTTTGCGAATGGACTTTTTTTTGATTGACATCTCTATAATCCAATGAGATGTTTACGTTCTGTTACGTAGCGAACAATGTACGCGAGTATTGTTGGAAATCCCCTTGTTAGTGAAGGCGCGCTTCGGGTAAGGAGTTTCGGGTTTGCTGGCGGTTTCCTGCATCGCTCGACAGGCAAGTTTATTTTTTCCTTGTTTATGTTTGTCTAGCTTAAGGTATTTGTACACTTGTTGGTGTTTAATAAGTTTTTTATTTTTTTACTATTGTATGTTTATTTAAAGCAATTATGTCTGTTTTTCAAGTAACTTTTATGTACCTTTGCAAAGGTGTGTCGGCTTTTTATGTATTATGTAGTATATAATAATTTTTTGATTTATGCAATTGTTACTGATTTTTGGTATAGTAGTTGTGTTATGTTTTTGAAAAAGTGTCTGAATAATTCTTTTTTTTAATTCATTTGTTGTATATGTTGTAAATGGGCGTGATTATTATTTTACTTGTTTGCAACCCAACATGTTAAGTGTTTTAATAGTAAAGGGATGTTTGTAGTAAATATTTTTTTTGTATTTTTTTTTGTTTATGTTAATTTGCATTGTCTTTTGAAATACTATTGTATGTTTTGACGTTAATGGAATGGTTGAGCGTTGTTTGTGACCGTATAAGTTTATAAAATGCGGTTATTTCAAGGGTTATATATGCGTTATGCATTTTGCTATTAGCAATGTGATTTATATAAGCATTAATTAAGAGTTTCTCAATATGGATTATATCCTTGATGGTATTTTTTGTTAATGCATGAAAACAATTTTATTTAAATTTGTATGTGTTTTATATTTTTTTTAAGTAAATGGCTCCTCACATAACCACATTGTAAGGGAGGTGTTTTTGTGTTAATAACATATATTATTGTTGTTTTAGCTCTTCTATTTCATGTTTCTTAATTGTACCTGTAATGTGCAGGTCCTTCAGTGATTTGGCTTTATTTACTATATCATTTTTTTTTGTGCAATCTTGTTATGCAGTGCTTTCGATGAATATGTTATAAAGTAAAGTGTGTCTTACTGTTATTGATACACTAGTTAAAAGTGGATGTCTTCAAAAGTGTTGTGTGCAATGATGGCTGTTGGTGTGTGTGCCTGTAGGAAGTGTGCATTGATGGCTTCCGGTGTGTGTGCCAGTTGGAAGTGTGCATTTCCAACCTTTTAGCCTGTTTGTGTTTGCCTGTCCTACCATCCTTGTTTAAATCACCTGCTGTGATGCAGCTGATTAAAGATTTGACACACATTTCCCCCCAAACCATTTGTGAGACCACAGTGGAAGAAGCAAAGCGACCCTCAGGGAGCTCCAGGGGCTGATAGGTAAGCTCAACTTTGCAGCAAGGGTGATCCCAGCAGGCAGGGTTTTCGCTAGACGGCTGACCCAGCTGACATCAGGCATGACACGCAAACACCACCATGTCTGGTTGGGTGCGGGGATCAAACAGGACCTATAAATGTGGGACTCATTTCTAGAAAACTTTAATGGGATTCTCATCTGGAGAGAAGGATGGGTAACATGCAAACAGATTGCACTGTTCACAGATTCCGCCGGCAGCCAGGGGTTTGGGGCCATCCTGGGCAACAAATGGTGCAGCGGACAATGGCCAATTGAATGGCACAAGTCAGGCAGGACTGGGAACATTACATTTCTCAAGCTATTCCCCATAGTGGTGGCCTTCGCTATCTGGAGGCACGAACTGCGCAATATGAAGCTCACAATATGGTCCGATAACAAAGGAGTGGTACAAACTATCAACAAAGGGGCAGCCAGGTGCCCGTAAATACTGACACTAATGCGCCACCTGGTTAAATTGCAGTTGAAGGGCAACATAGACCTGAGGGCACGACACGTACCGGGGTGGAGAACAAGCTGGCGGATGCCCTTTCAAGAGCACAGATGGACAGATACAGACAGCTGGCACCCGGGGCAGAGCAGGACATGACCCCTTTTCCGGCGCACCTGTGGGACCTGGGGGAGTAGACCTCGCCATACTGGTAAACCAACCCCTCGCCCCCGAAGCAGCCAAGAGGTACAAGAAATATGTGAGCACAGTAATGCGAATAGGGGGTATCCAGAACCTGGAAGATGCGGGAGCAACAAGCAAGGCAGTGGAGATTTTATACTGTGGGCTTACAACAGCAAAAAATCAAGGTCTTGGGCTCAAGCACACCTAACAGCAGTGACACACTTCACCAAGCTAGCAGCAGGGCATGACCCAGCGGCATCACAATACGTCAAGGCTGCCATGAAAGGTTAGAGGCGTGCCAAAGGCACGAGAAGGGACAGCAGACGGCCAATAGATTTCTCCAAATTGGCGCTCCTGTTGGAGGCCCTGGGTAGTGTCACAAGAGATGCGTTTGAGCTCCACCTGTTCAGAGCTGCCTTTGCCACTGCATTCTTCGGGGCCTTCTGGATCAGCGAGCTGGTGGCCCCAAATAGGGGGGGGCCGCAACGGACTGCCTACAGGCCGGGGACATAACACCGGGAGGGACCCAGGTGGGGATACGGCTCCGGCGCTCCAAGACCGACCAAACTGGAGGAGGGAACACCATCCGGCTGTATTGCATCGAGGACCCGAGATATTGTGCGGTCTGCTGCCTCCAGGTGTTTATGTTAATAAGACCAGTAGGGGAGGGGCCTCTCTTCAAACACCAGGATGGCAGCCACCTTAGTAAATTCCAATTCACAACTGTGATGCGCTTGGCCCTTGGCAAGGCGGGCCTCCCCCCGGCCTCTTTCGGGTCACACTCATTCAGGATCGGAGCTGCCACATCTGCAGCTCAGCACGGGATGGCAGAGGCAGGGATAATGGCCGTAGGGAGATGGCGGTCCCGCGCATCCAAAGCATACGTGAGGCCCCACCTTCAGTAAAAAGTCAGCAGCGCGCCAGGGTGGCCCCAACAACACAGAGCTGACCATTGTGACCATTAAATCAGCAGGGAAAAGACCGCGGCTGGTGCTGGTGGTGGGCCACTCTTTTGTGTCCAGGATGCAGGTATGGTGGCAGCAGTGAGGCTGAAAGCGGAAAGGAAGGCCAATGGACACGTGCATCCGCTGGTTGGGCATGCCTGGGATGAAATGGGAGCAGCTGACGGCGGCGCTGGAGAGAGTGCAAACAGACACGCCATGGCTCCCTGACGTCTTGATCATCCACCTGGGGGGAACGACCTGGTGAGCATGGGTAGGAAAGCGCTCCTCCACGACATACAGAGGGACCTCACAGAGACGGCCAGGGCATTCCGAAACACGGCTGTCATATGGTCGAAGCTCATTAGCAGACGGGAATGGCATGGGGCGGAGTCAAGGATAGCGGTGGAGAACTCCAGAAGGAAACTAAACATAGCCACAAGCTAGTTCTGCAGAGTCAACGGGATAGAGAGCGTGAGGCACGGGCTCATCCACCCGGGCCGCCCGGAGCTCTATGCAAGCGATGGAGTGCATCTCTCTGAAGAGGGGATGGAGGTGTTCTGGAGCAACCTATGGGGTGCAATGGCACTGGCAGGGTGCAAGTAAAAAAAAAAAAAAAAAAAAAGGGCACAATGACTTTATGTGGTGACCATAAATCCTTATTCCGTAAGCTTTTATTGTTGGCTTTAAGTAGTAGACGTCACTTGTTTTTATTGATTTAAAGGTGCTGTCCCACTTGTCCGATTTTATTTTCCTCTGTTTGAGGCGCTTATTGTAGTGCATCTGAATTTGATGTCCAACCACGACAGTGTTTATTTTTTCCGTTTTTATTTTTGCTCCCAAAATTTATTATGGTTAATTAATAACGTTAGCAGAGATCTGAGTGCCATAAGAAAATGAGCACCGGTCCAAGGTGTAGAAAGATAAACAATTTTGAGTTAAAGACTTAAAAGAATGCAAGCAGGAGGCGAAGGAGTTAGAGGAAATGGAAGCAGAGAGGTGAGGATTGAGAGGATATGAATTGTTGAAGGATTTTAAAGAAGATAGTCAATGTGTGAGCGTAAAGGAAATACGGAGTTGAGGATTGAGAGTAAAGCTAGCAACGAGTAATTTTAACGAAGAGATGTGAGGAGTGAGATCAAAGGAATCCAAGAGCTGGTGAGTGAAATCAAAGCAAGCAGCAACGTATTATAAGCAGAGAGTCGATGTTTTTTTTTTTACTTTTTATGAATGATGATGCCACTTGAGCAAACTATTTATTTAGTTGCATCCACGCTGGGTATTGCAGGTGGCATACTGATGGTTGATAAAACAAAGAGTGCATTAATATAATTATGCGTGCTCGATTTTCTAGGTGTTACAGCACATTGATTATTAAGAGTCCTGTCTTCATTGTGACAAAAGTTAACATCTGTTCTGAATGACCTATCCCTCATTCAAACATGTATTTGGCATCAATGTTATAATTAATCCTACCCTTTAATGCTCTCTTACTGCTACGAGGTACATAAGGTGTGTCAGTTGTTTAGCACCTGAGTGGGCCTGGTTGATGTACTAAATTGTGGGACCTGAAGTTCGGTGATGTTGCTGAGGAGGAGATAAACATCTTCAAGTAAGCAAGTAAAATCACCTGCTGGTGGTTAAACTTTTTTAGGGCCTGATTTAGAGTTTGACAGAAGGGTACTCCATCACAAACCTAATGGATATCCAGTACGCCTAATGGCTAATGCATTATATTCTAATGAATAGTTGTTGGGAATGGAATGATAGACTGCAATCTTGTATGCATGGGAAAACCTATCTGAGTACTTGCCTTTTGAGAATAACTCTAGATTCTGTTGTTGTATTCAGTATCTGACTGTTATTTGTAGTTGACACCCCCTGAGATATCAAATTGAGACTCCTGGGCTCAAAAATTGTTGTACAGCCAATTAAGATGGACAACATCTTAAAGCGTGGTTTTTGTTACACTGTTAAAATATTTGTGGTACATTTAGACCCATTGTAGATGTTGTCCTTCTCCTGTGAGTGAATTAAACAATGTGTAAGCATCCTAATTTTTTATAAAATTGTGTGGGGAGAACAAGATCTTTAACTCCAAGTTCAGAAGACCATTTGCTAATGTACGCTTATTTTGATATAGTTCAAATAATTTGGGACTGTGTGGGTTTGCATGTTCCTTTCCTTGCTGTGTAATGCAGCCTGGTGGGGTAGATGCAAAGTGCCTTGCACAGTTTGGCTGTTCCATGAGGGCCGGCCAAGCAGTTGTACGAATTTCAGGAGTGAAAACTACTCTTCTCCCTACATCGCCAGCCCTGTCCAAGAGCCACTGAAGAATATATGAAAATTAAAATAACAATAGTTCCTATTTTATTTTATGTTTTATTTTATTTTGTTCATTGTTGCAACGCTCCTCCTTGTGTTTGGATTTGTGTTTGTGTGGTGTTGTGTGTGTGTGTGTGGTTGTAGTTGTGTGTTGTTGTGTTTGTGTGTGTGTTTGTATGTTGTTGTGTTTGTGTGTGTGTTTGTGTGTTGTTGTGTGTGTGGTTGTGTGTTGTTGTGTGTGGGTGTGATCCATACAGTGATGCTACAATAGTTACAGTGTATGTGCCACACATTTCTGTGTGCACTGTTGTTTTAATGTGTGTGTGGCACTTGAAATTGTGCAGTGGTGGTGTGTGTGTGTGTGCACTGTTGAAATGGTGCTCTGACGGCTGGTGGTGTTTGTACCTGTAGAAATTGTGCACTGATGGCTTATGGTGTGTGTGCGTGCCTCATGGCAGTGTGTACTTCCGTCTGGTGGTGTGTGTGCCTTGTGGAAGTGTGCAGTTATGGCTGTTGGTATGTACCTGGTGTAAGCGTGCAGTGATGGCTGTTGGTGTGTGTGCCAGGTGGATGTGTGCACTTTTGGCTGAACACTTAGAAGGTCCCAAAGGTAAGACCTATTGGCTATGCCAATGCTTGTTTTATGATATATTTGAGTATATACCATTTCCAATCCTACATCGATGGTTCCTATATTTCTGTTTATGCAAACAAAACTCAATGTTTCTCTTGAAGGCTTAATAAAATGCACCATCAATACCTTCTTGTGTATTTCGATTGGGAGAAGAAGAAAAAACTTCAAAGTTAATTTGTAACAAGTGGTGGTTTTTTCCATTTAAGCTACCGTACGAGTTGAAAAAAGGAGCTACTTACTTTATAATTTCCATTTAAAATTATAATTTAAATGTTTGTGAAAAAACACTCCTGGTTCCAGCACTGGCATAACAGTTTTAAACCATGAGATAAGATGATATCCCTGTGCCTTAGTTGCTTGGTAGTGAAATGGCAGTGTTTATAAATTCTCCCTCGTGGTAGGAAAGAAAGGTTTAAAGAAAGGTTAAATAGTTCATTTCCCACGGTGCGCAATGATGTTGAATCACAGCGGAATGTCCAAGGCGTGTATTTGTCATTGACGTAGGCACAATGTATTATTTGAGTCGGTTCTTTGTAGGTATAATTTTACACCAGCATGTAATTTCATATTTAGAAGAGAAACTGTGCCCACTGGGGAGGGGGGGAGAGGGAGAGGGAGAGGGAGAGGGGGAGGGGGAGAGAGAGAGAGGGAGGGAGGGAGGGGGAGGGAGGGAGGGAGATATATCTCGCAGAGGCTGCCCCAAAAATGGGCTTAGAGGGCCCGCGCCAGGGCCCCCCCCCCCCCCCGAGAAACCGGTTTGGGCACTCCCAGAAGCGGGAAAGTCCATGCCGCCCCGCTAGCTGCGCCAGGTAGGCGCCGGGCCCGCCGGCCAATGGGGTCATCGCGGGAGTCAAACCCCCCAATAGGAGTGAGGGGACGGCTAGCCTTGAATGCAAAAATGGGGGGCATAAAAGCACCGCGCCTGAGTCCAGCGGGCATCTCAGACCAGGGGCGGCGGCAGCACGGCATTGAAATCTTGAAACCTTTTGAACCCGACAGAGATCACCTGGGGAGCCGGGGCGAATCGCTGCCCGACTCGACAAGCCAGCGGACGCGGAACGAGTGACCATCGTCGTGGACGAAGCTTGCAGTGAAGCTCTGCCGTGCTGAGCCAGGACCGCAGGAGAAGGAAGCAGCAGAGTGGCGGTCACCCCGAGGCCCGGAGGCAGGAGCTCCACCAGCGATACGGTACCGCTCACCGGAGGCTCGGCGGGACGATAAATGCATCGTCAAGGGCCAGCGCCTGGGAAACCGGAACCGGAAGCGGCCGTGCATTTCCAGGGTAGCGGGGTCAGTGCAAGTCAGCGGTGTAGATGCTGCGGCCCGTAGCATTCGGCACCTCGGCAATAGGGAGAGCGGCGGGCGGAAGGCCAGGGGCTTGTTGCCGCTCGGCAAGAAGGGGCACCGGCACACACGCGCCCCTGAGGCAGGCCTCATCGTTACCTGGTGGTCTAGGGGAGCGGGAAGCGAGACACCGGCAGGCAGCCCGGGGGACAGTCGGAAGCCTCACGAACACCGGGTAATCGGCGAGTGGCAGTAGGAACAGTTGGTGCATCGAGCAGGCGGCAGCACCCCGCCAAAGACTGGCTATGTAAGAATCAGTCAGTAGAGCCCTGAGAGGGCAGCAAACAGGGCGGCTGCACGCCAGCAGGAGCACACGGCGGAACGGCCAGGAACAGAACGGCGAGGCGGCGGACGATATAACAGGGGCGAGACTGGTACATTGACCGAGCATTTGTACATAAAGCAGCAGAAGCACGCGGAAGGCAACAAGCAGAGCACCGGCAGGAACGCTGGGATTAACAGCCGGCGGCAAGGCAATCAGCAGGACAGGAGCAAGCACAGGCACACACCCCCCCCCACGCTCCCAGCATGAGCAGCAGGAGGGAGCTTGGGGAGCTGATGAAGCAGATCCGGGCAGCCTCCGAGGTGCACGGAACAGAGTGGCTGCAGCCACACTTGGGGTTGGGTGCAGGAGAAGGACCAAGCAATCAGCCACCAGCAGGAGTAGATGAGCCAGCGTGAAAACGGCCGAGAAGACCACCAGCCAAGCTACAAGACGCGGCAGCAACTAAGAAAACACAACAGAAAAGGAAAGCCCCCCCGCCTACGGACAACCCAAGGACAGCGAAACTGAGCGGCGGGGTGATGGAGACAGCAGCAACAAGTGGAGAGCATATTAACGCCATTGTACAGGAATGCATAAAAGCCATGAGTCCGCTTATCATGCAAGGGCGGAACATGCAGGGCGAGGGGAGTACCAGCGACCCGGGGGGGGGGGGAATGTTGGTGACTGCCTTGGCACTTGATAGACCCAGGGTGGGTTAGGCAGGCACGCTTGGGGGCACAAGGCCCAGTGCCTGGGGGGCAAGGAGGTGTAGGGTCTCCAGTAGCAGGCTGCGGCGGCCCAGTTGGCGGCCCATCCACCGCCTCTCTAGCGCAGGAACCTTACGCGCGCCCCTCTCCTGGCCCCGCATCCTTGACAACCAGAGCCACGGGGCTAGCAAGCTTGATACCACTGTCAGTTAAGGAGAGGATTTGGAAAAAAGAATTCATAGACATTTTTACATTGTTAGAAATCCAGTTAGACGGGCTGGATCTCACAGCCTGTGACAAAAAGGACGAGGATAGAAGGGAAAGGAGGAGAGAAAGGAAGGAGCGAAATTTTGATAACTGGGTAGACGCGTTTAGGATCATGGCCTGCATAATCGTTGAGAAATTCCCGCGCTGCAGACCTATGGCTCTATGAATCTAACATACACAATGCGCAGAGGCAGTTCCCCGGGGATGCATGGTTAGAGTATGACAAAGGCTTTCGCTTAAAGATGCAGACCCATCCAGAAATGGAATGGAATGAGGAGGATGTGTCTGGCTTCATCCACAAGATGATGATTGCCAAGGAGAACAGGAGCTGGTCAGGTAGGAGCGAGCAGCCCTTTCGTTCCCCCTTTCACAAGGGAAAAAGTAGGACTTTCCAAAAAAGCAGAGCGCGCAACATATGGAAGGCCTCGCCACCGCGGGGAGGGGCAGCCATATGCTGGAAATACGAAGCCAATGAATGCACATGGGGGTCCTCATGCAAGTTCCAGCACATTTGTTCCAGTTGTGGTGGAGGGCACCCGGCAGCTGGGTGCAAGCGCAAAGGCGAACAAGGAAGAGACAAAAAAGAAAAAAGAAAGAAGCAGTAAGGCAGCAGGAGCGCGCAGTGGGGGTCCAAAGGGTTTCCAACAATATCACCTGGACACGTCCCCCATTAACACAAAACAACTGCGCAAGCTGGCAAACACGTACCACAACAAAGATGATGCAGCGATACTAGTGAAAGGTTTTGAGGGAGGATTTGTCATCCCGTTTAAGGGGACCCCGCCGCAGGGCAGTGCTAGGAACCTGAAATCGGCCCTCCAGTACCCTGGGGTGGTCTCCAAGAAGTTGTTAAAAGAAAAAATGCTGGGCAGAATAGAGGGCCCCTTGCCTCCCCACATGCATTCAAGTCTAGTGATCTTGCCACTAGGGGTGGTCCCAAAGAAGGAGCCGGGGCAAATTAGGTTAATCCATCACCTGTCATTCCCTGAAGGGTCATCCATTAACGATGAGATCAGCCCTGAAGCTTGTTCAGTGGGTTACGCCACTGTGGACGACGCCATTGACCTAGTATGCCCGTCCACCCTACCAGTTTCCACCCCCTGGGTTTTCAATGGGAGAGAGAGCTCTATTTTGATAAGGCCTTGCCCATGGGTTGTTCAGTGTCCTGCGTGTATTTTGAGACATTCAGCACCTTCTTAGAGTGGGCCCATCACGCCAGGCACCCAAAAGGGGGGAAGCACCATTACCTGGATGACTTCCTGTTTACTGGCCCGGCCGCGAAGGACGATTGCGGCCGGGTACTAGCGGCATTCCAAGATTTAGCAGATGAGCTGGGTGTTCCCCTAGCAGCAGACAAAACAGTGGGCCCTACGACAAACATAACGTTCCTCGGGATAGAGTTGGACTCAATAGCAGGCACCTCGAGGCTCCCAGAAGTGAAGGGGTAGGAGTTCAGGGAGGACATTCGAAACATGTATGAAAGAAGCAAAGCGACCCTCAGGGAGCTCCAGGGGCTGATAGGTAAGCTCAACTTTGCAGCAAGGGTGATCCCAGCAGGCAGGGTTTTCGCTAGACGGCTGACCCAGCTGACATCAGGCATGACACGCAAACACCACCATGTCTGGTTGGGTGCGGGGATCAAACAGGACCTATAAATGTGGGACTCATTTCTAGAAAACTTTAATGGGATTCTCATCTGGAGAGAAGGATGGGTAACATGCAAACAGATTGCACTGTTCACAGATTCCGCCGGCAGCCAGGGGTTTGGGGCCATCCTGGGCAACAAATGGTGCAGCGGACAATGGCCAATTGAATGGCACAAGTCAGGCAGGACTGGGAACATTACATTTCTCAAGCTATTCCCCATAGTGGTGGCCTTCGCTATCTGGAGGCACGAACTGCGCAATATGAAGCTCACAATATGGTCCGATAACAAAGGAGTGGTACAAACTATCAACAAAGGGGCAGCCAGGTGCCCGTAAATACTGACACTAATGCGCCACCTGGTTAAATTGCAGTTGAAGGGCAACATAGACCTGAGGGCCCGACACGTACCAGGGGTAGAGAACAAGCTGGCGGATGCCCTTTCAAGAGCACAGATGGACAGATACAGACAGCTGGCACCCGGGGCAGAGCAGGACATGACCCCTTTTCCGGCGCACCTGTGGGACCTGGGGGAGTAGACCTCGCCATACTGGTAAACCAGCCCCTCGCCCCCGAAGCAGCCAAGAGGTACAAGAAATATGTGAGCACAGTAATGCGAATAGGGGGTATCCAGAACCTGGAAGATGCGGGAGCAACAAGCAAGGCAGTGGAGATTTTATACTGTGGGCTTACAACAGCAAAAAATCAAGGTCTTGGGCTCAAGCACACCTAACAGCAGTGACACACTTCACCAAGCTAGCAGCAGGGCATGACCCAGCGGCATCACAATACGTCAAGGCTGCCATGAAAGGTTAGAGGCGTGCCAAAGGCACGAGAAGGGACAGCAGACGGCCAATAGATTTCTCCAAATTGGCGCTCCTGTTGGAGGCCCTGGGTAGTGTCACAAGAGATGCGTTTGAGCTCCACCTGTTCAGAGCTGCCTTTGCCACTGCATTCTTCGGGGCCTTCTGGATCAGCGAGCTGGTGGCCCCAAATAGGGGGGGGCCGCAACGGACTGCCTACAGGCCGGGGACATAACACCGGGAGGGACCCAGGTGGGATACGGCTCCGGCGCTCCAAGACCGACCAAACTGGAGGAGGGAACACCATCCGGCTGTATTGCATCGAGGACCCGAGATATTGTGCGGTCTGCTGCCTCCAGGTGTTTATGTTAATAAGACCAGTAGGGGAGGGGCCTCTCTTCAAACACCAGGATGGCAGCCACCTTAGTAAATTCCAATTCACAACTGTGATGCGCTTGGCCCTTGGCAAGGCGGGCCTCCCCCCGGCCTCTTTCGGGTCACACTCATTCAGGATCGGAGCTGCCACATCTGCAGCTCAGCACGGGATGGCAGAGGCAGGGATAATGGCCGTAGGGAGATGGCGGTCCCGCGCATCCAAAGCATACGTGAGGCCCCACCTTCAGTAAAAAGTCAGCAGCGCGCCAGGGTGGCCCCAACAACACAGAGCTGACCATTGTGACCATTAAATCAGCAGGGAAAAGACCGCGGCTGGTGCTGGTGGTGGGCCACTCTTTTGTGTCCAGGATGCAGGTATGGTGGCAGCAGCGAGGCTGAAAGCGGAAAGGAAGGCCAATGGACACGTGCATCCACTGGTTGGGCATGCCTGGGATGAAATGGGAGCAGCTGACGGCGGCGCTGGAGAGAGTGCAAACAGACACGCCATGGCTCCCTGACGTCTTGATCATCCACCTGGGGGGAACGACCTGGTGAGCAGGGGTAGGAAAGCGCTCCTCCACGACATACAGAGGGACCTCACAGAGACGGCCAGGGCATTCCGAAACACGGCTGTCATATGGTCGAAGCTCATTAGCAGACGGGAATGGCGTGGGGCGGAGTCAAGGATAGCGGTGGAGAACTCCAGAAGGAAACTAAACATAGCCACAAGCTAGTTCTGCAGAGTCAACGGGATAGAGAGCGTGAGGCACGGGCTCATCCACCCGGGCCGCCCGGAGCTCTATGCAAGCGATGGAGTGCATCTCTCTGAAGAGGGGATGGAGGTGTTCTGGAGCAACCTATGGGGTGCAATGGCACTGGCAGGGTGCAAGTAAAAAAAAAAAATAAAAAAAAGATGAGAGGAAGCACATTTTCGGACAGTTGGGGGGAGCCGCAGGAAGAAGTTAGCCTCCCTAGCGGCGTGGCGGATAATAAGGAAAACAATGGTTGCTACGGAGGCACACCGTTGGGCGGTGTGTAAGAATGGGCACCCTCACACTGGGATGCCGGACGGCAGGGTGAGGGGACAACCCATGAGAAAGGGGGTAGCAAACGGAGACGGCACTCGCTGCCCAGCCCCCGCCGGTTGGCAGGGCACAACAGAAACCAACAAGGTGGCGAGTATGGTCCTAACTCCGGGAAGGAAGCTACCCCCGCCCAAAAGCAAGCTCTGAGACAACCCAAAAGAACTAACGAACGAACTGCCAGTCCAAAGGGAACGGACGTCAGACGGGATCAGCAAACACGGACTGATGATTTATGACCATGTATGACAAATCACTAAATAGTATGATATGGCAATAACTACATGTGACGTATGACAAACAGTATTCACATGTATTGTAATAAAACTGCGGCCAACACTGACCACTAAAGAAACCAAAACAGGTGTTGGCTTGTTCATTCAAAAGGACCTGGATAGGTCCTATGCATGTGTATGCATACTCTGGGGGACTGGGGCACAGTGCGAGGGTTATGTAATCTGTCTCTTGATTAGGTTGTCCATCAGTGAATCTGCTTTGTGATTTAATCAGTGGCCATCAAAGCTGCACCTTTAAACAAAGAAGGTGTGATACACTTACGTATGTCTGTTGCGCCATTAAGAAGGATGTTAGGATAACTGCAGCCAGAAACAGATGCAGAGCCTTTCAGAAGTGGTGAGAATGTTTAAATGGTCCAATTCCAGAGGTGGACACTGACTGTGGGATAGGGCAGACTGAGCCGCTCTCACCGCCATTTTACTCACGTTACATGGCTACAATTAATTCCAGTGAAGCCTCAGACTGAATAAGGCAGGCCTGGCTGCATGGATATGGGTGCTTGTGTCTGCGTGCCATCAAAGCAGAGCTCTGTCTGCAGTTGACAATACTCCCAGCCAGTAGTTTGCATAACAATTGGTCCGTTTTGATGTCGGGACCTTGATAAGGGAGGCTGGAGTGGGAGGGGGGGGTCCTATGGGTATAAGATGGATGGGTTTCGGATGGATGATGTGGGTTAATTGGCCCTCACTCTCCTTTTGTTCGGGCTCCCCGCAGGGCTGCAGCTTGCCTCCACCTAAGGCCAGTGTTTATGCAAAGGTCCCAGGGGGCGCTGCAGGGAGACAGTGACTGTCAGCATTCCAGGCAGTCTCTTGAGTCCTGCGGATCCCTCGGACTTTAGTGCATCGAGCACAGAATGAAGCTATGGGGCCCAGCAGGTGAAGTGAACGAAGAGACTTATGGAAGCAGGACTTAGAGGTGGGCAGTTCCTTTTCTACGACACCTGGTGTCATGGTGTGGGTGTTTGTTTACAAAGCCGTCCTCTCTCCAGTTGAAGTACGACTTTCCTGGCCATGGGGTGAAGCGAGTGGAGCACAGCGAGGCTGAATACTGCTTACGTACGAGCTACTATCTGGCCCAGAAGAGATGCAAAGAGCGAAGCACATTTTACCTATGCCGCCTGGATAAATTATTGTTTTATGTTCAGCTGTGACGGGCGAATGGCCTTTTTCACTTTCCATCTAAATAGGATTATGTATGGTCGTTTGTAGCACTGAAAGAGGACGACCTACCATAAATAGCATGTTTTTAATACAGAACTTTAAACAGCACTCCTGCCATCTCTTAGCACAACACGCAAGAGAAGTAACTATTATTTAATCTACTGATAGCCAGTTTACCGACCGTAGGGGGATGAGTGGGCTGTCTTGTTTCATAATCAAGTGTTCTACTCACTGAGCAGCCATGCCGACTCTGAGTGAGTGTTGCAACAGCACAACAGTGCTTTGTGATAACAGTGGTAGAAATACTGCAGCTGGTACTACCTCCCCTAAGAATGTCAGCAGCAACCATAATATTGATGATGCAGTAGAATACCCCAACTTTATCCAATGCTTACTACACGCAGCACAAAGCTAAAAATATACTGCAGATGCGATGCACACAAACACCATCAAAGCCAATGCCCAAAATTATCACACCAGCAGGTTTCTCTCTGCTGCAGTTTACTTTAGTACTAATTAGCCCAGGCAATGCAGCTGCCCGAGGCCACCCGGTGGCCATCAAGAGGGCAGCACCTTAGTCGCCGGGGGGCTCACCCCCCGTCCTCCCTTTCCGTGCAGGTACTCCCTCCTCCCTCGGGCAGGAGGGGTCCAGCAAGGAACGGGGCTGGCCCCAGTGACGTGCTTCGGGGGGCGGCAGGCCGGGCGAGGGGTACTTAAGTCCCCCTCGCCATGTTCAGGCCTCTTTGCCGCCCCTCGCCACGGACAGACGGTCAATTAGGACGCACTTCACCAAACTGGACCCTCCTCCGCCCACTCCCTCCTAGCGGAGGTCGATCGGGGCCAGGCGGCCTGCTTAGGAAGCAGGCCGCTGTGGAAGTGGGGGGTGCCACAAGACTGAGCACCGCTCTGGGGGTTTAGCACGGGGGGTGGAGGTCGGGGGTTATGGCGGGTCCGGTGGCGGCGCCTCTAACGGGGCGGGCGGAAGCCCGATGCGGCGGGGCTGGGGAAGCCCGACAGAGGGTCGCCGCGAGCTCTCTTCGACGTGGCTGCGTCCCCTGCCCATAGAGTGAGGGGCAACAGCTCCATCCGGCAGGGTCCTGTAAAGTGCCTTGAGTTAAATAATTTAATTGTGTCCCCTGCCCATAGAGTGAGGGGCACCAGCTCCATCCGGCAGGGTCTTGGTAAGGTGCGTTGAGGGGGGATGATTGGGTCACCTGCCCATAGAGTGAGGGGCACAAGCTCCATCCGGCAGGTAAAGGCAAAAGTGAACTGGAGGGTCGCTCATAGTTTCCTCTGTTTTCAGGTGCCAGGGAAGAGACGTAAGCGGGGCGTGCAGGGCCACACAGGGATTTGAGAAGTTCAGGTAATTTTGGCCGAATCGGCTTTTTGGGGGGGCAGTGGTGGGGTCCGACAGCAGGCTCTCGCCACCCACAGTGCTTGCGCAGGAAGGTGGTTGCCCAGGCGCGGTGGCCAGCGAGTTACAGACCCCCCGGGTCGTTCAGTTACTCATGCTCCCATTTCCATTCCAGGCTACGTCTTGCAGTGGACTCACTCGCAGTCGCACCCGTGCAGCATCCTAGGCTTCATTCGGAAGGTATGTATCTTGGGCACTGGGTTTGCTCAAGAGGACAGAATGACGGGGTGGCAGGGGTGCTAGGCGGGGATGCGGGAGAGCCTCAGGCGGGGGCGGCAACGAGGGCCGGTGGGGCCTCCGCCCCTGGCTTGACCATGATGTCATCATTGGTAGAGTGGCTCACCGGGCATTTTCTTTTCCAGGGTCGACGGGAGCCGGCGGAATGGACAGCCAGGGATCCCCTCCGCTTTTTTCCCAGACAAGCCAGGTTGGGGAAACCCCTACAGGAGCCGCCCACGATGCGCAATTGAAGGCACTCTTGGACTTAATAAAGGCCAAAGGGGTGGCGTGGGCCAGTGAAGCTCTGGGTGTCAACAGCCAAGAAGACTCCGGGATTGTTGTGGCCACCCCTGCGGTAGTACAGGAAATCGCAGAGGATAAGGACACTGGACCCTCGAGGCCCAAGAGAGTTAGGAAGACCACTTGCAAAGACTTCCCTGAGGAGCCGGCCACAGCCAAAAGCCGCGCACCTGAGTTGGCTAGGAATGTGATCGTCCACGTGCCAGCAGGCACAGCCCCCTTGCAGGTGGTCCAGGCCACGCCACCCCGGGAAGTGGCGGCCGCTCCTGCAAATTTTGCCACACGGGATGAGTTGGGTAAGCTCACCAGCTCTCTGCAGGAATTCATGAACGAAATGAGAACAGGCAGTGGGGCGGCGGCGCAGCCGGCAGTTGAGGGTTCTGCTGCCTCCCCTGCCCCAACAGTCACATCGGAATTGTCTTTCACGCACGCGTGGGGTGGGCAACTTTCACAGGGAAGCACCGGCAGCAGTGGTTCAGCGACCCCCAGCGCGCCAGTGTTATACTCCTCCCCCGCGGTGACTGAGCGGTCTTTGATAGTCTTTCCAATCCCTCCGGCCACGTCATCGCCCACTACCTCAGTTTCTTCGCCGAGCATCCCTGCGCCCTCCAAGATGACCATGGCTCCCCTGCTCTCAGGCAAATGCTCCCTAGCCTGGCTGGTACCACAGGCGGGTAGGGAGGCCATTTGGCGCAGGGAGTTCATAGACATCTTCTCCCTTCTGATGATAGGTGTGGAAGGGGCTGACATCAGGAAGGTGGGGGCGAAAGAGGATGAGAAAAAGGCACGATACCAGGCATGGCCCGAGAAATCACTCAAGAACTGGAGGCAGGCTTTTGGAATATTAGCGGCAGTAATAACAGAGCGCTTCCTGGAACAGGCACAGGGGCTGTTTCAGTATGAGAGCATTATCACTGAGGAAGCGGAAAATGGGGGTACGGGCTGGTACAGATATGATTATGAATTTAGAAAGAAGATGTCCATGTGTCCCGAATTGGAATGGGATCAGATAGAGGTCAGATTGTGGATGCAGCCCATGGGCAAGGGGAAGGCCGAGGGCCTTGCCAAAGCGGGCACCAGCGACATGAAAACAGAGGTAACAAAGGGACAACAACGGGGGAGAAAAGGTCAATTCAGGCAGTCTTTTCGCGGGGGGCGAGGCAGCGGGGCCCACAATAAGGGGGGGAAACGAGCATTTGTGGGCACATGCAGATTGTTCAATGCAGGGAACTGCACATGGGGGAAAGCGTGCAGATTCTCGCACACATGCAGCAAATGCAGCGGCTCTCACGCAGCGACCTCCTGCGAGAAACGAGAATCAGCGGGGGGCCACCAGAAACAGGACAAGTAACAGCCCCTCCTCTGGCCCGGTACAACACCCTCTCCCCCCATCACCCTGCATCCAAACCCTCCCCCGGGAGCCCCTGACCCACCCTAGGCCGTCGCCCACCGCGCAGGGGGGGCAGCTCCAACACAAGGGCCCCTCTCCAATTGTCATCCCCAACCTGCTGACACTATTGAGATCTTACCCCATTGCTAAGGACAGGGTAATACTAGCGGAAGGTTTTCTAGAAGGTTTTAGGATCCCGTACCTAGGTCCGAGGGTCAGCAGGGAGGCGGACAACTTGAAATCAGCCAGGGACCTCCCCGCGGTGGTAACTGAAAAGATCAGGAAGGAACTGCTCCTGGGGAGGGTGGCAGGCCCGTTCCCTTCCCCCCCCTCCCCGATTTCGTGGTGTCTCCTTTGGGAGTCATCCCGAAGAAAGAGCAAGGGGCTTTCAGGTTGATTCACCACCTGTCCTTCCCAGAAGGGGACTCGGTCAACTCTTGGCTGGCAGAGGAAGCATGCTCCGTCCATTACAGCTCACTTGACACCGCCATTGATCAGGTCAGGTGATCAGGGAAGGGGGCCTGGTTAGCAAAGGCCGACATCGAGGCGGCATTCAGGCTCCTGCCTGTCCACCCGGAGAGCCACCACCTCCTGGGGTTCAAATGGGGAGGTCAGTACTTCTTCGACAAATGCATGCCAATGGGTTGCTCTGTCTCGTGCGCTTTCTTCGAGGCTTTCAGCACCTTCCTGCAGTGGTCTCTCTCAGTCAAGTATGGGGTCGAAGCGGTGACGCATTACCTCGACGACTTCTTGTTCATTGGGAGGGACGGCACTGAGGAATGCAGTGAGGGGTTGTCGTGTTTTTTGGATCTGGCAGGTCACCTAGGGGTGCCTCTGGCGCCGGGCAAGACCGAGGGCCCAGCACAGGTTCTCACTTTTCTGGGCATAGAGCTAGACACGGTCAACGGGGTGTCTAGACTCCCTGCTGGTAAGGTGCAGGAACTGCAACGGGACATTCGGGTTTTGCTCGGGAGGAACAAGACACCGCTGGGGGTCATACAGAGCCTCCTTGGCAAACTCAACTTCGCATCCCGGGTCATCCCGGCCGGGCGGGTCTTTGCGAGACGTCTAGCCAGGGCAACTGCGAACATAGTCCAACGCCATCACTTTGTGAAACTTTCAGCTGGAATGAAGCAGGATTTGGAAGTATGGGTGGAGTTTTTGGACAACTTCAATGGCACTGTCATTTGGAGGGCACCTTGGGCGGGCAGTCCAGAACTTAGCATGTTCACCGACGCCTCGGGGAGGGAGGGCTTTGGAGCTATTCTGGGCGAGCAGTGGTGTGCGCAGGAGTGGCCAAATGCATGGCGCAGGCGAGGCATCACTGCCAACATCACAGTCTTGGAACTTTTTCCCATCATCATTGCCCTCCATCTCTGGCCCGGCCCCCTGTCAAATCGGAAGGTCCTTTTCTGGTCAGACAACCTAGCGGTGGTCCAGGCGATCAACGGTCAGACGGCCAGTTGTCCTCTGCCTATTGAGGGACCTAGTGAGAAGTAGCCTGCGTAGCAACCTGGAATTTAGGGCGCGGCACATCCCTGGGATCATTAACATTGCAGCGGATGCACTTTCTCGTTTTCAGTGGGACCGTTTCCGGGCGGCTTGCCCACGGGCGAGAGAGGAGATGACCCCTTTCCCGCCGGAGCTATGGCGCATCTTGGAGTGGAGCAGGAACTAAGAGCCATGGGAGAGAGGGCCCTGGCTCCAAGCACCAGGAAACGCTATGGAAATCACCTTGACACGTTCCACAGGACCGTGGATGACATGGGCTTGGGGGAGCTCCCCCTTGGAGGACAGAGTTAAAGCTTTCATTGTTTGGGCCAGAAAGCTAGGGAAATCCCACTCTTGGGTCTGCGGACATCTGGCGGCCATCGGCCACGACGCCAAACTAAGAGGGTGCACTGATCCCACCCAGTCTTTTGCCATCAGGGCAGCACTGAAGGGCTGGTCACGGGATGAGCCCAGGGTTCCGGACAACAGAGCCCCCATCGACTTCCGCACCTTTCAAGACATGCTGGGAGTGTTGCATTCGGTAGCCCGCTCGCAGTTTGAGGCCACCCTGTTCACGGCAGCTTTCTACCTCGCTTTTTTCGGGGCCTTTAGGAGCAGCGAGCTGGTGGCACGCTCCAAGACCGACTCCACTGGCGATGCCCTATGCTTGGGGGATGTCGCCATGGACTCAGACTTGACGGTCACGCTCAGGAAGTCCAAGACAGACCAAGCCAGAAAGGGGGTTCGCATTGTACTGGCGCCCATTAGGGACCAAACCGGCTGCCCCGTGGCAGCGGTCCGGAACTACCTCGCCCTGCGACCAGCTGGGGCGGGCTACCTCCTTGTGCACGAGGACCTCTCACCCCTCACCAGGTACCAGATGGATAAAATAATGCTGGCTTGCCTAGCCCGAGCTGGCCTGACTGGCAAGGGGAAGCGCTTCTCCAGCCACTCCTTTCGTAGTGGGGCAGCCACTTCCGCCTCTCGGGCAGGCATGCAGGCAGAAGGCATTAGAAGGGTGGGGCGCTGGGAGTCACGTTGTTACAAGCGCTATGTCCACCCGTAGCACAAGGGCCTTACAGTTTATTGGAACAATATGCATGTTTTGTTTGCTGTACCTTTTCTTTTTGCTGTGTTAAGTGTGTAATAAAAGAGCAAAAAGTGATTGGTGTCTTTTGTGTTGACAGGTTCGAGAGTTTGGGTTCTGGGCCATTCAACAGTCGCAAGGTTAGGTCGATGGGCAGCCACCAGGAACTGGATGCGGGGTTTCTCCAACACGGAGTGTGTATGGTTAGGTTTCCCGGGCATGCGCTGGAGCGGCCTCTTGCCCAGACTCAGGCACTCCCTTGCGACAGGTGCCCCTCCGCCGCATCACTTGGTCATTCACCTGACGGGCAACGACATCACCAACATGGGAAGGTCCGGGTTGGTGCATAAAATGAAGGTGGACCTGGTGGAGGTTTGCAGAATGGTGGGGAGCTGTGAGGTCTGGTGGTCCGAATTGCTCCCACGCAGAGTCTGGCGAGGCGCTAGGTCATGTGAAGCCATAGAAAGGTCCAGGAGGAGGGTAAACCGCGACATGCGCAAATTCACTTCGCAGAGAGGCATTGGTCTCATCCGCCATGAGATGATTCAGGATAAGGTAAAAGATTACTTTGAGTTAGATGGCGTGCATCTCAATCCAGTGGGCTTGGACCTTTTACTACTAGATTTGTATGATGCTTTGCAGGAGAGAGGCTGCAGGTAGGAAGGAGCATAGTGGATGGGGGGCCCGGGCGGCGGCGGGGGCCGCCGGTCGGGCTGTGGCGGAGGTACAGGGTGATCCGGAAGCAGAGAGGTGCAGCGGTGTACCTCAGCAGGCACATAGGGGTGCCAGAGCCTAACACCTGGACTTCACGGGAGGTCCGGGTACACGTGTCGGCACCTCAGTAGTCCTTCGGGCGGTTGTGGGCCTGTACAACCGGGGGTTGCCTAGTTGCGCTCCGCCCCTCGGGGCTGGAGTCTAGTTAATTAACATATGGGGCAGCACACAGGTGGTTCCACGCTGTGCTGCCCGGCTCATCAGGCGGGCAGGTGGCTAGAATGCGGCCTGCCCTTGGATTGCCCATAAGATAACCCATCTTGATTACATATGTTGTATGTAATAAATCCTGCAGCATTTTCTTTCCAACCAAACACTGTGTCCTGTGTATTATTCCATGTTTGTAGGGTATCCATGTGTGGGGCGGGGGGTCCTGTTGCCATGAGGGGACTATGCAGCTGCCCGAGGCCACCCGGTGGCCATCAAGAGGGCAGCACCTTAGTCGCCGGGGGGCTCACCCCCGCCCCCCCCCCCTTTTCGTGCAGGTACTCCCTCCTCCCTCGGGCAGGAGGGGTCCAGCAAGGAACGGGGCTGGCCCCAGTGACGTGCTTCGGGGGGTGGCAGGCCGGGCGAGGGGTACTTAAGTCCCCCTCGCCATGTTCAGGCCTCTTTGCCACCCCTCGCCACGGACAGACGGTCAATTAGGACGCACTTCCCCTCCCTACCTCTTACCCGTGCGACAACTGGGGGTGGGACTGCTTGAACTTTATAATGTTTTCATTTTCGTTGCAGGCGGAGTTACAGGGTGATCCGGAAGCAGAGAGGTGCAGCGGTGTACCTCAGCAGGCACATAGGGGTGCCAGAGCCTAACACCTGGACTTCATGGGAGGTCCGGGTACACGTGTCGGCACCTCAGTAGTCCTTCGGGCGGTTGTGGGCCTGTACAACCGGGGGTTGCCTAGTTGCGCTCCGCCCCTCGGGGCTGGAGTCTAGTTAATTAACATATGGGGCAGCACACAGGTGGTTCCACGCTGTGCTGCCCGGCTCATCAGGCGGGCAGGTGGCGAGAATGCGGCCTGCCCTTGGATTGCCCATAAGATAACCCATCTTGATTACATATGTTGTATGTAATAAATCCTGCAGCATTTTCTTTCCAACCAAACACTGTGTCCTGTGTATTATCCCATGTTTGTAGGGTTTCCATGTGTGGGGCGGGGGGTCCTGTTGCCATGAGGGGACTATGTCCTAAAGACATATTCAACATTCAACTAGCCTGCATTCTTAAATGTAGAAGGCTGTATTATAGGGTTATTAGAGTGTTAGAGGGGTGGTATAAGAGTATAGAAGTATAAGAGAGTTAGAATATTTGTTTTTTTTTACACATGTAGAAGAACGTTATTAGAGGGTTGAAGAGGGGTAGAGTGGTACAAGAGTTGTGAAGGGGTAGTAGAGGTGTAATGGAGTGTTTGAGGTGTTGTAGAGGTGTGAAAACGTGCTAGAAGAGTTGATCTGTCAAAGAATGTTAGAAGAGTAGAGGCTTAGTGTAAGTGTAGAGAGTGATAGACGTGTATAAGATGTTTAGATGGCTAGAAGAGTTGGTAAGGGCTAATGGAGTTGTTGAAAAGTGTTAGAAGAGGCGTATAGAGTCTGAAGAGGGCTAGCCGGGTAGTGAGGTAGAGGGGTAGAAATGAGTAGATGTATAGTAGAATTAGAGTAGGCTAGTTGAAAGTAGTTTATTGTCAATGCTGTATATTTTGAGACAGAAAAAATACATATTTTGTTTGTTTTGCAACCTATATGTTTATTTTCTAAAACCACAGTAGTATAAATATTAAGTAATTAGTGCTATAAAATGTAAACATTTAACATTTTTTATTTTGGTTTACAATATTTCTTCTTCTGTTTTCTGGATAAGTTCATCTCCAATGTCTTCCACCTCTTCATCCAGCATAAACCTATTCAATGAGAATTTTATTCTGTATGTCTATAGACTGAAATCTCTTAGTGTTTGCAACTTGTGTAGTTATGGTACTGATGTCTCCTTTTGTATTTTCAACACCATATATTTCAACTTCAATTATTTCTGGTGGTGCTTCGGGTACCAGTGAAAAAATAGCAACACACAATGTTAGGTTTGTTTTGTGGAGGTGTAGAAGAGTGTTCAAAGTGTTAGTATTGTGTAGAGGGCTATTTAAGGGATAGTAGAAGTGTAGAGTGTTAGTATAACAAACTGATCTGTTTTTATGGTCATTATAGTGTGTGAGCTATATTAGAGGTGTTGAGGGTTTTAAGTGTGCTAGTGTGTTGTAAGATTTATAAGAGATGTGTAGGCTATAACCGAAGTGTAGGTGTAGCAGATAGGTTTATTATTTTCTGAGAGATAGAGGGCTGTAAGATATGTAGATTATAGATGAAAGTGTTATAAGTGAGTTATAGTTTTAGAATAGTTTTTGTGTAGAGGTGTAAAGAAGTATAAAAGATGTGTAGGATATTTTGTGGAAAGGTGTAGAAGAAGTATTGAATTTTCAGAAGAGGGATAGTGTGTAGAGATGTAGTAGAGTAGAAGAGGTGTATAGGGTAGGGCTAGTATAGTGTTGAAGTTGAACAAGTGTTGAAGATTTGGGGTAGTGCATTAGAAGATGGATTGGGGTGTGTTATAGGGGATTAGGAGTGGTCTAGGTATGTAATGTAATACGTACTTGGTGTGCCTTGTAATATTTAATATCTTCTGGCCATTAAATTCATGTACAGTGACATGCGTTAATGTAACAATCTCCGATGTTAGTATGAAACAGGGTTGCTTCTCTCCACAGTGTCATTTTTATTTTATCCCTGGCATCTTTTAATGTTATTGGCTTTAACGAAGTATGTTGGCCGTACATCTCTCTATATCTATATCTCTATATCTCTCTCTCACTCTCTCTCTCTATATATATAAATATATATATATATATAGCACACCAGTTCAAACTTTGTATATCAAGAAGGCGCTGACTCCGTGAATAAGTTCCAAAGTAATGTCTCTTTATTCCGATTACAGCATAGACTCGTTTCGGCGGTATTCAACCGCCTTGCTCACTACATCTGTCATTCACGTAATCCACTGGTAAAATACTGTTGAGTTTGACAAGTTTCAACTGGTTCAGCATGTTGTTATGGCAACGAGTCATGTCACTACAAACAACATAGAAGAGTTCTTCTATGACTAACGTGGTACATGGCAAAGTTATATATACTATGTCAAGTCTGTGTCAATGTTACTTCACATTATACCCACATGAGGCTGTAATGAAATTGTGAAAATTCAACTACTAATCCATGCATTGAATACATTTACACAAAATATAAGGTGTATGCTGAACATAAATACAAAATAATAAGAATTAAAGTTAAATTAAAAAAAGAAGAATGAACTTTGTGTTATAAAACTCTCCTGTGTGCGTGCGCTCTCAGTCGTGTCTCCCACAGTTATACCTGTTAGATAGCCCCCTACTGCAAGATCGATACTCAGCCATGGCTAAGTGGTGTGTGGCTTGCCCCTAGTGGGTATATGCAGCGGTACTCATGTAACATGCCTGTGAGTGTTCTCCGCATGTCTGATTATAACAAGGCTCTCGTGTAAGCTTGTGCCATGGAGGTTGATTCTATCTGGGCGGTTAAACAGGGCCTGCCTATGATGTCTTACCCCAGTGGGTCTTCTCCAATGCTCATTTTCATGGTTGATCAGTCACAACCTTAGAAAGATAGGTGAGGCTAATGTTGGGTGAGGGAACACTTTTGTGGCTGCTGGAGTGTAACACTACGTGTGTATCTAAGTGGTGTACTTCTATTAAACTAATTGATTGACTAGGGTGCTTTGTCAAACCGTGCTTTGTCAAACCGTGATATATACATGTAGTGTGGGTGAACGTCAGTTGTGTAAAGGAATGGGTCAAAAGTTACGGGACAGGCAGATTAGGGCTAGAGGTGCACATTAAGCGCCTCATCCTCATTTAACCCGTTAGGGATCTTGGAGTCTAGTAAGATGATATATCTAGACTCCAGTCTTCTGAATGCTAATTGTCGATTCCCCCTGCTGGTGTACTTGGGTCGTATGACAAAGAATTTTAAGTCATCTGTGTTTCCTGCATGTAGCGAGTTTATATGTCTTGCGACTGGATATGCCGGGTCATCATTGATTATTGCCCTGAGATGTTGAAGTATTCTTACGTGTGCCTGGTGTATCGTGCTGCCCACATACCTTTTCCCACATGTGCATTGTAACACGTACACAGCAAATTCTGTTTTGCACGTGTAACTCCCTCTGATGTTATAAGGTGAGTGTCTGAAAGGTAACCTGACTGTGGTGGTGTTTGTCCCGTGTTTGCAGGCTTTGCACTTGGTGCACTTCCGAAAACCTTTCTGGCTTTGAAGCCACGTGGTAGTTGTGATATTCGTGGGGGCGTTGCACACTAGTTGGCTCCTCATTTATTTCGCTTTCCTGAATGTTACTGAAGGAGATTTATCACAGATGGAACCTAGTGTTGGATCATTTCGTATCAAAGGCCAGTGCCTGGTTAGAATCTTGCGTAAATTGGTGTGATACGTGTTGTAACCTGTGATTAGTCTGGGGGGATGTCGTGTGGTTTGCTCCCTGTTTTCTGAAGCGCCCTCTTTTTTATTATTTGTATTTGCATTTTTAAACAGGAGATCTTTCCTGTCTTTTCCTCCTCACTTAAGTTCTGCTTTCTTCAATGTTTCTTTGGTGTAACCCCTATTCCTTAGTCGCATGAAGAGGTTTTCTTTGGCACCAGCCAAATCCTCCTTCCTGCTGCAGTTGCGTGTCATTCTGAGACACTCTGCGTATGGTATTGATTCCTTCAGTTCAGTCGGGTGAAACCTCTGCGCATGTAGTATTGCGTTACCCGCTGTGGGTTTCCTAAAAGTGCGGGTTTGAATTTTGTTGTCTACCACAAGGAGTTCTAGGTCAAGAATTGTGGAGGTGCTCTCGGTGCATGTGAATTTAAGGTTCAAGCTATTGTCATTAAGCTGTGTTGCAAAGAGTACCGCACTCTCTATGGAGCCCTCCCATAAGATGAAGATGTCATCTATAAATCTAGTGTACAGTTTGACATTGTTCGACATCTGTTGATGGTACGTCACCCCAAGTACTTGCTGCTCCCACAAGCCCATGTGCAGGTTAGCATAGCTGGGGGAGAAACAAGTACCCATGGCTGATCCTTGTGTTTGTTTGTAGTAAAGTTTGTTGAAAATAAATGTATTGTTCGTGAGGCACTAGTCAGTCATCTCTAGTAACATGCAAGTGTGTTGGTGAAGGCTTATCGGTCTTTTACCTAAGTAATGTTGCAGTGCTCTTAACCCATCCCCGTGCCTGATGTATGTGTAAAGTGATTGTACATCTAGTGTCATAAATACATAGTCCTCTTTCCAATCAACATCATACATTTTAGTCAGGAAATCCCCAGTATCTTGTATAAACACTGGTCGTTCGCACACATAGGGTTGCAAAAAGTGATCTATAAAAATACTCTTGTTTTCAAACAAACGTCCTATGGCGGAAATTATTGGTCTTCCCGGTGGCTGTTGTGCGTTCTTGTGCACTTTCGGTATTAGGTATAATTGGGGGGTGATGGGATAGTCGTTTTTAAGAAAGTCAAATTCTGGTTTGCTGATTAGACCCAAGCCTCTCCAGCGATAGAGTTCATTGTGGTACCTTTCTTTTATTCCCACAATGTGTGTTGGGCTGATTCAATTGTAGCACTCTTGATCCTGTAGTTGGGATAAAGCCTTATCATTGTACATGTTGAGTGGCCACAGCACTACGTTTCCTCCCTTGTTTGACCACCTGACCACAATGTCTGGTCGTGTTTGGATTTTGGTGATCAGATTATTGTATTTAGTTCTTTGGTTGTGTTTCTTGGTGGTGAACTCTTTTGTGCTTAACAAAGATAATGTTTTTAATTCTTTGATCACATTCTCAACAAATACATCCAGACCATCCTTAGGTAACATGGGCATAAAGACCGACTTGGGTTTGAATGGTGTGCGTGTTGCTTGGTATATATCCCATCCTGCTGCTTCCGTTGCTCTGCTGGGCGTTATTTGGCTGGTTATTTCCTCTTATTCTAAGCTCGTTGGGTCTCTTAGTAACCCGATGTCTGCTGACGTTAGAGTCTCTCCAGGTTCAGTGTTAGAGGATGTTGTCACTGTCTTTTTGTTTGAGTTAACAAAGTACTTTTGCAATTTCAATTTTCGTACGAACTGGAACAGATCTAGCCTGGTTTGCGCATGGTCGAAGTTCGTTTCGGTGCTGTACATGAGGCCCAGTGCTAGAATTTCCTTTTGTCTCACAGTTAAATCCATATTGGTTAAGTTAATTACTGTGTTGTCTGTGTCTATGTTTTGTTTTATCTGCGATTGTTCCTTCTGTATTGTCCTTTTGTTTGTTTTTGTTCTGCTGTTGCCCCAGCGTCTGTGCTTTCTTCGTCTGCTTTTTGTTTTAGGTTTTGTTGTATGCCCTTGCCCCACTCTTTGCGCAGCGGCCGTGGGCGAAGGCTCGTCATGCGTTCTAATCGTAAAAAGCAAACTCCTGCACTGGTGTGGGTGTTTTGCCTCATGTTTCCACTCAAATTACTCTCTACGTCTGACTCTATTTCAGAACTCCATTCCGATTCGCTTTGTCCCACGCTCGTGCCAGGGTTTTCCGCTGCCGCAGATTATTGTTGGCGTCTTATGTTATCAAACTTCCTGGAGAAAGTGTCAATTCTTCCATTTAAATAATCATTACGGTCTCTCTCGAATTTTACTGTTTTTCTTTCTTTTATTCCATCCTCGTGTTTGATTACTCTAACTTGGATTTCTTTGAGTATCTTTTGTATTTTATCCTGATTTTCGCGAGACTCGAATTCTTTGCAAATTTCTGATATCCGATCTAGGATTCTTTCCCTGTCGCTCACTGCGTATTTTACTAAAAAGGTCATCATGTTTTGTGAGGATTGGCCACTGTTGTCTGCCCAATCCTGAAGCATTGCAGGGTCAGGATTTTCATATGTGGGGGCTACCAGTACTCTTAGGCCCCTCGGGACTCGGCCCACATCAAGATACCGTTTTAATGATTTGTATTCCCACCATTTTGAGACCTCACTTTTGCAGAGTTTTTCTAATTCATGTGTTAATTTCTTCACATCACTCTGTGCAGGTTCAGTATTTTGGGTAGTTGGTTTCGATGCGGTAGATGCATTTGTGTCAGCATCACTGAATATGTCCAATGCTGCCTCTTCCCTTTCTTTGACACATTCCTCTGCCATAATCGGAATCTTCACTCTCACTTTGCTATTCACTACCCGTTTTGCTGAGTAGCTCTCGGGACTACCTCTCCCATAAACCCCTGCGTGGCCTAGTTGCTGTCAAACAGATACACTCGCCGTCTTTCCTGCTACTCTGATTGCCCTCCAGCGATCGCTGAGTCCAGGCAGAACAGCTCCGTGCATGTTTGTTCGAAACTTCAGGTCACATGTGCTGGTGGTTTCGAGGGGGCGCTGTGTCTCTTTCTCCTTGAAAGCAATACCAGACGTATCCCGGCTACACAGAGCACCAAATCGAGGAGGGTCAGCGGGAGGATTCCCAGGACGTTAAATCCTAAATATTGCACACCAGTCCAAACTTTGTATATCAAGAAGGCGCTGACTCCATGAATAAGTTCCAAAGTGATGTCTCTTTATTCCGATTACAGCATGGACGCGTTTCGGCGGCCGCCTTGCTCACTACATCTGTCATTTACATAATCCACTGTTAAAATACTGTTGAGTTTGACAAGTTTCAACTGGTTCAGCATGTTGTTATGGCAACGAGTCATGTCACAAACAACATAGAAGAGTTCTTCTATGACTTAACGTGGTACATGGCAAAGTTATATATACATATACACTATGTCAAGTCTGTGTCAATGTTACTTCACATTACACCCAAATGAGGCTGTAATGAAATTGTGAAAATTCAACTACTAATCCATGCATTGAATACATTTACACAAAATATAAGGTGTATGCTGAACATAAATACAAAATAATAAGAATTAAAGTTAAATTAAAAAAGAAGAATAAACTTTGTGTTATAAAACTCTCCTGTTAGCGTGCGCGCTCAGTCGTGTCTCCCACAGTTATACCTGTTAGATAGACCCCTACTGCAAGATCGAGACTCAGCCATGGCTAAGTGGTGTGTGGCTTGCCCCTAGTGGGTATGTACGGCGGTACTCCTGTAACATGCCTGTGAGTGTTCCCTGCATTTAGCGCATGTCTGATTATAACAAGGCTCTCGTGTAAGCCTGTGCCATGGAGGTTGATTCGATTTGGGGGGTTAAACAGGGCATGTGTCCCCAAACCTGCCTATGATGTCTTACCCCAGTGGCAACTTTCGCTGGGATGTTTGGCGGCTTGCCTGAGCTACGAAGAAGCCCCGTGCTGTCAGCCCTCCAGCAAGGACGCTAAGCAACGCTTTTGCCAATGGTAGAGGATGCCGGTTTGGGTGGAACAATTAAAGCAGCGTATGTGAGAACACGGCTGCACAACCCACTAGGGCATTATTTGAAATATGGGATCTTGCACGAAGATCACACAAGTGAAATATGGACACACAAGTACCATCAGGCCACGGGGTGGCCGCGCCCTTATGGGCGGGATTACATCATGGGTAAAGCGGTCCCAAAAATCTACGTGCCATTTCCCATTAAGTCCTGTGCCTCTGAGAGAAAGTGCTTTGTACACGAAACGCGTCAGGCAGGACTGACACTCTGCTGCATGCTGTGAATTTCCCTATGCTGCTTGCCTCCTGAATAAAATACGGCAAAATTCATATCCTTTTGTGAGGCTTTCTTAATTGACAAGCAACTTTCGTTGGGATATATATATGTATATGTGGATGTATATGTATATATATGTATATATATATATATATATATATATATATATATATATATATATATATATATATATATATTCACTGAAAAAACCATAGGTTATAGACCATATATAGTTAGGAATTAGCATTTACAAAACCTTGAAAATTCACTGAAAAAAACATAGGTTATAGACCATATATAGTTAGGAATTAGCATTTACAAAACCTTGAAAATTCACTGCAAAAACCATAGGTTAGAGACCATATATAGTTAGCTGGACATTTTATTGACATAAAACCAATGAAATTCCATATATAGTTAGTTGCACTAACTATATATCGCGCACCCGCAATCCACTGCTGATGATGTCACATATTACATCATTCATGACATGGTCAGTGACATCACTGATGACATCACTGATGACATCTCAAATGACATCACTGATGACTTGACTGATAACAACATCCAGTGATTTTTTTGTTTCTGTAAAGTTTAAATATGTCTTACATATTGAAGAATGAGTGGATGTGTAAGTGTCTGGACGAAGGATTTAGTAGGTGCATGACTGACTGTATGACTGAGTGATTAAATGTGTCTCACTGAGTGCATGGGTTAGTGACTAAACTGTCTTAATTTGTGCATCATTATGTCTGTTGTTCTGTAAACTGCTGCATGTGTTGATCAGTAGCTATATGAGTAACTATATGGGTTATTGATTGATTGCCCAAGTATTTGTATGGGAGACTGAGTGTGTGTGTGGCTAGCTGGGAGGTGTGTGACTCTGTGCAGATCAATCTGTACTTGTATCAATGATTGTATAAGAAGGTAAGTATGTGTTAGTATATGTTTGAAAATGTAAGGTGCTCTATGTTTAACTGTATAGACAAGAAAATGGCAGTGTCATTGATTCTTTACAGGACTGACTAGGTGTGTGAGTAACTCCATGGATGAGTGGCAGACTGTGAGTGTCTGTATAGGTGTATGAGTGCATATGATAGTGTTGTAAAGATGAGTGATTGTATGTATGAATGATTGTATGGGTGAATGAGTGAAGGTGTGTGTAGACGTAGCAATCAGTGAGTGCGTATGTAGTAACTAGTATTGGTGTGTCAATGGTTTCAAAAATTATACTCTCTTTTTAACACTGGGTGAAACAGAGGTTATATTAAAATGTGAGGAGATGCATTGTATTGTCACATGAATGATATCATCAGTGATGTGGTCATTGATGTCAAATGAGATGTCATCAGTGATGTCATCAGTGATGTCATTTGAGATGTCATCAGTGATGTCATCAGTGATGTCACTGACCATGTCATGAATGATGTAATATGTGACATCATCAGCAGTGGATTGCGGGTGCGCGATATATAGTTAGTGCAACTAACTATATATGGAATTTCATTGGTTTTATGTCAATAAAATGTCCAGCTAACTATATATGGTCTCTAACCTATGGTTTTTGCAGTGAATTTTCAAGGTTTTGTAAATGCTAATTCCTAACTATATATGGTCTATAACCTATGGTTTTTTCAGTGAATTTTCAAGGTTTTGTAAATGCTAATTCCTAACTATATATGGTCTATAACCTATGGTTTTTTCAGTGAATTTCAATGGTTTTTTAATAGCAAATATCATAAGCTGTCGAATGTCAAGTACGTGGTAAGTAAAAACATTTTCGTGTTTATGCACACTGATCTGCTTTGAATGCTGCCCCCCACCCCTCATTTCTATTAGGAGTACTCTCTCTTTGCAGATAGTGAAGGGTAGTTAACGCAGCCCTTTGCCCCCTTTGTAATCCGTCGTGCCTGCTTCTCTCTCCATTTGATTGATTGTTCTCTTTGGTTCATTCTCTATTTACAAACAAGCACAGAGTCGCAATACTCTGTTTAGTCTTTGCAGATAGCGAAAAATCGTGTAAAAAAACAAAAGGAATCGAGCAAAATCAGTAGGCCACTAATGGGATCTCTTTTTGACCTCGCTAAAATAGAAACATTAGGAACAACCTGTTGAAAATAGCAATGCGTATGTACATAAGCGGCGTTCATTTGTGTTCACAGTACCCCTTGTTGATTGTTTGAATCGAGCATTGAATTGTTCGAAGTTGGTTCTCTTAAGGATCTTCTCTGCCTGCAAACGAGGAAGAATAGGAATATTCTCTCTCCCTTTGCAGATAGTGAAGGGTAGGTAACGCAAGCCTTTAACACGTCGTACCTATTTCATTCCTCATTCATTGATTGATTGTCCGAACATTGACTGTTTGGGAATTAGTTCTTTTTGGAGGTATTCCCTGTTTGCAAATAAACGTAGGAAAATCTTTGCAAGTAGTGAAAGGGTACGTAATGCGGACCTTTCTCCCCCGTTGTAATCTGTCATGCCTATCTACTCCCCACTGATTGATGCACCTGTTTCACCCGGACCATTTACTAGAGATACGTCATCTGGCCCGACCAGAGAGCACCCCTAGTGAAAAGGACATATGCAATAATAACGAAGTGATCACTGTATCCTGTTAACAGAAACTTTAGCATGAAACAACCTGGAAAGAAAAGAATAGGAAAACGAAAATCAGTAGGCCACTGATGAACATGAACTTTTATTAAACAACGAACAAAGAAACGATAACATAACGTAATGATAAAACCTATTAATGTCCTAGAAACAAGAAAACGTTAAAATATGCCAGTGGTGAGAGACCAGAAAAACAGTAAGAGAAACCAAATCACCCCTCGCTGTCCCACCGCCTGCCACGCCAAAAAAATCGATAGACTAGGGAAAATGCAAGTCAGTAGAACATCCGCCCCCACTCTGGAAACTTCCAAGGTGGGGCAGGGTTGCGGCTACGCCCAGCCGGGAGCAGCCCATATAAGGCAGGTCCTGCTGCCACGCCTCGGCCAGGAGATCCTAACGTAGGGTGTAGCCGGAGGAGAGGCCGAGGCCAGCAGGACCCGGCCAGGGGATTTGGCCTTACAACACTGAACAGTTGCAGGGGGGGGAATGTCTCCTCGACCCTCCCCTCTCTCTCCCAGTCCGGCCGCGGTGGCCCTTGAGAGTTGCAGGTACTCCCGCCACATGCTCTTCCGGTCCGGCCACCAACGGTCGGGGGGCCGAGGCCGACGGGATCCGGCTGCAGCCGATAAACCAAGAAACCCGTTCATGGGGCCAGAGCCAGGGGCGTCCGGCCGACATCTACCGGAAGCCCGGCCCGAAGACGGACGGGACACTTCTTCTTTCATGAATAATGGCTGCGACAACACTGGGGGGGATGTCTTGCACATGCCTCCGACCCCCCCCCCCTCGTCCTCATCGCCTGGTCCGGCCATAACAAATCTCAAGCGAGACGCCGTGGGGTGCACTGGGAGGGAGAGACGGTGCGAACAGGCCTCTCCCGCCTCCCCAGGTGGAGGCTTCCCAGCTGCACCCTCAGCGCTCCAGGCGCCCGGAAAAGGGTTCTTCCACTGTGGCCATGCTGCAACGTCTCGCCCGGCAGGGTGGAGCCCGTCCGCTCATTTGACCCCGCGATCGCCAGTAGCTACCGAACTCTCAAAATGGCGGTCGACCTGGCAAGAGCGGGCCCAGCATAAAGAAATGGCCCGGTCACTGGTTGACTCCACCACCGTAGTCCTCCACGACCTTGAAGATTCTAGAGGAGCCGCGGGAGTCTCCGACCCCCGATGGGGAATGACTGCCATGATCGCCCGTGGAGTGCCGAAACTGTATCCGCGGGACGTCGGCGCTCCCATGCTGGCGCCAGCTTCACTTTGAATTACTAGAATCCTGCAGACCTCAGTTCCGGTGAAAGCACAGTGTGACCCGGTAGGAAAAATTGTTGCACCCCCTCCCCTTTTTGACTGATAGTTCAAACCACCGATCCTTTCCTTTGCCCTTTTAACGGAACTTTGGACTGCCTCCCCCTCTTTTACATTTTCTAGAGAAAACAAAACATTAACCACTACATTAGCATAGCAGTTGACACCAGAACTGTTTTCAAATTTAAAACCAACAACATCTTCAACAGAATCCTTTTTGTTTCTGCTGTGACCCTGCTACAGCACAGGCATTGTCCCCAGCAGTAATTGTGCAATGCCGGTAAGAATAGCTGTGGTGCCTACTGGACTCACTCACCCCCGCGGCGCCCCACGCCGTTATTTGCTGGGCGGCAACTTACTAGACATCACTTTCGTGCCATCTAGATTTCAGCGCGTTCTGCTGCCTTGGAACTATTCGCACAACAGACCGCTACTGACAAGAATATTTCATTATTGGTGCTGTCAATTTCAATAAATCTATTGGATAATTCAAAAGAAATTGCCACGGTCTCTTCGTTGTTTAAATGTTTTTACTGTTTTTGTTTTGTTGTATATATTTATATGTTATTAAAGTTTTATATTCCTACTACTTTGTTGGAGTGCTATATATTTTTAATGTGACACATAATTGTAAAAACTTTGATGTACAAAGAGTCATCCCTGGAATCTTCCGCTTCAGGCTCGGTCCCCTCCCCAATCACAATACAGGATGGTTTTCAGATAGTAGGAACACGTGTGGTGTGACGGATCTCATCGGGTGTGGGTCTTGATCTACTATAACTCCTTTGAAGAGGGGTGATTCTTTACAGCTGGGGCCATAAACTACATCTGCAGGGCTAGGTGATAGCCTGGACAATCGGACACAGAGGAAGAGGAGTGTCAGAGGGTGCGGTAGTGAATAGGGCGAAAGGGAGGTGTCGGACGGGCACAGAGTGTGATTCTCAGGGAAGAGCAGCGCAGATGGGGGGAGGTTTATTGCCCATGCATAAGACAGAGAGCGGGGGTGACCAGTGCCTGGGGAAGATGCTTGCGAGGTTGAGGAGCCATGCTACGAATCGACAGCGTGCAGAGAGTGGGTCTGGTCAAGGCATCTAAAATGGCTGCCGTGCACGACAAAAGTGTGGCATTTCAAAAAAGGCAAGATGGCGCAGACAATGTTTTTCAACACTTCCTCATTTCCTTCGAATCGAACGTTAACAGACGTTGGGGCATATTACCAAAGTTAAGCGATATTTATCGCTAACGATGCTTACCAACGAATTTTTTACCGCTAAGCATCGTCAGAAATTATCGAAGATAAACCTTGCTATTATCAAGGTTTATCGCAAATGCGATAATAAACGGCCGCAATGCATGAATATCGCTAAAAACTCAGCGATATTCATGCATTACCGAGCTAATGCTCTTAGCCATGTTATCCACCTCCCATTGGATAACATGGCTAAGAACTGCTCAGGGCAGGTGTTACTTTTTGGAGATATTCGCGCTTAGCGCGAATATCTCCAAAAGTTGGTAATAGGAGATAGATATCTTGCATGTTGTAATGCAAGTTATTGTGGTATATGGAACTCATACCATAATCTCTCAGGAAAGCAGAAACTGATCCTTTTGGGACCGCCTAAAAAGGCCTAGGGGGTGAGGAGTACTCTACTTTGCCCCCTTTTCACGTTCCGAACTGTTTTATTTTACTCTCTTCTGTAATTACACAAAATAGCAGCGATAAGATGCATCGGAGACACACAGTGAGAGAAAGGAGGCCGGAGATGAAGAAGAGATGTCAAATACACATTGGAGATAATATAGTGGCAGAAGGGAAGTAAATATGAGTAAACTTACCATGTAACATAAAAATGTTGCACTCTATACTATAAGTCTCATATTATACTACAATCACTTCGCTACAACCTCATAAATTAAAAATAAAAATGAATAATGTCTCAAAAATTTTTGATTTCTAAATATAAATTTATTCTTCAGAATTTTCTAAATTTGAAAGAACTAGTAACATGTCCTCATCAGCAATTTCGTCATGAAAAGTCTGCAATGATGATTCTTCTAACTCTATGGTCTCCAAACATTCGATAAATTCGCCATCAACAGATTGATCAAAAAAATCATTCAAGTCATCTCCTCCTTGTGACAATATTTCATTATTGGTGCTGTCAATTTCAATCAATGTAGTGGAATCATTCAATTCATCTCCTCGTGACAATATTTCATTATTGGTGCTCTCAATTTTAATCAATGTAGTGGAATCATTCAAGTCATCTCCTCCTTGTGACAATATTTCATTATTGGTGCTGTCCATTTCAATCAATCTAATGGAATCATACAAGTCATCTCCTCCTTGTGACAATATTTCATTATTGGTGCTCTCAATTTCAATCAATGTAGTGGAATCATTCAAGTCATCTCCTTGTGACAATATTTCATTATTGGTGCTGTCCATTTCAATCAATCTAATGGAATCATACAAGTCATCTCCTCCTTGTGACAATATTTCATTATTGGTGCTCTCAATTTCAATCAATGTAGTGGACAATTCAAAAGAAATTGCCACGGTCTCTTCATTGTGAGCCATTTTATTTTGAAATTGCTTGCTGTAAATTGCAGAAAAAAATAATCACTTTCATTTATCGTTTTTAGTAATACATAATATAAAACTAACTTTATCAAGTATTTAGTATAACAGAAGGACTGCAAATAAATAACAGAAAACATTTTTCAAATGATCTTCAAGTGTACAACATAGTTCCCCTTACAAATTAACAACTCACCTTTTTAAAAGTAGGAGAAGTGTTAGTACTGTGTAAATCAAACACCAGAAATTCACCACCAAAAATTCCTCACAAATGTACCTCAGACAGTAGTATCACAAAATGGCTGTGGTTTCCTCTCATTTTAGATATATACATAACCAATTAACTTTCATCACACACAAATACAAAACCAAACTAACATTTTAATTGGTTCTAAATTTCAACACTTTCAAATGTGTTTTCCCCATGCAATTTTCCATAGGACATTTACATACGTCTACAGCCTGAATGGCTGAACGGAATTACACCAAACTTGGCAAAATGGTACATCAAACCTAAGAGGTCAGGAAGGATCTACTATGCCCCCTTATGGTCATTTCCCCCTTCGCTTTGGCCTCCTCTTGTCTCTCAATCCTACCGAGAGACAAGATGGCGGCCGCTACGGACTGTTTGGAATGTTGACAGACGCCGGAGAACCAATCAGCTTCGCAAAGCTCCGTAACGCGAAAAGTACGCGAAGCGGAGCGCTGTTACAGATATATATCTTTTTTTGAACGTTAATTTCTCTAAATCCACTGGAGCACATATATTGAGACCTAGCAAAGGCACATCGGGCTACCAGTCCCTAATATTTTGCCAAGTTTCGTGCAAATCCATTCAGCCGTTTTATTATTATTATTATTATTATTATTTTTTGCCCCGCGGGACCCTTTTAAAACCTCCACATCAAACGTAGGGGGTCAGCGAGGATCTACTATTCCCCCTTATGGTCATTTGCCCCTTCGCTTTGGCCTCCTCTTGTCTCTCGATCCTACCGAGAGACAAGATGGCGGCCGCTACGGACTGTTTGGAATGTTTACAGACGCCGGAGAACCAATCAGCTTCGCTTCACAAAGCTCCGTTGCGCGAAAAGTACGCGTACTGGAGCGCTGCCCGGTCCGCTGTTACAGATATATATCTTTTTTTAAACGTTAATTTCTCAAAATCCACTGGAGCACATATATTGAGACCTACAAAAGGCACATCGGGCTACCAGTCCCTACAATTTTGCCAAGTTTCGTGCAAATCCATTCAGCCGTTCGGGCTAAAAGTGAGGCCAACCGCCCTATGGAAAACTCAATGTTAAAAACACGTTTTGGGACCCCCCTTTTTTCTCGGCCCCCCCTTGACGAACCCCCTTCAAATTTTCAAGGGCTGCTCAGAAACAAAATGTGCCATTTTCCTGAAAATTTCAGCCAATTCCGTCCACAAACGCCAAAGTTATTAGACATAGAATTTTCAAAAATCCCATAGAGAAAAAATCCTAACTATATATACCTACTGGCGACCGCCAGTAGGTAATATATATATATATATATATATATATATATATATATATATATACACACACACACAAACTTTCCATACATCATCAGGAAAATGCTCGGACACCCAAGATACTTGCAGTGAAAATTTAATCGGCAAGTGGAAAAACGACGCGTTTCACCTTTACGGCTTGTTCGCGCTCGCTGATTTCGTACACTCCACCATTTTTAAAAGCCCGTCAATTACATCGTGTGCACATACCCAGTCTGAAACATAAACACCATTGGCAGCCATTTTGAAATGTCCAACTTCTCATTGTTTAACATGGAGACAAACTATAAAACTTAAATTAAAGTAGTTTTTCGATTTTCGCGGGGGGAGCGCCCGGTACGCGTACCGGGGAGCATACCGGGGTGCGTACCATGGGGAAAAATAGTGAAAAAAATTATATAATCATAATAATAAATAATAAAATAATCATTTTGAGGGATCGGAGGTAGGGTAGCTTTGAAAAGAGCTTTTGGGTTCTATGGCTTTTTTAGGTACCTACAAGTCCGTCCCACACACACCCACACGCACACAACCCCACACCCACACACTCCCCACACACACCTCACACACGTACACCTCCACCCACATCCAAACACCCCACAGTGACACCTTACACATCCACACATCCCACACACACATACTCACACACACACCTCACCCCCCCTCAACACACACAGATACCTCACAGACACACCTCACACATCTCACACACACACCTCCCCCCACACACACACACACACGCACACCTCACAGACACACCCACACATACACACACATCCTACACACATACCCCCCACACCCACACACACCTCACACCCACCTCACACCCCCACACCACCACCTATACCCAAACACCCCACACACCCACACCCACACACACCTTACACATCCACATCCCCACCCACACCCACATACCCCACACACTTACACACTCCTATACACCTCATCCCCCCTCAGACACACACACACACACCTCACAGACACACCCCACACATCCCCCACACACACCCCACACATCCCCCACACACACCTCCCCGCCTCACACATGGGGAAAACTCAGTGAAACACTAAAATAATATTTTAAAGTGCTTAGAGGTAGGGTAGCTCTGAATAGAGTTGTTGTGTTGTTTGGGTGTTTTAAGTACCAACATGTAGGTACCAATGCTGAGTCTTAAATTTAATGTACACTGTTTCCTCTGTAGATATCTTGCATGTTGTTACAGAAGTTATTGTGGTATATGGAATCCATGTCATAGTCTGTCAGGAAAGCAGAAACAACATGGAGGTAGGAGATGAAAAAGAGATGTCAAATACACATTGGAGATAATATATTGGGAGAAAGGAAGTATCTATGAGCAAAATTACTATGTAACATAAAAAAGTTGCACAGTATACTATAAGTCTGACTTTACATTATAATCAATTTGGTACTAGTTTAAGAATTAGATATACAAATGAATAATGTCTCAAACAATTTTAGAATTCTTAAATATAAATTTATTTTTCAGATTATTTTTCAAAATTTGATAGAACTTCTAATATTTGACTGTCAGAAATGTCCTCATTTTGAATCAGCAAATCTACTGATTCTACACATTGAAGTAGTTCATAGTCCCGTGATTCATCCATGAATTCCAAGTTATCATTGGGTACAATAATTTCTTCATTGTTGCTCTCCAGAACAATTTCAAAGGAAATGTTTTGCTCTCCTTCCATTTTCGTGCTGTAATTTGCATAAAAAATAAATATATCAGTAGGGATAGGGCACTGTTGGGTTTAGGTTCAGACAGGTAGTTTGGATTTTTTAACAGTGAATTTATCTTTGGGCAGTGTATGGTATCAGACTAGAAGTAGAAATATAAAAAAAGTGTATGTGATGAAGCCTAAGTAAATTCATAATTATACAAGACAAGCCTAACTCCATCCATAACTATAATAGAGAAGTCTATCTCAATCTATAACTATTACAGAGGGATAGTATATAATTATCAGAAAAAGTTTTCCAAATTAACTTAAAGTGCACAACATACTTCAGTTTTCAAAATAATAACTTACCTTTGAGAAAGCAGTTGAAGTTGTCAGTGAAACTGCTCTTGAAATGTACTTCAGGAAGTAGTAGTCAAAATGGCTGTGTTTCCCTCTCTTTCTTTATATATATTCAGGTACATAACCAATCAAATGTCATGAAATAATAGTAGAAAATGAAAGTAACATTTTAATTGGTTGTCAATTCTAACACTTCAGATGTGTTTTTGTGAAGTAATTTACCTCAGGATATTTAGAGAGGTCTACAGGCTAAATGGCTTAATGGAATTCCACCAAATTTGGGAAAATGGTAGGGACTGGTATGTAGTATGGCCTATTCTATATTTGGTGAAAGTGTCTCCAGTGGTTTTTATGTAAATTAACTTTTATTATTTTTTTTGGAGCGCTTCCCTGTGCGCGCCACGGTACGTGTACCGGCAGCGCAACGGGAGTCCTCCATTTTGTGTTTCGGTAGATTTGAATCAGAAAATGGTGGACAAACAACGTTGGGAATGGGTATAAGGGGGCACGGTAGGCACTCCCTGACCCTCTAGGTTTTCTGAGGGGGTCTTAGGAGGCCCATATAGGCCCAAAAAAATAAAATTATTTTTAAATTTTCGCGGGGGTAGCGCCCGGTACGCGCACCGGGAAGCGTACCGGGGAGCGTACTTTGGTGAAAAATAGTGAAAAAAGTTAGAAAAAGATAATCATTTGGAGTGATCAGAGGCAGGGTAGCTCTGAAAAGAGCTTTTGGGTTCTGTGGCTGATTTTGGTACCTACAAGTAGGTACCAATGCACAGTCTTAAATTCAGGAGGAATATTCTATTCCCCTCATCTGAAAAGTGCACACCATCTCCTCTGTAGATATCTTGCATGTTGTAACGCAAGTTGTTGTTGCATATTGAACCCATTCCATAGTCTCTCATGTAAGCAGAAACAGATTTATTCACATGTTTCCGTGCTTTCTCAAATTGTGGACAAAATTGGTTGGACCAGTTCCATTTCTGCCTTTGGCATATATTGGAAAATACTAAGGCAGTTTGAGGAAAAAGTGCCATCAATTGTTCAAAGGTGTCCTTTAAAAGCATTTCCAGACCTACCCCAGTCAAAGTGTCTAAGTCATTTCCACCACAGTGCAGAATTATGAGGTTAGGGTGTGGCAAATACAAAAAGGTTTTCACCAATGGTATCAATTGGTGACATCTCAATCCTCTCTGGCCAATCCATTTAATGTTCACATTTGGTAAATCAAGGTTGTGAAAATTTCTGGTAGCTGCATACCTTTGAGCCCAGTGGATATAGCTATGTCCAATAATCCAGACAGAATACATGGTAGAGGAGGTTCTGGTGCAGTCAGATGAAGTGTAGGAATAAAATGGCAGTTGGAACAGTAGGAGGTTGCAAAAAAAACCTGTGGAGTTTCAGTGCTCTTGAATCACAAGCAATGATTGGTAGATTGAGATAGTTGAAAACTGAAAGTTAGGGTGCATGGTTGTGTTCTCTGTAAAAAGTAATTTGAATGGTTAAAAAAGTCATTTAAAGAAACATTGCACCAGATAAGCTGGTGTATTGAGAGGTCAAACACCCTTGCTCATTTGATTTGCAACATTGTAGAATAAACTTTTAACCCTGGTAGCTCAGTGAGGAGGGAGTTGCTATGGTAACAGGTAGAAAGGGCTGAGGGGGGAAGGGTGTTGATTTGAAAATAGAGAGGGAAGAGTTTTGATTGGTTACCATGAGGAATATGTGTGTACAATTAGAGGTTTTCAGTGCCATTAATGGTTGCAGTGCCTGGAGAACATACCATTTGCTCTGCTAAAGAAATATTGGTGTGTGTATCTGACACTGTTGTGAATCTCCTAGAGCATTTGTAAAGGTGAGTTATGATTCATTTAATATACATAGAGACTTGTATACTCTATGGAGAAGATTTGGAAGCAAATTGTGGTTTTTTAATGTTGCTTTGTGTCATGCTTTTTGATAATGCTTGGTAAAAAGTTTTTACTGCATAGAGAAATTGTATTTTGTAAAATTGTGAAGTTTTAGTAGTGACATGGAATGCTTGTACATAGGACCTGTGCTGTGTTTCTTAAATGTGATGTCAAAAACGATTTTGGGAAAAATTAATGGCTTTTACATTTTTTTAAAGGAATAAAGAATGTGTGCATGTTTAAAGAAATAAATTTGACTCTTTACAATGATGTTACCTGTGTTAATTCAGTGTAGGAAGCATATTGAGTTTGTTTGCATAGAGGAATTGTATTTTGTAAAATAGTGAGCTTTCAGTAATGACATGGAATGCTTGTACATAGGACCTCTGCTGTGTTTCCTAAATGTGATGTCAAAAACGATTTTGGGGAAAATGAATGGCTTTTAAATTTTTGAGTATAATGTGGCACAGAGGTTTAAAAAGTGACGCATCTACCTACATGCGTCACTTTCTAAATATGGCGGAAAAAGGTACATGTTTGGGCTTTCCTGGGGAGCGTAGGTGGTGAGGCTTGTGTCTAAGAGTGCAGTGGACTAGAATTCATGAAGCCTATCCCCGACTGCACTCTCAGACACAGGCGTCGATTTGACTCTTTACTATGCTGTTACCTGTGTTAACTCAGTGTAGGAAGCATATTGAGTTTGTTTGCATAGAGGAATTGTATTTTGAAAAATAGTGAGGTTTCAGTAATGACATGGAATGCTTGTACATAGGACCTGTGCTGTGTTTCCTAAATGTGATGTCAAAAACGATTTTGGGGAAAATGAATGGCTTTTACATTTTTGAGTATAATGTGGCGCAGAGGTTTAAAAAGTGACGCATATACCTACATGCGTCATTTTTTAAATATGGCGCAAAAAGGTACATGTTTTATGCCGCCGATGCGTCACAAAAAGTGACGCATCAGCAGTGCAAAACTGATGCAGGGCCTCATAAATGAGTTTCTTTTTTTTTTGCACACTACTCCAGTTTAGTCCTGTCCACTGCACTCTTGGACACAAGCCTCACTTTTTGTGCTCCCCTGGACAGTCTTTATCTCATCTGCACTCCTGATTAGGTGTTAGAATCCTATCACATGTGGAAAGCTGCATGTGAAACTGTTTGCCTCAGTCTTATCTCTGCTGTGAGGCAGGTGCAAGATTTTGATGTAGCAGTGTCCTAAAAGTGACGCAGTGAAATCTCATAGATTTCACTGCGTCATTATTACGAGGCTTTTTGCGGAGAAATGACCCCTCTGTGTACATACACTTGACAGAGGTATAATGTGGTGCAGAGGTTTAAAAAATGATGCATCTACCTACATGCGTCACTTTTTAAATATGGTGCAACAAGGCACATGTTTTATGCCGCCAATGCGTCACAAAAAGTGACGCATCAGTAGCGCAAAACTGACGCAGGACTGTAGTGGGAGAGAGGCCTTTCCCGGGAAGCATAGGTGGTGAAGCCTGTGTATAAGAGTGCAGTGGACTAGACTTTATTAAGTCTATCCCATACTGGACTCTTAGACACAGGTCTCATCTTCTTTGTACCTGTGGAGAGAGCTGTCTTCCACTATACTCTTCAATACAGGCCTCACCTTTTGTGCATCCATGGAGAATCCTCACCTGATCTGTAACCGTGAATAGATTGTTTGCTTTTTGTCATTGCTTTGTTGTTTGGTAATAGTGGTCTATAATGTGCTATTTTTTTTAACACAGATTGAAATAAAGATTTGAAGAGTAAGCAAAGATGCCCTCAAGGGAAAGGAGAAGAAAACAACATAACCGGTAAAAAACAAAAACAGCAACGGAATTACAGCACTCTTCCACAACAAATACTTCAAAACACAGGAACAAAGCTACTGGTAAGAAAACTAAGTCTTTCTTACGTAACATATTTACATCCCAAAAAAATGATGGGCAGCATGTAGAAAAAGAGAATGAGAGAGTAAATTTGAAAAGGAAGGAGAGAACCTCAAAGAATTCTACAACTGGAGCAGGAGAGAATAAAATGTATAGGAATAGAAGGCAGAATCAGTTTAGAGATATTCGTAAACGAATGTTTCGCAATAGGGTGGTTTTAAATTTGTTAAAAAACATTAGGAAAGGTAAACAGAGAACTGCTTTTTATAAGAAAAAGAAAAGTGTAGAGAAGATTGTTGATCAGGCTTTTGAAGTTAAAACAAATTATTTATTTTAATAATCAATAGAATTAGGACACTTAACAAGACAATTGATGTTTTCAAATCAAACAGTAGATGGAAAAGAGTAATTAATCGGACTAATTTTTGTAAACTTTTTTCTGGAGAATGGATGCACAGTTCAAGTTGTGAGCCATTTTTTAATGAGGAGAGTTACTTCCAGGAGAATGATTTAGTGCATGCAGTTGACACCAGTGGTCCAGCGTATGAAGTGAAAGACGGTTATCCGATTGAAAAAGAGAAACTTGTGCCTAGAGAACCAGAAGATGTGTTAACTGATGAAGTTTTAGGGAGACGTACTAAGGGTCCAGTGTACACTTGGAAGTGTAGTCGTATTTGTAGTGTGCGATAGGAATCAATTGATTTGTTTTGTAATTTCTTACGTACATATAGTAAGAAAAGTCTAAAGCAGAAAGTGAAGTTGTTGCAAGACTTAGATCCTTGCAGAGTGAGAGAAAACACAGGTTTGCAAGGCCATTCACTGGCTTGTCTTTCTAGAAAAGTCTGCAGAGTGTTTTTCATCATTTTAGGATGTTAGCAGTGCATCATACCAAAATGAGGAAATTAGTGAGAATGTTGTATTATGCAAAAAGTCCAGCACTTAAGCTTAAACAATTAAACAGTGCTCTTTTGCATGGAACTGAATTAGATGTGAAGAAGATTTGTGAAGAAATTGAGATTTGTTATTTTGGTGAAAAAGAGGATAGTGTAGAAATTGACACAGCAATTCAAGGTAATGTGGAAGACAATGTACAGATTTCAAGTACAGAAAAGTTTGAGCAGGAAATTACCAGGTTTAAGGTGAAATCAAGTGAAAGGCCGAATTTTACTTGTGTGTGTTGTCGACGAAGTCATTATAAGCTTCAAACTAGATTAGTTGATTTATACGTAAAAAGTGAAAAGGTGAATAATTATGAGTGGAAGGATTTTGCAACTTATTTGTGGGTGGAGAATTGTTTTGATTTGAGTTCTGATCAGCATATTTGTAAATATTGTTATGATAAATTAAATCAAAACAGAATGCCTGCTAGAGCTGTTCATAATAATCTGGAGTTGCTAGACATTCCCCGTGAATTGATGGATTTAAATACATATGAGTCTATTTTGATTCAATGTGTCAACCCTTTTCAAGCTATTGCTCGCATGGAGCCTAAAATAGGGACATTGCCTCCTACAGATTTGCAGAGAGGATTAAAGGGAAGAGTTGTTTATTTGCCTCTTGATTTAAAAAAAAATATTGATACAATTGGTATAGAAAAAGTAGAAGAGGAACCTTTAGTTATTCTAGTTAATGGGGTTCCGACAAAGAGTAAGAAAATCTGGCAAGATTTAGTGGATGTTAGGAAAGTCAAAAAGGCAGCGTTGTATTTAGTCAAAAACAATGAGTATTATAAAGATGTATGTGTTGCAGCAGAGGAAACAGCTGCAGATGAAGACAGTGATTGTTCTGGCGGCCAAATTCAAAAAGTTGATGTGTCTAGAAGTGAAGAAATATATGAACATTATACTGTTCATCCTTTGCATTCCAAAGAAGTAATGGGGAATGCATTTGAATTGTTTCAAATGAAAGCAGCAAAAGGAAGTCCCATTAGTGTATGGGAAGAAAGTTTGGAAGCTCGTTGTTTTCCACAACTATTTCCAACAGGTCGAGGTGCACGATATGACGATCGTCCACTTCAAATTCCTGCATCTGAATATCGAACTGTAAGATTATATGCTGAAGATCCAAGGTTTCGTCAATGCATTCCCTATTTGTTTCATCTACTGTATGAAAGTGACTTGTCTGGGCTTTCTTATGCAGTAAACCATATACTGAAAAGTGGAGCACATCTGCAAAATGTTTCGGCGAGGGACTTTATGGAGAAAGTGAATCTGCAAGATAATATTTTAGAATCTCATCTAATCAATCTCATGGCATGTCAGCGTGGTACAAATGAGTATTGGTACCGTCGTCATGGGGAATTGAAATGTATGCTAAGAAACTTAGGAACTCCTACATGGTTCCTCACTCTTAGCTGTGCCGAGTATGCATGGGACGACTTACTTCAATTTCTACGAGAGGCAAAAGCAAATATACAAAATATAGGATTCAAAACTGCTGGAGAACTGTGTTCTTTGGATCCAGTGAATGTATGCAGATATTTTAATCATAGATTTCAAGCTATGATGTCTTTTATTACCAACAAAAAAAATCCTCCCCTTGGAGAGGTTTTGGATTTCTTTTGGAGAAAGGATTATCAAGCAAAAGGTGCTCCTCACATACATATGTTGTTGTGGATTAAAGATGCACCCAAATTTGGAACAGATTCTGATGAGACAGTAATGAGCTTCATTGAAGAGTATTCTACATGTGCTGTTCCAAAAACTACCGAAGAAAACAGTTTAAGGCAACAAGTTTTACGCTTTCAATCCCATCGTTGTGCAAAGTACTGTCGCCGAAAATTCAGAAACAAGGACAAGTTCTACACAAAATGTTGTTTCAGCTTTCCACGACCAGTGATTTCTAAAGGAAGAGTAAATAATTTAATGTCTTCTCTACGACATACTGTGACGAGGAAGTCACCAAAAAATACATACAATTTAAAAAGAAACGAAGAGTCCAAGTACATCAACGACTACAACCCAGTGATTTTGTCCATGTGGAATGCTAACATGGATATTCAATTTGTTGCTGACAACTCTATTGCTGTGGCTCGATATGTGAAGTCTTACATCACAAAAAAGGAAAAGACAGAACTGAAGGAAATGTGGGAGGACATTTCACATGAAAAGAGTATAAGCAAGAAATTATACAGTTTCAGTTTGAAGATGTTGTCGCATCGAGAAATTGGAGCATATGAATGTTCTGATCGATTGTCATCAGCAAGTCTCTATGCCAAATCTAGAACCATCATTTGGGTGAGTCTAGGTCTTGCTGCAACGCGAAACCGAGTTTTGAAATCTGTACAGGAGATAGAGTATTTGGCGGAGAAAGAACCAGAAAGCACAGCTATTTTGAAGACAAACATGTTGGATACATACTATCCAAATAGAAGTAGTCATCTTGAGAACAGTTGTTTGTATGAAGTTCTGCAAAACTATATTTATAAGAGGACCATCAGAGAAGATATCAACAATGGAATATATGCTATCATTGGGTGTGAAGGATGTCTAGTGAAGCAGAAAAAAGGCCATTTGATTAATCATCGAAAATTGAGTTGCGATAATCCAGAGAAAAGGGAATTTTACTATTTAGCTCTTTTGCAACTCTTTAAACCATGGCGTACAGAAGAGGAACTACTTGGAGATTTTCTTTGTTACGAAGGATCTTTTAATGCAACGAAGGATACCATAGAATGTCCTGTTTTTCCAAATTATCTGCAAATGTTGAATGAAGAAATAGAACAAGAAGCAACAATTGCTGCAGAGATTGCGAGAGACAGTTCTCAAGACAGTCAGAGTTCTGCTTCATTGAGTCAGGATCCACTAGGAGGACCAATTATCCAAAATGCAGCTGCCACTGCCATGGATGAGGTGGAAAGAGCTATGGAGCAAGCTCAAGAGGATGTAATTAATTTTGAAGATTTGGTGAAACAATTAAACCTTGAGCAGAAACAGATATATGACGAAGTCACAGAACAGGTTGAACATGGATTCAGTCATGAGAAGAAAGAGTGCTCATGTACATCATTTAAGCCTGTGCAACTGTACGTGAGTGGAAAAGCGGGAACTGGAAAAAGTTTTCTGATTAAAGCAATTGCAACTTATCTGCAGAAAAGGACTGAATCACCACTGTCTTGTGTTGTTACCGCTCCAACTGGGCTGGCAGCACATAACATTAAAGGGATTACTTTACATCGTTTACTGATGCTGCCAGTGGAGCATGATAACAAATTGCAATACCACAAGCTATCTGGAGATGCGTGTTCTGAAGTTTCGAGAGTCCTGAAGAAAATGAAACTTCTTATCATTGATGAAGTAAGCATGGTGTCAAATATAATGCTTGCTTTTGTGCATTTGAGAATGCAAGAAATTCTTAGAACAGACTATGATGTTTTATTTGGAGGAAAACATATTATTGTTTTTGGAGATCGTCTGCAGTTGACTCCAGTGAAAGGACAACCTGTGTTCAAAATGATCACGCATGAAGATACTAGGAAGTGCCTAGGAAGCATTGGAAACGTTAATATATGGTTAAATTTCAAATATGCAGAACTGCTTCAAAATATGCGGCAGGCAAAGGATGAAGATTATAAAAATATTTTACAAGATGTAAGAGTCGGAAAAATAAGTCAGCAAGGGAAAGAAGCTTTACGTGGACGGTTAATTTCAAATTTGTACCCAAATGAAAACATTCTTCCAGAGAATATTTTTAAGAAAATGAACGAGAAGAAATCTGGCATATGTTTGATGCCAACTCTGAAAGAATGTTCCATGTTCAACAACAAAATGTTAAATTTAGAAAATGAAGAGATAGTGAAACTGGAAGCTACAGATAAAATAGAGCATATGGGAGCAACAATTGTTTTGTCTGAAAATTTGAATTCAAAATTGGATTCATTAGAGAAGACTATATCTAAAACTGCTGGTTTTGAAAAGACTATGAATGTGTGTTTGAATTGTCGTATCATTTTGAGAAGGAATTTAAATGTTGAAAGATGTCTGGTAAATGGAACATTGGGTCATGTTGTTGGTTTTGTGAATTACAAAAATAGAGATGAAATTGAAATTTAAAAAATTAAATTTGATGGCATTGATGAAATTGAACAAATTTGTCGTTGTTCAGCTAGATTTTTGCTCGTGAAAGACTTATATGTTCGCCAAAAACAGTTTCCTATTTGTTTGGCATATGCAGTGACAATTCATAAATCTCAAGGTTTAAGTGTAGATAGTGCTTTGGTGAACATTGGAAGTTCTGTGTTTAAAGAGGGTATGGCATATGTGGCATTATCACGAGACAGAACTTTATCAGGATTGTACTTGATTGAGTGTGATGAAACAAAGATTTGTGCTGATCTAGATTGTGTTAAAGAATACAATAGGTTAAGAAGAGAGTATGCTCCACATTTGCCTCAATATCCTCTGTTTGAAAAACGTGTGGTAGGCCGAAAAAGAAGAAATGAGATTAATTGCAGTGAGGTATTGGCAAAAAGGCAAAAAGTAGATAAAAGTGTAATTGTAAAGAGAAAGAAAAAGGATTCTGTTGAAGATGTTGTTGGATTTCAGTTTGAAAACAGTTCTGGTGTCAACTGCTATGCTAATGTAGTAGTTAATGTTGTTTTTCTTCAAAATGTACAAAAACAGATTGTCGAAAATCGGGAACAAACATTGTGCTGTTTATTGAATTCTGTGTTAGAGAAATGTAGTAGTGATAGAGCAAAAATAGAAAGTGTTTCAGAAATTAGAAATCTTCTAGACATATGTTCAGGTCAAAATCAATTTTCACAGATAATTCAGCAGGATTGTCAGGAATTTTTAATGTATATGTTTGATGTATTGGAAGATGAAGGAGTAGATATAAAAAATCTTTTTAACCTTTCTTATCAATGGCAACATGACTGTGATAACTGTGCTTCATCAAGTACTACTAGAATAGACTCTGAAAGATTTATATATTTGACTTTACCAGACTGCAAATCAGTGTCTTTTAATAATCTAGTTAAAGCAGCGGATCACAATATGGTGTGTACCCAATGTAAGTCTACAATGCTGTCCACATTATTTCTACAAAGTTATGGTCAGTATGTCATTTTAATGTTCCAACGATGTAGACCTGATGGAACTAAATTGACAACTTCTATTAAAAATTTCGTTGGTTCTCAGTTATCAATATCAGGAAGAACCTTTGCAACTGTAGCTATTATTTTTCATGACGGTCTTTCTACAACATCAGGGCATTACACATGCTATTTAAAAACTTCTAAAGGTTGGACCCAATGTAACGACACTGATTTGACTTTCAAACAACGTTTGCCTTTTGGCTTTATAAATTCATACCTAGTGTTTTTACAGCCAAAATTTAGGTAAAAGTAATTGGCCTATGAAGACGGGAGTAGTTAATAAAGGTTATTTTGCTGTTTAAAAATATATTCTGAGTAAAAGTGATCCAGGCAATATAAAAAATTGACTTGTCATATAGGTACTGTAAGTGGATCTCATAGTAAGTGATATTAGTATTATACAAAATGATGAACATGACTGAGTCAGAGATGGTTTAACAAATACTGAAATATTGTGAAAATGTTGTAGAGCCTTTCTTTCAGAACATTGGGAAAAAGGTCATTTCAGAGTGCCTTAGAATTAATTTGAAAATATACTCATACATCTGACACTATTTGGCCAAATGGAAAGGTGCAGGAATGAGTAAAGAGTCATGACTGAAAAAAAGGAGTATATGAAAATATTTCAGATGTTTTTGGAGCTTTTCTTGTAGAAAGTCGATGAAATTGATTTTTAAGTGAACAGCAAAGTACTTTCCAACAAGAAAAAGACCTCCATTATACAGTATTTGGCCTCAAGGAAAGGTAAGTCAATCAAAGATTAGCGTACATTTGTCATTTGTCAGTATCTAAGTTTTTTTTTAAAACACAATCTTTTAGATTGTGTTTTTTTTCCCGCTGTCATATGATGAGTAATTTGAACTCACTGTTTTAAGTGAAATTCAATATATTCTGAGAACAGCAAAAATAAACTATGTAACATGTTGTACAAGTTATTTTATACTTTGGATTGTGTAAATTAAATTGTATTCCCATTCTCTGACACTCACTTTCCTTTTTCCATCGTCTTTCAGCTCTTTTTACTCACTTATAATGTCTTTCTGTCATTCTCTGTAACCCCCGTTCCTTTACTCCACTTCTTTGACAACCCCTCATTCTCATTTCAACTGTGTGCATCCCCTCTCTCCCTTGCATAACTTTTCAGCTTTCAGTCTCTCTGCTTTACTTCCCTTTTCCGTATTTTCCTCCTTTGCTCTTTTAGTAATTCCTGTTTACTCACTCAGCAGTATTATTGCACTCTATCACTATATATCACCCACTCTCCCTCGCTTATCTTTGTTTGCTCCTTACTTTTGACCTCTTCTCTCTATTTTTCGTTCACTACTTCTATGTAAATGTAATGCGACTTATATAGCGCACGTATCACCCGAAGGCATCAAGGCGCTTGCCTTGGGAACCCGTCCTGGCTTTTCCCTGTGAGATAACCCCTACTGGGTATCCCCAGGGTGAAAGCCAGGCATCCCGCAGCGGGTGGGCCGCCATAGTGGAGATTAAGCAACTATTGCCCAGAGTTGCAGCGTGGGACCCCATGATTAGAATAGGCACCGAGGCGAGAAATATCGAGTCCGTGGACATTTTGGGCTTAGGACCCTGCTGTGCGGGAATTGAACCCTGGCCCGGGCCAGACCTCTGACTCAGGGTCTGCCGCTCTAATCAGTGAGCCACACTCCTCAGTGCCTCACTCTCCTTGTGTTATGTTCAGTTGTGTTTATCTACCTTCTATCACTTCTTTTACAATAACTTCACTGCTCCTCTCTCATCGTTTTTCATCCCATTTCTTTTACTCTGGTTCCATTACTATCCCTCATTTCCTTTCTTTCAATGTCCTTCTCTTTACTTTCATCTCCAAGTTATTTTCTTTCAGTACCATTGTTTTAGTCGTCTTCTCCTCTCTTTCCTTTTTTTGCTCTTACTCATTTCCTTTTCTCACTCATTGTACTCCACCTCACTCAGTTTTTCTCTAGTGTGTCTGCCTACTAACTTCCTCAGTCCATTTCCCTCAATCGTTGTATAATATCCTCTCTCCCTTCATCCTTTCACTCTGACTGTTCTTCACTTACTCTCAGTTATCTTCTATTCTTCATTTTTCTAAATGCATCCTTAATTAGACTGTTTTCTGTCTCAGTCATTATCTTTTTACTTACTTCTGTTTCCTGATTTAGTTTTGCTAACTCACATTGTTTTAGTATCTTTGTTACCTTCAGTTCATTTCTCTGTTCTTCTCTCTCTCTTTGTCAGTGAATCTATATGCCTTACTCTTTGTAATTTGCTCTCCTTCTATTTCTTTTTCTCTCTTTTTGTGCTTCTACCTTACTTTATTTCCCTTTCTGTGTCCTTCACTCTTACTTTATTTCTAAATAGAGTGTTATGATTTTTAACCTCTTCATTTGTATCTTTTAATTTAAAATACATATTTCATTAATTATAACTTATTTTTTCTTCTCTCTTTCACAGATACAAACTGTAGTAAAAAAAATTAATTAAAGTTACATTTATTATATGGTAAGTATGACTAAAAAAATGTAGTTTGTCATCACCCTTTGCTTTAAGCTCACTAACATTTTCTCAATCAACCTCACTCCTGTGTCTTTACTCTACTTCCCTTGCTTATTCTTATTCTACATGTTTACTCCCCTTTCCCTATTTTCCCTCTCATATTCAACTTCTTTCAATCCCTATTCTTTACTTCACTTACCCTCTGTTCCCTTCCTTTGCTTCTTCACTCATTTTCTTTTTCTTAATTATTTACCTTACTCCTACACACACACCTCATCCCCCTCTCAACACATACACACACCTCTAACATACACCCCACACACACACACACACACACCACACACACACACCTCATACACACAAAAAATACTCCCACACACACACCTCAAACACACACACACATTCCATACACAGACATACATCGAACACATATACACCCTACACTCATACACTGTTCACACATATTTCACACACCCTCACCTCCACCCACACCGAAACAGCCACACCCACAGACACACCTTACACACCCACACCCCGACCTACACCCAATGACTCCCTATAAGTCACACACACTGCATTACTTATCTTTCTTTGCTGTTTTACTCATGCCCATTCAGGTACTGGTTCCTTTACTCTCTTTGTCCTTTCTCTTTCTCACTCCCCATGTCTTATCCTAATTCAATTTTTCCCCCTCTTTCACCCCTCTTTACTTATACTACCTGGTCTTTTCTCACTTTCCTTCATCGTTCTTCATTTATCCCGGTTCCGCCACTACCCTTCATTCCCCATTTTTTACTGTCCTTTCTTTTTCTTTTAACAGCCAGTCACATTCTCCCACTATCTCTACTTTAGTGTTCTTCCTCTCTCTTCCTTTCTTTTGCTCCTTTAGTCATTTTACTTTTCTCACTTTCATCCAATTACACCTTCTCTATTTTTTACTATGTAATAAACAATCCCTCTGTGTTCATCCTGTAGCTCTTTTTATCTTAACATAACACTCTTTGTGTTCTTGTCTCATGCTAACTGCTTCATTAAAAAAATGTTTTATTTTTTTGGGGGGTGCGCCCCGGTACGCATTCCCTAAGGACAAAAAATTGACTGGGATCCTTTAAAAATATAGGTTTAATTTTATGTATGAAAGGTAGTTCTAAAAAGAACTTTTTTTTTTCTTCTTTTTGTTGTTTTATATTTTTTTATTGTTTTTTGAACATTTTGTACTTTTTTTGGCTTTTCAAAACAGTTTTATATTTTTTTATTGTTTTTTATGGGAAGAAACAAAGAGAAAGGGAATTGAAAATGGCTCAACTGGAGCAAAAAACAAAAAACTGAAAAAATTACTTCTTTTTTTTGGGGCAATCGTGATTGTCACCAGCAATGACGATGAGCTTTACACTCTTTTCCCCATAGGACATAAGCTTGCCACATCCAGTACAAGTGACTTTAAAATCACCAAATCGTTCCTGGATACAAGGCATCACCTCTGATGTTTCTGGTCCCGATTGAGTGGATTGCTTTCTTTTGGAGCTGGTCCTTGAACACTGGGGGAGGTGACTTGCCAGTTCCCTGATCTCTGCACGAGAATAGTTAGCAGGATGCTTCCGGGTCATATGCCTAATCATGGTATTATTACCAAATGAATATTTTTTATCTGGATTGCCCCTTGAGAGTTCTGCACCACAGATTCGACATGTTACCGTAGCCGCATTAACTTTTTTCTTGCCCTCTGGAAGTGAAAAAAACTCCCATACAATGTGTTCTTTTGGCTTGTATGGGGTAATTTCTTCACGCAGCCATCTGCTCCCCTCCTCCTCCTCCTCTTCCTCCTCCTCCTCTTCTTCACCACCAATGTATTGTTGTGGTGGTCCTCTTGGTGGTTGTGGTGGTTGTGGTGGTGGTGGTGGTGGTGCAGATGCTCCAGCTGTTGCTGCTAGAGTAGCCATTTCAAAGTACAAAAGAATTGTCTCTGTAGATGAAACAGGTCTTCCTCAGTCAAAAGACAAAGTCAGAGTGTGGAAGAAAGGTGGGGTTTTTTATCATTTGGAAAAAAAATCTGTGCTGAACCAATCAGAAGTGTTATTTTCAGGTCACAAGACCAAGGCTTTACTCATTTGGAAACCAAAAATGTTCTGCACCAATAGAAAGTGTTATTTTCAGGTCACAAGACCAAGGCTTTACTCATTTGGAAACCAAAAATGTTCTGCACCAATAGAAAGTGTTATTTTCAGGTCACAAGACCCAGGGTGGTCACAAGACCCAGGCATTACTCATTTAGAAACACAAACTGTTCTGCACCAATAGAAAGTGATATTTTCAAGTCACATGACCCGACACGCTTACGCTACGCGCCCCGGGGCGCGCCCGTAGTCGCGCTCCGGGGTGCGCCCGCGGGTGCGTAGCGTAAGCGCGTCAGGACGTTTCGCGATCGTATGCGATCGCGTGCTTTCGGTTGCGATTACGCTGTGCGTCATATGACGCATCACGCGTGTATGTAAAACGTCACGATGTTGTTTTCGTTTGCGGCAATAGCGCTCCCGGGACGCGCCCCGGGGCACGCTGTAAAATTGCGCTTACCCGAGTGTTCACCGGTATGCGCCCCGGGAGCGCCCCCGGGTTAAAAATTTTTAAAAAAAATCATAATAAAAATAACATATTTATACAATATAAAATTGGTTTTAAAAATTTTCACTTTCTATACCTATAAAGATTTGCTATTAAAAAACCATTGAAATTCACTGAAAAAACCATAGGTTTCACACCAGTTATAGTTAGGAATTAGCATTAAAAAAACCTATGACATTCACTGAAAAAACCATAGGTTTCACACCAGTTATAGTTAGGAATTAGCATTTGAAAACCTATTAAATTCACTGAAAAAAAACATAGGTTTTACATCAGTTATAGTTTGCTGGAAGTTTTACTCGCATAAAACCATTGAAATTCCCACGTTAGGAGGAGCTTGGCGGGCATCCGTGATGGCCGCTTGAGCACAGCGCTCTCCGGACCTTCGCCGCTCCCGGCGATTTATCCTGACTAGATCCTGATTTCCTGTAAGAATTCAAGTAGAGGTCGTTTGGCTGATCACCCTGGCACTTTCCGGAATTTGATTTGGATCTCGTACTCCTGAGCTATGGTGGTCTGAACTTTTGGGCTCCGCCCTTGAGGTGCGCCCGGGACGGGGTGCGGATCTGTGGCCGTCCTGGAATTGAACAACAACGGCAGGAGATCTGGCCTTGTGAGACCCCCTTCCTGAGTTTCGGTTTCGATTCTGACTCGACCTGTGCCACGAGTGCGCGTATTGCGCTTGGCTGAGACTTGGAGACAGTTCGGACACGGGGCTTTCCTCTTGTCTATTTGCTGGTTTGGTGGCCTCCTCCCGAGGTGCGCCCTTCCTTTTGGTGTACTTTTGTTCCTGAATTTTGGGTGTTTGGCCCGTCGACCCTGGTGGCTTGTCCCGTGACGCATCTTCAAAATGGCGGGCAGAGGGGACAGAGAAACGCGCAAGACGAAAACACCTCTGCGCGGAGCGCCGGTTCAGACGAACGTCATGGACCGTTATACTCAATCTAAGGGGTCCCCCGGAGCTGCCCTGCCTGGCCACAGTACGGCATCTGAACGAATTTTGGAGGAGTCGGCGGAGCCTTCCCTACAGGATATCATGGGCGCCATCTCGGGAGTGAAGGAATCCACCGGCCTTCAGTACGAGGCCTTGGCCCACAAACTTGACACCGTGGCCATTGAGGTGAACCTGATTCGTGCTGATCTCGGCAAGACGAATGAGAGGGTCCAGTCGCTGGATATTAAATCATCTAGCCTCACGAAGGACGTCTCGGAGCTCCAGACAGAGGTTGGGAATCTTCGTCGGGTGAACGACTTCATGTCCCGACGCCTGGAGGATTTTGAAAACAGGGCACGTCGCTGCAATGTTCGCCTGGTTGGTGTGCCGGAAAACCCTGAACCCCACTCTGTTGATCTCCTGGTTGAGGGTCTGATTTTGAACCATCTTGCCCCCTCCGGGCTTACCAAATTTTTCACGGTTGAACGCGCACATCGTGTCCCGGGGGGCAAAGTTAAGCCGGGTGCTCCGCCAAGGCCTATTGTGGCTAAACTGTTTCATTATAGGGATCGGGACGCTATCCTGCAGGCCTCGCGGGTGAAGGGCCCGGTGGCCTTTGAGAATGCCACAGTGAACTTCTACCCGGACTTCTCCCAACAGGTTCAAAGACAACGGATGGAGTTTCGTGGTGCTAAGAAACGTCTTCGAGATCGGGGTCTACGCTATGCTATGCTTTTCCCCACCAGACTTCGTGTCGAGTATAATGAGCGTACTCTGTTCTTTGATAGACCGGATGCTGCTAATGACTGGCTGGACTCCTTGCCTGGTTGTCCTCCTGATACTGAGTCTGCCGCTCACCCTGGTGGTGCCGAAGGTGGTGTGGAGATCTGATTGTTTGACTCTGGTGTCTCGTTTTGAATATGTTCCCAGAAGTGATGGCCGGCGTACCTCTGCAATGTGATTATTTATTTTTTGTGTGTTGTTTCTTGCTCTTACTGTAGTCTGGGGGCGGGTGGCCCGGAGACCTTTCCTCCTCCGGGGTCTTTGTGTAGACTAGGGGTTATGGGGCGACAGGCACACTGCAGGTTGGGGTGGCTCTTTAGCTTTTTGCAGGGGTGCAGGGTGGGGGGTGTTTCCTTTCAGCTTGGGGGAGGGGGGATGGGAAGTTCTTATTTTTTTGTGTGTTGTTTTCAAGGCGAATTGCTTCTGTCTTTACTGATGTTTCTGTTGTATAGCTCTTGGATGGGGGGTCCTGGCTCGGGTGAGTGGGATGGGGGGTAGGGGGTTGAAATTTGTTTCCTGGAACGTTAATGGCCTGGGAGATCGCATCAAGCGCAGTGTGGTGTTGAAATATATAAGACGTTTGTCACCGGACATTGTTTTCCTGCAAGAGACCCATTTGATTGGGAATGTATGTAATGCAATGAATAGATGGGGCTACAGCCTTGTGGCACACTCGGGGTTTACTTCAGGATCCAGGGGTGTGGGTATCCTTGTTCGTAACTCCCTCTCTCTGGCGATAGATGAGGTTATTCGGGATGATCGTGGGAGATATATTGTTCTGGTGGGTAGATATGAGGGCCGCACCCTATCCCTCTTTAATGCTTATGTCCCCCCAGGCTTGCAAACTGCTACTTTCACTGATATAGGCCGTGTCTTGTTGGATCTTCCTGATAGTGTACTCTTTCTTGCCGGTGACTTTAATTCAGTGTTTTCTGGCCTTCACGATCGCCATCCCCCCAGGGATACCCCGCATGCCCAGCGTTGGTTGGGTGGGTTTTTGGATACTTTTGGCCTTGTGGACTGCTGGCGTTTGTTACATCCTACTCAGCTCCAATACACTTTTCACTCTGGTGCCCATGGTAGCCTTTCTCGGCTAGATTATTTCCTGATGCCCGCTGCCCAGTCGTCGGCGGTCCGTGAGATTATACATTTGCCAAGGGGCATCTCTGACCACTCGCCGCTCTGGCTTCGTTTTGAGGTTGGGATAGAGGCAGTGGGCCGAGTGGCTCCCATTAACCCATGGTATCTCTCCTCCCCTGAGACTCGTGCCCTCTTGCTCAAGTCCATAGATGCTTATTTCCTGGAAAACGAGGGGTCGGTCCCTTCGGCTGTGTCCCTGTGGGAAGCCTTCAAAACTGTGATTCGTGGACAGGCCCTTTCTTTGATTGCGGAAGCTAAGAAAGCCGGGAGGAGGGAGGTAGTGGACCTCGAGGGGGAAATTTCTGCCTTGGAGGCCGAGTTGGGATCTGGTGTCACGCCTGAGAAACTTCATGCCCTGGGTCTAAAACAGTTTGCATATAAATCCCTAGTTACTGACGCTGCAAAAGTGATGTTTCGTGAGCAACAAGGCCGAGTGTATGATGTTGGTGATAAGGCGGGTAAACTCCTGGCGTGGTTGGACAAGAAAGAAAGAGCTAACCGTGTGGTGCCTGTGATTCTGTCTGCGAGTGGTGAGAATGTGATTGATCCGATCGCCATTGTGGATCGTTTTGCGGAACATTTCCGTGTTGTGTATGCTCCTGTGTCTGTGAGGGATGTGGCTGACTCTCGCCTCCTTTTGCGTGATATTGCATTGCCCTGTGTCTCCGATTTGGACCGTATCGCTTTGGACTCCCCCTTTACGGTTGATGAAATAGCTACTGCCATTCGTTCGCTCCGTTCGGGCAAGGCGTTGGGTCCAAATGGTTTGCCTATTGAGTTGTACAAGTTGCGACCCGACAAAATGGCGCCATATCTTCGCGATATGTTTTTGGAATCGCGTGAACGTAACCTCCTTCCCTATGATCAGCGTTTGGCGACGATAGTTATCATCCCTAAGGACGGTAAACCTCGCGACCTTTGTTCCTCATATAGACCCATCTCCCTGTTGAATGTTGAACCCAAGGTTCTGGCGAAACTTTTGGCGACCCGACTCCTATCGGTTCTCGGGGACTTAGTTCATCCGGATCAATCTGGTTTTATCCCGCATCGCAACACTGCTTTGAATCTACGTCGTCTTCATGGTGTGATAGCGAGGGCGGGGCTACTGACTGAACCGGCCATTTTGGCGTCCCTGGATGCCTCCATGGCCTTTGATACTGTGGAGTGGCCCTATCTATGGGCGACTCTTGAGAAATTCGGTTTCGGGTGCGAGTTTATTAACTGGATTAAGTTACTGTATGCGGAACCTTTGGCGCAGGTGGTTGTGAATGGTAGGGTGTCTGCTCCCTTCCCCCTGGGCAGGGGCACCCGCCAGGGTTGCCCCTTGTCCCCGCTACTGTTTGCGCTCGCCCTTGAGCCGTTGGCGGCCTGGCTCCGCTGGGAACCGTCCCTTAAAGGGATCCGTTGGGCCCCGGACTTCGAGGACCGAGTCTCGCTCTATGCTGACGATATCCTCTTATATCTTACCTCCCCTCGTAAGTCTTTATCTGTTCTATTTGATGTTCTTGTGTCCTTTGGTGCTAACTCGGGCCTCGTAATCAATTGGACAAAGTCCTGTGTGTATGTTTTGTCTGGTGTCTTGCCTCCGTTACCGAGCAGGCTCCCTCTTCAGGTGGCCCGGGATGGGTTCAAATACTTGGGAGTTTTCGTTACTCTGGATTCGTCTCTTCGCTTTGATCGTAATCTCCTTCCTCCGTTGCTTCGTTTGCGTCTGGACGTTGCTCGATGGCGCAAGCTTCCCTTGTCTCCCCTTGGTCGGGCAGCCCTGTTTAAGATGATGTCATTACCGAGGTTTCTTTACGCTCTCCAGAATTATTATGATCCTGTCCCTCAGTCCTATTTTCGGGAGATTGAGACCCTTCAGAGACAACTTGTCTGGGATGGACGCCCGCGTATTGCTCTTGCTAAGCTTTCCATTCCTTGGTATGACGGTGGCATTGCACTCCCCGATATTAAGAGGTATTATTGGGCCTCACACTTGTCCGCTATCAACCGCGTCATGTTCTCGCCGGGTAGTAATCCGGCGTTTGAGATGGATAGACTTCAGCTTCCAGGAGGTGACTTTAACAGAGTGCTTTACTCTCGCCCTGCTGGGCGCCATCTTGTGGGTCCCACGTCGATTGCTTTGGCGGTGTGGCGGGCCGCGACTCGTAGCCTGGGCTGGGAGGATCGCTTGACGTTAGCCACGCCGCTTTATGCTTCTGAACGTCTGGGCGGTCTTTGGTCTACCAAGGGTTTCGATCGCTGGGACATGATTGGAATTTCTAAAGTGGGAGATGTGTACTCCAAGGGCTCTGTGCGAACATTTCAGGCCCTCCAGGCTGAATATGGCTTGAGTGGTCGGGAATTCTTTCGATATTTACAGGTTAGGCACGCCTTGACCGCTGTATTTGCTCCTGGTGAGACTCCGCCTGATTCATCCCCCCTTGAGGACCGTGTCCTTGACGGACATCTTCCTGATAGCACTATCTCCCTGATTTATAAGAAGCTGATTTATAATCGGATTGATCTGTTGGTCCGACTCCGGGAGGCGTGGGTTCGTGATGGTTTGGAGCTTGATGACGAAGATTGGCAGTCGGCCCTCTCTTCTCCTAAAGAGGTGGCTATCCCGGCTCGTCTCCGTTTGGTCCAATTGAAGATCCTTCATCGGGTGTATGTTACGGGACCTCGTTTGCTTGTGATGGGTTTTTCTTCCGATGGGTTGTGTAAGCGTGGATGTGGTTTGAGTGCGACTTTCCTACATGTTCTTTGGGAATGCCCGATGGTGGTTGCTTACTGGACGGCTGTGCTTGAGGTTATGGCTGAGGTGACCGGGGTGTCCTTGTGTCCGGAACCTCGTCGCTGTCTTTTGAATGTTTGGGAGCCCACTGATTGCTCGGTGGCCCAGACTAGGTGGGCCACCCTGGGTTATATGGTTGCGAAGCGAGATATTGCTCAACTTTGGGGGGCCTCCAAGCCCCCTGAATTATCGAAATGGGAAGACAACATGGATTGGTCTATGTTCCGTGAGAAGACTGTATACGTGGCTAGGGGCAGACCCAGGGCATGGACTAGGGTGTGGGGTCAATGGAATGAATATCGTGGTGCCATCTGTACTCCTCCCCTTGTTGATGACATTGAGCTTTCCCGGTCTCCTTAGGCGGGCGTTCTTGGAACCTTGCATATAGGGGTTGTGCTGGTTTTCCGGCTCCCCCCCCCCCCTTCTTTTTCTCCTTCGTGCCCCGTCCCCCCCCCACCATCCGGGCTCTCTGGAGCCTATAGCTTTGATTCCATTCTGTTGCTGTCCCCTCCCGTCCTTTGGGCTGACCTTCAGTAATACACTTTCGCCTTTTTTGTGTGTCTGTTCTTTATAAAACAAAATCTGTTTTTGTCCTGCATATTATATGGAGTATTGCATTGACGATTGATCGTTGCCGCTACGGCAGTGTGTATTGTGTATTTTCTCCTCTTTAGCGGCTGGCCCGTGTGGTTGTAAGCCCATCCTTGTATTTTATTGCATACTCAAATAAAGGTTTTTAAAAAAAAAAAAAAAAAAAAAAAAAAAAAAGAAATTCCCACGTTATAGTTAGTTGGACTCACTATAACTTGCGCGTGCAATGCACTGCTGATGATGTCACATATTACATCACTCATGACATGGTCAGTGACATCACTCATGACATCACTGATAACACCATCCTTGTGACAGACTGACGGACCTCCTTTCACTGTAATGTAACCCTTGAAACACATATTCAATAATAGAAACTAAAATGTTCAAAAAAAGGAGATACCCATACCAGTTACAACAACCAATTCAATAATTCCACCATCTATGTACACATCCACTCATTCACCAACAGTTATATATAGTCACTCATACATATACTAACACATCATATGTAGTGATACACCTATACATTCTGTTACACACCGACAGTCATACAAAAGATACTCTCACACATACTCACACATGCAAATAAACTATTGAACATCCATTTATTTGCATATACAGCTATACACACACTACCACCTTAATTCTAAGGAAACTTACACATACTTACTCTCTTAAACAATAAATTAGAGAAACACATACTTATTTAACCGCATGCGCGCTAGCGGAATTCTGCTCGAGTGCTGAGATTTTTAAAAACGCATGTTTCATGACGAGCTGGGCTCGTCATGAGCGTAGCAGGAGGCTACCTCATGACGAGCCCAGCTCGTCATGAGCGTCGAAGGGGTTAAACAGGAACTCTTACAATCTCTTATTCTCACATATACTCACTTATATACATCAATATTGACATATACTACATTAAAACATATGTACTTACTGATAAAGACACTAGTGAGACAGTCATTCACTCACTAACACACACATATACACACTCATCCACCCATACAGTCCTGCACATATGCTGTCTTCAAAACACATACAAACAGAGAGTCAGTCATTCATGCATGTATGTGCTAAGTAATACCCCCACCAATCCATACAGACACTCATACTGAAACTAAAAAAAATCTAATAACCCATATACATACACATGTAGCTACTTACCAACCCATGCAGCCACTTATACACAAAGTGAAACACTAATACATATATTTAAATATTTAAACATTACTCACTAATATATGTATTCACTAAGATAAACTTAATAAGCCAGTTAACCAATCAATTTAAACATTTATTCTTATATCAACTTTTACATATACATATATAACACATATTTATTTTTCAGAAACAGACATTCACTCGATGGTGTCATCAGTGATGTCATGAGTGATGTCACTGACCATGTCATGAGTGATGTAATATGTGACGTCATCAGCAGTGCATTGCACGCGCAAGTTATAGTGAGTCCAACCAACTATAACGTGGGAATTTCAATGGTTTTATGCGAGTAAAACTTCCAGCAAACTATAACTGGTGTGAAACCTATGTTTTTTTCAGTGAATTTAATAGGTTTTTTTATGCTAATTCCTAACTATAACTGGTGTGAAACCTATGGTTTTTTCAGTGAAATATATATATATATATATATATATATATATATATATATATATATATATATATATATATATATATATATATATATATATATATATATATATATAATATTACCTACTGGCGGTCGCCAGTAGGTATATATAGTTAGGATTTTTTCTCTATGGGTTTTTTGAAAATTCTATGTCTAATAACTTTGGCGTTTGTGGACGGAATTGGCTGAAATTTTCAGGAAAATGGCACATTTTGTTTCTGAGCAGCCCTTGAAAATTTGGGGGGGGTTCGTCCAGTGGGGGCCGAGAAAAAAGGGGGGTCCCAAAACGTGTTTTTAACATTGAGTTTTCCATAGGGCGGTTGGCCTCACTTTTAGCCCGAACGGCTGAATGGATTTGCACGAAACTTGGCAAAATTGTAGGGACTGGTAGCCCGATGTGCCTTTTGTAGGTCTCAATATATGTGCTCCAGTGGATTTTGAGAAATTAACGTTTAAAAAGATATATATCTGTAACAGCGGACCGGGCAGCGGCCCAGGACGCGTACTTTTCGCGCAACGGAGCTTTGTGAAGCGAAGCTGATTGGTTCTCCGGCGTCTGTCAACATTCCAAACAGTCCGTAGCGGCCGCCATCTTGTCTCTCGGTAGGATCGAGAGACAAGAGGAGGCCAAAGCGAAGGGGCAAATGACCATAAGGGGGAATAGTAGATCCTCGCTGACCCCCTAGGTTTGATGTGGAGGTTTTAAAAGGGCCCCGCGGGGCAAAAAAAAAAAATAATAATAATAATCGAACGGCTGAATGGATTTGCACGAAACTTGGTAAAATATTAGGGACTGGTAGCCCGATGTGCCTTTGCTAGGTCTCAATATATGTGCTCCAGTGGATTTTGAGAAATTAACGTTCAAAAAAAGATATATATCTGTAACAGCGCTCCGCTTCGCGTACTTTTCGCGTTACGGAGCTTTGCGAAGCTGATTGGTTCTCCGGCGTCTGTCAACATTCCAAACAGTCCGTAGCGGACTATCTTGTCTCTCGGTAGGATTGAGAGACAAGAGGAGGTCAAAGCGAAGGGGGAAATGACCATAAGGGGGCATAGTAGATCCTTCCTGACCTCTTAGGTTTGATGTACCATTTTGCCAAGTTTGGTGTAATTCCGTTCAGCCATTCAGGCTGTAGACGTATGTAAATGTCCTATGGAAAATTGCATGGGGAAAACACATTTGAAAGTGTTGAAATTTAGAACCAATTAAAATGTTACTTTGGTTTTGTATTTGTGTGTGATGAAAGTTAATTGGTTATGTATATATGTCAAATGAGAGGAAACCACAGCCATTTTGTGATACTACTGTCTGAGGTACATTTGTGAGGAATTTTTGGTGGTGAATTTCTGGTGTTTGATTTACACAGTACTAACACTTTTCCTACTTTTAAAAAGGTGAGTTGTTAATTTGTAAGGGGAACTATGTTGTACACTTGAAGATAATTTGAAAAATGTTTTCTGTTATTTATTTGCAGTCCTTCTGTTATACTAAATACTTGATAAAGTTAGTTTTATATTATGTATTACTAAAAACGATAAATGAAAGTGATTATTTTTTTTCTGCAATTTACAGCAAGCAATTTCAAAATAAAATGGCTCACAATGAAGAGACCGTGGCAATTTCTTTTGAATTGTCCACTACATTGATTGAAATTGAGAGCACCAATAATGAAATATTGTCACAAGGAGGACATGACTTGTATGATTCCATTAGATTGATTGAAATGGACAGCACCAAGAATGAAATATTGTCACAAGGAGATGACTTGAATGATTCCACTACGTTGATTGAAATTGAGAGCAGCAATAATGAAATATTGTCACAAGGAGGAGATGACTTGTATGATTCCATTAGATTGATTGAAATGGACAGCACCAATAATGAAATATTGTCACAAGGAGGAGATGACTTGAATGATTCCACTACATTGATTGAAATTGAGAGCACCAATAATGAAATATTGTCACGAGGAGATGACTTGAATGATTCCACTACATTGATTGAAATTGACAGCACCAATAATGAAATATTGTCAGAAGGAGGAGATGACTTGAATGATTTTTTTGATCAATCTCTTGATGGCGAATTTATCGAGTGTTTGGAGACCATAGAGTTACAAGAATCATTATTGGAGACTTTTCATGAGGACATTGCTGATGAGGACATGTTACTAGTTCTTTCAAATTTAGAAAATTCTGAAGAATAAATTTATATTTAGAAATCAAAAATTGTTTGAGACATTATTCATTTTTATTTTTAATTTATGAGGTTGTAGCGAAGTGATTGTAGTATAAAATGAGACTTATAGTATAGAGTGCAACATTTTTATGTTACATGGTAAGTTTACTCATATTTACTTCCCTTCTGCCACTATATTATCTCCAATGTGTATTTGACATCTCTTCTTCATCTCCGGCCTCCTTTCTCTCACTGTGTGTCTCCGATGCATCTTATCGCTGCTATTTTGTGTAATTACAGAAGAGAGTAAAATAAAATAGTTCGGAACGTGAAAAGGGGGCAAAGTAGAGTACTCCTCACCCCCTAGGCCTTTTTAGGCGGTCCCAAAAGGATCAGTTTCTGCTTTCCTGAGAGATTATGGTATGAGTTCCATATACCACAATAACTTGCATTACAACATGCAAGATATCTATCTCCTATTACCAACTTTTGGAGATATTCGCGCTAAGCGCGAATATCTCCAAAAAGTAACACCTGCCCTGAGCAGTTCTTAGCCATGTTATCCAATGGGAGGTGGATAACATGGCTAAGAGCATTAGCTCGGTAATGTATGAATATCGCTGAGTTTTTAGCGATATTCATGCATTGCGGCCGTTTATTATCGCATTTGTGATAAACCTTGATAATAGCAAGGTTTATCTTCGATAATTTCTGATGATGCTTAGCAGTAAAAAATTCGTTGGTAAGCATCGTTAGCGATAAATATCGCTTAACTTTGGTAATATGCCCCAACGTCTGTTAACGTTCGATTCGAAGGAAATGAGGAAGTGTTGAAAAACATTGTCTGCGCCATCTTGCCTTTTTTGAAATGCCACACTTTTGTCGTGCACGGCAGCCATTTTAGATGTCTTGACCAGACCCACTCTCTGCACGCTGTCGATTCGTAGCATGGCTCCTCACCCTCGCAAGCATCTTCCCCAGGCACTGGTCACCCCCGCTCTCTGTCTTATGCATGGGCAATAAACCTCCCCCCATCTGCGCTGCTCTTCCCTGAGAATCACACTGTGCCCGCCCGACACCTCCCTTTCGCCCTATTCACTACCGCACCCTCTGACACTCCTCTTCCTCTGTGTCCGATTGTCCAGGCTATCAGCTAGCCCTGCAGATGTAGTTTATGGCCCCAGCTGTAAAGAATCACCCCTCTTCAAAGGAGTTATAGTAGATCAAGGCCCACACCCGATGAGATCCGTCACACCACACGTGTTCCTACTATCTGAAAACTATCCTGTATTGTGATTGGGGAGGGGACCGAGCCTGAAGCGGAAGATTCCAGGAATCACTCTTTGTACATCAAAGTTTTTACAATTATGTGTCACATTAAAAATATATAGCACTCCAACAAAGTAGTAGGAATATAAAACTTTAATAACATATAAATATATACAACAAAACAAAAACAGTAAAAACATTTAAACAACGAAGAGACCGTGGCAATTTCTTTTGAATTATCCAATAGATTTATTGAAATTGACAGCACCAATAATGAAATATTCTTGTCAGTAGCGGTCTGTTGTGCGAATAGTTCCAAGGCAGCAGAACGCGCTGAAATCTAGATGGCACGAAAGTGATGTCTAGCAAGTTGCCGCCCAGCAAATAACGGCGTGGGGCGCCGCGGGGGTGAGTGAGTCCAGTAGGCACCACAGCTATTCTTACCGGCATTGCAGAATTACTGCTGGGGACAATGCCTGTGCTGTAGCAGGGTCACAGCAGAAACAAAAAGGATTCTGTTGAAGATGTTGTTGGTTTTCAATTTGAAAACAGTTCTGGTGTCAACTGCTATGTTATTGTAGTGGTTAATGTTTTGTTTTCTCTAGAAAATGTAAAAGAGGGGGAGGCAGTCCAAAGTTCCGTTAAAAGGGCAAAGGAAAGGATCGGTGGTTTGAACTATCAGTCAAAAAGGGGAGGGGGTGCAACAATTTTTCCTACCGGGTCACACTGTGCTTTCACCGGAAGTGAGGTCTGCAGGATTCTAGTAATTCAAAGTGAGGCTGGCGCCGACGTCCCGCGGATACAGTTTCGTCACTCCACGGGTGATCATGGCAGTCATTCCCCATCGGGGGTCGGAGACTCCCGCGGCTCCTCTAGAATCTTCAAGGTCGTGGAGGACTACGGTGGTGGAGTCAACCAGTGACCGGGCCATTTCTTTATGCTGGGCCCGCTCTTGCCAGGTCGACCGCCATTTTGAGAGTTCGGTAGCTACTGGCGATCGCGGGGTCAAATGAGCGGACGGGCTCCACCCTGCCGGGCGAGACGTTGCAGCATGGCCACAGTGGAAGAACCCTTTTCCGGGCGCCTGGAGCGCTGAGGGTGCAGCTGGGAAGCCTCCACCTGGGGAGGCGGGAGAGGCCTGTTCGCACCGTCTCTCCCTCCCAGTGCACCCCACGGCGTCTCGCTTGAGATTTGTTATGGCCGGACCAGGCGATGAGGACGAGGGGGGGGGGGGTCGGAGGCATGTGCAAGACATCCCCCCCCAGGGTTGTTGCAGCAATTATACAAGAAAGAAGAAGTGTCCCGTCCGTCTTCGGGCCGGGCTTCCGGTAGATGTCGGCCGGACGCCCCTGGCTCTGGCCCCATGAACGGGTTTCTTGGTTTATTGGCTGCAGCCGGATCCCGTCGGCCTCGGCCCCCCGACCGTTGGTGGCCGGACCGGAAGAGCATGTGGCGGGACTACCTGCAACTCTCAAGGGCCACCGCGGCCGGACTGGGAGAGAGAGGGGAGGGTCGAGGAGACATTCCCCCCCCCTGCAACTGTTCAGCGTTGTAAAGGCAATCCCCTGGCCGGGTCCCGCTGGTCTCGGCCTCTCCTCCGGCTACACCCTACGTTAGGATCTCCTGGCCGAGGCGTGGCAGCAGGACCTGCCTTATATGGGCTGCTCCCGGCTGGGCGTAGCCGGAACCCTGCCCCACCTTGGAAGTTTCCAGAGTGGGGGCGGATGTTCTACTGACTTGCATTTTCCCTAGTCTATCGATTTTTTTGGCGTGGCAGGCGGTGGGACAGCGAGGGGTGATTTGGTTTCTCTTACTGTTTTTCTGGTCTCTCACCACTGGCATATTTCTAACGTTTTCTTGTTTCTAGGACATTAATAGGTTTTATCATTACGTTATGTTATCGTTTCTTTGTTCGTTGTTTAATAAAAGTTCATGTTCATCAGTGGCCTACTGATTTTCGATTTCCTATTCTTTTCTTTCCAGGTTGTTTCATGCTAAAGTTTCTGTTAACAGGATACAGTGATCACTTCGTTATTATTGCATATGTCCTTTTCACTAGGGGTGCTCTCTGGTCGGGCCAGATGACGTATGTCTAGTAAATGGTCCGGGTGAAACAGGTGCATCAATCAGTGGGGAGTAGATAGGCATGACAGATTACAACGGGGGAGAAAGGTCCGCATTACGTACCCTTTCACTACTTGCAAAGATTTTCCTACGTTTATTTGCAAACAGGGAATACCTCCAAAAAGAACTAATTCCCAAACAGTCAATGTTCGGACAATCAATCAATCAATGAGGAATGAAATAGGTACGACGTGTTAAAGGCTTGCGTTACCTACCCTTCACTATCTGCAAAGGGAGAGAGAATATTCCTATTCTTCCTCGTTTGCAGGCAGAGAAGATCCTTAAGAGAACCAACTTCGAACAATTCAATGCTCGATTCAAACAATCAACAAGGGGTACTGTGAACACAAATGAACGCCGCTTATGTACATACGCATTGCTATTTTCAACAGGTTGTTCCTAATGTTTCTATTTTAGCGAGGTCAAAAAGAGATCCCATTAGTGGCCTACTGATTTTGCTCGATTCCTTTTGGTTTTTTTACACGGTTTTTCGCTATCTGCAAAGACTAAACAGAGTATTTTGACTCTGTGCTTGTTTGTAAATAGAGAATGAACCAAAGAGAACAATCAATCAAATGGAGAGAGAAGCAGGCACGACGGATTACAAAGGGGGCAAAGGGCTGCGTTAACTACCCTTCACTATCTGCAAAGAGAGAGTACTCCTAATAGAAATGAGGGGTGGGGGGCAGCATTCAAAGCAGATCAGTGTGCATAAACACGAAAATGTTTTTACTTACCACGTACTTGACATTCGACAGCTTATGATATTTGCTATTAAAAAACCATTGAAATTCACTGAAAAAACCATAGGTTATAGACCATATATAGTTAGGAATTAGCATTTACAAAACCTTGAAAATTCACTGAAAAAACCATAGGTTATAGACCATATATAGTTAGGAATTAGCATTTAAAAAACCTTATTTTACTCACACAAAACCATTGAAATTCCATATATAGTTAGTTGCACTAACTATATATCGCGCACCCGCAATCCACTGCTGATGATGTCACATATTACATCATTCATGACATGGTCAGTGACATCACTGATGACATCACTGATGACATCTCAAATGACATCACTGATGACATCTCACTTGACATCAATGATCACATCACTGATGATATCATTCATGTGATAATACAATGCATCTCCTCACACTGTAATATAACCTCCGTTACACCCAGTGTTTAGAGAGTATCATTTTTGAAACCATTGACACACCAATACTAGTTACTACATACGCACTCACTGATTCCTATGTCTACACACACATTCACTCATACAATCATTCATACATACAATCACTCATCTTTACAACACTATCATATGCACTCATACACCTATACAGACACTCACACTCTGCCACTCATCCATGGAGTTACTCACACACCTAGTCAGTCCTGAAAAGAATCAATCACACTTCCATTTTCTCATCTATACAGTTAAACACAGAACACCTTACATTTTTGAAACATATACTAACACATAGTTACTCTCTTATAGAATCACTGATACAAGTACACATTGATCTGCACAGAGTCACACACCTCCCAGCCAGCCATACACACACTCAGTCTCCCATACAAATACTTGTGCAACCAATCAATAACCCATATAGCTACTTATATAGCTACTGATCAACACATGCAGCAGCTTGCACAACAACAGACATACTGATGCACACTTTCAGACAGTTTAGTCACTAACCCGTGCATTCAGTAAGACGCATTTAATCACTCACTCATACAGTCAATCACGCACCTACTAAAACCTTCATTCAGACACTTATACATCCACTCATTCTTCAATATGTAAAACATATTTAAACTTTACAGAAACACATAATCACTGGATGTTGTCATCAGTGATGTCATCAGTGATGTCACTGACCATGTCATGAATGATGTAATATGTGACATCATCAGCAGTGGATTGCGGGTGCGCGATATATAGTTAGTGCAACTAACTATATATGGAATTTCAATGGTTTTGTGTGAGTAAAATAAGGTTTTTTAAATGCAAATTCCTAACTATATATGGTCTATAACCTATGGTTTTTTCAGTGAATATATATATATATATATATATATATATATAATCGCCACACTGCAAGCTGCCGATTAGTTGAAATGACGAAGAGTAGACCCAATAATTGCTGGTGCCAAAGTGCTTTTTTAATATAGTCGTGCCAGCGCGTCCGCCATAACGCGTTTCGCTTCTGGATGAGGCTTGATCACATGACGTACTACAAACTGATAGGCAGACTTTTAAAGTGACAGTGCATAAAAACAAGGAAGAAATACTGTGCAACTTGCAGCAATGGAACAAATAAATAAATGAATAAATATTGTACTAAAAATAGCCTATATTTACATAGCAGCATTTACATAGAACAATCAAGAAATGTAATTGTATTAAACTCAAGATAGCAGCGTGTGTAAGAAATTCATAAAAGCCATAGTGGCTGACATCACAAATAGGAATTTTCAAGCCTGCCCTTACTCTATTTGATGTAGGGCTAAACTACCACGACATAATCCCTCTGTGTTGTTCTATAATAAACAAAGGGACTGCTGCTCAGTGCAATACTCAGTATTGAATAAAAACTCCATGGTATCATTATGAAAATGCAACTGTCATATAAAATAACTCCGACAGGTGTATAATGCCCAAGTGGGCCATCCCATAGAAATTGTCTGCCCAAAAGGTTAAAGTGCCAATAGTGATGTGCAAAGTGCAAATAAATATACATGAAAAATGTAGAAGACAAACAGATCTTTAAAACCATTTTTTCTACAAATGTTACTTCATGCCAATCAGCCACAAATTTGTATTAAAACTAACTAAAAGCATACAGTTGTGTATCACTAAACGGACAGGCTGTGTAATCCTGGGGAATCCTAAATGCAGGTATAGAGATCTTCCCTGTCATTCAATCCATTAGGATTCTTTGTGTTCAGCTCCAGTATATATGTAGTCTCTAGGAGACGAAGCCTAGCCTCTCTATCCCATTCTCTCCTGGAAGCTACTACTGTGTCAATTACATAATACTGGAGCTGGCCAGGATTGCCTGAATGCTTGATTTCAAAATGCCTGGCAACCGGATAGGTCTGGTCGTGTCCCACAATTGCCCGTATGTGCTAGAGTATCCGTTTGTGGGTGGGCAGTCGGGGTACTGCCAACATACCTCAACCCAAACGGACACTCCAACACATACACGGCATATTCTGTCCTGCATGTTAATCTCTTGTTTATGGCAATGGGATTCTGACGAAAGGGACTGCTGTAATGTGTCCTATTGCTCAGATAGCGGCAGGCCTTGCATTGTGGGCATGTTTTGAAACCCTTGGTCAAAGATAACCAAGTAGTGGACATTTGAGGTTCCAGAGTGTTCCTAACCAGAGCCTTTGCCATAGAGGGAGATCTGAGAAAAGTGAGTAGTGGTTTACTTGTCACTTTATGTCCAATAATTGGATCACTCTGGACAAGGTTCCAATTTTTGTATAAGATCTTTCTCAATTTCCCATATTGGCGATTATAAGTCAATATAAAACGCGAGGGTACTTCGGGAACCTTGTCTTCAGTTAGATCAGTCCCTACCTCAGTCCTTTCCTTGGGAATCATGGCCTCCTCTCTTGTGATAGACTGGGTATGTTGGATTGTCTTCAATAGGCTAGCATTGGAATACCCCCTGGCTAAAAACCGCAGCCTACTGGCCTCCTGCACGACTGCGCATTCTGCCTCAGTGCTACAGATTCTTCTGATCCGAAGCATCTCCCCAAAGGGGATGCTCCAGATCAGATGTGCCGGGTGGTGGCTTGTGGCATGCAAAACTGTATTGCCAGCACTGGGTTTCCTGTATAACCTGGTTGCCAGATTATCATATTCTACATATACCTCTACATCTAAAAAACAAAATGCTCTGGGACGGATATTAGAAGTAAAATTCAGATTAAAGCTATTTTGGTTAAGTACCTCTACAAAAGCCATGGCACTATCCTTAGAGCCCCTCCAAATAAGGAACAAATCGTCAATATACCGCAGGTACAATAAAATATTGTTAGTAGCAATTTCCTGGTGTTGGCCAAAAAGGACCTGCTCCTCCCACAGCCCAACGTGCAAGCACAAGTAACTGGGGGAGAAGCAGGCCCCCATCGCCACACCTCTGACCTGCTGGTAAATGGCATTGTTGAAGATAAAAAAGTTTTGTTTCAGACACATCTGTGTCATATTCAGTAGCATCTTGTTATGAGCCACTAAACTGGTGGGGCATTTATTGAGGTAGAATACCATGGATCTCAGTCCGTCGCAGTGTCTTATGGAGGTATAGAGGGCCGAGACATCGAGAGTCATTAATAACATATTTGGACCCCAAGAGAACCGCTCCACTTTGCACAAAAAATCAAAAGAATCCTTAACATAAGAGTTCAAAGACTTGACCGAATCCTGAAGAAAAAAGTCAATGTACTTAGATACATTTTCCATCAAACTGTCAATGGCAGAGATGATGGGCCGACCAGGTGGTATGTCGGCCCCCTTGTGTATCTTGGGGATTAAGTAGAAGGACGGGATCACAGAATGTTCCTTTTTCAAGTAGCGAAACTCGTCCTCCGATAACAGGCCCGCACTTCTCCATGCTTGTAGTTTCTGATATTGAGCCACCCATGCCATCTTGACATTTTGAATGTTACTTCTACGATAACATGTAGAATCACCCAGATGAACTTCTGCCTCATTCAGGTACATTTGACGAGGCCACAAGACCACGTTGCCGCCTTTATCAGCCTGCTTCACGATTAAATCATGATTTGTTTCTAGTTTGCTGATAAGTTGTTTGTAGCACCTGTTTTGTTTGCTGATGTGAAATTTCTTTTTGTTGGTGGTGGTGTATAATTTCTTTAAGTCTTGTACTACTATCTCCTGGTAAGTGTCCAGGTTGTCATGTACCATAACTGGCTGAAATTTGGACTTGGGCTTAAAGGGTGTATTGCATTGACTACTTGGGACATGGATCGTACTACTCCCACTTTGCCAGGACACTTGCTCATTTTGTAGTGCCCAGATTTCATCAAAGGTATTCTGGTCTTCACTGTTAGCCATCACTGGACTATGCATGACTTCAAATTGACAAAATAGCAGGCGGGGTTTTTAAAGTTTCAGAAAAGAGCAGGCGCTCTGCCTAGTATTGACGTCTAGTGTGTCTCAATGGCTATGTATATGACGTGGTGCGGTAGGGCGAGCGGATAAGACCCCTTAACCATTCAAAAATAGGTCTGAAACAAACCTACGAAACAATATAATGCATCAATGCCCTCGCACACAACAAACACGGTATGTTAATAGTCGTTATAGCATAAACAACAATCAATGTATAGAGATAATCGTTAAGACAGTTGCAATATCATCTGTGAAGATGGAGTATAGGTTTATTAAATCTACAACCAGCCGACACGTGTTTCGTCGTGTGACAACAACTCACTACGACTCCTCAGGGCTGGGAAAGAAAACATAAAAGGATAGGTATGGTACATTTGGTCATATTTAGTGCATATATATACATTATCGACACTTGCATGCACTGACGAACTGGAATGAGTATATCTAGTGATCCAGAAGTTTTGCTGGATAACAGAGAGACCAGAAACCCACTAGCCATGAATAAAAACATCTAAAGTACATGTGATCAAGTTGGCATTGTGGAGAAAAGATATAGGTGTTGAAAGCAGAGGCTTGTGTCAAGACGTTATTTTCTCCAATAGAGACACAGTGATCATCATAAATAGTGTGGGATGCTGGAAAGATATCTATTGTTGTTGATAACAACATCTAATACAACAGCGAGAGAGAAACACCACAAGAAGGCCTCGTCAGATGGCGTGACATGCACCTAATCTACAACTTCATATTTGTATTGTAGAGAGCATGCGTGCAAACCCCATGTGCATAAACCATGGTGTATGTATAGTTATCACATACGAAAAGGCTCGCATACCTTTGGACAAAACCTACAGTCGTGTAGATCTGGAGTAATATTGGTGCTGACACTGATCGCTGTAGTAGGGAAGAAGGGAAGAAAAAGGGGGAGAGCAAAGGTCAAAAAGAGGGGAGGCACAAAAGACGGGGAAAAACACATTTCCCCAGTCACTGAGAAAAAACATGTATTCTCTGGTTCACATCTATCTGTTGAATCATCGACCGTTTTGAAAACGCATTAGATGTATAACAGGTTCATGTAAACATGTAATAAACCAATGTAATCTCACCGTAAGAGATTAATATTCTTGTCCGTTAATGCTGAGCGTGTATATAGAGGAAAGGAGAAGAACCAATGCTCCTGAAAGGTTCTAAGGAGGTTCCAGGTGTAGTGGCAACTTCCTATGTAAGATACGAAAATAGGGCATAAATGTTTCAGAAAGATCTATTATTGTGTGGTACACCCTATTCTTTTATAGGCAATGACATGCCTGCAAGACGCCACTCACCGTCAATAAGAGTAGTACTTGAAGACGGATAGTTACAGTCTTCACGTAGTGGTATTTTCGCGTGATACGCGATCCACAGCACAGGGAATCAGGGTACTGTATCAGCCGTGCTACGAGGAAAGGATTGCAATTGTACATAACTAACCGTGTGTTAAGATATTCATAATGTTATGAGATATAACAGATAGTGCAACCGTATCTGTGTCCCAAACAGAAAGAAAAATACTCTGGTACCTTAATGCGTGTGTGGATTAAGCCCAAACCGGGAGGGGATCCATCGACAGGTTCCGACTCGCGTGGGTACACCTCGAGTCAGGAAAGTATCTGCCGGAAAAGGGGGCCGACGAAAAAGTCACATCAGTAACAATCTCATGAATTAATACTAATGCGATCATAATGTCGGGTTATCATTACCCTAACTCTATTGAGGCACTCACCAAAATCGTAGCATCCCTCCTCCTGTAATGTTCCCGGTCGCCGTTTTCCAGAATACGGACACGTGACCGGAAGGAGGCGGGGAATAAGTACATTTGTGACAGAAAAGACTAGACCGTACATTCCTATGGCCACAAACCGCCATGTCTTGGAAGCCAAGTTGCATCGTATCGAATCCCCTGACCGTCAAGATTTTTTTTTTTTATATATAATCATGAAAAAGATACTAAAATTCTCTCTGAGTAGTAAATCTAATGAGTATGTGGTGATAAAGAAAGTTAGCATAACCTCAGCGCAGGTCTACCCAATTGGGCTTGCGCATGTCTTGTGACAGAATTGCTAGTGAATAAGTACTATTGTAATGCACCAAGTGTGTAATCGAAAAAGCGGAAGCCCCCACCTCCAAGTAATTTTGTGACAAAATTACATTCAAATAATATGCAATTCTTATGAAGCTTCATGATATGCAAAAAGAACAGTTTTCAGCGTGCAACAGTACAGTATATGGTGGTAAATGCTTATACAAGGCAAAGATCATACTGTACAATTTGGAACAGTGTGAAACAAATTCAGTAACGTAATTTTAAAATGAGACCTATTTGGAGAACCGGTTTCCTTTAATGGATATTTTATCTTAAAAAGTCAACAGTACGGTCCCGTACGGTGCATAATTATTGTCAGACATAATCATCACTGAAAACCATGGATACCCTTAATCATACGTTACAAGGTCCTTCAGTCACCCAGAAAAATTTTTTGTAGTTCAGGGTCAAAATTGAGCCCGTGTTCTATGCAACGAAGGCGCATAATCCACATTGCTTCCTTCCGCCTTAGTGTGAGTTTACGATTACGACCTCTGATATTCAGTGGAATCACATCAATACCATAGAAACGCACTTTGGCATCATCCTCCAACGGTTGGCATTCCGCCATGTGTAGTGCCACTGGATATTTCGGGTCTCTTTTTTGTATGGCTCTCATGTGTTCTGCCATTCTATCTTTGAGCGCCCTAATAGTACTTCCCACATAATATTTCCGCAACGACATTCTATAATGTAGACAACAAATTTTGTCGTACAGGTGATATTCTGTTTTATGTTATATGACACTTTGTCAAATCCTGTAAAGGTTTTCATCCCATGTTTACCCCATCTGCACATTGAGCAAAAACCACATTTGAAAAAACCTGTGCTATGTTTCGTCATCCAATTTTGGACAGTGGTGTTGCGGGGAACAGTAGGACTAGGTGTACTCCTTAAAGTTTGTCCTTTTTTGTATGTTATTGCTGGTATGTCTGGAATAAATTCTTTTATTGTGGAATCTGTTTTCAAAAGGTTCCAGTGTTTATTAAAACTCTTTCTCACAGTGTGATGTAATGCGTTATATTCTGTAATGAGTCTCACTGAATTGCTGGAGGACTTAGGCTCTGTGCGTATCTTGAGACTATCTGGTCTCTTTGTTTTTCTTATTCTCTTTTCAGCTCTTTTTAAGGTTACCTCAGAATATCCTCTTTTAGAGAACCTGTCATTCATGTTCCCGATGCAGTTGTTGAACTCAGTTTGTTCGCTACAATTGCGTCTAGCTCTAAGAAATTCACCATAAGGTATAGATTGTATTTGGTGTAGTGGATGCGAGCTAGTCGTGTGTAGAATGGCACTGCACACAGTCGGTTTTCTGTAGAGTTTGCTGTGCAGTGTGTCATCTTTCACATAAAATTCTAAGTCTAGAAATTCTATGTTGCTCTTGCTATGTTGCATCGTAAATCTAATCTCCCAAGTATTGCTATTGAGGTAGTTGAAAAAGTGTTGTAATAATTCTTCAGAACCAGACCACAGTAGTATACAATCGTCAATATATCGTCCCCAAAAGATGATGGAGTCGATAAATTGTGATCCCTTAGTACCCCAGATAAGGTCAGCCTCCAGTGCTCCCATGAAGAGGTTAGCAAAAGAGGGGGAGAATTTCGAACCCATGGCCACCCCTCTTTTCTGCTGGTACCATTTGCGGTCAAATAAGAAAAAGTTATTGGTGAGGATGAGGTCCATCATCGATAGCAGCATAGTCGTATGTGCCCACAGAGAGGCTGGTCTGTTAGATAGTATTTTGTTCATAGCTTCCATGTCCAACTTGTTTTGATACTAGTGTATAAGGACACCACATCCATTGTTACTAATGTGGTGCCCTGTTGCCACTCTGTCTGTCATTATGTTTAGTATATGTTTGGAGTCTTGTATGTAAGAGGGCAAATTCTTCACAAGTGGACCCAAGAAAAGGTCCACATATTCTGCTAACCTTTCTGTGGGTCCCCCTATTCCTGAGACTATGGGTCTACCAGGAGGGAAGGAGAGATCTTTATGTATCTTGGGTAGTGTGTATAACCAGGGAAAAGTTGGTCTGGATACTTTGAGGTAAAGGTATTCTTCATTATTCAAAAGGCCAGATTGTTTCCAATTTAATATTTTCTCGTTGATTAAAAGTGTCAAATGACCCATGGGGTTCTGAGATAATTGCTTGTAACAAGAATCATCGCTCAACTGATTCAGAATCTCATTATTGTAGTCTATGAGATTCATCACCACGATGTTGCCCCCCTTGTCTGCTTCTCTAATGATAATATTGGGGTTGTTGCTCAGAACTGAAAGTGTTACGCGCTCACCCTTGGTGAGGTTATCTTTGTGTTTGAAAGTTACATCTAGATTTTTCGTATTGATTTTGTTGAGATCCTCAAGGATGTGTCTATAGAAGTTGTCAATAACATTACACCCGGATAGCATGGGGGTCCATTTGGATTTAGATTTCAGACCACTGGCCAACCCATAATCAGTCTCAACATCAAGCTCCTCAAGGAGCCTCTCCATGTCATACGGACTCTCTTCCCGATCTACCAAGGAAAGAAGCAAATGTGTTGATTCCACATCTTTTATTGTCAACTGATCATCATCGAAAACAGTGGGAATATTCTTAGATTGTCTACTGATTTCTTTGTGTCCCGCAAAATGTTTTTTTAATTTCAGATTGCGAACAAATTTAAACACATCAATTTTAGTTTGACACACATCACCAGTAGAGTAAGGATTGAAACCAAGACCCTTGCTAAGCAGGGAGATCATGTCTGTAGTTAATGGAAAAGAGGAAAGGTTTATAACTTGTACTTCTTGGTTGGCTATACTCAATTCCTCATTGCCCCTGACCTCAATATTTTCCGGTAGTCTTCGTTGCCTCCTCCGCTTGCCCCTGTGGGTTTTGGGTCTTGTGTGTTTCTTAATGGTGGTATCCTGTTGCCTTTCCTGATGCGTTGCATTTCTACTAAAAAAGCAGAACTAGTAGTGCCTGGATTGTCTGTTAGTTCTGTTTCTGGTTCACTAAGTCCTGCTGTACTTAAGGATATGGTACTGGATGTGGTCGAACTATTGGTAGTGGATCTGCCCGCTTGCGCTCCTTGTTTATTACCAGGGATCATGGAGTCATATTTGCGGGCGTAAGTAAAGACTCTGCCGTCCCTGTAGTCCGCCTCATCTCTTTTTAGTTGGCGTGCCTTTCTATTTTTAATCTCTGCTTCATGTTTCATAAGGATCTCATCTAATAGGGTGTCATTTTTGACTGTAACCTGTGGGTTTTGGGTCTTGTGTGTTTCTTAATGGTGGTATCCTGTTGCCTTTCCTGATGCGTTGCATTTCTACTAAAAAAGCCGAACTAGTAGTGCCTGGATTGTCTGTTAGTTCTGTTTCTGGTTCACTAAGTCCTGCTGTACTTAAGGATATGGTACTGGATGTGGTCGAACTATTGGTAGTGGATCTGCCCGCTTGCGCTTCTTGTTTATTACCAGGGATCATGGAGTCATATTTGCGGGCGTAAGTAAAGACTCTGCCGTCCCTGTAGTCCGCCTCATCTCTTTTTAGTTGGCGTGCCTTTCTATTTTTAATCTCTGCTTCATGTTTCATAAGGATCTCATCTAATAGGGTGTAATTTTTGACTGTAACCTCAGGTAGATTGAGGTCTTTAATTTCTTGTTCCAAAGTGGAAATTTCAGTCTGTAGTTTGGTAGTTTTCCGTTCCACACTTTCAATTAAAATGTCCATCAGTACCATGGAGTTGTTATTCAGAGAGTCTTCCCATTTAATCATGAGGTCTGTATCTAAGTCGTCATAAGTCGGGAAGACTTGGGAACGTAGTCCCCTAGGTATTTGTTTTAACCGTATATATTGTTTTAAGGTGGTTCCATCCCACCAACGGGAATGTTCTTGTTTTTTCAGTTTATCAAGCTTAATAAACTTGCCTTTAAGGCCTTATTTACGTGGCGGACCCGTACTCGCCGATGCTTTCTGAGTGGGCTTGCCTTTGGCCAAATTCTCAAAAAGTTCTGCAGCTGCCTTAACTCTATCCATGGGTAATTTGTATAAAGTTCTAATTGTTGGGTAATTTAGTTTCAAGAATAGAACAGACGTGGAGGCGCCCCAACTGAATAAATTTGTCAAAATAGCAGTCGGGTTTTTTAAAGTTTCAAAAAAGGGCAGGCGCTCTGCCTAGTGTTGACGTCTAGTGTGTCTCAATGGCTATGTATATGACGTGGTGCGGAAGGGCGAGCGGATAAGACCCCTTAACCGTTCAAAAATAGGTCTGAAACAAACCTACGAAACAATATAATGCAGCAATGCCAACGCACACAACAAACACGGTATGTTAATAGTCGTTATAGCATAAACAACAATCAATGTATAGAGATAATCGTTAAGACAGTTGCAATATCATCTGTGAAGATGGAGTATAGGTTTATTAAATCCACAACCAGCCGACACGTGTTTCGTCGTGTGACAACAACTCACTACGACTCCTCAGGGCTGGGAAAGAAAACATAAAAGGATAGGTATGGTACATTTGGTCATATTTAGTGCATATATATACATTATCGACACTTGCGTGCACTGACGAACTGGAATGAGTATATCTAGTGATCCAGAAGTTTTGCTGGATAACAGAGAGACCAGAAACCCACTAGCCATGAATAAAAACATCTAAAGTACATGTGATCAAGTTGGCATTGTGGAGAAAAGATATAGGTGGTGAAAGCAGAGGCTTGTGTCAAGACGTTATTTTCTCCAATAGAGACACAGTGATCATCATAAATAGTGTGGGATGCTGGAAAGATATCTATTGTTGTTGATAACAACATCTAATACAACAGCGAGAGAGAAACACCACAAGAAGGCCTCGTCAGATGGCGTGACATGCACCTAATCCACAACTTCATATTTGTATTGTAGAGAGCATGCGTGCAAACCCCATGTGCATAAACCATGGTGTATGTATAGTTATCACATACGAGAAGGCTCGCATACCTTTGGATAAAACCTACAGTCGTGTAGATCTGGAGTAATATTGGTGCTAAGACTGATCGCTGTAGTAGGGAAGAAGGGAAGAAAAAGGAGGAGGGAAAAGGTCAAAAAGAGGGGAGGCGCAAAAGACGGGGAAAAACACATTTCCCCAGTCACTGAGAAAAAACATATATTCTCTGGTTCACATCTATCTGTTGAATCATCGACCGTTTTGAAAACGCATTAGATGTATAACAGGTTCATGTAAACATGTAATAAACCAATGTAATCTCACCGTAAGAGATTAATATTCTTGTCCGTTAATGCTGAGCGTGTATATAGAGGAAAGGAGAAGAACCAATGCTCCTGAAAGGTTCTAAGGAGGTTCCAGGTGTAGTGGCAACTTCCTATGTAAGATACGAAAATAGGGCATAAATGTTTCAGAAAGATCTATTATTGTGTGGTACACCCTATTCTTTTATAGGCAATGACATGCCTGCAAGACGCCACTCACTGTCAATAAGAGTAGTACTTGAAGACGGATAGTTACAGTCTTCACGTAGTGGTATTTTCGCGTGATACGCGATCCACAGCACAGGGAATCAGGGTACTGTATCAGCCGTGCTACGAGGAAAGGATTGCAATTGTACATAAGTAACCGTGTGTTAAGATATTCATAATGTTATGAGATATAACAGATAGTGCAACCGTATCTGTGTCCCAAACAGGAAGAAAAATACTCTGGTACCTTAATGCGTGTGTGGATTAAGCCCAAACCGGGAGGGGATCCATCGACAGGTTCCGACTCGCGTGGGTACACCTCGAGTCAGGAAAGTATCTGCCGGAAAAGGGGGCCGACGAAAAAGTCACATCAGTAACAATCTTATTAATTAATACTAATGCGATCATAATGTCGGGTTATCATTACCCTAACTCTATTGAGGCACTCACCAAAATCGTAGCATCCCTCCTCCTGTAATGTTCCCGGTCGCCGTTTTCCAGAATACGGACACGTGACCGGAAGGAGGCGGGAAATAAGTACGTTTGTGACAGAAAAGACTAGACCGTACATTCCTATGGCCACAAACCGCCATGTCTTGGAAGCCAAGTTGCATCGTATCGAATCCCCTGACCGTCAAGTTTTCATTTTTTTATATATAATCATGAAAAAGATACTAAAATTCTCTCTGAGTAGTAAATCTAATGAGTATGTGGTGATAAAGAAAGTTAGCATAACCTCAGCGCAGGTCTACCCAATTGGGCTTGCGCATGTCTTGTGACAGAATTGCTAGTGAATAAGTACTATTGTTAATGCACCAAGTGTGTAATCGAAAAAGCGGAAGCCCCCACCTCCAAGTAATTTTGTGACAAAATTACATTCAAATAATATGCAATTCTTATGAAGCTTCATGATATGCAAAAAGAACAGTTTTTAGCGTGCAACAGTACAGTATATGGTGGTAAATGCTTATACAAGGCAAAGATCATACTGTACAATTTGGAACAGTGTGAAACAAATTCAGTATCGTAATTTTAAAATGAGACCTATTTGGAGAACCGGTTTCCTTTAATGGATATTTTATCTTAAAAAGTCAACAGTACGGTCCCGTACGGTGCATAATTATTGTCAGACATAATCATCACTGAAAACCATGGATACCCTTAATCATACGTTACAAGGTCCTTCAGTCACCCAGAAAAAATTGTAGTTCAGGGTCAAAATTGAGCCCGTGTTCTATGCAACGAAGGCGCATAATCCACATTGCTTCCTTCCGCCTTAGTGTGAGTTTACGATTACCACCTCTGATATTCAGTGGAATCACATCAATACCATAGAAACGCACTTTGGCATCATACTCCAACGGTTGGCATTCCGCCATGTGTAGTGCCACTGGATATTTCGGGTCTCTTTTTTGTATGGCTCTCATGTGTTCTGCCATTCTATCTTTGAGCGCCCTAATAGTACTTCCCACATAATATTTGCCGCAACGGCATTCTATAATGTAGACAACAAATTTTGTCGTACAGGTGATATTCTGTTTTATGTTATATGACACTTTGTCAAATCCTGTAAAGGTTTTCGTCCCATGTTTACCCCATCTGCACATTGAGCAAAAACCACATTTGAAAAAACCTGTGCTATGTTTCGTCATCCAATTTTGGACAGTGGTGTTGCGGGGAACAGTAGGACTAGGTCTACTCCTTAAAGTTTGTCCTTTTTTGTATGTTATTGCTGGTATGTCTGGAATAAATTCTTTTATTGTGGAATCTGTTTTCAAAAGGTTCCAGTGTTTATTAAAACTCTTTCTCACAGTGTGATGTAATGCGTTATATTCTGTAATGAGTCTCACTGAATTGCTGGAGGACTTAGGCTCTGTGCGTATCTTGAGACTATCTGGTCTCTTTGTTTTTCTTATTCTCTTTTCAGCTCTTTTTATGGTTACCTCAGAATATCCTCTTTTAGAGAACCTGTCATTCATGTTCCCGATGCAGTTTGTTCGCTACAATTGCGTCTAGCTCTAAGAAATTCACCATAAGGTATAGATTGTATTTGGTGTAGTGGATGCGAGCTAGTCGCGTGTAGAATGGCATTGCACGCAGTCGGTTTTCTGTAGAGTTTGCTGTGCAGTGTGTCATCTTTCACATAAAATTCTAAGTCTAGAAATTCTATGTTGCTCTTGCTATGTTGCATCCTAAATCTAATCTCCCAAGTATTGCTATTGAGGTAGTTGAAAAAGTGTTGTAATAATTCTTCAGAACCAGACCACAGTAGTATACAATCGTCAATATATCGTCCCCAAAAGATGATGGAGTCGATAAATTGTGATCCCTTAGTACCCCAGATAAGGTCAGCCTCCAGTGCTCCCATGAAGAGGTTAGCAAAAAATAAGGGGAGAATTTCGAACCCATGGCCACCCCTCTTTTCTGCTGGTACCATTTGCGGTCAAATAAGAAAAAGTTATTGGTGAGGATGAGGTCCATCATCGATAGCAGCATAGTCGTATGTGCCCACAGAGAGGCTGGTCTGTTAGATAGTATTTTGTTCATAGCTTCCATGTCCAACTTGTTTTGATACTAGTGTATAAGGACACCACATCCATTGTTACTAATGTGGTGCCCTGTTGCCACTCTGTCTGTCATTATGTTTAGTATATGTTTGGAGTCTTGTATGTACGAGGGAAAATTCTTCACAAGTGGACCCAAGAAAAGGTCCACATATTCTGCTAACCTTTCTGTGGGTCCCCCTATTCCTGAGACTATGGGTCTACCAGGAGGGAAGGAGAGATCTTTATGTATCTTGGGTAGTGTGTATAACCAGGGAAAAGTTGGTCTGGATACTTTGAGGTAAAGGTATTCTTCATTATTCAAAAGGCCAGATTGTTTCCAATTTAATAATTTCTCGTTGATTAAAAGTGTCAAATGACCCATGGGGTTCTGAGATAATTGTTTGTAACAAGAATCATCGCTCAACTGATTCAGAATCTCATTATTGTAGTCTATGAGATTCATCACAACGATGTTGCCCCCCTTGTCTGCTTCTCTAATGATAATATTGGGGTTGTTGCTCAGAACTGCAAGTGTTACGCGCTCACCCTTGGTGAGGTTATCTTTGTGTTTGAAAGTTACATCTAGATTTTTCGTATTGATTTTGTTGAGATCCTCAAGGATGTGTCTATAGAAGTTGTCAATAACATTACACCCGGATAGCGTGGGGGTCCATTTGGATTTAGATTTCAGACCACTGGCCAACCCATAATCAGTCTCAACATCAAGCTCCTCAAGGAGCCTCTCCATGTCATACGGACTCTCTTCCCGATCTACCAAGAAAACAAGCAAATGTGTTGATTCCACATCTTTTATTGTCAACTGATCATCATCAAAAACAGTGGGAATATTCTTAGATTGTCTACTGATTTCTTTGTGTCCCGCAAAATGTTTTTTTAATTTCAGATTGCGAACAAATTTAAACACATCAATTTTAGTTTGACACACATCACCAGTAGAGTAAGGATTGAAACCAAGACCCTTGCTAAGCAGGGAGATCATGTCTGTAGTTAATGGAAAAGAGGAAAGGTTTATAACTTGTACTTCTTGGTTGGCTATACTCAATTCCTCATTGCCCCTGACCTCAATATTTTCCGGTAGTCTTCGTTGCCTCCTCCGCTTGCCCCTGTGGGTTTTGGGTCTTGTGTGTTTCTTAATGGTGGTATCCTGTTGCCTTTCCTGATGCGTTGCATTTCTACTAAAAAAGCAGAACTAGTAGTGCCTGGATTGTCTGTTAGTTCTGTTTCTGGTTCACTAAGTCCTGCTGTACTTAAGGATATGGTACTGGATGTGGTCGAACTATTGGTAGTGGATCTGCCCGCTTGCGCTCCTTGTTTATTACCAGGGATCATGGAGTCATATTTGCGGGCGTAAGTAAAGACTCTGCCGTCCCTGTAGTCCGCCTCATCTCTTTTTAGTTGGCGTGCCTTTCTATTTTTAATCTCTGCTTCATGTTTCATAAGGATCTCATCTAATAGGGTGTCATTTTTGACTGTAACCTCAGGTAGATTGAGGTCTTTAATTTCTTGTTCCAAAGTGGAAATTTCAGTCTGTAGTTTGGTAGTTTTCCGTTCCACACTTTCAATTAAAATGTCCATCAGTACCATGGAGTTGTTATTCAGAGAGTCTTCCCATTTAATCATGAGGTCTGTATCTAAGTCGTCATAAGTCGGGAAGACTTGGGAACGTAGTCCCCTAGGTATTTGTTTTAACCGTATATATTGTTTTAAGGTGGTTCCATCCCACCAACGGGAATTTTCTTGTTTTTTCAGTTTATCAAGCTTAATAAACTTGTCTTTAAGGCCTTCTTTACGTGGCGGACCCGTACTCGCCGATGCTTTCTGAGTGGGCTTGCCTTTGGCCAAATTCTCAAAAAGTTCTGCAGCTGCCTTAACTCTATCCATGGGTAATTTGTATAAAGTTCTAATTGTTGGGTAATTTAGTTTCAAGAATAGAACAGACGTGGAGGCGCCCCAACTGAATAAATTTGTCAAAATAGCAGTCGGGTTTTTTAAAGTTTCAAAAAAGAGCAGGCGCTCTGCCTAGTGTTGACGTCTAGTGTGTCTCAATGGCTATGTATATGACGTGGTGCGGAAGGGCGAGCGGATAAGACCCCTTAACCGTTCAAAAATAGGTCTGAAACAAACCTACGAAACAATATAATGCAGCAATGCCAACGCACACAACAAACACGGTATGTTAATAGTCGTTATAGCATAAACAACAATCAATGTATAGAGATAATCGTTAAGACAGTTGCAATATCATCTGTGAAGATGGAGTATAGGTTTATTAAATCCACAACCAGCCGACACGTGTTTCGTCGTGTGACAACAACTCACTACGACTCCTCAGGGCTGGGAAAGAAAACATAAAAGGATAGGCATGGTACATTTGGTCATATTTAGTGCATATATATACATTATCGACACTTGCATGCACTGACGAACTGGAATGAGTATATCTAGTGATCCAGAAGTTTTGCTGGATAACAGAGAGACCAGAAACCCACTAGCCATGAATAAAAACATCTAAAGTACATGTGATCAAGTTGGCATTGTGGAGAAAAGATATAGGTGGTGAAAGCAGAGGCTTGTGTCAAGACGTTATTTTCTCCAATAGAGACACAGTGATCATCATAAATAGTGTGGGATGCTGGAAAGATATCTATTGTTGTTGATAACAACATCTAATACAACAGCGAGAGAGAAACACCACAAGAAGGCCTCGTCAGATGGCGTGACATGCACCTAATCCACAACTTCATATTTGTATTGTAGAGAGCATGCGTGCAAACCCCATGTGCATAAACCATGGTGTATGTATAGTTATCACATACGAGAAGGCTCGCATACCTTTGGACAAAACCTACAGTCGTGTAGATCTGGAGTAATATTGGTGCTAAGACTGATCGCTGTAGTAGGGAAGAAGGGAAGAAAAAGGGGAGGGCAAAGGTCAAAAAGAGGGGAGGCACAAAAGACGGGGAAAAACACATTTCCCCAGTCACTGAGAAAAAACATGTATTCTCTGGTTCACATCTATCTGTTGAATCATCGACCGTTTTGAAAACGCTTTAGATGTATAACAGGTTCATGTAAACATGTAATAAACCAATGTAATCTCACCGTAAGAGATTAATATTCTTGTCCGTTAATGCTGAGCGTGTATATAGAGGAAAGGAGAAGAACCAATGCTCCTGAAAGGTTCTAAGGAGGTTCCAGGTGTAGTGGCAACTTCCTATGTAAGATACGAAAATAGGGCATAAATGTTTCAGAAAGATCTATTATTGTGTGGTACACCCTATTCTTTTATAGGCAATGACATGCCTGCAAGACGCCACTCACCGTCAATAAGAGTAGTACTTGAAGACGGATAGTTACAGTCTTCACGTAGTGGTATTTTCGCGTGATACGCGATCCACAGCACAGGGAATCAGGGTACTGTATCAGCCGTGCTACGAGGAAAGGATTGCAATTGTACATAAGTAACCGTGTGTTAAGATATTCATAATGTTATGAGATATAACAGATAGTGCAACCGTATCTGTGTCCCAAACAGAAAGAAAAATACTCTGGTACCTTAATGCGTGTGTGGATTAAGCCCAAACCGGGAGGGGATCCATCGACAGGTTCCGACTCGCGTGGGTACACCTCGAGTCAGGAAAGTATCTGCCGGAAAAGGGGGCCGACGAAAAAGTCACATCAGTAACAATCTTATGAATTAATACTAATGCGATCATAATGTCGGGTTATCATTACCCTAACTCTATTGAGGCACTCACCAAAATCGTAGCATCCCTCCTCCTGTAATGTTCCCGGTCGCCGTTTTCCAGAATACGGACACGTGACCGGAAGGAGGCGGGGAATAAGTACGTTTGTGACAGAAAAGACTAGACCGTACATTCCTATGGCCACAAACCGCCATGTCTTGGAAGCCAAGTTGCATCGTATCGAATCCCCTGACCGTCAAGATTTTTTTTTTATATATAATCATGAAAAAGATACTAAAATTCTCTCTGAGTAGTAAATCTAATGAGTATGTGGTGATAAAGAAAGTTAGCATAACCTCAGCGCAGGTCTACCCAATTGGGCTTGCGCATGTCTTGTGACAGAATTGCTAGTGAATAAGTACTATTGTAATGCACCAAGTGTGTAATCGAAAAAGCGGAAGCCCCCACCTCCAAGTAATTTTGTGACAAAATTACATTCAAATAATATGCAATTCTTATGAAGCTTCATGATATGCAAAAAGAACAGTTTTTAGCGTGCAACAGTACAGAATATGGTGGTAAATGCTTATACAAGGCAAAGATCATACTGTACAATTTGGAACAGTGTGAAACAAATTCAGTATCGTAATTTTAAAATGAGACCTATTTGGAGAACCGGTTTCCTTTAATGGATATTTTATCTTAAGTCAACAGTACGGTCCTGTACGGAGCATAATTATTGTCAGACATAATCATCACTGAAAACCATGGATACCCTTAATCATACGTTACAAGGTCCTTCAGTCACCCAGAAAAAACTTGTAGTTCAGGGTCAAAATTGAGCCTGTGTTCTATGCAATGAAGGCGCATAATCTACATTGCTTCCTTCCGCCTTAGTGTGAGTTCACGATTACCACCTCTGATATTCAGTGGAATCACATCAATACCACAGAAACACACTTTGACATCATCCTCCAACGGTTGGCATTCCACCATGTGTAGTGCCACTGGATATTTCGGGTCTCTTTTTTGTATGGCTCTCATGTGTTCTGCCATTCTATCTTTGAGCGCCCTAATAGTACTGCCCACATAATATTTGCCGCAACGGCATTCTATAATGTAGACAACAAATTTTGTCGTACATGTGATATTCTGTTTTATGTTATATGACACTTTGTCAAATCCTGTAAAGGTTTTCGTCCCATGTTTACCCCATCTGCACATTGAGCAAAAAACACATTTGAAAAAACCTGTGCTATGTTTCGTCATCTAATTTTGGACAGTGGTGTTGCGGGGACAGTAGGACTAAGTCTACTCCTTATAGTTTGTCCTATTTTGTTTGTTATTGCTGGAATGTATGGAATACATTCTTTTATTGTGGAATCTGTTTTCAAAAGGTTCCAGTGTTTATTAAAACTCTTTCTCACAGTGTGATGTAATGCGTTATATCCTGTAATGAGTCTCACTGAATTCCTGGAGGACTTAGGCTCTGTGCGTATCTTGAGACTATCTGGTCTCTTTGTTTTTCTTATTCTCTTTTCAGCTCTTTTTATGGTTACCTCAGAATATCCTCTTTTAGAGAACCTGTCATTCATGTTCCCGATGCAGTTGTTGAACTCAGTTTGTTCGCTACAATTGCGTCTAGCTCTAAGAAATTCACCATAAGGTATAGTTTGTATTTGGTGTAGTGGATGCGAGCTAGTCGCGTGTAGAATGGCATTGCACGCAGTCGGTTTTCTGTAGAGTTTGCTGTGCAGTGTGTCATCTTTCACATAAAATTCTAAGTCTAGAAATTGCTCTTGCTATGTTGCATCGTAAATCTAATCTCCCAAGTATTGCTATTGAGGTAGTTGAAAAAGTGTTGTAATAATTCTTCAGAACCAGACCACAGTAGTATACAATCGTCAATATATCGTCCCCAAAAGATGATGGAGTCGATAAATTGTGATCCCTTAGTACCCCAGATAAGGTCAGCCTCCAGTGCTCCCATGAAGAGGTTAGCAAAAGAGGGGGAGAATTTCGAACCCATGGCCACCCCTCTTTTCTGCTGGTACCATTTGCGGTCAAATAAGAAAAAGTTATTGGTGAGGATGAGGTCCATCATGAATAGCAGCATAGTCGTATGCGCCCACAGAGAGGCTGGTCTGTTAGATAGTATTTTGTTCATAGCTTCCATACCCAACTTGGGGTTGAAACTAGTGTATGAGGACACCACATCCATTGTTACTAATGTGGTTCCCTGTTGCCACTCTGTCTGTCATTATGTTTAGTATATGTTTGGAGTCTTGTATGTAAGAGGGCAAATTCTTCACAAGTGGACCCAAGAAAAGGTCCACATATTCTGCTAACCTTTCTGTGGGTCCCCCTATTCCTGAGACTGGGTCTACCAGGAGGGAAGGGGAGATCTTTATGTATCTTGGGTAGTGTGTATAACCAGGGAAAAGTTGGTCTCTATACTTTGAGGTAAAGGTATTCTTCATTATTCAAAAGGTCAGATTGTTTCCAATTTAATATTGACTCTTTGATTAAAAGTTTCAAAGGACCCATGGGGTTCTGAGATAATTGTTTGTAACAAGAATCATTGCTCAACTGATTCAGAATCTCATTATTGTAGTCTATGAGATTCATCACCACGATGTTGCCCCCCTTGTCTGCTTCTCTAATGATAATATTGGTGTTGTTGCTCAGAACTGAAAGTGCTACATGCTCACCCTTGGTGAGGTTATCTTTATGTTTGAAAGTTGCATCTAGATTTTTCGTATTGATTTTGTTGAGATCCTCAAGGATGTGTCTATAGAAGTTTTCAATAACATTACCCCCGGATAGCGTGGGGGTCCATTTGGATTTAGATTTCAAACCACTGGCCAACCCATAATCAGTCTCAACATCAAGCTCCTCAAGGAGCCTCTCCATGTCATACGGACTCTCTTCCCGATCTGCCAAGGAAAGAAGCAAATGTGTGGATTGCACATTTTTTATTGTCAACTGATCATCATCCCTTCTTCCCTACTACAGCGATCAGTCTTAGCACCAATATTACTCCAGATCTACACGACTGTAGGTTTTGTCCAAAGGTATGCGAGCCTTCTCGTATGTGATAACTATACATACACCATGGTTTATGCACATGGGGTTTGCACGCATGCTCTCTACAATACAAATATGAAGTTGTGGATTAGGTGCATGTCACGCCATATGACGAGGCCTTCTTGTGGTGTTTCGCTCTCGCTGTTGTAGTAGATGTTGTTATCAACAACAATAGATATCTTTCCAGCATCCCACACTATTTATGATGATCACTGTGTCTCTATTGGAGAAAATAACGTCTTGACACAAGCCTCTGCTTTCACCACCTATATCTTTTCTCCACAATGCCAACTTGATCACATGTACTTTAGATGTTTTTATTCATGGCTAGTGGGTTTCTGGTCTCTGTGTTATCCAGCAAAACTTCTGGATCACTAGATATACTCATTCCAGTTCGTCAGTGCATGCAAGTGTCGATAATGTATATATATGCACTAAATATGACCAAATGTACCATACCTATCCTTTTATGTTTTCTTTCCCAGCCCTGAGGAGTCGTAGTGAGTTGTTGTCACACGACGAAACACGTGTCGGCTGGTTGTGGATTTAATAAACCTATACTCCATCTTCACAGATGATATTGCAACTGTCTTAACGATTATCTCTATACATTGATTGTTGTTTATGCTATAACGACTATTAACGTTCCGTGTTTGTTGTGTGCGAGGGCATTGCTGCATTATATGACTTCAAATTGATTTTTCTTTTTCGGTTGTCCTTGGAAGAAGTTGCTTAATTTTAACTTGCCGGTGAATCTATAGATGTCCATCCTCGTATCTGCATATATATACACATGTATAGAGAGAGAGAGAGAGGTGTGTACAGAGTGAGAGTGATGAGTGTAGATATAGCAAGAGAGTGAGGTGCGTATATAGATAGATTGCGAGAGTTGTGTGGTGAGCGATTGAACGAGATGAGAGAGATAGAGAGAGGTAGAGGTGTGTATAGAGAAAGAGAGAGAGCTGTGTTGAGAGATATAGAGATTTATTTAATGAAAGAGAAAGAGATGTGTGTAGTGATAGAGGGATAGATAGAGAGTGAGTGGTTAGTTGTAACTTACTTCAGAAATGGTCCCGCACACTGTCATAAGAGTTTTCAATGTTGCATGCTTAATCTCCTTGATTGGTGAAGCTGGTGGTGCTGGCGGTTGTAATATATTTTCAGCTTCTTCTTCTTTTTTTTTTTTTTTTTAAACCTTTATTTTAATTGCAGTGTTACAGTTGCGGGCCTACAACCACAGGGGCCGGCCATCGCTAAAACAATGGAAAACAGTTGACAATGCATATTTACATAGCTTTCAGCCGACAGCCCGGGGGCCCGGCAGCGGTTCAGCATATCGTAGCGACAGAGCAGAATAGTGGTGTAGGAGAAGATGAAGGTTTTACTATTTTAATTATGTATATAAACATAAAAACGACAACAATAACGAACTAAACAAGAGGCAATGCGGCATACGTCCGTCTCATGGGGGGGGAGTCCTAGTAAACCGATATATAGTAATAAGGATGAAACGAAAAGTGGGAGTGGGGGGGGCCCCCAGGGCAACCAAGCATGTAGCACGAAAATCTGGATAATGTAGGAACGTCGGGTCACGGGGATTGTGGTGTCACCGGGACCCCCCACGAACGGGGGAGCACAAATCTCCCCGCGATACGAATTCCACTGGTTCCAGACCCTACCCCACTTCTTGGGTTTGCCACGTGCAACATATACAGTTTTTTTCCCTGAACATGCACCAGTCCATATTGTCTTCCCATGCTGAAGTCGTAGGTGCCCTCTGAGACCCCCATAGCTGTGCTATGTCTCTCTTAGCCACCATGTTCCCAAGAGTAGCCCATTGTGTCTGTGCCACAGTGTAGTCATTTGGCTCCCATACATTCAACAGACAACGGCGGGCCTCAGGCCGTAAAGCAACTCCCGTGACTTCTTCCATAATCACATGCACACGGTTCCAGAACTTGGCTACAGCCGGGCATTCCCATATGATATGTAGGAAGGTACCCAGCGCACCACATCCACGCCTACACACTCCATCAACCGAGAGACCCATATGAATCAGACGGGGACCAGTTACATAGATACGGTGAAGGATCTTAAGTTGCACCAGCAGGAGACGAGCCGGGATCGCGACCTGTTTCGGAGAGGATACCGCTGCCTGCCAATCTTCATTGTCCAATTCCAACCCATCGCCGGTCCACGCCTCATGGAGCGGCAGGAGCAGATCCGTTCGGTCGTTAATCAGCTTTTCGTATATTAGAGATATGGTGCTATCAGGAACATGGCCATCAAGCACCCTATCCTCAAGGGGGGAGAATTCCGTAATGACAGTTCCGGCCGGGAAGACCGAGTGGAGCGCGTGTCGGATCTGTATATAGCGAAAATGCTCCCTATTACTGAGCGCATATTCCGACTGCAACTCCTCGAAGGTCTTAACCCTATCTTTGACCCACAGATCTCCAACCGTACTGATACCGATAAGGTCCCACCTCTCAAAACCCTTCGTCGTCCATAGGCTCCCCAGTCTTTTCGCCGCATAGAGCGGGGTCGCCCTGGTCAATCTGTCTGACCATCCCATGGCCGTGTTTGCACTTCTCCACACCCGCACGGCCACCCCGGTGGGCCCTGACAGTACCTTGCAGGCCGATTTAGAATAAAGTGCCCTGGTATAATTCCCTCCTGGTAACTGCCATTTATCCATGTCAAATGCTGAATTCGGCGTAGGGCCATACATGGCATGGTTGATGGCACTCAATTGGGACGCCCAGTAGTAGCGCCTGATGTCCGGCAATGCAATGCCCCCGTCGTACCAAGGCAGAGTCAATTTTGCTAAGGCGATACGAGGACGCCCGCCCCAAACTAATTGCCTCTGCAGACTCTCTATTTCGCGAAAGTATCGGGCTGGTACGAGATCGAGTGTGTTCTGAAGGGTGTATAGGAAGCGGGGCAAGGACATCATCTTAAAAAGAGCAACCCTTCCGAGCGGGGACAATGGCAGGCCCCTCCAGGCCGCCACATCAGATTTAAGCCGGAGCAACGGGGGAAGCAGGTTGCGTTCATAACGTACCGCGGGGTCCAATGATATAAAAATCCCTAAGTACTTAAACCCGATCTGCGTTATTTGTATCGGGCACGTGCGCGGCAGAAGGGGCACATCACCGGTAAGTGCGTAGACGCTAGATTTAGCCCAATTAATCACCAGGCCGGAGTTTTTGCCAAATGAGCTGAGGACATCAAACAGCACTCCCAGCGATTTCCGTGGGGAAGTGAGGTACAGCAAAATATCGTCCGCATATAGCGATATGCGATCTTCAAAGTCAGGGGTCCACCTGATTCCCTTAAGTGACGGTTCCCACCGTAGCCAAGCAGCCAGGGGTTCCAGGGCAAGCGCGAACAGCAAAGGAGATAGTGGGCATCCCTGCCGTGTACCCCTCCCAAGAACAAAGGACCTCGAGACCCTACCATTAACCACGACCTGGGCAAGCGGCTCCTCATACAGAAGTCTAACCCAACCGATAAATCCGGGGCCGAACCCAAACTTCGCGAGGGCGTCCCACAGATACGGCCACTCCACGGTGTCAAAGGCCATCGTGGCATCTAGGGACACCAAGGTGGCGGGTTCACGTAAGGACCCCGCCCTCGCCAGGACGCCATGAAGACGACGCAAGTTGAGCGCGGTGTTGCGGTGCGGAATGAATCCAGACTGATCCGGGTGTATCAGGTCGCCGATCACCTTTATCAGTCGATTGGCCTGTAGCTTTGCCAAGATTTTGGGTTCGGCGTTTAAAAGGGAGATCGGTCTATATGAGGCACATGAATCTCGGGGTTTACCCTCCTTGTGGATCACAACAATGGACGCGAGTCGCTGATCTCGGGGGAGTGATCCAACATCACGCGACTCCAGGAACATCTCGCGGAGATAAGGCGCCATTTTGTCCGGACGTAACTTGTAAAGCTCGATGGGGATACCATTCGGGCCCATGGCCTTACCCGAGCGAATGGAACGGATAGCGAGCGCCACTTCATCATTGGAAAATTCCGACTCCATGAGCTCTTTGTCCGAATCGGACAGACAGGGCAAGGCGATATCCCTAAGCAACAAATGCGAGTCCTCCTCCGACCTGTCTGAGACCGGTGCATACACCTCCCGAAAGTGACACGCAAAACTCTCCACAATTTCCACTGGGTCAACCACTCGCACTCCATCAGCATTTTCTACCACAGGCACAACACGACTCGCCCTCTCATTCTTATCCAGCCAAGCAATCAACTTCCCCACTTTGTCCCCCACATCATACAGCCGTCCCCGCTGCTCCTGGCTCATAGCCTCGGCAGCGTCTGTCACCAGAGCGCGGTAATCCGATTGTTTAAGGTGCAGAGCATGCCGTTTCCCTTGTGTAGCACCAGACTCCAACTCTCTCTCCAAGTCACTGAGCTCAGCTTTCAGTCTTACCACCTCCTCATTCTTTCTTTTCTTAGCGTCAGCAATCAGAGAGAGAACTTGACCACGGACCACAGTCTTGAAGGCCTCCCACAATGAAACGGAGGAGGATACTGACCCCACATTCTCAGTGAAATACTGATCAATGGACTTGACTATACCCGCCCTGGTTTTAGGATTACGAAAGTGCCAGGGATTAATCGGGCCACTCGACCCTCCACCCCAAACTGAGCATCAAGGGAGAGCCATACTGGAGAGTGATCAGATATGCCCCTGGCCAAGTGTCTAACCTCCCTCACCAAGACGGCCTGCGCCGCCGGCACAAGTATGTAGTCAAGTCTGGCAAGAATCCCGTGTGCTCCAGAATGAAAGGTGTACTGTGCCTGTCCAGGGTGCATCAACCTCCAGCAATCCACAAGACCCAGTGTTTCCAGGAAGTCACACAACCAAGACTGCGATCTCGCGAGGGTTCTAGGGGGGCTATGATCCACTTCACCACAGACCACCGAGTTAAAGTCCCCGCCCACAATTAGAATACCCTCCGGGAGTCCCAGTACAATCTCCCCCAGGTCCGCAAATGTCGTCGTTTGTAAGCCAGGTGGGACATAGACAGAGAGTATAGAGATAGTCTTCCCCTCCCATCTGCCTGTGACTACCGCATATCTACCTCTATCATCTAGAGTGGTCCTGTCTATTGCCAGGGGGAGGGAGTTCCTGACGTTTCAGGAACTGCGACACTATACCCCGCTTGATCCTATCCCCAAGGCCATTGACATTCCAACTGATAACCCTCAGCCCCCTACCCCCCATCCCAACAGTAAGGATCGACTCCCCCCTCCATCGAAGCGGACATCAGAATCAGAGTAAATCGGAAAACATTGCCTCTAAACCCAACAAAACCAACAAAGTTCCCCATCCCACCCCCCAGAAAACCCCACAACATACCCCCCCACCCTGCACCCCTGCGCTAGTTCAAAGAACCCCCTAACTTGCAGTGTGCCTGTTGCCCGTACAAGAAACTAGTCTACAAGAAGAAAAAAAACCCAGAAGGAGGAAGAGTTCCGTACCCCCCGCCACCTCCGGGCTAAGATATATATGTATGAACATATAAAGTCATCAAACCACTGCTGTGAAGTCCATTCATTTTGTGCACCGGTCGTCACCTCTCACTCCTGTTCCTGCAGGCCACTTTCTGCGCCCTCCGAATGGTCCCGACGCGTTGGTAAAGCGTCTAGCCAGTCACTGATAACCTCAGGTCGATCAAAGAAAAACGTTTGTTCATTGTGTTCGACACGAAGTCGGGCAGGAAAGAGCAAAGAATACTTCACTCCCATGTCACGCATCCTCCGCTTGACCCCCATACATCCCATTCTCTGCTTCTGAACAGCTTGGGTAAAGTCTGGGTAAAAGCTGATGGTGACATTTTCAAATTTCGTGGGACCTCCAGTCCGCGATGCCTGTAAAATGGCGTCCCTGTCCCTGAAGTTGAAAATCCTGGCTATTATGGGTCTCGGCGGAGTGCCTGGCTTATCAGCACCACCTGGAACACGATGGGCGCGCTCAACTGCAAAAAAGTTACTGAGGCCTTTGGGAGTCAGATGGTTCAGCATCAAGTCTTCCACGAGGAGGTCTGTGGTCATCTCAGAGGACGTCTCTGGAACCCCGATAATGCGGACATTGTTGCCCCGTGAACGACTCTCGGAGTCCTCCAGCCGGCGGGCGAACAAGTCGTTGGTGGAGTGTAGATGACGGACCTCGGCCTGAAGATCAGACACGTCGGTTGTATGACTGGCGGTCTTATTGTCCAAAGATTTGACCCATTCATTGGTCTTCGCCAGGTCGGTCCTGATCAAGTTAACGTCGATCGCCACTGTGTCCAACTTCAAGGCTAGAGTCTCATACTGCTGGCCCATGGAAGTCTTAATCCCTGGAATGGCGCCCATGATGTCTCGCAAGGTCAGCTCCTCCGTCGACGCAGAACCATCTCCGGTCTCATCCGGCGCTTTGTCCGCACCACCGGGGGAACCTTTAGGTCGGGGGTAGCGGTCCATGTTGTTCGATTGAGTGGCACCCCCTCGGTGTGTGACCTTGGTCGTCCGCTTATTGCTGTCAGGCCTGCCCGCCATAGTGTGCAACCCGCCCCTGAGGGCTCTTTGAGACCTGGTATGAATGGCGTCTTTTCAGGTCAATCACAGAAAAGTCTACAACACGAAGAAGGGCGGGTCGGCGTACAAGCCAAGCGCAGACCTTGGGCGACTGAAGCGAGACAGAGACTGGGTTCAGCCCAGAGAGTCCAAAAACGAAACCGAAAGTACCTCAAGGGCACAAGACAAGCTCCACTGGCCGTTGTTGTTCAATTACCACCCGGGTACTTCAGAAACCAGAGGTCCAGGCTGCTCCACGGTGTAGGCCGTCAACTTTCAAACGGAGTAAGTCCGGTTCCCGGCGTCCAAATCAAATACGGAAAAGAACATTTAGGTCAGCAGGGCCATATCTTCAATAACCCGTCATCTGTGGCCGGATTAGAGGCAGGATATATGCGGGATGCGGCGAGGGTCTCGGGAGCTCTGTGCTCACGCGACCATCTTGGATGCGCGCATAGCTCTTCCCCCCTATTTTCAGCTTCTTTGACTAACAAATCTAACAATGGCATAGCTGGACATGTAGTGACTTTTGTTTGTTTTGTTATGAGTATTGATTTGTTTTTGATAAGGAAATTGCGAATGAGTAGTCCACAGTTGTCTTTGGTTTGATGGTATAATTCTTCTTGATAGCAAGTAGCTTTATTTGTCCCAGTTGCATCTGCTAAAGCTAAATGAAATACTACTTTGTTTTCTTGTTTAGCATTTTTGTAGTTTGTTTTACCGGAACACTTGAAGACGTTGAATCTTATTGGTTTTTGATTAGGTTTGTTTTCATATGCGGTATTGTTAATGATTTATTTAATAGTCAGCCTCTGAAATGAAAGAACAGTTAATGCGATGCTAAATAGAAACCCATAAAGCTTTATGATCGCTATAATAGCATTCTAATGTACCATAGTTTTGCAATACTTCATTTGTGTATATATGATCTAAAATCGATTGGTAGTTAGTTGTGTAACTGTTTATGATTTGTTTGCAATGTAATTCTGTTTCAAAAAAACTAATAAGTTCTGTAGTGTTTGAATTTGTTTGTGCTAAATTAATATTACAATCTCCCATAATGATATATTTGTAGTTAAGGTAAAAATTAGTTATGTTTGTGATAGATTGTAATAGCGAAAGCATTAATTTATGTGGTGGTTTGTATACTATAATTATAATGCAATCTGTATTATTATAATGTAATGAAAAATTTAGAATGTCAATCCCTTTCATAATCAAGTGTTCTACTCACTGAGCAACCATTCCCACTCTGAGTGTGTTGCAACAGCACAACAGTGCTTTGTGATAACAGTGGTAGAAATAATGCAGCTGGTACTACTTCCCCTAAGAACAACATAAGCATCAATAATATTGATGATAAAGTAGAATACCACAACTTTATCCAATGCTTGCTACACGCAGCACAAAACTAAAAATACACTGCAGATGCGATGCACACAAACACCATCGAAGCCAATGCCCAAGAAATGATCACACCAGCAGGTTTCTCTCTGCTGCGATTTTACTTTAGTACTAATTAGCCCAGACAATGTCCTAAAGACATATTCAACATTCAACTAGCCTGCTTTCTTAAATGTAGAAGGGTGTGTTATAGGGTTATTAGAGTGTTAGAGGGGTGGTATAAGAGTATAGAAGCATAAGAGAGTTAGATTTTTTTTACATGTGTAGGAGAGCGTTAGAAGAGGGTTGAAGAGGGGTAGAGTGGTACAAGAGTTGTGAAGGGGTAGTAGAGGTGTAATAGAGTGTTTGAGGTGTTGTAAAGGTGTGGAAGTCTGTTAGAAGACGTGATCTGTCAAAGAGTGTTAGAAGAGTAGAGGCTTAGTGTAAGTGTAGAAGAGTGATATCCATGTAGAAGATGTTTAGATGGCTAGAAGAGTTGGTAAGGGCTATTGGAGTTGTTGAAAAGTGTTAGAAGAGGCGTATAGTGTCTGAAGAGGGGTAGCAGGGTAGTGAGGTAGAGGGGTAGAAAAGGAGTAGATGTATAGTCGGATTAGAGTAGGCTGGTTGAAAGTAGTTTATTGTCAATGCTGTATATTTTGAGACAGAAAATACATTTTGTTTTGTTTTGCAACCTATATGTTTATTTTCTAAACCCACAGAAGTATAAATATGAAGTTATTTGTTTTATAAAATGTAAACATTTAAAACAAATATTTTGGTTTACAATATTTCTTCTTCTGTTTTCTCCTTTAATATTTTAATAATGTTGCCATTTCAAAAAATTACATCACATGTTTGTGGTAAAAAATGGATAAGTGCATCTCCAATGTCTTCCACCTATTCATCCAGCATAAACCATTCAATGAGAATTTAGTCTGTATGTCCATTGACTGAAAACTCTCAGTGTTGGCAACTTGTATAGTTATGGCACTGATGTCTCCATTTGTATTTTCAACACCATATATTTCAACTTCAATTATTTCTGGTGGTGCTTTGGTTACCTGTGAAAAATAGCAACAAACAATGTTAGTTTTGTTTTGTGAAGGTGTAGAAGAGTGTTCAAAGTGGTAGCTTTTTCTAACGATTGTTTCTTAATGGTCATTATATCTATTGGAGTTAATTCAAATGGTACACATTGCTGAGAAGGATCTGTAAAGTTGTGTGCTAGTTTTATAATATAGTCAATAAGGCCTTCAAAAGATTCTATTTCAAGAGTAATGCATGTTCCATTAAGATGAGGCATGCCTTGGTTGTCCCTGCTATGTGAATGAAATACAAAGTATATTTGCATATATTTAAAAATAGAAACAACATATACACTCATACAAAGTAGTATGCCACAATGCCTATTAAGAGTTAATTGTAATGCAGTTGTAATATCTGGATAGTCTTTATCAAAACGTTTAAGGACATCACCATAATAAGGTTTCCGTAGCGTAAGCGAATACATTTTGTCATTGTGCTCTATATATTTTGACAAGTCATCTGGATGCAAAAGTGTTTCTTTGTTAATTGAATGCATTTCTACATATAAAGCATCCCAGAGGTCCATAATATAATGGAGATCATTTGAGTTCCATGTAATAAGCGCTTTGTAAAAGCTATGTAAAACAGCAAAAGTACTATTTGGTAGGCATTGTTTCCCTTGTGATTTGCTATGAAATCTTGTATTACCTTGATGGTAACTAGCTTTTCAAAATCTATGCATGTTATATGTACTAGTATGAAAAGGATGCTATAAATAAAGTTATTTGTTTTACCCCTGTGTTGAATGTGAGTTGTTTCAAGCGAGTATTATACAATTTTTCTTGTGTGATAAGTAATAACAATTCTTGTTACCTTATCTTGTGGTTGAGGTGAGCCCCACAGAAGTATCTGTATAGAGTAAAAAAGAACTGTTATTGATAGAAAGAATGCCTGTTAAGATATAATAAATAGACAATTTTGAGAAAAGTGGTAGCATTTTTAACAGTTTCGTATTGTATTCAGCATTGTGGATAATATAGTGATGGGAACTGTTTGGCAAATTAGAAATTAATAAGCAGATTGTTAGTGCCTGACTGCCCAACATTACACTATGATGTAGATTTTCTGTGAAAGTGTGTGTGAGAGAGAATGTGTGAGGATGGATGAAAGAGTTATTAATAGTGTGTGTGTGTGTGTGTGTGAGTGAGTGTGTGTGTGTGTGTGAGTGTGTGTGTGTGTGAGTGTGTGTGTGTGTGTGAGTGTGTGTGTGAGAGTGTGTGAGTGAGTGTGAATGTGAGAGAGAGTGTGTGTGTGTGTGTGAGAGAGAGAGAGTGTGTGTGTGTGTGTGAGAGAGAGAGTGTGTGTGTGTGAGTGAGAGTGCGTGTGTGAGTGAGTGTGCGTGTGTGAGTGAGTGTGAGTGAGTGTGAATGTGTGTGAGAGTGTGTGAGAGAGAGAGAGAGTGCGTGTGTGAGTGAGAGTGCGTGTGTGAGTGAGAGTGCGTGTGTGAGTGAGAGTGCGTGTGAGAGTGCGTGTGTGAGTGAGTGTGAATGTGTGTGTGAGTGTGAATGTGTGTGTGAGAGAGTGTGTGTGTGTGTGTGTGTGAGAGAGAGAGAGAGAGTGTGTGTGTGTGTGTGTGTGTGTAATGTTATGTTATGGGTGTCTTATATAGCGCTCGGCTACTCCGAAGAGTGTCCCGGCGCTTTCAAACCCACAACAGACTGCATAGGGCAAGCACAAGGAGAGAAAGAGCAAACCAATTACTGACCATAGAGCCCCGTCTTCAGATCCTTTCTGAAGGCCAACAGATTAGATGTACTGCGAAGCGGCAATGACAGGGCATTCCAAAGCTGGGTCGCCAAGCGTTTAAAAGAACGTCCCCCCACCCGTACTTTCCTGATAGCAGGAACAACGGCAAGGCAGAGTGATTCCGATCTTAAGGCTCTAGCCGGTTTGTAAAAGGCAAGCCGTTTCTGAATATATTCCGCTCCCACAGCATGAAATGCCTTATGCGCCAACGTAAGTGCTTTAAAAACAATCCGCTTCCGGATAGGCAGCCAATGTAAAGAGTGTAAAAGGTCCGAAGCTCAAGCTCAGCGATACAGGCCAAAAATGGCCCGGGCCGCCGAGTTCTGGACCACCTGTAGTCTTTGGAGAAGATATTCGGGCAAACCCAAATATAAGACGTTTGAATAGTCCAGCCTCGAACCAATAAGGGCCTGGACCGTAATCTTCCTATGCGCCAACGGGAGCAGGGGAAGGAACTTACGTAACATTTTAAGGAGGCCATAACAGGTGCCGGCCAGCCCAAGAATCTGGGACTTAAGTGTCAAGCCGTTGTCAATCCTGACCCCCCAAATTCTTGGCAATCAGAGAAGATGACATAGGAGGGAACATATTCACCGGCCACCACTCCTGCCAATTCGGATCAGACTGACACCCGAAGAAGAGCACCTCTGATTTATCAGTGTTGCACTTGAGGCTGTTTCGCTGAAACCAGTCGAAAACAGCCCCAAGACAACCCGGATGCCCTCTTCGTCAAACTCAGCCCCCTTCCCACAAGTGAAAAGGAGCTGAGTATCATCGGCGTATGACAGGATCTGAGCCCCAAAAGACTCCGCCAGCACTGCCAAAGGGGTCATAAAGATATTAAAAAGAGTCGGGCTCAACACCGAGCCCTGCGGGACTCCGACCTCCAGAGGTGGTACTTTGGCCGAGTACGGAGGGGCCCAGACCACCTGTCGGCGACCAGCCAAATAAGATCGAAACCAGCTCAACACCGTCCCTCTCAGACCGATCTCATAAAGCCTGCTGAGGAGACGCTCATGAGGGACGGAGTCTAAGGCCGCCGACAGGTCTAACATTACCAACATGGCTCTTCCTCCTGCATCCAGCACTTCCTTTATGGCCTCATTGACCTCCAAAAGCACCGTCTCGGTGCTTAGGTTGCTCCGGAAGCCAGACTGAGTGGGGTGAAGCAAACTGTGGGTTTCCAGAAAAGTAGAGAGCACAGTGTGCACATGCTTCTCCACTATCCTTGCGAAAGCAGGCAGGAGAGAAATTGGCCTATAATTGGCATGTAGCTCAGGGTCCAGACCCGGCTTTTTGAGTAATGGAACAACCATCGCCTGCTTCCAAGCCACAGGCACTACACCCCTAGTCAGAGACAGATTAAGGATGGGATTAATCAGAGGGTTCAAAACTCCCGCCATGCTAGCCAAAAATTTAGCCGGGCAGGGATCTAAAGGTGAGCCCGATTTAAGCTTAATCCGGAAATCCTGAGATGCGGAGTCAGAGAGAGATGGAAACTCGAGAGAGTGGGTCCAGATCCAGCTATCCGGCTCAGCTGATCTCCCGGGCTGATGGGATCACTCGGGCCCGAAGAAGAAAAAGACTCCTGGATCCGATTGATCTTAGTAGTAAAAAAGCTAGCTAGCGAGATCACCTCCGTCTCAGAGAGCTCATGACGCACCGCATTTGCATTAGGGGTCACAAACTCCTTCACAATGGTGAAAATTTCCCTACAGGAGCTCGAAGCAGTCTCGATTCTCGCCGAGAAATAATTCTTCTTTGCAGACAGGATGTCTACATGATAGGCTTTAATGGCCGCCCTATAGGCTGCCTTAGCCCCAGGATCATACTGCTGGCGCCAGAGCCTCTCAGCCACCTTACAGTTGCGCAGAGACAAAGCCAAAGCCTCCGTATACCAAGGAGCAGAGGTTCGTCTAGATGTTTTCCGAGAAGCAGTCTCAGGTGCTAATTCATCAAGTCGCTCCACTAACCACCGCTGTAGCAGATCGAGATCCCTCTCTAGGTCTCCTGACATCAGGCAGGGATGATCCAAACAGGCCTGAGCCAGACTTTCTGGAGTCACCCGATGAAATGCCCGACACGTATACCTAGGGTGACTCGGCATTATACAAGATGATTTGCTCATACCCAAAATCTGAAACCTAATCAGAAAATGGTCCGACCAAAGGACAGGGACAGGGCTAGCCATATCGAGTGGAATGGTGGAGAACACCTGATCAAGGGTGTGACCCTTGATATGAGTCGGCACTAACAGGTAAGGTGTGAGGCCCAAAGGGGAGGTGACATCATTGATTTTAATCGTGCCACCATCCGTCCCCACATCCATATGAATATTAAAATCCCCAAGCACAATGCAGTGTTCTGTCTTCAAGCAGAGCTCCGATGCCTGCACCTGCAACTCCCCGTGAAAAGACCCCAATTGGCCAGGTGGTCTGTAGACCAGGAGCCCGGTAAAAGATTGATGGGGAGATAAGGTTATAGAGAACCCCAGGGATTTGCAGCCTGAAATGGCCTCCATAGGGACAACCACACAGGGAACAGTTCTCCTGACCACAATCGCCACCCCTCCACCCCTCCCAGTCAATCTGTTGTGCCTATAAATTGCATAATCAGGGGGAATAGCAGTCACAACATCCGGATTAGAGGCCACCCCCAGCCAAGTTTCAGTAAGCATAAGGCAAACAAGTTTTTCAACCGCTAAGAGCTCATAGATATCGAGAGCATGCCTACTTAAAGAGCGGGTATTAAGTAAGAGGCACACATGTTTAACAATGGCCTTAGTGCAAGCAGCCCCCCCCGACCGGGAAATGGCCAGGTAACCAACCACATCCCTGACACCGCCGTTTCCCTCTATATCGCCCCGGAAAGACCACACGACACGCATCCTTACCTTCCCTGTATGAAAGTAGGTCCGCCGCCGAATACCTAATCCGCGAGCCAGCCCCTCCCGCCACTCTGTCCACCTCCGGGACGCTGACGGGCGCAGACGGGCTGAACTCAGGCGAAACTCCGGCGGTACTACGGCTACCTCGCTGCCCGTGCCCGCTGCGCGTCAGCATGACCGCCTTCAATGCAGGTTAAGTGTCCGTTCGAGCGACTAGCCCGACAACCAAAAATGGCGCTGCCAAACGTCCCACTATCCCCCCAAGATGTCCGCCGAAATGGAGGCGAAGGAACAGGGCCCGCCAAAGAAGAGGTGGGTAATCACTATTAAAGTGATTGTGAGAGAGAGAGAGTGTGTGTGTGAGAGAGAGAGAGAGAGAGAGAGAGTGTGTGTGTGTGTGAGAGAGGGTTTGTGTTACTATCCTTGTGGGGACTTGGGTGTGATAACACACTCACGTTGTGGGGACTTGATTGCACTGTGGGGACCTGAACCCAGGTCCCCACAAGCCAATGTCTTCTAAATGATAAAAAATGCCTCCAGGAACATCTGTCAATTTTTACAACCTTTTTAAAAATTGCCTTGTAACACCCCACTGCCCCTCTGTTAGGTTGGTGCAGTGTGTCGTGCCCACATGATGGCACTAGGACCCTGGGGACTCAGGGCTTGGGGACAGGGACACCGGACACCACATCCGGTCAGGGGAGGGGATCAGGGGCATTCAGGATCTGGACCTCGGGGCAAGAGATCAGGGCACATAGCGCTCTGTACAGATATGCGATTCTAAGAATAAAGGAAATGCCTGCTGGACCCTACCGTCTCCTGTGTACTTCATGAGGGTCTCCGACGTGACAACTGACGACAAAGGCGACCGCAGTGACCTGCGTGCCCATTGATGACAAGAGCGTCCCTCGTGTCGGGAGTGCACCGTCGTGCCCAGAGGAGAAGCTGACGTGAGTAAAAGGAAGAAGCACAGCGACGCGGGAGCCCACCCCGACCGCTGCGAAGATTGCCCGATTGTGCCGGTAAGCGCTGAGTGAAGAAGCGCGAAGTTTAAAGGTCCGTGGCGCGAGCTCTCGCGAGAGTCTCGTCGGCCATTTTAGAATCAGGCGAAAGAACCAATCAGGAGGCAGGAAAGCACTGGCGGCCATTTTAGAGTCAGGAAAGAATCGGATTGGCTGCGAAGTCCCGCGAGACTATGGGCGGCCATCTTGGAACCAGGCAAAGAGACCAATAGGAAGCCAGAACGGCTCGGCGGCCATTTGAAGGTCAGGAGGAGATTGATTTTCGAAGAAAAGTGCCGGTATTTCAGAAAGAAACACCCAAATAAGCACATTAAGAGACACACAAAGAATAAAAAGGCTAATAAAGACAAATAGAGAGGCAACAAAAAAGGAAAAGTAACAGAAAAACAGCACCACGCACAAAGCAAACAAAGTCTAATAAAGGCAATAAAGAAGGAAATAAAGAAAAAAAAAAAGCCAAAGAAAACAAGGAAACACATATAAGAAGAGGGAAAAGAAGCAGAAACAAGAAATGGCAGACCCAAAACCAAGTGCGCAATATAGAAGACCACTGCCATTCAGCTTATCTGAACCGCAAACAGGGATAAGATGGGAGAAATGGCTCAGGCGTTTTGAAAACTATGCAGAAGCAACAGATGTCACAGCGGCCAAAAAACGAGGACTGTTTCTAAATCTAGTGGGTGATGAGGTCGAGGATCTGCTGGTGACACTGCCAACCGAGTACATTGACACCTATGACAAACTAAAAAAATGCCTAACGGACAAGTTTGATCCGCAAAGAAATGTGGATTTTGAGAGATACAGTTTCACGATTGCTTTCCAACAGGCTGATGAATCACTAGACTATTTCGCAACGAGGTTGAGGAAACTAGTGACCCACTGTGAATTTGATAAATTCGATAACGAGCAGGCCATAAGACTACTAATAATCGCAGGCTGTCGGGACATAGAATTCCGAACAAGAATACTAAAAGAACCGATAGCCCTAGAGAACATCCTCGCACTAGGGAGGGCAGAAGCACGAGCAACAGCACATGCACAAGAAATGGAACGTGGCAAAGGAAGAGGTGGAGAACAAATTCATCGGATGGCGAGCAACAACAAAACAGGAAACTGGAGACAAGACAGAGGCGACCAGGCAGGGAGGAAGCCGCAAGAAGGAACGTGTTACAGATGCGGACTAGAGTTCCCACACCGAGGCCAATGCCCAGCATTTGGCCAGACGTGCAGAAAATGCAATGGAAGAGACCACTACGCAAGCGTGTGTCGAGGAGCACAGTTCAGGAACGACCGTGGAAGAATGAGCAGAGGAAGAATGCCGACCCGGAGACACATCAGGCATGTCGAGACTGGAGTGAGAAGTTCATCCGCAGAGTCAGGGGAAGATTGCGAAGAAGAGAAAACGGAGCGGCTGTACCTCATGACAGAGGTTAACACAGACTCGGAGGAAGATGAGGAAGAGTGCGATGAAACAATATGCCTGGTGGAGAAGAAGAAAATAAAGAAAACGTAGTCGGTAACAATAAAAGTGGGGCCACACGATACCACATTTGTTTTGGACAGTGGCGCAACGTGCAATATCATGTGCGTCTCTGAGTATGAGAAAATGAAAATCAAGCCGACTTTGAAGCCGTCCCGAGTGAAAGCCTTCACTTGGGGGGCAAAGCGACCAGTGATCAACCTGGGGAAATTCAAAGAAGAATTAAGATACAAGGATCAAAGACTAACGGAACAGATACATGTGCTCAAAGGAGACATCCCCGTGCCATGCTTGTTGAGCAACGTCACAGCACAAGTGATGGGGCTGATGGAAATGACGTATCACATGTCAGAAAAAAAAACATTCTAAAAGAATTTCCCAAGCTGATAGAAGGGTTAGGAAAACTGAAAGGACGACAGATAACGTTACACATCGATGAAACAGTGAGACCAGTTGCGCAACATCACAGAAGGGTGCCCATACACCTACAACCACAAGTCGAGGAAGAGCTGGAAGCCCTTTTAAAACAGGACATCATAGAACCAGCGGATGGACCGACACCGTGGGTGTCACCCATCATGGCTGTCCCAAAGAAAGACAAATCGAAAATAAGAATATGCGTGAGCATGAGGATCCCGAACAAGGCAATTGAACGTGAGCGACACCCAGGCCCACACCTAGACGACATGATTAGCTGTCTCACGGGTACGAGAAGATTCTCAAAATTGGATCTATGCAAGGGGTATCACCAACTCGAACTCGACCCTCAGTCGTGATATATCACGACGTTCTCCACCCACCTAGGGCTATTTAGATACAAGCGTTTGAGTTTCAGGATCTCATCAGCTGCGGAAATTTTCCAAGAGACAATTCGTCAAGTCATCAGGCCGGTCAAGAACAGCCTGACCTACAGTGATGATATCCTGGTGTTCGGCAAATCGGACGAGGAACACGACACTGCCTTAAGAGAGGTATGCTCACATCTAGAAGAAGCAGGCCTAACGCTAAATGAAGAAAAATGCGAACTGGGGCGGAACGAGTTGGTGTTCTTCGGTCACATCTTTTCCAAAAAAGGAATGCGGCCAGACCACAGCAAGGTGGAAACATTGGAAAAGGCAAAGAAGCCCACGGACGTGGCAGAAGTGAGATCGTTTCTGGGGCTATCAAGCTACTGCGCGCGCTACATTAAGGACTTCGCCACCGTCAGCGCACCACTGAGAGAGCTGACGTAACAAGGACAAATTTTCGATGGACCAGCGAGTGTGACAAAGGGTTCGAGGAGATAAGAAGGGCAGTGACAGCAGTGGATCATCTGGCCTACCTCGACCCGAAGCTATGCACAGAGCTGACAGTTGATGCAAGCCCCGTGGGGTTGGGAGCAATTTTAGCACAACATCAACCGGGGAGAGATTCCCCAAGACACATCGTCGCGTACGGGAGTCTAACAGACGTTGAGAAAGGATACTCACAACCCGAAACAGAGAGTCTGGTGGTAGTGTGGGCCTGTGAACACTACCACATGTTCGTATACGGAAAGCCATTCACGATCGTAACGGATCATCAGGCCTTGATCACAATATATGGCAACCCGAATGCAAAGATACCGCCAAGAATAGAAAGATGGGGAATCAGGCTAATGGACTGCAATTTTAAAATCATCCACAAGCCAGGGAAAGAACAAAACCCAGCAGACTACGTCTCAAGGCACCCCCTACCACAAAACTCGCAAGCGACCACAATGGCAGAAGAGTACCTAAACTTTGCACTAAAAATCAGTACACCTGCGACAATAACAGCGAGTGAACTGGAACAAGCAACACAACAGGACGACACCATGCAAGAGGCAATGAGGATCAACAAGGCACAACGATGGAGACACGTGAACAGTAACATGTGCGTAGGGAAAGGAGTAGACAAAGAAGAACTGCTGGCATTCAAAAGAATAAACGAGGAACTGTCAGAATGTGAAAATGGAACAATAATGAGAGGCACTAGAATAGTGATGCCCCAAACGCTGAGAAGAAGGACAGTGGAATTGGCGCACGAGTCACACCGGGGCATGGTAGCCACCAAAAAGATGCTGCGGGAAAAGGTGTGGTTCCCGGGACTTGACAGAATGGTGGAGGAAATGGTGACAAAGTGCCACGTATGTCAAATAACAGGACCACTCTCAATACCGGAACCACTGAAAATGTCTCCGCTACCAAAAGCGGTGTGGACAGAGCTGGCAGCAGACTTCTACGGGCCTCTAGAAACAGGTAATTACTTTCTAGTCGTGATCGACGAGTACTCAAGGTTTCCCATAGTAACGCCAGTGTCATCGACGTCAGCGAACGCAACACTGCCAGTGCTGGATGACATTTTTGCGGCATGGGGTTCGCCACAGACATTAAAAACAGACAATGGCCCACCTTTCTCAGGCAAAGAATTCAAGAAGTTCATGACGTACCTAGGCATACATCACAGACGTATAACGCCCCTGTGGCCGCAAGCAAACGGGATGGCTGAACGATTCATGGGGACCATCAAAAAGGCGGTGCAAAGAGCAAAGCTAACCCAAATATCGATTGGACAAGCCTTATGCCAGGTACTTAGGGACTATCAGAACACACCCCACAGTTCCACGGGGAGATGTCCCGCTGAGTTGGTACTAGGGCGAGTGAGCAGAACAAGACTGCCGCAGATAAAGGAAGGAGAAAAAGCGGACCAGGCAGACATCGCCATCAGAGACAAGGGGCAGAAAGCGAAGATGAAAGAATACGCGGATCAAAGAAGACATGCAACAAACCACAAGATAGAGGAAGGGGACATGGTGTTTGTGAAACAGCGGCAGGTGAGGAAGTCGGACAGCGCGTTCGCAAAGGATCCGCTAAAAGTGGTGAAAGTGAATGGGCCCATGATCACGGCTGCAGCCGGCCAACACCAGATCACTAGAAACAGTTCCCACTTTAAGGAAGTGAAAACCAAAGAAGGAGACACGCCAAAGCAAGGACCGTCCAGAGATACAGCGCAGGAAGACCCATCACCAGACGTCGGAGAACAGCGACCAAGGAGAGAATGCAAAATGACCAAGAGACTGATCGAAGAGATGTGAGGGGACCATCCTTCCACACATCTCTCAGCATATTCCGATGTATATCTCTATCTCTCTCTCTCTCTCTCTCTCTCTCTCTCTCTCTCTCTCTCTCTCTCTCTCTCTCTCTCTCTCTCTCTCTCTCTCTCTCTCTCTACGCACGCTTCTCTATCACTGCCATGAGCCATGGGACAATTGGCAAGAAACTTTTGTTCGCAACAAGGGGGGAGATGGCGTGCCCACATGATGGCACTAGGACCCTGGGGACTCAGGGCTTGGGGACAGGGACACCGGACACCACATCCGGTCAGGGGAGGGGATCAGGGGCATTCAGGATCTGGACCTCGGGCAAGAGGTCAGGGCACATAGCGCTCTGTACAGAAATGCGATATTAAGAATAAAGGAAATACCTGCTGGACCCTACCGTCTCCTGTGTACTTCATGAGGGTCTCCGACGTGACACAGTGAAACTGCCTACATGGTTTAGGCCTAATTACTGTTAGAATGTGTGCACCTTTATGTGACGCCTCCTCTTCGAACACACTGCAAAGCAATGTGCCCTAAAACACGATGAGCCCACCTCTCTTGCCATACCCACATGATACAAATACACTTTCCCTACAGGATCTCAACAAATATAACACTCTGCCAACATGCACTGATATAAAGTACTACTTGTCTGAAAATGCTCTTTGGTGACCTAGATCAGGCTTAAAGCACTATATAATTGCAATATTATAATTAGGGCTCCCGGTTTTCCGTTTAAACGGATTTTTACATGTAAATACAGACGGAAACAATGTTTCCTTTGTCTGTATTTATATGTAAAAACTGCAAAATACTAGTGCATTTTGCTGGGCTGCCCTTCTTCATCCCCGAGTTGAATTCAGCATCTGTTAATTGTCTTTCTGGGGCCTCAGGGGACAGATTAATGGTGCGACAGCCCCCTTCCCCCCCCCCCTCCCCCTCGTGTGTGTCAGCCCGGCTGAGAGAGTTTCCCCGGGCACACACACAGTGCACCCGAGTACTCCAGTACTCCACAGGTCTTTAAAAGACAATTTATTTTCTAACAAGGCTTTGTTGTGTTTTCTCACCCCTTCGTCCCTGCATCTCCGCTCTGCATATTGCCAGGAGAATCAGCCCCCCCAGTAGCCCCCACCCTGAAATTTGACTCTAGTTGAGCCTCTGTGTCAGGTAGTATGTGTCTGCGCTGCTTAGATTTGAAAGCGTTATCAGAAGCTTTGGACTGTTTGGCGGTAATAGTCATCGTTTAGAAAGGTGATACAGATAAGTGACATTAGACATTAGCATATGCATGGGACACAGAAGGTCAGGAAAGCACGCAACTCTTTAAACTAGCAAGGAGCGGTTATATAATAGTAAATAATCGAAGGCTCATTCAAAATCGAAAAGTTGGAGAACCGTATAGAACACTTAATGAATGATAAAGAAACCGATTAATTGAATTATAAAATGCATTTACACATTTTAAATGCAATACAACATTAGTACAAAACGTAACCTTAGTCTACCAAAACATGTACAATAGCTTTAAGATAGCATCCTAATGTACACATTTTATTTTTCTCTCGTCTATAAAGACTCACGTATTCAGCTGCCCTGTCCCTCAGATGAAAGTAGTAGGAGCTCTTGCATAGGCATGCTCCTAGGCAATGCATCAGGAGCGCACACTAACAAATTCAGTCCGAAGGCACCCACAGCCTCCACACCTTAAGGCACCCTGTACCCCCTCATTACCATTGGAGTAATGGTGACAGAGAAGATTTCACCACTTGGAGGCATCCTGCTCAGTGGACCCATCCTGACAAAATGGGACAGCTGTAGGACCCATGGCCACCCACCCTGCCTGACGTCCAGCGGCCACGCTGCTCGTAATTGCAGAGGTGGCAGCGGAGACTTGGCTGAGACATTCCCTCCAAGACCATCTTATCCTTTTCCTTTGTTATGCATCTTCTCATTTGATTTAGCTCCCATGCCTGTTTGTCGTCTGTTAATGTTTTGCCATTTTGACTGTTTCAGTCTTCTATCTGTATGTAAAAGAAGCTGTAGGGCTCTCTTTTTCTTTTTCTTTTTCTTCCGCCAAGCATATGTTTAGGTCCTTATGTTCTTTCCTGATCACTCTTTTATCTTTTGCTAGGCGCCTTGATACCTGCGGGTTATTGTTCTTGCGCATTATAAATCCTCTTTCAATTCAATTCAATACTCTCTTCAATGTCTGCACTCCTTCACCCTCAACCCCCACATTATTTTGGGAAGTAGTTGTAGAGGTAATACCGTTAATGAGACATTCTCCATGTGTGTCTCGGTATGGGGCTGTGTATTGTGGCAAAGGGCAAAGTCTCCCATGGGTCTTGCGTTGCTGGCCTTCTGAAGAATCCCTTCTAAATATAAAAATGGCTGCCTACGTGCAGCTCTCATTTAAGATGTGTGTGTGTGTGTGTGTGTGTGGGTGTGCAGTTGATTATACCTATGTGCCTGGCTGTGGGGAGAGATGTATTTCACTTACCACATCAGCTATTAAAATCAGAACTGGGGACATTTTAGCTGCCCTGCCAGCACACTGCTGCTCCTCCTCTTTCCTCACTGTTATCATGGGGTAGGGTAGCCTTGATGGATAGCGCAAGCATGCAAGGATCCCTGGAGTAGGTAGACCAGATTAGTTGTGGACGAGCGGTTTCAGTTCCATTTCTCCACAGAAATCTTGGAATGCATTACTTTTGAAATTCAAATAGTGTTAGTTGCATAGTTATTCAAACTATTATAAGTATATTCAAATATTGATTTTCCTCTGATGCATACTGCTCCTATTCTAGATGTCCTGGGTGTAATACTCAAATTGCACTGGAAGCCAATAAAAAGCGATTTGTGAGTTTAATTTGCCCATCTTGATTCAGATTGTGGTTGGTGGAACTTTCCCAAAGAGGGCACATATGTATACAGAAATGGTGCTGCTTAGAGGAAATGGCTGTACTTGTTAGTTTTTGTGTGGGAGGGAGATTGAGTACAGTTGAAACTGCATATACATATTTAGCTCCCAACCCATTCAGGAACAAAGAACCAGAGTAGGCAGACAGCAGGCACACCATACCTTTAAATAACAAAGTAAAGTGTGCAAAGGCCCCACCCACCCTTCTCTACCCAAATAACTGAATAACATAACTACTCAAACTACTTAATATTTTACTATTCTCATTTTCAACACTAATCCTTTATGGGTTCCAGAGTGGCGTGCTACTCGCCAGAAAAGCACTTCAACATCCATCAGGGGAACAAGTGCTATATGAATGCAAACCTTTCTTCCCCCTTTTATCCCTCCGCTATCCTTCTCTCTCCAAATAACTGACTCATATCCACCACTGAAATTACTTTAATATTTCACCATATTAATTCACCTCTAATCCTTTATGGGCTTCTGCGGCCTGCTGGCTTGTGGTGTCCCTTTTGCATTGTGATCAGTGTGTGTTGAGTTCGTTGCCATTTAGTTTGTTGTTTCCTCGGCTCTTGTGTCTGTGTACAAGCAGTTGCACATGTGTTTTTGGGGACTGAAATAAATGTGGAAAAATACTAGTGTAGCGTCATCTTTTGCTTGTGGCAAAAATAAATGCGGATAAATATAGAAAAAAAGCCCAAAAAATAAATATGGATAAATACAGACGGAAATGGCAAAAAAATAAATACCATAAAACCGGGAGCACTAATTATAATAATATATTCCTACTCAGAATCCAAACCTATCTATACTTTAGGGCAGGGACCCCTGCCTTAAGTACTGCTACTCAGCTATACTCCAGTAAACCTACGCCTTCAGATAACCCTTATAATACTACTGTACCTATACCATATTACATGCACTCCTAACTGTACACAGGAGTAGCTACCACTACCTATACAATAGTACCTGTACTCCGGCCTATATTCCACCACCCATAACCAAATCAGTAGCCTAGTACCTTTACCAAAGTACAGGCATATCTGCCAACACCCTAGTAGCTCTTGGCATGCCCTAGCCTCCTAGCTGTACCCCTTAACCGACTTTGGTACAGCTATGCTTTCTAATAGAAGGCTTCTACCCCAATAATAATACCCTTACCTTTACCCTACAGCTTCTGTCCTACCTATATCTAAATTTCACTACCTTTTAATATAATTTAGTATGTCTGCTCAAACCATAGCACTTCTATCCCTACCTAGACCCTACTACTTCTACTCCTGCATTAACATGCCAAACTGCCAATATGCCATTGCTGTTAACCCTGCCACTTCCCTGGTATGCTACTCATACCCTCGTATCTCTCCCCCTACATAGACCATAGTACCTCGACCCCAACTACAGCCAAGTAGTTCTCATTGCAGAGCAGTTCTTTTTTCAGTTTAATGGCTGCACACAGGATACAGCTTTTTTTAAGTTTTATATTTCGTGCTGTGCCATTTCCTGCTTCTTCTGAATCCTCTCTGTTCCTCAAACATTCCTCTTTGCCAAATACATCTGTGTATGTGTGTGCACACAAATAAATACTTGTCACTCCATACATGTCACAAATATTGGCTTTGTCAATGCTTGTTTACTTATAGAAATAGTTAATATATTGGTAATTTTACGTTATGGGTGCGCAGCGTTCTAATTTTCCACTTGGGCAAGCAAGCACCTTGTTAGTTTGCTAGCTTGTTTTGTAGCTATTCGGTAATGTGCAACAGGTTGAAAGTAATTTAGTTTGCGTGCCTGTTAATCAATAAGTGGTCACGAATATAAATGTGAAAAGGCAACCCACTGCTTATACATTCATTTTTATTTTTATGCAAAACTTAAACAGCATGAATAATGTTGTCAGATACAAAAATTGCATAAACGCACATGATTTTTTAATCTAGGGAAAGCCAGGAATTTAAACCATGCAATGGCAAACAGACATGTTAAATGCTACAATATATTTTCTTCTTCCTAGTTAAAAGCCATCAAAAGACATGTATGAATAAACCCTTTTTTACAAGAACCCCTAAACTATTCATTAGCACTTTTAACCGAACGGAAACGAAATGCAGGGCCTCTGCCCCAGGATGGCCACTCGGAATGTAAATGCACGATCACGCATCAGAAAAGGTCAATTAGCATAACAAGAGACTGTGGCTGATAACACCTGAAGCACATGAAAGCTCCCAGAGTGGGGGATGGGTTGTCCTGCAACCAATACACCTTGGGCCTCATTTGTGAAAAGTGACGCATCGCTGCGTGAAAACAGCGATGCGTCACTTTCCATTGCGCCCTCCTTGCGACACCAATGATGCGTCATATTTACAGTATGACACATCATGGCGCAAGGAATTACAGATACGTCAGTATTTCTGACGTATTTGTATGGCGCAAAAGTGACGCATTGCTGGAGCGTGTCACAAAAGTGACGTAACTCCACCAATGTGTCCTTTCACAAGCCCCTTGTGAAAGGGCCTGCGTCAGTCTAACGCCTGCTGTGAGGCAGGCGTAAGAAATTGACGCATTTACGTCCTAGAAGTGGCGCAGTGAAATCTTATAGATTTCACTGCGTCACTTCTATGATCCTTTCCTGCGTCAGAACGCCCCCCCCCTGCATACATTATACCTGGCGCAGGTATAATGTAGTGCAGGGGTTTACAAAGTGACGCATTTACCTAGATGCGTCACTTTGTTAATATGGTGCAACAAGGCACATTTTTTACGCCACTGGTGCATCACAAAAAGTGATGCACCGGCGGCGTAAAAGTGATATATCAAGTTTTATCTGGGTCACTCAGCTATAGTATAGCAGGACATTCTTGTGAGAAGAAGCCCCGGGGCTGTCAGCCCTCCAGCAAGGACGCTAAGCAACGCCTTTGCCAATAGGAGAGGATGCCGGTTTGGGTGGAACAATTGAAGCCGCGTATGTGAGAACACGGCTGCACAACCCACTAGGGCATTATTTGAATTATGGGATCTTGCACGAAGATCACACGAGTGAAATATGGACACCACAAGTACCATCAGGCCACGGGGTGGCCGTGCTCTTATGGACGGGATTACATCATGGGTAAAGCGGTCCCGAAAATCGACGTGCCATTTCCCGGTAAGTCCTGTGACTCTGAGGAAGTGCTTTGTACACGAAACTCGTCAGGCAGGACTGACACTGTGAATTTCCCTACGCTGCTTGCCTCCTGAAAAAAATATGGCAAAATTCATATCCTTTTGTGAGGCTTTCTTCATTGACAGGCAACTTTCGTTGGGATATATATATGGGCCAAGGTAGGACAACAGACTTTCCAGTGGGGAGTGTGCCCTGATGTAAATGTGAACATTTTCTCTGGCTGTGAAATCATAGCGTTTACATCTGAACTTCAGTGCACCATTTAAATTGCCAAATTGTATACAGCAGAAATGTCCACCGATGTGTTGCGGAACAGGGAGGAGGCGGCTATAAGCATGTTTGTGGATTCTCTGGCTGGGGGATCCATGATTTCGAGACAAACAGCAGTCGCAGATACCAGTTCCACCATAAGGGACATGTACAGAAAGTTGGAAAAGCTGAAGAGAAAAGAACAAGCTAAATGGTGGGAAAATAAATCTTTCTCGTTATTTGGAAGTTGGCCGAGTGCCCAGGGGTCTACGTATTACCTTGGCACCTAGCTATGAGACACCGGACCCGGACATGTTAATAGAATGGGCAGAAACAAATCTAAAGTCCTCCAGTACATTAATGGCCATCCTAGTGAAATATGCTGGGAGCGATCGCATCAAAATCCAGACAGAGATAGAACAACTGGAGCTTGAAATTGCCGGTATGGGAATGAGTGACCAGACTGACAAAATGCGAGCAGATATGATGACAAGATTGGGAAAAGATGAGGATATCATTAAGAAACGCAAGGCTCTCAAGTTTGAGCGCGATAGGATTGATTACCTCAATGGGCAAATTTTTAGGTGTGACAACGCGAAAGCACGAGCAAGAAAAATTCGCCAAAATCCTATGGATGAAACCTCAACCACGGCGTCATCTACTAATGTGAGCTCTGCAGCAGAAAGCAATGTGGATAATGATGTAGCAGGGGCATCTACAGTGGGGTTTACAAAACTTTCTTTAGCAAAAGAAGTAAGCTGCCTATGTCAAGACTACCGGGACACCTTGAGACTGCGGATTCCAGCAAGCGGAAGAACAGGCAACAAAACGCAAAACGCAAACGCAGCGAAAGACGGAAATGCAATAAAAGAGAAGCCAAACGAAAAAAGACCACAAAGAGGTCGGTGGAACAAACAGAACCACAACCAACCACAAACCCCCACCCCGGCTCAATAATTAATCTCACCAATTTAAAACTAACCAAAAATGATGAGACAATCCTGAGTTTGGGGTTGTCATATTGCCCACCATGCAACTTTAATTATGCGGACACCAGGATGGATGCGTACAGATTTGTCAGGAAGTTAAAACTAAACAAATTCTTTCTGATTTCGATTGGAGATGCCAAGCAGCCCATCATTATTGGAAGCTGGGGATAGGGCTGGCTTTGATGAAATTTGGTCTCTACAGAAGGAATCTGAAACATCGTCAGACAGTTTAATAGCAACATCAAGGGAAGATCAGGGAATTTGTAGAACTCCCTTTAAGCCCAAATCTGTATTTCAACCTGTCATGACCCACAACAACTTGGATATATATCAGGAACTTATCAACAAGGATTTGAAAGAGCTTTATGTTGCCACCAAAAAAAACATGCCGCAATTAACAAAGAGAACCAAAGCTATAACAATCTTATCAGAAAAATTGAATCAGACAAACATGTAATTGTTAGGCAAGCTGACAAAGGGGGAATATAATCTTGTGGCCTCGTCAAATGTACACATGTAAAGCCGAAAAACAATTTCAGGACTCCATGTGTTACAGAAAGAGTAACTTTGCAGCTATTAAAATAGCATGGCAAGGTCAGAACTCCAAATTAATGGCATGGAGAAGCGGAAATCTGATCTCCAAGGAGAAGTTTATTTCATCAAGAAAGAACATCCGGTGATACCAACTTTCTACCTGATACCAAAAATCTATAAAAGTGTGGACATGCCACCAGGGCGCCCCATTATCTCAGCCATTAACAGCTCCACGGAAAACATCTCAAAATATATAGACTATTATTTGCAGGATTGGGTCAAGGGCCTGGGGTCATATGTACAAGACACCTTGGATTTTATTCGTAAACTGGACAATTTTGTTTGGAATTCTGAATGTTTGTTGATGACATTAGACGTGTCTTCACTATATACCTCGATAAAACACTGTGATGGGATCAAAGCAGTACAGAATTATCTAAAAAAGAGAGCAATACATTTTTCGATGCACAACAAAATGCTAATCTCCATGATACAGATTTGTTTGGAACAGAACTTCTTAGTATTAAACAATCCGGTTTACCAGCAAATCAGAGGGGTGGCAATGGGGGCCTGCTTTTCCCCCAGTTTTGCATGTTTGCACATGGGACTGTGGGAGGAGCAGGTCCTCATGATGCAACATCAAGCCACCATGCGAGATCATGTACCCATCTTTTTAAGATATATAGATGATTTGTTTATGGTCTGGCAGGGATCTAAGGCAGAGGCGCAGCAATTTGTGGAGAAATTAAATAATAACAACCTAAATTTGCAATTTACCTCCACAATTGATGAAAAATCAGTCTGTTTCCTGGACACAGAGGTGTATATAAAGAACAATGATATAGCCACCAGATTATACAGAAAGCCGACTGCAGGCAATACTGTCCTGCACACGGCCAGCCAACATCCACATCACCTAATAGGCAGCATCCCCTATGGGGAGATGCTGCGTATTCGGAGGGTGTGCAGTTCTAATCTGGAGTGCCATATTGCCCAGGGAGAAAGTAAGGAGCGATTTTTAGCCAGAGGATACTCTGAGGAGGTTCTCATCACAGCTATAAATAGATCAAGAGCATTTACAAGAGACCAAGCTCTTAAACCCAAATTAAAACCAACAGGGGGCACACAAGACACCGCTCATGTTCAACCTAGGGCAATAATAACATTCAACAAACAACATAAATAGATTAGGAAGATTTTCTATAAAAATTGGAATCTAGTGACAGGGGATCCTGTCATAGGAGGGTTAGTCTCAAGGAAACCGGAGCTAACCTTTAGAAAATCTCCATCAATGGCAGACAAATTAGTTAGTAATTGCAAATGAGTAGTCCATAGTTGTCTTTGGTTTGATGGTATAATTTTTCTTGATAGCAAGTAGCTTTAATTGACCCAGTTGCATCTGCTAAAGCTAAATGAAATAGTACTTTGTTTTCTTGTTTAGCCTTTTTGTAGTTTGTTTTACTGGAACAATTGAAGACGTTGACTCCTATTGATTTTGGATAAGGTTTGTTTTCGTCTGCGGTATTGTTAGCGATTTCTTTAATAGTCAGCATCTGAAATGAAAGAAAAGTTAATGCGATGCTAAATAGAAACCCATAAAGCTTTATGATCACTATAATAGCATTCTAATGTACCATAGTTTTACAATATTTCATTTGTGTATATATGATCTAAAACCGATTGGTAGTTGTGTAACTGTTTATGATTTGTTTGCATTGTAATTCTGTTTAAAAAAAACGAATAAGTTCTGTAGTGTTTGAATTTGTTTGTGCTAAATTAACATTAAAATCTCCCATAATGATATATTTGTAGTTAGAGTAAAAATTTGTTATGTTTGTGATAGATTGTAATAGCGAAAGCATTAATTTATGTGGTGGTTTGTATACTATAATAATAATGTAATCTGTATTATTATAATGTAATGAAAAATATAGAATGTCAATCCCTTCTTGTGTTTCGTAAATAGGTAGAATAAAAAGATCATTTTTGTAGTAAAGTATCATCCCATGGTTTGTGTTATGTGTATGAAATTTATCAAAGATAATGTTGTATTGTAAAATCCTGTTCTGTTGCCTTTCTTGTAGTGTTAATCTCTGTTGAACAAATAATGTCTGCCTTCAACATGTTTTTATCAGATAACATTGATGTAAAATGCTTCTGAAGTGAGCGTATATTGTGTGTGAAGATATTAAAATGTGCACTGTATGTTTCTAATTGTGGAATTGATATTTCTAGTGGCATATGTGTTCTTAATCTTTGCATTTCCTCATCAACTTTTGGATGTACTATACTTTTTTCCTCATTAAAGTTTTGAATATATACGTTTTCAGTAGATTTTGCTCTGCTTAAAGCTACATAATGTAAATGATGAATTTTACTGTTATTAAAGTGTTTATAAAGTGGTTCTATAGTTTCACCTTGTGTCCTATGTATAGTTTGTGCTGATGCTTGGTGTAAATGAAATTGTTTCCGTATAATAGTTATAAATTTCCTTGTAAATTGAAAATGTCTTGCTATAGGATGTATTGGTGTCCATGTATTAAAAATGTGTGAATGATATAAGTGTTTATATTCCTGGCGTGTTGATTTGCCTACACTTGGATTGTCACATGCTACCCAACCATGTATTGTTAATTATTTCCACTAATTGTACTAAACCTGATGCTCCATTTGGTAATCCATCATTAACATTCACATTGCAAGTTTATTCATACCGTAGTTGTAAAGCTATGTGTAATGTGTGTGCAAGTCCCATTGTTTTAGCAATTGTTTTAGTATAGTTTTCTTTACGTTTTCAGACAGATCTGTACTAACGGTATCGTTAGCTACTGTTATGTAAACAGAATATTGCTCGCTATGTTGTTCCAAAACTTTCCTGTTAATCTCATTAACTTCTACATTAGTTGACATAATATATGGTATTAGTTTTTTAAAGACATTCACAAGGTGGTATTTCTCTTTGCTTAATGTTTAAAATATCTTCCTGTGTATGTTTCCCCTCTCTTAATCTGTTTAGTAATTCTGCAAATTGAAGATCTTTTTTGGGCCCATAATTTTAGTTAGTTAAAATAGTTTAAAATGTTCTTGCTATAAGTTAGTACTTAAAGAGCCATACAACAGGTTAGCCTCTTCAAAAATATATTTGATGCTTTTATTTCTTGTAGCCTGTTATGGATAAAAGTGAAAACATTCCTTCCGACCAAAGAAATTTCATCTATTATAACCACTTTAACATGCATCATTTCAATTTGAAGAGCAGTTCTATGTTCATGAGTTAGTGGCTTATAATTTAAAGTTTGTGACACAGGTATTTTGAAAGTACTGTGCCGTGTTTTACCATTAATATTATGTGCTGCTTTGCCCGTTGGAGCTGTAAGCAATATATGAATATTATCTGGATTTTCACCTGCCTTAGTATTATAATAGCGTACTAATGTTTGATATAGTGCAGTTATTAGAAAGCTTTTACCAACACCTGCCCCTCCTGTGCAAAAAGTATAGCATGGAGTACTTTTAGTTTTTAACCAGTGCAAATGATGGTAAACAAAATTTAATTGCTCCTCTGTTAAAGTTTGCATAATATTCTGGTATTTGTCATCAGGCAAAATAGTTAGTAAGACTTTGTTCTTCAGTAATGGTTGTAATTCCTAAATCTAATGACAATTCATATAGATTTTGTTTTTCTTTATTGTTCCCTTCTGCGCATATTGTTTCAGAAGGTATTATAACTGGTGATAGAGGAGGTGTTAATAGTAATTGATTACTGATTTCATTAGTCACGTTTGTAATCTCCCCGTGATTATTGTTATAAATTTTAAGCTGTACATCGACAAAGCTTTTAACTTCTAGATACCTTTCATAGTAAGTGTTCTTGTTTAATATTATTTTATGTTCTTCCCTCCATAGATAGTGAAGCATTAAGATTTCTCTATAATCTTCAGGTTCATTGTTTTTGTTAAACCTGCAGTATTGTATTATTTTGCTATGTGTCCGCTTACTTAATGCATAATTTTTGTTGCCAGCTCTATTTTCTCCCTCTTCTTGTGTGCATTTTATTTGTATTTCTTCCTCATCAGAGCTGTACACATTTTTTTCTGCAAGTACGTTTTCAGAGTCATTTGTTTGTTACATTTGTTTTTAGGGAGATAGTTAAAATTAGCTGCATAATCTGCTAAAGTACAAGTCTCTAATGCCTTTGGCAACAATAATATTATCACATTGGATGTTAGTAGATGTATCTGGCAAAGCATTAATAGTATCTATATCACGCATTAAATATGTTCTTTTTTCAGGACGGGTAGTATTAATAAATTACAAATGGGGGTGGGGTCGCACACTACTCACACACCGGCGGTGTCGCCCCTAAGGACTCTGGTCAATGTAGTAAAGTGTTCGCGATGCATCATCTTTCGATCTTCTGCTATCTTCGCTGTCTTCGCCATCCCTGGACACGTGTTTTGGGGTATCACCCCTCGTCAGCAGGGATAGGCCATGTACTGGGGTTGCCGGTGGCTGCCAATATCTGCCAGGTATAGTACCACTCAGGCGCGTAGGTGCGGGATCCCAGGCTCGTCAGCCCACTGCTCACGGGAGCTTTAGTTACAAATGGGGATGGATATTACAAATAAAATTACAAATACTATACCTGGCAGATATTGGCAGCCATCGGCAACCCCAGTACACGGCCTATCCCTGCTGACGAGGGGTGATACCCCGAAACACGTGTCCAGGGATGGCAAAGACAGCGAAGATAGCAGAAGATCGAAAGATGATGCATCGCGAACACTTTACTACATTGACCAGAGTCCTTAGGGGTGACACCGCCGGTGTGTGAGTAGTGTGCGACCCCACCCCCATTTGTAACTTTAAAGCTCCCGTGAGCAGTGGGCTGACGAGCCAGGGATCCCGCACCTACGCGCCTGAGTGGTACTATACCTGGCAGATATTGGCAGCCATCAGCAACCCCAGTACACAGCCTATCCCTGCTGACGAGGGGTGATACCCCGAAACACGTGTCCAGGGATGGCGAAGACAGCGAAGATAGCAGAAGATCGAAAGATGATGCATCGCGAACACTTTACTACATTGACCAGAGTCCTTAGGGGCGACACCGCCGGTGTGTGAGTAGTGTGCGACCCCACCCCCATTTGTAACTTTAAAGCTCCCTTGTGCAGTGGGCTGACGAGCCTGGGATCCCGCACCTACGCGCCTGAGTGGTACTATACCTGGCAGATATTGGCAGCCATCGGCAACCCCAGTACACAGCCTATCCCTGCTGACGAGGGGTGATACCCCGAAACACGTGTCCAGGGATGGCAAAGACAGCGAAGATAGCAGAAGATCGAAAGATGATGCATCGCGAACACTTTACTACATTGATCAGAGTCCTTAGGGGTGACACCGCCGGTGTGTGAGTAGTGTGCGACCCCACTCCCATTTGTAGTATTAATAAATACAAATGATTGTGAACTTTTTTTCTTAATGGAATTTGAAAATGAGATATGCAGCTTCTTGAGCACTTATTTCTGTACAGTTGAGGAATTTGTTTCCTATGTGTTTAAGTTGTTCTTTTACATTAGTATTGCTTTTTACCTCGTAAGCAGCTTGTACAATAAGTTTGCCTATTCCTCTTTGTGATTTGCTGATATATGAAATAATGTAGACAGCACAAGCATAAGCATCTAGTATAAACTGCAAGTCTATGTTTGCTCTCCAAGCTTTTAAAATTGATGAATTATAGTTATTAATAAAACATTCTCCTGGTGTTTGTTTTAAAAAAATGGTTGGTTTTTCTAGCGTAGTTTGTATAGAAGTGATATATTGTTTATTATCCATTTGGATTACATCTAAGAATTCTTCAAAAGTAAGTATATTAAAGGTAGTAGTATTCAAAGCCTCATGGATAACTTTGATATTTTCTTTCCATTGCTTATCTGTGCCGTCAAGTGTTGATGCCTCTAGTATTACAGTCTCTGACATTGGGTATTGGGTATTTTGGATATTGATATTTGCATGTTCTTTTGATATATTTATCAATAAAGGTATTTACTTCCTCTAATGGTGATGCACCATATAGGGGAGCATTTTAATCCATAGTAATGCATGTATATGTGGAGAACCTCTCTGTTGAAATTCTAATCTGTAGAAGTAGTTAACTATTTCCCCAATGGGATTTGTTTCATGCATTAAAACACAATTAAACAATTTCCTAACTTGATAGTCAAAATGCCTTGCACATGTAATAGGATCTTGTTGTTTTAATTTACCCTAAGTTTCAAAAGTCATGTTTAGAAATTCTTCCTCTGTGCATTCATTTAAATGTTGTACTCGAAATAGTATATTTATTAAATGATGCCATTTAGTTTCTGCAGCAGATAAAGTTAGAAAAAAAGTTGGTATTCCACGTTGCCTTATCATAGCAAACAGATCCTTTTTGCAACTTTCCCAATATGGTGGGGAACTTCGGATAGTTTTTAAGATTTTGTAACCTTCATTATACTGAAATACGTTTTCTAAATTATATTTTATGTCTTTTGCAGTAATACATTTCCCGTTGGTAAAAAAAATTGTTAGTGAAATATTAATTTTACCTTGTATTTGCTTAATATGCAACTTTTTAAATTTAATGAACACATTAGTAATAGTTTTAGCTACTCTGCGATCATAACTTCTTAATTCCCATTGACAAATAGTACTATAATGTACCGGTACGTGTCTTTCATTATTGTTAGGCCTTTGCTCTCCACGAAAAATTGTTGGGAAAGCCAAAAATTCAGAATCTTTGTTTTCATATAAACCTCTTGGGGTGTTATGTTTAGCTGATGCTAAACTTAAGATTTCAACACTATTAGTGGTAATAGTTTAATTTGTTAACATAGTATCTAAATTTCCTGCTTCCATGTTGTCTGAAGTATCTGATGAATTATTTGTCTCTGATGTTTCATTAATATCATTTATTTCTGGTGGTATATCCTCCCACTCCGGGTTAATAGTTACTCCATATTCATTAAACATGGCACTATTGGTTGCTAGCCATATAGCTGCCTGTTTTACGGTATTTGGTCAAATATTTTCATAATGTGTGTACGATTTGTAAGCCAATTTTCTTTTTAATTTTACTGGAATTGTCATGGTGTCATTAATTTGCCTTGGTAAAATGGTAACAGTTGCCATATCATCTGCAGGTACATTAACAAGAGCACCTGATAAAGATCTCTGAAAACCGCGTGGTAAAGTCCTAATTTGTAAGAATGGTATCCTTGGAGAAACTAATCGTTCTTCTTAATTAAGTGTAATTGCATAGGTACTTTTGGAAACGTCATGCCATTTAAAAATGAACATGGTGGTATTTTATCCTTTTTTTATGTAACTATATCAAGTCGTACAAATATATTTTTATTTTGTTGTTACTAATGTTACATTTTAGAAAAATTACCCTTCTGCAAACAGTGCGTGTATTTTTTACGACTATTTATGCCATAACTGATTGCAAACAGTACAAATGTACTATGGTCCATGCAATATTTCCTTATGAAAATTACTAATAATTTCACTCATATTTTTTCTTTTGTTTTCGAATTTGCGTATGCGTTACGATTACTCTTTCTATGTTAGGTTCCACCAGTGCTTAATTTGTAAAATATTAAGTGCAGGTGCTCAAATTTCTCAGGAGGCCACACCTACTTCCCCTGGCTCCACCTACTCCATCCACTGGCTCAACCTACTTAATGTGTTCCGTAAACTCAACAGAAAGCCCGTTTCTCGCTACGACCTTTCAGAACTCCCAACGCCCAGGAGGGAACAAACTGTTTGCATTGTTTAAACCCTTATCTCTGCACACTGTGGTTTCAAAGTGACTGCAGCATATCTGCCAAGGTTTCAAATTGCTATGTGTGACATTTTAATAATTTCAGTGCACACATGAGTGACATTTGAATGACTGTGAGTGACACTTTCTTACGATCTAAATCAAGGAAGACATAAACCAAAGCACATCACGCTGACCGCCAGGACCTTCTGCCCTCCCTGCGTTCTGGGTTGTTTTGTGTGCCCAACTGTCTCTCACTCTCCTAAGGGATCACCCAGGCTGCAGGCATAGAGAGGAGGTGCAGCCTTGTGTTAATGTGTGAGGCGCTGTGCTCGTAAGAACCTAACACTCCTGACCCGCAGCACCACCAGCCCTCCCTGAGTTCTAAGGCGTTTACTCTGCCCTACCATGCTTTTCACACTCCTAAGAGGACATCCAGGCTGCAAGCACCCTTATAGAACTCATGAACCGTACATGTGTAAATGTGCACGGTGCTCTGATTCTTCAATACAGCACACTATCACCCAGGACCGACACCAACCCTCTATGGGATTTGGGGCACTTTCTCTGCCCTACCGTGCCTCTCACTCTCGTAAGGGGATACCCAGGCTGCAGGCACAGAGAGCATGTGACAGATGAGGTGCCTACATTTAAAATTAAGAGAGTCAGTGCTGACTCTTGGACGCCCCCTCAGAGAGGCACGGGCATTGATTGGACAACACAACAAGTAGCACTAAGGAACACAGCTAGCAGCAATATTTAAAAAATGTCCCCTTGACTCAGTGATACTAAAATTAATAATCCGGTGCATCCCCCCCAAACCACCCTTGCACAGATCACACCACAGCAAGGCTCTCACAGAGTGCACAATGCTCTATTGTTGAGGATGCTAGAAGTAATTTGATGTTAGACTGTCGATAGGTCGGTTCTGTCAGCACTGACCTGAATCATCGGCGCATTCCAATTAAAATACAGTTCTGTGCGATTTCAACCTAAGTCACGGGGCTGAGGGCTCGCTCCACACGCAGGAGCTCCAGAAAACTATTTTGTGTAACTAACACTGCAGCAGATAGAGAGATTAGTGTAGATGATACAATGCGAGGGGCCCCGGTTGAGACAAGTATAATGCAAAGTTGAATTGAACAAATGAATGTCTGGACTCCGTGTTCTTGGTGATGGCTTGAGCGTTGGGCGTGTGAGGACGCAGTTCTCTGAAGATCCTAGGGAATGGTAGGAGAAGGGCCGGAGTGGGGGGCTTACATTGACACCTGAGGGGAGCTGCACATTCTGTGCACAGTGTACCAGGGCAGGGCCGGAGAGGAGTGAGCACTCGGACTCTGAGGCCGTGTGTCTTCTCAAGGCACAAGAGGATGGAGGGGCAAGCAGTGTGTATGTGGGAGAGATGGAGATGCAAGGACAGGGAGGCTGCAGCATGACTCGGTCACTTTGTAGAAATGGTCCCAGACTCAGGCTGCGATCCACCCGAGGAAATCATTTTGATTTGCTATCATGGCGCACGCATTAGCCCTGTCTGACACTCCTCGCGGGCGCTGAATGAACCTTACCGCTCTGTCAGTGTGAGGACTGACGCCCGCACTGATGACGTCCACCACACTCTCCCTCAGCCAGTCTCTGCAATATAGAGTTTGTCGCACGTGCCAGTGCAGCTGGTGTACCCTACGCACTTTTATTTTTCTCAACGACGTCCTGAACTTTCTCTGCCTGCCTCCCCCACGCCAGCTCAGCCAGCAGCCCGCCCTCAATCACCTATATCCAATAGAGTTTGGAAATGAGGACGTGCCTTGGGGAAAGGCAGACGTGCACTGCTGACATCACTAACGTGATGCAGTCATTGTGCCTGGACCCGGGTGGTTCAGCCCATGCAGACATACACAGACACGCATCGAGACCGAAGAACAAGAACAGCAGGTACATTTAATTTTAATATTTAGTGGGCCAATGCCCAGAGAGGGGAAATTCAATAGACCCGACCCTGCAAAATAAGTTCCGGTGCTGAGCACCGGAAAGCACCCGCACAAATTAAGCACTGTGTTCCACACATCTCTTTTTCTGGACCCAAAGTCTTCTGCTGTAGTACTAGTAGTTTTTCAGTTTTTTTTTCCTTGTTGCTAAATTTCCCACTTTATCGTTAATTATTTGGGGCTGTTTATTTGTTTGCACTATAGAACTAGTTGTTGGTGTAATCTGACATTCATTAATGGTATTGCTATTATTCCCCTTATCTAATATTCCAAATGCACCTGAAGAACATATTGTTGTATTGGAACCTTGTATGTAGAGACACTTCTTTTTTATGTACATACAGTTTTTTTACTCTTGTTAAATCTCTCTTTTTCTTGTTATCCCCAACTGCTTTTTCTAACGATTGTTTCTTAACCCCTTCCAACCCCTACACTGCTCGTGTGCTCATGACGAGCTCAGCTTGTCATGAACAATGGGATTTACAAACCCTTCAGCACAGAAGGGGAAAAGTCAAAGCACACAAGGTGTTAATGGTCATTATATCTATTGGAGTTAATTCAAATGGTACACATTGCTGAGAGGGATCTGTAACGTTGTGTGCTAGTTGTAAAATATAGTCAATAAGACCTTCAAAAGTTTCTATTTCAAGAGTAATGCATGTTCCATTAGGATGAGGCATGCCTTGGTTGTCCCTGCTATGTGAATCAAATACAAAGTATATTTGCATATATTTAAAAATAGAAACACCATATATACTCATACAAAGTAGTATGCCACAATGCCTATTAAGAGTTAATTGTAATATCTGGATAGTCTTTATCAAAACGTTTAAGGACATCACCATAATAAGGTTTCCGTGGCGTAAGCGAATACATTTTGTCATTGTGCTCTATATATTTTGGCTAGTCATCTGGATGCATAAGTGTTTCTTTGTTAATTGAATGCATTTCTATATATATATAAAGCATCCCCGAGGTCCATAATATAATGGAGATCATTTGAGTTCCATGTATTAAGCGGTTTGTAAAAGCTGTGTAAAACAGCAAAAGTACTATTTGGTAGGCATTGTTTCCCTTGTGATTTGCTATGAAATATTGTATTACCTTGATGGTAACTAGCTTTTAAAAATCTATGCATGTTATATGTACTAGTATGAAAAGGAAGCTATAAATAAAGTTATTTTTTACCCCTGTGTTGAATGTGAGTTGTTTCAAGCGAGTACTATAAGAGTTTTCTTGATTGATAAGTAATAACAATTCTTATCTTATCTTGTGGTTGAGGTGAGCCCCACAGAAGTATCTGCATAGAGTAAAAAAGAACTGTTATTGATAGAAAGAATGTTTGTTAAGATATAATAAATAGACAATATTGAGAAAAGTGGTAGCATTTTTAACAGTTTTGTATTGTATTCAACTTTGTGGATAATATAGTGATGGGAACTGTTTGGCAAATTAGAAATGAATAAGATTGTTAGTGCCTGACTGCCCAACATCACACTATGATGTAGGTTTTGTGAGAAAGTGTGTGAGAGAGAATGTGTGAGGGTGGATACTATGAAAGTTATTTATAGTGTGAGAGAGAGTGTGTGTATGTCTGAAAGAGTGTGTGTGTGTGTGTGAGAGAGAGAGAGTGTGTGTGTGAGAGAGAGAGAGTGTGTGTGTGAGAGAGAGTGTGTGTGTGTGAGAGAGAGAGAGAGTGTGTGTGAGAGAGAGAGAGAGTGTGTGTGTGTGTGTGAGGAAGAGTGTGTGTGTGTGTGAGGAAGAGTGTGTGTGAGGAAGAGTGTGTGTGTGTGTGTGAGGAGGGGTGTGTGTGTGTGTGTGTGTGAGGAAGTGTGTGTGTGTGTGTGTGTGTGTGTGAGTGTGAGAGAGTGTGTGTGTGTGTGAGAGAGTGTGTGTGTGAGAGAGAGAGAGTGTGTGTGTGTGTTTGTTTGTCAATGAGAGAGTGTGTTTGTGCGATACTGTATGTGTAAACAGGTTTTGAAAAGCACCCGCATAATAAGAGGCCCGGCACCTCTACCATCACAAATAGAAGTTTAGGAAAGCAGCTGTATCCAGCACTGTTAAATAATCTCCCAGTGATTAATGTACCTGCTGGAGAGAGAGAGAGTAGAGTTTTGTCCAGTGGCAGCTTTAACTTATCTAATGTAGCACAGAGGGTTAATATGCCTACTGCAAAGAACATGTACCATGCATTTTTTTTTTTTAATGTTATGTGCTTAGGTCAGTCGGTTACTTACTGCTTTTGTCAGTAACTTATTTTTCTTCCCAGATTGTCGTATCCTGGTGCATAATAAGGTCTTCATGTACTATTCTTTAAAAGCTAATAAAATCCAATATGTAATTTATTTATTTATTTATTTATTTATTTTATTTATTTTATCGATTTTTAGAGCGCGCAAATACCCGAAGGTGTCTCGGCGCTAAAGTTGCAGAGCTCCCTGGCGGATTGATGAGATTTTAGGCTGAGAACAGCCAAGTTTTCAGAATTTTTCTGAAGTTGAGCAGGGTTGGAGCACATTTGATGTGGAAGGGTAGTGTGTTCCATAGTTTGGCTGTGGCAACCGTGAAACGTTTGTCTCCCCAGTTGACCCTCCTTGTGCGGGGGACTGTTAGCAGGTACGCCGAGGATGAGCGTAATGTCCTTAGGTGTTCAAGCGGACGGAAGGCTTGTCTTAAGTATTGGGGACCATGGTTGTGGATAGCTTTGTAAGCTATACATAGAGCTTTAAATTTGATGCGGCTCCTCAGCGGCAGCCAGTGTAGCTGTCGGATGTAGGGGGAGACTGACTGCAAACCTCGGAATGGATAGCAGGGTCCTCGCAGCTGCATTTTGCACAGTCTGTAGTTTGTTGAGGACCTTTTGTTGTGCGTTGAGAAGTAGGGCATTGCAGTAATCGGTTTTAGAGAAAACTAATGTACTGACTAAGGTTTTGCCTGCAGACGATGGTAGGTAAGGGATAAGTTTTTTGATCCTTTTTAAAATATGGAATGAGGACGAAACCACCGCGTTGGCGTGCTACTGGAATGACAGCTTGTTGTCAAAGACAACCCCTAGATTTCGCACTTTGGATACTGGTTCCGGAGGTTGTCCCATCTGGTGTGGCCACCATTGTGGGGACCAGGTTGGCTGTAGTCTCCCGAATGTCATCACCTCTGTCTTATCAGAGTTAAGCTTCAGACAGTTTGATGACATCCAGGAGTAATGATAACTGTGTTGTAGACTGCACCATTTTTCCCCAAAAACTTTTGGGGGAGAGCATTCCAAAGCCCCTCTGTAGTGGCCAGGCTCACTCATTGCACTTGGTATGCACCGTATGGGGACTGGTCTGAAAGCATTTTCTAGGGCTGCTTTTGGTTTCCAGTCTGGCCCTGGCAGGAGCAGGAACCTCGTACTGCAAAATAAAACCAGCCATGTAAAAGTTTATAACTGGGATGCAGCACCAATCTCCCCATTAAATTATTTAGTTTTTTGCAAATTCTTTCAATATAAAATTTTAAGAGGGATATTTACAACAGAAGTGGAGGAGCGTGTCGTTAGCCTCCTTGGCTTAATGACATGGTTCACCACTTCGTAAACGTAGGGCTGCACCATATTTACAAGAATATGGTGCAGCCCTGCGTTTCCCCCTGCGCTGGTGCTACTCTTAGCAGGGTAGCGCCAGTGCAGGCATCCTTGCACCATTGTGGAAGTGTGACTGCGTGCAGGGGAAGGTTGTTTATGTACAGGAAGATCCTCGTTCCTGAACATAAAAAGCCCAAGGCGTTTTGCTTTTTCCATGTGTACTGCATAAGGCAGCACACATGGAAAAAGCAAAATCGAAGAAAAATAAAGCATTTCTTCTCGTTTCGGCAAGTTAAGTCCAGGTGTTTCCTGGTTTTAATTTTGGCGCAGCCTCCTATTTACGATGCCCTTGTAAATAGGAGACAGCGTTAAAAAATCAATGGGTGTTGCAGTGGAACGCCCATCGCAACACCCACTGCCCACCTCTTTCACGTTAAGGATTGCATGAAAGGGGGTCTTATTTGCAAAGCAGCGTTAAGCCACAGTAAGTGGCTCAACGCTGCCTTGTACATAAGGCGAAGCCCATATCGCCACGGGAACATCGCAAAAAGTGACGTTCCCATGGAGATAGGGGCTTGTAAATCTGCCCCAAAAATTGTTAGTTTTTTCTTTTGTGTACACCTGTGTTTATTTTGTTCGAATTACTGTTTTAATGTTTGAAATTTAAATCCTATAAATTGCTTGGGGGTCCCCGGCTTCCCGTGGTGACTCAATGGGGGTCCACAGGAGGGAAAAGTTTGGGAACCATTGGGCTACTCCATACACGTGCTTTGGGAGGAAAGTAGAGAGTAAAGATACAAGTAATGCGTGTGCGAATTGCCACACCTTTTAGCCTCCAAACAGCATTCCCTCCACAACTGTATGTTATTGGTGCATTTTCTTAGAGATGTAAAAAAAAATCCTGAACTGAAAAGCTGCCGCCTAATAAGGGACCCCGCACATCTCTCACATCACAAATGAAAGTGCTGGAAAGCAACTGTAAACTGTACTGTGAAATAGACTGTTGGTAAGACACATAAAATGGACCATTATTAGTAGCTGTAAATAGAAGCAGTATTAAGTAATGGCTAAAATATTTTGTAAAATTTGCGTAGAGAATGTTATTGCAACGCAGGTAATATAATGTTACAGTGTAAAATGTCTGCCTGAAAGACTCCTAAAGTGTGAATTTTTCTCAAAATGTTAATTGTTTACTTTCTAGCAAAAGTTACAAAATAAATGGGCGTGCAAAATGTCCCAGCTTGTTGCCTTGAAATAACATGCCCTCCCCAATTGAATAGTTTCTGTGTGTTTTCGGAGACATTTCAAGACAAACACCATGTTTAGAAAAGCGGCCGCATAATAAGCACCCCGGCACCGCAGCCATCACAATTTAAAGTATATTAAATCAGCTGTAAGCAGTACAGTAAAATCGTCTGTTAGTAAGACATAAACAATGGGTCAATATTATTAGCAGAAATAAAAGTAGATTTCAATTATGACACGTTACAATTCCCTAAAAAATTTGTTTGCACTCTCTCGGATTTTTGGAGACAGCCTATTTTGAAATTGGTGCCTGTAAGTTTGTGGGGCTTGCATCCGTAAGCTAATGTCACGTTGGTTACGTGGTAACGTTAGTGTGCCAGTTTGAGTGGCAATCCCGCCTTGGCGGATGAATTGGCGAATTCCCGGGTCCGAGGAAGGGGCCCGCGTGAAGAGTTATGGGCTTCGGAGGGCGAGTATGTTCGATCGTGTTTTGTATGTGCGTTGGGAAGTCCTGTAATAGAAGTTCTGGTCTCGTGTAGGGAATTAACAGAGAGGAAGATCAGGGGAGTAAACCTTTTTGTGCGACTAAAGTATAGGTATTTAATTCGAAGGATGTGTTTGTAACGTAAAGAAGGGAGACAGTGTGGTGATAAGGAGGTGAGTCGGCATAGAATTTCATAGCTATTTACTAACTGTATAGTATACTCGATTTCAGTTCTCTTCTTTGCCGGAGACAAGTGTAAGTTATTTCTTGTAGGCTGTGCGGAGTGTGTGAGCGAAGTGTGTTGTAAGTGTTTGCTAGAGATTTATGCATCGTAAAAGGCACGGCCGAGCAGGCAGGATTAATTGAATGTTAACATGTACATTTTCAATGTACTTACCCGAAATTTCATTCATTTAATCTTTATTTCGGCTCATTCGGCCATAAAAGATGCATAAGCAACAACAATACATTTTGCACGGTGGATACAACATACAGTCGATTCAGCATACCAATGAGAAGCAGAAAATATACAATTCATCAGCTAATACAATAAATATCCAGATTAAAATAGGCATAATAAAACGGATATTTTTACAAAAACCACCACTAGCCAGTATCAGGGCAATCTAACTTATATGCAATTTGCACCCAATTAATGTCTACAGATCAAGAGCCAAATTTTTGCGGGTATAACTAGCACTTAATAGGAATCTGCTAACGCAAAACACTGTAAGGCGTCCAGTGTCTGTTTTAACAATCCTATATGCTTCCAAATATGAACGTATACCTAAGGCTTTACACAAGGGTTTAATCCATTTTCTCCTCGCTAGTTCGTGGACAGTACAGAAAAACAAAATATGGCTGTCATCCTCTCTCTGATTTAACTGACAACATGTACAATTTACATTTTTTGGTTGCCCTGAAGACTTATCCCATCTCGCTAGTACTAATTTTGTTTTAAGTATACCATATCTAAATTTTAAGTACAGGCTTTTTGCTAGGGGTGGTTGGATCTCATCTAAAAAGTCTTCAAAAAGTGGAGAGTCCTTGAAATCAAGAAAACTACGTGTAATGGATCCACATGAATCACCATTTTGGTAATTGTGTGTTATATAAGACCAAAATCTTGCCTTGATCAGAGTCTTACATCTTTGTCTCAAACACGCTGGATCATCCCAAAAATGGGCAAGGCCTATCCGATAAAACCAGTTTTTAACATACTTAAGCCAAGGGTTAGTAGTATAAACATCAAGCTTCTTAACTTCCAAGATTCCATGTCTATAATCTACAAGAAGTCACACAAGATCTCTGGGGACAGAGATCAAGAACCCAGCCGTAGTCTATGACTCTATTCCCATAACACACAATGGTGTTGCAATAGTGTCAATAGTTCCAAGAAAGAAAAAAAGGAAAAATATTCCTTTTTTTAGGTGTCCCCTCACTTACCAGGGTTGTCCCACGGTGACATGCTTCATCAATGGGGCCATCCCAGCCCTCTACGGACTGGGGCTGGGGCGTGCTGCGACTTGCGGAATTACGTAGGAGCACTTACAAAAGACTATGTGTGGTGCAAGGAATGTAGGAAGGTGGATATCTGACTATGGTTACCCCCAAACTTTTTGCCTGGTGTTTAGCTGGTTTTTGACATAGTTGGCCTGGGATCCTGCTATTCAGGGCCCCAGGCTAATTGCTCTCTCCTTAAAATGGACTCCATGTACCTTAGGTACATGCAAAATTGGAACTGGTTCACCTTATTGGCCCCTGTAACAGTGTACCCAGGTACCCAGGGCATAGGTGCTTCCAAGGCCTACCAGGGGCTGCAGCATGTATTGTGCCACCCCTGGCCTGGCCTCCATATTTGACACAACTGGCTGATCACTCAGCTGGGGTAAGTCGGTGTAACCACCCCTTACTTAGGTGTAGTATGCCTATACCTAACCTAAAATGGACACATATGTTCCTATCAGCCACTCCTATGGAAGGCCTCATCAATCCTGGAGGCAGAGTGCTTGGAAATATGTGAGATGGTGCTCTGGCATGAGCTGAGCCTGTCTGCAGCTTTCGGAACCATGTCCTTTAGCTGTTTCATGATATTGCCATACCATATACTCTTAAGTGCATTATGAACCTCGCGGTTAAATGCTATCTTGGGTTTGGCTTTATCAAAACATGTCGAGTAAGGTGTCATACGAATTGGAATACTACCCCCTCGCCAGTTCTGGCAACGGGGGTAGCATTCCACCCTTCTAGAGGGACACGACATGTACCTAGCCTGAACCCCGGTTAAAGTTAAACAGAGCCTTAGCATCCCAAAATGGATGCTGCCACCACAGACACAAGTCTGACCTCCTGCTGCTGGGAGTCCTTCCAGTGAGGGCAGCTTGGACAAAGGGTTTCCTGCCTGGGGAGGTGCTAGCACCACTCCAGACAGGATTTTGTGTATTGGGTAGGACAGGGCTGAATAGAATCAGACATGCCTGGGGCACACAAGGTGTCCCTGTGCATAGGCCAGTTCAAACCGGTGCTGGGGCTTTCCAGCCCCAGTCCTGGCGCGAAACTGGACAAAGGAAAGGGGGTGTAACCACCCCCCTTCCTGGTCCCACCCAGAGGAGGGACCTAGTAGGTGATCCGGCCCCCCAGATTCGAATAAGAGTGGGAGCTGTGTCCTGAGACTTCAGATCATCCTGAATCAACTTGAAATACAGAAGAAGACTGGACTTCGACATTCTGCTGCTCAGAAGACAGAAGAGAATCTCCCTTGTGGCCAAGGAGTGACCACCCTGTGAACACAGGCACCAACCAGCAACTCGACGTCTGCTTTGCCGCTGCCTCCCGCCGGAGCCCGAGCCCAGAGCCTGACAAGACCCAGACTCCCAGACTTCTCACAGCCCGATCCACAGTCCCTGCAAAGAAGGGACCTGTGGAGGCACCGAGAGACGTGGGACCGGACCTCTTGGAAGACCCCTGAAACGCTGACTGCGCAGCATCAGAGGCACCCTCGACGCTGTGCTTTGGGGTTTGAGAAGCCCCAACCTCGAGCAGCGCTTGCACTGAAGATCAGCCCCCCAGCATCTCCACGATCTGCGTGGGGCCCTTTTGCATTGTGCCACTCGACGCGCCTTCCTGTCCACTTGCCACGCGGCTAGTGGCCATCTTGGCGACGAAACCTACAACTTTCACTGCGGGTCTGGTTGCTCCAGACTTGCCCTTGCTCCTGTAAAAAGGAGCCCCTGCTCTGACCTTGCTGGTCCGAGTAACAAGCCTTTTTCGATTCCTGCATGGCTTGCATTAGCTAAGGCCTGTTTGCTTCAATCAAGTTGCCAACACCGCCAACAGCGAGAAGCCTGCGTGTGACAGCTCATGACCGACTCCTGGACGTCTTCGACCCCTCGTGTCCACGTGGCTGCAGAAAGAAGCTACACCTCGACGCCTGTTTGCACCCGACATCGCCTGGTTCCACTCTGGTTCCACGGTAGTCACTGGCTAGTGACTTTGAACATTGTCCCCTCTGCTTTCAGGTCTTCACCTCTTCAGATCCACCCTTGGATCCACCGGAACTCTTCACATCGAGCCGCCTGCAGCATCTTCAGCTCCAAGCACCATCGACCTGCGTGACGAAACCCAACACTACTTCGACCCTATGCACCCGCTTCCTGTGGGTGAGGTAACTCAGCTCCGCCGGTGTTCCCACACTGGTACACACCTCTAGGGCCTGTGTCTAAAGTTTCAGCTTTCTAGGTCACGCGTAAGGTTCCTTTCTAACTAACTTTGTACTTTTTACGCACCATAGACTTTGCATTGGAGAGTGCGTGCACTTTAAACACTGCACCCGAGTCCCGCGGGCCTTTCCCGACTTCTTCACTGTTAGTCCCGAACAGCTCCAGCGATTCCCCAGGCCCTAGGCCTCTTCACTTTCCCCATAGTGGTTCTTATATCACTATTTTAGTATATGGTTTAGGTGGCCCCTAGGGCTCATCCATATTGTGCAACTTTTGTGTATTTTAACTGTGTTTTGTTTTAACGCATTTGCTTCTGTGCTCATAAAGAGTATCAGGAATAATTGTAGTAATAAATCCATATATATTTTCAATATATATCTGTGTGGTGTCCTTTCATTTGGTATTCAAGGGATTGTGTATGGTAAAACAGCTTGCTTCACATGCCTTTACAGAGTTTAGCCTAAGACTGCTTAGTCCATGCTACCCCTAGGATAGCTTGTCTATAAGGTTGACTTTACAACCTGCACGATAAGGGTTGCTTGGCATGGTACAAGGTGATCACTAGAACTAGTGAGCATCATATACAAGGCCAGCTTCTCACATTGGTGAGCAGCGGATTGGGATTTGAGCTTGCTGTTGTTTTACCATTACAATCTTTGAAAATATCATTTGAAAGATCATACAGGTACCTGATAGGTACACTAAAACAAGACTAGATATACTTAAGTTCTACTGAACTTAGTTGTTGTAGAGGATAGGGAGTAGCACACCCTGACTACAACTACTAGATAGGTTTTGTAGGAAAACACCAGTGTAGGTAGATTGCAACACATCCACCACACTAGAGCAATGTCTGGAGCAGAGGGATCCAATGGAACCACCTCTGTTGAGAGTGACCCTCCAAGGGCACCATCCAAATTTGCTACCTTTCCATTTAAGGAACTGAGGCAACTGTGTTCCATGAGAGGAATCAAAACAGGTCCTTCTCCTACAGCAGGACACCTCAGAGAGCTTTTAGACCAGTCTGAAGCTCTAAGGGACTCCAAACCAGGCCCCTCAGGGACTGGAGAGGGAGGATCCCCCACTGAAGATGATAACCCTGATGCCCCTGTCGTCCAGATAGATGAGGAAAACCACACCACTGGGAATACTCAGCCTGAGGAAGAAGAAGAGGAGGTGGTAGAAGAAAGTGATTCTGATGATAGAGATAGCCAGGTGTTAGTCAGCAGGCTTAACCAGGCTAACCTAAGCTTATTTGGGACTGAAGGTGGGTCCAACCCATTCAGACCCCCAAATGGACTTAACCAGGAGCATAGGAGGAGGAGGAATCACTCAGGTGAATCCAATACTTCCCATGTTTCTAGAGGTTCTCATGGCAACTCCAGAAGGGAGTTGACTAGCCCTCAGAGAAGGGAACATGAGGCCAGAATGAGAGAGGCTGAACTTAGGATCCAGAGACAAGAATTAGAAGTTGCCCTGGCCAAAGAGAAACTTGCTAGAGCAAGGCAGCCTAGAGAGAGTGGATTAGATTCCACTGGTGGCAGCACTATCCAGAAGGATAAAGACAGGTCCTATGACAATAGAAACCTGAGTAAGATTGTGCCCCCCTACAAAGTTGGGGATGATATCCACAAGTGGATGACTGCACTTGAGAGAGCTTGCAAAGTACAGCAGGTCCCTCAGGAGCAGTGGGCAGCAATCTTGTGGCTCTCCTTTGAAGGTAGAGGCAGAGACAGACTCCTCACAGTTAGTGATGGGGATTCTAGAAACTACCTGGTCCTGAAGAGTGCTCTGATTGATGGGTTAGGCTTAACCACTGAACAGTACAGGTTAATGTTCAGAGACACCCAGAAGACACAGACTCAGGACTGGTCTGAATTTGTTGAATGTGCCACTAAGGCTCTGGAGGGCTGGTTGCTGGGAAGTAAGGTTACTGACTATACAGGATTGTATAATTTAATTATGAGAGAGCAAATCTTAAGTAATTGTCAAAATCAGCTTCTACATCAGCACCTGGTTGACTCTGATCTGACCTCCCCACAAGAATTGGGTAGGAGGGCAGACAAATGGGTCAGAACCAGGATCAGGCCTAAGAACCAGGGTGGTGACCAAAAGAAAGACACTACCAAGCCTCAAGAGAAGGGTGGGGATAAAAGTAAGGAAAAGACTTCCCCAGGGCCCCAAAACTCCAAGGATGGGGGTGGGTCCCAAGACACTTCTTCAACCCAGAAAAAGCCTTATTGTCATGTCTGTAAACAGGTTGGGCATTACAAAACAGACAGCTGTTGTCCCAAGAATGGCAATAAAGAGAATATCCCTCCAAAGCCAGCTCCAACACCTCCTGCTACTGTCAGCAGTAATCCCCCAGGAAGTGGGAGCACACCCAGGAATCTGGGTGGTTTTACTTTTGGAGGACAGGTGGATTCTGGCCTAACCAGGTCCCCTACCTCAGATACTCTTGTCTATGAGACTGGCATGGGGTTTGCCAATTTCACTGCTTGCCCAAACACTTTGAGCAAGTATAGACAGGAGCCCCTCATCAATGGCTTGAAAGTTGAGGCCTTTAGAGACACAGGGGCTAGCATCACCATGTTGGGTGAATGTCTAGTCCCCTCAAGGCAACTTTTACCTGAGGCCACATATCAGGTGACAAAGATTGATGGAATAGAAACCAATCACCCCATGGCAGTAGTAAATCTTAGCTGGGGAGGTGTCACTGGCCCAAAGAGAGTGGCAGTGTCATCAAACTTGCCTGTAGATTGTCTACTGGGGAATGATTTAGAAATCTCAGCCTGGGCTGAGGTGGAACAAGAAACCCATTCTAGAATGGTAAATCTCCATGGAAAGGTTAGTGGGGCTGTAATGGCTACAGCCCCAATCCAAGATGTCCTCCCTGAAAAGGTTGGGAGGGCTGAGCAAACCTCAGCCCCATCTTTAGCTAACTTCCCTCCTGAAAAGATTAGCAGAGCTGTTATGATAACAGCTCATACCCAAACTGAGTCTCCTCCTGAAAAGGTTGGTGGGGCTGTGATGGCCACAGCCCAAACTCAAACTGATACCTGGGTAGTGAAGCCTGAAATGATGGATCACTCCACCCAAACTGAGAGCATTGAGGAGGAAGAGAAATCTCCCTCCCACCAGACTTTAGGAAAGGATCAGCCTCCTCAGGGAACTGATCTTACCCCTGATGAAGGAACTGTCCCAGAGGTTGTTAGGCCTGGCCTGACAGAGCCTCTGATGACAGTGGACCCTTCTCAGGTGGGAACCAGTCTGGAGCAGGTATCCTGCCCCTCTCTACCTTGCCTTGCTCAGCCCAGGGCTGCAGAGGACAAGAAGGACAGTGAGCCCCAAAGGGCCCCCTGTCAAATAAAGCACCCCCATCAACAGATTAGGGGCACCGAAACTAGTAGCCCTAGTGAGGTGAAAACTTTAAAAACTCCTGAGGGAGCCCCCTTAAAAGTAGTTAGGGACCTCCCACAGATGGATTCTGTTGGGCACAGCCAAACCTGGGACCCCAAGGCCCCAAACCTGACCTGTCCCTCCAGTAAGCCTACAAGAGGGACCCAGCCTCCAGCTTTAGGTAGCCAGAGGTTGACCCTGAGAGCACAGTGCAACTCAGTCAAAGAAACAAAGGCACACATGGTGGAGAGTGATTGGAGGAAGCTGAGTCCTACAGAGGTACCTCACTTCAGTACTCCATCCCAACACCAGCCTTTAACTTTGCAAAGACACACCACAGGTAGAGATTCCCTATGGTGGAGACCCTCAGATACCCTTAGGGTGAGGGATTGCTTAGTGGATCATGAGACAGGGGGTAACCAAGCCAGAGCTGGTACTTCCTTATATGGCCACTTAGGCAATATAGGCTTACCTGGTCAAGGATAGCCTTATCTCCTTTCGTTTGGGGGGGGGGGGGGGTTTATGTAGGAAGGTGGATATCTGACTATGGTTACCCCCAAACCTTTTGCCTGGTGGTTAGCTGGTTTTTGACATTGTTGGCCTGGGATCCTGCTATTTAGGGCCCCAGGCTAATTGCTCTCTCCTTAAAATGGACTCCATGTACCTTAGGTACATACAAAATTGGAACTGGTTCACCTTATTGGCCCCTGTAACAGTGTACCCAGGTACCCAGGGCATAGGTGCTTCCAAGGCCTACCAGGGGCTGCAGCATGTATTGTGCCACCCCTGGCCTGGCCTCCATATTTGACACAACTGGCTGATCACTCAGCTGGGGTAAGTCGGTGTAACCACCCCTTACTTAGGTGTAGAATGCCTATACCTAACCTAAAATGGACACATATGTTCCTATCAGCCACTCCTATGGAAGGCCTCATCAATCCTGGAGGCAGAGTGCTTGGAAATATGGGAGATGGTGCTCTGGCATGAGCTGAGCCTGTCTGCAGCTTTCGGAACCATGTCCTTTAGCAGTTTCATGATATTGCCATACCATATACTCTTAAGTGCATTATGAACCTCGCGGTTAAATGCTATCTTGGGTTTGGCTTTATCAAAACATGTCGAGTAAGGTGTCATACGAATTGGAATACTACCCCCTCGCCAGTTCTGGCGACGGGGGTAGCATTCCACCCTTCTAGAGGGACACGACATGTACCTAGCCTGAACCCCGGTTAAAGTTAAACAGAGCCTTAGCATCCCAAAATGGATGCTGCCACCACAGACACAAGTCTGACCTCCTGCTGCTGGGAGTCCTTCCAGCGAGGGCAGCTTGGACAAAGGGTTTCCTGCCTGGGGAGGTGCTAGCACCACTCCAGACAGGATTTTGTGTATTGGGTAGGACAGGGCTGAATAGAATCAGACATGCCTGGGGCACACAAGGTGTCCCTGTGCATAGGCCAGTTCAAACCGGTGCTGGGGCTTTCCAGCCCCAGTCCTGGCACGAAACTGAACAAAGGAAAGGGGGTGTAACCACCCCCCTTCCTGGTCCCACCCAGAGGAGGGACCTAGTAGGTGATCCGGCCCCCCAGATTCGAATAAGAGTGGGAGCTGTGTCCTGAGACTTCAGATCATCCTGAATCAACTTGAAATACAGAAGAAGACTGGACTTCGACATTCTGCTGCTCAGAAGACGGAAGAGAATCTCCCTTGTGGCCAAGGAGTGACCACCCTGTGAACACAGGCACCAACCAGCAACTCGACGTCTGCTTTGCCGCCGCCTCCCGCCGGAGCCCGAGCCTAGAGCCTGACAAGACCCAGACTCCCAGACTTCTCACAGCCCGATCCACAGTCCCTGCAAAGAAGGGACCCGTGGAGGCACCGAGAGACGTGGGACCGGACCTCTTGGAAGACCCCTGAAACGCTGACTGAGCAGCATCAGAGGCACCCTCGACGCTGTGCTTTGGGGTTTGAGAAGCCCCAACCTCGAGCAGCGCTTGCACTGAAGATCAGCCCCCCAGCATCTCCACGATCTGCGTGGGGCCCTTTTGCATTGTGCCACTCGACGCGCCTTCCCGTCCACTTGCCACGTGGCTAGTGGCCATCTTGGCAATGAAACCTACGACTTTCACTGCGGGTCTGGTTGCTCCAGACTTGCCCTTGCTCCTGTAAAAAGGAGCCCCTGCTTTGACCTTGCTGGTCCGAGTAACAAGCCTTTTTCGATTCCTGCGTGGCTTGCATTAGCCAAGGCCTGTTTGCTTCAATCAAGTTGCCAACACCGCCAACAGCGAGAAGCCTGCATGTGACAGCTTGTGACCGACTCCTGGACGTCTTCAACCCCTCGTGTCCACGTGGCTGCAGAGAGAAGCTACACCTCGACACCTGTTTGCACCCGACATCGCCTGGTTCCACTCTGGTTCCACGGTAGTCACTGGCTAGTGACTTTGAACATTGTCCCCTCTGCTTTCAGGTCTTCACCTCTTCAGATCCACCCTTGGATCCACCGGAACTCTTCACATCGAGCCGCCTGCAGCATCTTCAGCTCCTAGCACCATCGACCTGCGTGACGAAACCCGACACTACTTCGACCCTATGCACCCGCTTCCTGTGGGTGAGGTAACTCAGCTCCGCCGGTGTTCCCACACTGGTACACACCTCTAGGGCCTGTGTCTAAAGTTTCAGCTTTCTAGGTCACACGGAAGGTTCCTTTCTAACTAACTTTGCACTTTTTACGCACCATAGACTTTGCATTGGAGAGTGCGTGCACTTTAAACACTGCACCCAAGTCCCGCGGGCCTTTCCCGACTTCTTCACTGTTAGTCCCGAACAGCTCCAGCGATTCCCCAGGCCCTAGGCCTCTTCACTTTCCCCATAGAGGTTCTTATACCACTATTGTAGTATATGGTTTAGGTGGCCCCTAGGGCTCATCCATATTGTGCAACTTTTGTGTATTTTAACTGTGTTTTGTTTTAATGCATTTGCTTCTGTGCTCATAAAGAGTATCAGGGATAATTGTAGTAATAAATCCATATATATTTTCAATATATATCTGTGTGGTGTCCTTTCATTTGGTATTCAAGGGATTGTGTATGGTAAAACAGCTTGCTTCACATGCCTTTACAGAGTTTAGCCTAAGACTGCTTAGTCCATGCTACCCCTAGGATAGCTTGTCTATAAGGTTGACTTTACAACCTGCACCATAAGGGTTGCTTGGCATGGTACAAGGTGATCACTAGAACTAGTGAGCATCATATACAAGGCCAGCTTCTCACAAGGAATGTGATGTGAAGGAGTGGAGTATATGTGATTAGTTAAAATTACCTGCCTAGTGAGTTGCAAATACTTTATTCTGGCTCCTAGGTGGTAAAGCTAAAAATGGGGTAGAAATGGTAGGATACCTAAATTGTAATGGGTTTAGGTGTACCTAGCAACTCCTGTCTGCCAACATGTTTCGTGTGTCCCCCTAGCACTTCCTCAGGGCTACACAGGGACAAGCCCTGTGTTCGCCACTCCTTATCCAAAGCCTAATAAGCTATTAAATACGAAATACTAATAATTAATTCAATGCTGCAAATAAATAAAGCATGCATCTGGTACCTACGCAACCAAACTTAATCACGTGGTCCTGTAAAATAAAAGGAAAACAACAGTGATAGTTATGGGGTATCAAGTTCCCCTTGTAATTTCACATGACACACATATTGCATGGACCTTCAAGAATATTGACTGTATTTCATGTGGCCCATTGATGTGAAGAAGTTTTTGAAAACGTGGTTAAGCACCTCTTGGTGAGCACACAGTGAACACACACATAACACAACCACACTGTTGGGACTACGCTCACACAAAGACATTTTTACATACATGAAAAAAGGCTTAACTGTGCCCCATGGAATCGGTAGGGGTACAATATCCTGGTAGATCTGGGAAAAAAATAGAAGAATGGTGTCTGTTAGCCTTAGCTGTTTCCCTAGATAAATGTTTCCCAAAGGCTGGTAAAAGAACTAGGAGATTATCCCTGTGTCTGTGCCTCCAAAAACGCTACAAAAAACACACACTTACTTGCTGCCGGGATACCACAATCGGTCTCACCTAAGCAAACCCCTCCGGTCCGAATGTTAGTGGCCTGAGGGCGGTGCCTGCTCATGTATCCTGCTTCCTGGTGTAAAAAAAGAAAGCGTGGTCGCGTGCTTAACGGGCGCCATCTTAGGTGTATTCTGGCATTCTGATACAGTTTTTGACAAAATTAACTCATAGGGGCCTCGTTTTTGAATCAATAAGTATTTTCGGATTCACACACTATGGGCTCAAGAAAGTAAAAGTCTCTGGGTATTGTGTAAAATCGGACCTATTTCCTGGTATGTGCTGGTTACCATCCATAGGAGCGGGCGCCATCTTGTGTGTACCCTTGGATCATCCACTATTAAAAACTATTTATTCACATGAAAGGGGTCTCGTTTTTAAAAACCATAAATTACTCATTCTCATGTTAACAATTAGTATATTATGAATATCTCCACTTTGTTTGGTTAAAAAAACGATTTTAGACCCGTTTTTAAAAAAAACTTATCGTATATTGCTAGGGTATTAACACAGTGTTATTCTGACCCTATGGTGTCTTCGAATACTTGAGTTAGGTGCCAATAGTGGTAGTAGTTGTAATTTTTCTTCATGCATATCTGAAGGGATGGTTGAATATACAGTAGTATTACAACACCTCTTATTGGGCCAGTCTCCCAGTACACCTAGACAAAGGTCTGTGCACTCTTTTCTCATTTCATGTTTGTGGGAACCTGCTGTCTGAGTGGCTGTCTGTCAGTTGCCCCCAAGGTATGTCATCATTTAGACCCAAGACGTGAGACCTAAGCTTGAAGACCCAGCGTTGCTCTTTTTCCAGTAGTTTCTTTTCTAGGTCATATTGTGGCTGTAGAGTCTCAAGGACCGCCCAGTTGAAGTCGTTGGTGGTGTGTCCCTTTTCTAAGAAATGTGAGGTCATTTTGGTGTTCGAATGTTTGCACCTAAAGCTACTGCGGTGTTCTATCATGCGTGTGCAGACCTTTCTTGTCGTCATTCCAATATAGTGCAGATTGCACGCACACGTGATCATATAAACCACGCCTTTTGTATTACAATTGGAGTATGACCTTATGTCCCAAGTGACCCCATTGTTGAATGTCACTTTCTTAGTTGCTTTTGTTAAGTGGCAAACGCTGCAGTCAGTGCATGGATAGTGACCAAGTGGCAACGGATGTAAAAGGCGTACTTGTCCCACCTTTTCTCTTGGCCTAGTATGTACCAACAGGTCTTTTAGGTTTCTCCCTTTGCGGTGGCTGAACATAGGTAACGCCAGATCTAGGCCCCCACTGTTTAGGGTCCTCCAATGTTTTCTCACAATCTTTGATACCTTATCAGAAGCCACATTATAAGTGGTGATACAGATCGGTCTCCTATCGCTGTCGCTACTTGGTACAGGGATAGTCTTTGGTTCCATGAGAGCGTCCCGGCTGTTATTGGACGCTCTCTTCTTTGCTTTTGAGACTATATGTGAGGGGTAATTTCTTTGCTGCAGTCTCTTGCACAGATCCTTAGCTTGTCTCTCATAATCACATTTCTCTGTGCAATTCCGCCTTAGGCGCAAGAACTGCCCAAATGGCAGATTTTCCTTTAGTTGTCTTGGGTGAAAACTTTCTAATTTTAACAAGCCATTCCTAGCTGTGGGTTTAAAATGTGTGGTGGTTACAAGTTTTCCATTCTTTGCTCTTATATTTAGGTCTAGGAAAACCAGTTCTGATCTGCTCAGGGTGGACGTGAACTTAAGGAAAGGGTCCTGCTGGTTTAGCCAATTTAGAAATAGTTCAATTTCACTTTCATCACCCTCCCAGATTAGTAGCACGTCGTCAATATAGCGCTTCCACATCTGTATGTGGCCTGAGTGTGGGTTGTCATGAGTCAGGATCTTCTTCTTCTCTAGTTGGTGTACATAGAGGCCTGCCACACTCGGCGCAAAAGTACTACCCATGCTAGTGCCATGTCTTTGGCGGTACAGGGTATCTTGGAACAGGAAAAAATTCTCTGTGAGCGCCAGGCGACAACACTCAAGTACCACATGCCTGGGTGTCTTGTATTGCCACGTGCTCTCAAAGAGCACTTCCTCAAGAATTTCAAGAGTTTCTTTGTGAGGCAGGCTCGTGTATAGACTTTCTACATCAAGTCCCACCAAAATCTGAGTGGTGGGATTGAAGTCCAGATCTTTTAATAGACACAGCACTGCCTTGGTATCTTGAAGGTATGTTTCTGTCTTTTGCACAAGAGGTCTCAAGAACGCATCCGCGAACTTGGAAAGGGGCTCCAGGATGGACCCTATCCCAGAGACGATGGGTCTTCCCGAGGGGTTTTCCATCCTTTTATAAATCTTTGGGATCGAATAAAAGTAGGGTATTCTGGGGTTCTTGTTTTCCAGGAAATCCGCTTCCTTCCTAGAAAGCCAGTCATTGATAAGGGATTCCTCTATCAAGCTGGCGATTTCAACTCTTATCCTTTCAGTGGGATCATCCGCTAGGGGCTCATAGTTTCTTTGATCTGCCAGGAGGTGGATGCACTCACGATCGTAGTCCTCTGTGTTGAGTACCACTGTAGCACCGCCTTTGTCGGCGGGTTTGATTGTGAGGCTGGTGTCATTTGATAGCTGTTGTATTGCCTCTTTCTCTAGTCTACTAGTGTTGTGGAATGTATTTGATAAACGGGGATCTAAGTCGGTTACATCTTTGAGAACCGCTTTCTCGAATGCAAGGAGCTCAACTGGCAGACTCGCTGCAGGGGGAGTGAATGTGGATTTTCGCTTCAATCCAGTATCGCTTGTGTCCCTTCCAGGTGATGGTCTGTCTTTGAAAAATACTTGCAACTTGATAGTGCGAATAAATGCCTTTAATTCGCAGCACAATCTGAACTTGTCCAAAGTAGCTGTTGGGACAAATCCCAGGCCCTTCTCCAACACACTTGTCTGATCCTTTGTCAGGATTTTATCTGAAAGGTTTACCACCAAACTTACTGGTTGCTCGTTGATGGAACACTCACTGGGCCTTGGCTCCGTGTATGAGCCCGGCCGGTCTCTAGGGGCTGTGCCCATTGTACCTGCTGACCTCTTGTCTTGCCTCTTCCCGGCCTGTTGCCTCTCGGTAAAAAAGATGGGTGTTGGTTTCCTACTGACTGAGTGTTGTCCCAGTATGTGAAAGGTAGTTGCGGATAAGGATGTTGTAATTGTGGCGGACCATAGTAAAATTGGGGGGGTGGTTGTGGTCCTGCAAGAGGTGGCCACCCATAGCCACCTCTATTTCTCATCCTGCCACCTCTAGACCATCTTGTCCTAGGCTGATTACGGTATTAGTTGGAGTCTGATGAGTCAGAGCCTGTATCTGATCCCCCGCTGTCTGTGTTGTAGCCAGCATTTCTTCCCGAGGGGACATAGTCTTCGTTGATGACTAAGACTATGTCCCCTCGGGAAGAAATGCTGGCTACAACACAGACAGCGGGGGATCAGATACAGGCTCTGACTCATCAGACTCCAACTATAACCGTAATCAGCCTAGGACAAGACGGTCTAGAGGTGGCAGGATGAGAAATAGAGGTGGCTATGGGTGGCCACCTCTTGCAGGACCACCACCACCCCCCAATTTTACTATGGTCTGCCACAATTCCAACATCCTTATCCGCAACTACCTTTCCCATACTGGGACAACACTCAGTCAGTAGGAAACCAACACCCGTCTTTTTTACCAAGAGAAAACAGGCCGGGAAGAGGCAAGACAAGAGGTCAGCAGGTACAATGGGCACAGCCCCTAGAGACCGGCCGGGCTCATACACGGAGCCAAGGGCCAGTGAGTGTTCCATCAACGAGCAACCAGTAAGTTTGGTGGTAAACCTTTCAGATAAAATCCTGACAAAGGATCAAACAAGTGTGTTGGAGAAGGGCCTGGGATTTGTCCCAACAGCTACTTTGGACAAGTTCAGATTGTGTTGCGAATTAAAGGAATTTATTCGCACTATCAAGTTGCAAGTATTTTTCAAAGACAGACCATCACCTGGAAGGGACACAAGCGATACTGGATTGAAGCGAAAATCCACGTTCACTCCCCCTGCAGCGAGTCTGCCAGTTGAGCTCCTTGCATTCGAGAAAGCGGTTCTCAAAGATGTAACCGACTTAGATCCCCGTTTATCAAATACATTCCACAACACTAGTAGACTAGAGAAAGAGGCAATACAACAGCTATCGAATGACACCAGCCTCACAATCAAACCCGCCGACAAAGGCGGTGCTACAGTGGTACTCAACACAGAGGACTACGATCGTGAGTGCATCCACCTCCTGGCAGATCAAAGAAACTATGAGCCCCTAGCGGATGATCCCACTGAAAGGATAAGAGTTGAAATCGCCAGCTTGATAGAGGAATCCCTTATCAATGACTGGCTTTCTAAGAAAGAAGCGGATTTCCTGGAAAACAAGAACCCCAGAATACCCTACTTTTATTCGATCCCAAAGATTCATAAAAGGATGGAAAAACCCCCGGGAAGACCCTTCGTCTCTGGGATAGGGTCCATCCTGGAGCCCCTTTCCAAGTTCGCGGATGCGTTCTTGAGACCTCTTGTGCAAAAGACAGAAACATACCTACAAGATACCAAGGCAGTGCTGTGTCTATTAAAAGATCTGGACTTCAATCCCACCACTCAGATTGTGGTGGGACTTGATGTAGAAAGTCTATACACGAGCCTGCCTCACAAAGAAACTCTTGAAATTCTTGAGAAAGTGCTCTTTGAGAGCACGTGGCAATACAAGACACCCAGGCACGTGGTACTTGAGTGTTGTCGCCTGGCGCTCACGGAGAATTTTTTCCTGTTCCAAGATACCCTGTACCGCCAAAGACATGGCACTAGCATGGGTAGTACTTTTGCGCCGAGTGTGGCAGGCCTCTATGTACACCAACTAGAGAAGAAGAAGATCCTGACTCATGACAACCCACACTCAGGCCACATACAGATGTGGAAGCGCTATATTGACGACGTGCTACTAATCTGGGAGGGTGATGAAAGTGAAATTGAACTATTTCTAAATTGGCTAAACCAGCAGGACCCCTTCCTTAAGTTCACGTCCACCCTGAGCAGATCAGAACTGGTTTTCCTAGACCTTAATATAAGAGCAAAGAATGGAAAACTTGTAACCACCACACATTTTAAACCCACAGCTAGGAATGGCTTGTTAAAATTAGAAAGTTTTCACCCAAGACAACTAAAGGAAAATCTGCCATTTGGGCAGTTCTTGCGCCTAAGGCGGAATTGCACAGAGAAATGTGATTATGAGAGACAAGCTAAGGATCTGTGCAAGAGACTGCAGCAAAGAAATTACCCCTCACATATAGTCTCAAAAGCAAAGAAGAGAGCGTCCAATAACAACCGGGATGATCTCCTGGAACCAAAGACTATCCCTGTACCAAGTAGCGACAGCGATAGGAGACCGATCTGTATCACCACTTATAATGTGGCTTCTGATAAGGTATCAAAGATTGTGAGAAAACATTGGAGGACCCTAAACAGCGGGGGCCTAGATCTGGCGTTACCTATGTTCAGCCACCGCAAAGGGAGAAACCTAAAAGACCTGTTGGTACATACTAGGCCAAGAGAAAAGGTGGGAAAAGTACGCCTTTTACATCCGTTGCCACTTGGTCACTATCCATGCACTGACTGCAGCGTTTGCCACTTAACAAAAGCAACTAAGAAAGTGACATTCAACAATGGGGTCACTTGGGACATAAGGTCATACTCCAATTGTAATACAAAAGGCGTGGTTTATATGATCACGTGTGCGTGCAATCTGCACTATATTGGAATGACGACAAGAAAGGTCTGCACACGCATGATAGAACACCGCAGTAGCTTTAGGTGCAAACATTCGAACACCAAAATGACCTCACATTTCTTAGAAAAGGGACACACCACCAACGACTTCAACTGGGTGGTCCTTGAGACTCTACAGCCACAATATGACCTAGAAAAGAAACTACTGGAAAAAGAGCAACGCTGGGTCTTCGAAGCTTAGGTCTCACGTCTTGGGTCTAAATGATGACATACCTTGGGGGCAACTGACATAGACAACCACTCAGACAGCAGGTTCCCACAAACATGAAATGAGAAAAGAGTGCACAGACCTTTGTCTAGGTGTACTGGGAGACTGGCCCAATAAGAGGTGTTGTAATACTACTGTATATTCAACCATCCCTTCAGATATGCATGAAGAAAAATTACAACTACTACCACTATTGGCACCTAACTCAAGTATTCGAAGACACCATAGGGTCAGAATAACACTGTATTAATACCCTAGCAATATACGATAAGTTTTTTTTAAAAACGGGTCTAAAATCGTTTTTTTAACCAAACAAAGTGGAGATATTCATAATATACTAATTGTTAACATGAGAATGAGTAATTTATGGTTTTTAAAAACGAGACCCCTTTCATGTGAATAAATAGTTTTTAATAGTGGATGATCCAAGGGTACACACAAGATGGCGCCCGCTCCTATGGATAGTAACCAGCACATATCAGGAAATAGGTCCGATTTTGCACAATGCCCAGAGACTTTTACATTCTTGAGCCCATAGTGTGTGAATCTGAAAATACTTATTGATTCAAAAACGAGGCCCCTATGAGTTAATTTTGTCAAAAACTGTATCAGAATGCCAGAATACACCTAAGATGGCACCCGTTAAGCACGCGACCACCGCGTGTACACGCGCTAGTCTTTCTATTTTTACACCAGGAAGCAGGATACATGAGCAGGCACCGCCCTCAGGCCACTAACATTCGGACCGGAGGGGTTTGCTTAGGTGAGACCGATTGTGGTATCCCGGCAGCAAGTAAGTGTGTGTTTTTTGTAGTGTTTTTGGAGGCACAGACACTGGGATAATCTCCTAGTTCTTTTACCAGCCTTTGGGAAACATTATCTAGGGAAACAGCTAAGGCTAACAGACACCATTCTTCTATTTTTTCCCAGATCTACCAGGATATTGTGCCCCTACCGATTCCATGGGGCACAGTTAAGCCTTTTTTCATGTATGTAAAAATGTCTTTGTGTGAGCGTAGTCACAACAGTGTGGTTGTGTTATGTGTGTGCTCACCAAGAGGTGCTTAACCACGTTTTCAAGGGGAACTTGATACCCCATAACTATCACTGTTGTTTTCCTTTTATTTTACAGGACCACGTGATTAAGTTTGGTTGCGTCGGTACCAGATGCATGCTTTATTTATTTGCAGCATTGAATTAATTATTAGTATTTAGTATTTAATAGCTTATTAGGCTTTGGATAAGGAGTGGCGAACACAGGGCTGGTCCCTGTGTAGCCCTGAGGAAGTGCTAGGGGGACGCACGAAAAATGTTTGCAGACAGGAGTTGCTAGGTACACCTAAATCCATTACAATTTAGGTATCCTACCATTTCTACTCCATTTTTAGCTTTACCACCTAGGAGCCAGAATAAAGTATTTGCAACTCACTAGGCAGGTAATTTTAACTAATCACATATACTCCACTCCTTCACATCACATTCCTTGCACCACACATAGTCTTTTGTAAGTGCTCCTACGTAATTCCGCAAGTCGCAGCACGCCCCAGTCCGTAGAGGGCTGGGATGGCCCCTATGATGAAGCATGTCACCGTGGGGCAACCCTGGTGAGTGAGGGGACACCTAAAAAAGGAATATTTTTCCTTTTTTTCCTTTCTTGGAACTATTGACACTATTCCAACACCATTGTGTGTTATGGGAATAGAGTCATAGACTACGGCTGGGTTCTTGATCTCTGTCCCCAGAGATCTTGTGTGACTTATTAATACTAGGAGGGTGAGCCCTAGCCTTTATCCCTCTACCTCCCTTTTTGTTTATTTATAATCTACAAGATCCAGAGTACTCCAGAGTCTGACCCAGAACAAAAGTGGCCTAAGTAATGCAATGTGGTCTGTTCTTTTCATGTTTAAGTCCATAAATAATGGTACAAGTGGAGTCCGTTTGGGCAGTCTCAAAAGCCTTCAATAAAAATTGTTTTCGCTAGTCGTAAAGATGTTACCTGCCTTTACATCCCAGATTTCTGCTCCATATAAAACACCAGATTGGGCCTTAAATTTAAAAACTTCTAGTGCTTGTGAGATGGACTTGCTTAAACTTGCCCCATGGCGCTTTATATTAGGTAAAGTACTCTGATTGAAAATAGTTTTACTTTTTTCAATTTGTGTTTTCCATGAGGTTGTTGAATCTAGGGAAACCCCCAAGTACGAGAAGTTTGAAACCAGTTGAAGCCTCTGGGTATTTAGAAAGATTTGCCCTTTAAATGATTTATGGGGATTTATGGACATACATTTGTTTTTTTTCGTGTTTATTTCTAGGCCTTTTGAGTCACAATACATTTTGAAGGAGTTTAGAAGTGTTTGTAGGCCCATGGGCGTTTGTGAGATCAGAATTATATCGTCCGCAAATAGGAGTGAGGGAACCCTCACACCATTCAGTTTTGGGGAGTCATTATTGCATTTATTTAAGTATTCTGGGATGTCGTTGACAAATAAGGAAAAAAGTGTAGGGGCCAACACACATCCTTGGCGGACTCCCCATCTGATAGGTATGGGTTCTGTTAATTCCCCTTTCGGGCCCCAACGTACTCTTGCAAAATTATTATCATGTAATCGTCTAATCTGCTGGAGTATACATGTTGGTAAACCCAGTGCAAGCAAACAATCCCATAGACGATCCCGCAAAACTAAATCAAAAGCTGTCCCTAAGGTCAACAAAAGCTACATAAATATGTCCTTTTAATAAAGAAACATATTTCCAACAAATACAACAAAACCTAAATACTTGGTCTATCGTGCTTGTGTTCCGTCTAAAGCCTGCTTGGAACTTTGTAAAGATCTCATTCTCATCGATCCACAAATCCATTCGATTTAAAAGATGCCTTGAAAAGATTTTTTGTAAAATGTCTAAAAGACAAATGGGACGATAGTTAGAAGGATCATATCTATCTCCCTTCTTAAAAACTAAGATAATTTCTGCTCCCTGCCAGCTATTTGGTAAATTCCCTCCGGCCACTAATATATTAAAAAGCTTGTTTATGTAAGGCGCTCATACACTGATCTCATGCTTGTACAAGTCCCCCGGTATTTTATCTAGTCCTGGGGCTTTACCGTTTTTTGCAGCGGTTATTGCCAACTCTGTTTCCTCAAGACTAAACTCTATAGTGTTTACAAGTGAGGCCAACCATGAGCTATTTCCATCAACAGTCACCTCACTACCTGGTGCTTCATACAAATGGGTAAAATGATTAACCCAGGTTTGCTCATCAATAAACACATCATCCGGTGACCTTTCTCCAATTTTCTCGTTAGCAACTAGTTTCCAGAAGCCCACATTATCCTTTGCTTTAACAGCTGTTAACATGTTCTCCCAACATTCCTCATCCCAGTTGATTCTAGCCTTTTTCTGCACCCTCCTGTATTCTTGCCTTAAGGTCCTAATTACATGTGGTTTTTTACTCTTGATTGCCTCTAGGAGTAAACCCTTGCAGTTTCGTCATTCCTTATTGTACCAGGGTTTAATGCCAATAGAGCTAGTTTTTTGCAATTTTTGTTTTATTTGGCATTTTCGACACGAAAGGTACCAAGGCTTTAAAGAATTCGATATGTAGGTCAATAAAATCCTTACCCTCTACTGATTGGAGCGAATGTTTAACAAAAGTATCAGCAAAGAGTAAATAAATGCTGGATAATGCCTCTTTATTACTCAATAGGCTAGCCCATTTAAGGGAACGCCTATTGTTGCTCATCAAAGGGCCATTAGTAATTGGAATATCCAACATAGTATAATCCATCGGACTCCTAGTACTAGGGATTAATCTATGGTCCATTGTCAAGTGCAATGGTCGATGGTCACTTTCATACCTAGGGTCAATTACAAAGTCAGATAGGAAGGACCAAAATATCAAAGGATACCAAAATATAGTCAATGCTACTTTGGGAATCGTTTTTAACAAAGGTTGGTGCTTTTGGAGAGTCCGATGGAAAACGGCCATTGCAGGCCCTCAAACCATGCACAGATACCAATCTCATTATCTTGGTAGCTAAGGTAGTGCAGCTCACACCCTTCATGTAAGATAAAGAGGGGATGTTATTAGCCCTATCCTCATCAGTAAAAACATCTCCAAACCCTATAATCGGTTCAAAGTTACAGTTAAAATCACCACATACTATTACACTGCTAGTCACATCTACATAATCTGTAAAGAGTTTTTCCAATTTATCAAAAATTACAGATTCATTTGATAGCCCACATGGACGGTTATAAACATTAAACACAACAATGCGCCTACCATCCTTCAAATTAACTACAAGTCCTAATATATCTTCTGAATCAGTGTTTAATTGTGTAATTTCTACCTCTAATGACACACTGACCCACACCGTGAGCCCCCCGACTGTCTACCTCTAACTGAGGGAACTGCCTCGATATTGAATGTCCTAGATCCCACCCTAAGTGGTATTTCAAGGGACCAGGTTTCTTGGAACAGGCAAAAATCACTGGAATCTATGTAGTTAGACCAATCAGGGTCAGAAAGATTTTTTTATCAAACCAGCGATGTTCCAAGATATCAAGGTAATTTTGTGTTGTGTAGTTGATCTTCCCCTAGCTAGCGTTAGACTATCCCCTGCTAGTGTTGCCCCCATTTTCAAGACCACGCTGTTACTAGCCCCTAATATAGAGCTTGCTACTGAGGAAACGGGGACTATAGTCACTGGCCTTGAAATCGGGACACCTCCTACATCAGTATCGACTCCCCCTTGATTAAACATAGGTGGCATCAGATCTTGAACCACTTGATCTACAACAGTAATAAACTTCAGAATTGGATCGCACTCAGCTCTCTGTATAACAGATACTGGTGTACTTGGAGTGGCAGATCCTAGGCTCCCCAACACTGGTTGTTGTAAATTTCAATCCAGTTTACAGCCACCATCAATTTTCTCTATTTGAATTACATTTATATGACCAGCCATACAGTGGTCATTCTGTGATCTTCAATCGCAGTTATCCAAACCAGAGAAAATGTCAAACCTGTTTGCTGTCTCCAGGGGTGTAAACGGTCTCAGGTGTTCCATTCTCCTATTAGGGTATCTGGAAGACCTGGGGGGTACCATATTCTACCCAAGGGGATCAGCAACATGATGAAAATATGAAAGTTCTGGTGGGAGCCCAGTGTTAAAGGACATCAAGGGGGCAATCTGATTGGGTATCTGAGCACCAATATGGTTGGGAGGAAACACCAAGGATCTCGGATAAAAGTAGGTCAAAGGGCGCGGTACAATAGAGTTGCCACCTCCACCCTGAGGCCAATTTAATATATGGGTGACTGCTCGAGGGTCTCTAAAGTTTATAACCACTAAATCACCATCAATATCCTTGACCCTACTACCCAACCATGGGAGACGTTTAACGTGCACAATATCACCATTGATATTAGGTGCTAACGGTCTAAATTGAGCTAACCAATGCATAATTTTGTTTTTAAGCTGGAAGTAACCCTCCCTCTTGTTTATTGGCAAGCTAGGAACCCCCGAAATTTGCTTTTTGGGGAGAAAGCGACGTCCCAAAAGTCCTCAGTAGTCAATGTGTTGTTCTGTGGATGTGAAAATAAAGAGAAAAATTAACGTTACGTTTTGCTTAAATTTGCCAACATTTTTTTTTCGTCTTTTAACTCAATTTAATGGGACAAACATATAAAAAGTCCAGTCTATGTAACCATTGCAAAAAAAGTAAATTTGCTTGAACTAAATAGAATTTCCAACATTCAACCTGCAAATAGGAAAGTTGTGTGTGTAAACTCCCAAAAAAAAGCGTAAATATGTTGAGATAGCATTTATCTTTGCTTTACTTTATAACGATGCCTGTTAATGGATTAATATTATTTTAATTAATTAACCCTGCTACCCTGTCCCTTAATGTTGGCTGAAAGTAAACTTTGTTATTTCTAAACTACATGGTAGCGAAGATCCACTGATAATAAAGTGTACTTACTTGAATTTTTGTTGAGCCTTGTATTGTACAATGTTGGTGTTTGTGGCAGCAAGGAGAGCGTAGTCCCGTAGGTCAATGTTGTCTTTTCTGGCAGCAAGGAGTTTATGTTTGAAAATCTCCCTGCGCTGAAGTTAAATAAAGACAAAGGTTGTAAAAGTCTCCCTAGGTGTCTGTGAGTGGACAAAGGATAAAAGGTGAAGTGTGGTTTGCTAGTTAGATCAGATGGTGCTATAGATAGTGTGTCTGACTTTCAAGTGTGAAAGGTAGCATGTATATGTACATTTTGTTTTCCGCCTTTTGCGACTGTAGACAGTTTGTCTTGGCTTGTTCCCTTTAGAATGCTGTGTAAAGGTTTTTTTTTTAAGTTGTTTGTAAAAAAAAAATCTTTCAAAACTGTAAATTGTTTGAAATGTATTGGAATAAGTGTATCTGTAACACGTATGTTGCGGCACAGATAAATGCATGTTTTTGACCAAATATTTTATGTTATTAAGGAATGTATCAGTTTGTTTCTTTGTTTGGTGATTGTATTGTGTAATAGTTGTATTTTTTGTCCATGCAAGAATAACATCTTTTTTGGGTGATAATTAATAGGCAATACTGCAGACATGTTTTATTATATTGTGTGTTAGTTGTTCTTTTTTTTAAAACGAGGGATATGAGTGCAGTAATAATGATTGGGATAAACAAACAGGGTTGGAGGGTGCAGGGTGCGAGAGGGTGCAGGAGGCTGCCGGGTGTGTGAGGCTGCCGGGTGCGTGATTATGCACAGTAGTATGAGTGGGCAATGTGCGAGTGCACAGTGAGGGTGCATAGCCAGGGCCAGCGATCTTCTCAGAACCCTTCACTGGCTGCCCATCAAGAAGCGAATCACCTTTAATGCCCTGACCATTGCCTTTAAAGCCCTTCATGGTACTGGCCCTTGTTATCTTCGGAAACGGATCAGCTTCTATTTACCCTCTAGATCTCTGCGGTCTGCTACCCAGGCCAGGGCTGTCACCCGGTGATCCGACGTGCGCGCTGCGGGGGGCGGTCTTTTAAACATCTTGCCCCCTGGTTATGGAATGCTCTCCCTCTGTCTCTCAGATCCAACACCAATCTACTGGCTTTCAGAAAGGATCTGAAGACTCTGCTGTTCACGCAGTGATTCTCTTCACTCTGTTCTCAGTCCCCCTCCCGTTCTGCCTTCCACCCTGGGTTTGTGATGGTCTTTAGCACCGGGACACTCTTCGGAGTAGCCGTGCGCTATAAAAGTACCCCTATCAACATAACATAACATTAACATAGTGTGTCAGAGGGTGCATAGTGTGTGAGAGGGTGCGTAGTGTGTGAGAGGGTGCGTAGTGTGTGAGAGGGTGCGTGGTGTGGGAGAGGGTGCGTGGTGTGTATGAGGGTGTGGGGTGCGTGGTGTGTGAGACTGTGTGGAGTGTGTGGCCGAAAGTAGTGCTATTGCACAATGTGTACGTGCGCAGTGAGTGCACAGTGTGTGAGGGTGCAGAGTGTGTGTGAAGGTGCAGTGTGTGTGTGAGAGGGTGCAGAGTGTGTGTGAGGGTGCAGAGTGTGTGTGAGGGTGCAGAGTGTGTGTGAGGGTGCAGAGTGTGTGTGAGGGTGCTGAGTGCGTGAGGCTGCAGAGTGCGTGAGGCTGCCGGGTGCGTGAGGGTGCAAAGTAGTATGAGTGGGCAATGTGTGAGTGCGCAGTGAGTGTGTAGTGTGTGAGGGGTGCATAGTGTGTGAGGGGTGCATAGTGTGTGAGAGGGTGCGGAGTATGTGAGAGGGTGTGTTTGTAAGAGGGTGCGGATTGTTTGAGAGCGCGCGTAGTTTGTGAGAGTGCATAGTTTGTGAGAGTGCGTAGTGTGCGAGAGGGTGCGTGGTGTGTGAGAGGGTGCAAAGTATGTGAGGGTGCAAAGTGTACGAAGGTGTGGGGTGTGTGATGGTGTGGGGTGTGTAAGGATGCGTGGTGTGTGAGGGTGCGTGGTGTGTGAGGATGAGGTGTGAGGATGAGGTGTGTGAGGATGAGGTGTGTGAGGATGAGGTGTGTGAGGATGTGGTGTGTGAGGATGTGGTGTGTGAGGATGTGGTGTGTGAGACTGCAGGGTGTGTGGCCGAAAGTAGTGTTATTGCGCAATGTGTAAGTGCGAAGTGAGTGCACAGTGTGCGAGGGTGCAGAGTGTGTGAGGGTGCAGACTCTGAGGGTGCAGAGTTTGTGTGAGGGTGCAGACTGTGTGAGGGTGCAGACTCTGTGAGGGTGCAGAGTGTGTATGAGGGTGCAGACTGTGTGTGTTGGTGCAGACTGTGTGAGGGTGCGGAGTGTGTGAGGGTGAGGGTGCGGGGAGGGTGAGGGTGCGGGATGTGTGAGGGTGCGGGATGTGTGAGGGTGCGGGGTATGTGAAGGTGCATGGTGTTGGAGGGTGCAGTGTATGTTGTGTAAATTAGTGTGAGTGGGCAATGTGGGAGTGCGCAGTAAGTGAGTGCGTAGTGTGTGAGGGTGCAGAGTGTGTGAGGGTGCAGAGTGGGTAAGGGTGTTGGTAAAATATTTCTCCAGTATTTGTATGTAAATGAACAAAAGAGTGGCACAGGCTGACATTCTACGTCTTTTGTCTGGTGCTGTGCAAAGCCATAAGGCAACCTACCAGGCTGTTTAGAAGCATTAAAACATGAAGAAAAAAAGTTTAGATAACGTATCAAGCCCTGTACTAGACCAGTCCTCAAAAAGCATCATTAAAGTAGCTAATTGAAATTAGCACATGCTGCATACACCTGGGTGCAATGTTAAGCTTTCTGTTTACTATGCACCCAAAGCGCCATCTAGGGCTTCATGCTGCGTAGGTCGAGGAATTGCCAAAAAACATAACTTTTGTCATATCAGTTTCCTGGTACTATCGAATGCTGGTCCCCTGTAACACTAACATAACATAAAAGGTACATGAAGTTGCAAGTACGTTGCCTGTTAAATAAACAATGAAACAGCACTATACTTACAGTTTATATTTTGTTAGAAAAGACGTAATTTTTATTACACTATTTCATGTACCTGACTGAACAAAAATACAGCACGGGCATTGCATTTTGAGAAAGTAAGGGAGGCAAAAACTTTACTGTAGTGTTAAAAATAAACCCTATGTTCCCTACTGTAGGTAAAAAGTAAACCGTGCACAGTTAATTAACTGAGAATAAGCCTCCTCGCTGTAGAGCACAGCTTTCCAAAGTTTCCATGTTGGTGACACACCTATTTGTGAAAAAAATTTCAGGGACACGGTAATGCGAGCGAGCGCAGCGAGCGAGCACGAACCACCCAAGCAGTGGTTGGGGTGGTTCTCCCCCCGAGAAATTTTTGAAAAAGTAGTGAGCAAATGGTGCATTTCCAAGCAAATTTGAGAAAGCATGATGGTTAATAAAGCAATTGTTAATCTGGTCTAACAAAGCCATTGACTGGCAAAACTGAGTGTAAGAAAGGTTAGGTTTGTTTGTGCATGAAACAAGAATCTAATAATGCACACATTGACTTATGCCCCAGTGATTTACGGCAAAAAAAGGACAGGCGCACGCCCTGCCAACCCTTTCAACCACGCACAAAGTCCACCTGCTGCCTTGCTGAATATGAGTTATACAAAAATCCGTTCTGGAAGGGAGAATTGTGAGTGATAAAACAATCATGCAACTTTTCAACCGGTCTCTGCGCATTGAACTCAGGTGGGACAGCTTTCCTCTGCACAACGCGCCAAAAGGCAACAGAGAATAAGACTAATCATATGTTTTCCATTCAGCACTTTGAGCTAAAATTAAACTGCATGTAAGAGAGAAGGACAAATACATATGTCATAGAAATTGTAAATATCAAATTGTATGGGGACACAACATATTGCACGAAAACCGTTCATTAATTTTAAAAAAAAATTTATGATTTGTATTATAACACACATACATTTCCAAAACATGATGTCCTTTATGACTAACAATATGTAAATATGTGCAAGAATGAAAAACTTTGAATAAAAACAACAGCACTTACTATTTTATTGAGATGAATGAGGTGGATAAGATTAACACAGCTGGTCAATATTTGGTGGAATATTAGATAAAGACACTGATGCAATCATAGTCTTGGATTTCAGCATTTGGAAAGTGTCTCATAGCACAAGAATTACAATATGTGAATAAAAAACAACAGCACTTGTCTTACTTTTTCAATGCGATATATGAGGCTGATAGTTGGTCAATATTTGGTTGAATATTTGATAAAGACACTCGCATTTCATCATCAAGCATTTTTAAGCATCCACGTTTCAGTGTCTAAGTTTGTCATTGTTGAAAAGGATACTTCACATATGTATGTAGTAGAAAACTGCAAGAGAATGTTTAACGCTTTTTTACCTAGGTTTGGATGCATTTTTGTAACACGAACCCAAAAGCTGTCTGAATCACCCTCTGAATGCATCATGAGCATACTTCGATCATTTTTTATTTCAGCTAATTCTTCTTCAATAAGAGAGAAGTTCCCAGGTGCAGCTGAAAGGAATGGATTTCTGATCCAATCAAAGTCTTGGATTGCAATATTTGGAAAGTAATGAGAAACTTTCTCTCCCAGCAATGTTAAATGGTCAACAATCAGCGGGCTGATATCGCATTTCATCTGGCACTCATCTGTTTTGGAAAACATTTCAAAACTACCTTCTTTTACTTTTACTTTCCCAAAATTTTGTTTTGTCTCAAACCACAAATTTTATCTACTGCTGTTAAGATATTTTCTCCTTTTCCTTACATACTGGTGTTAATTTTATTCAAATGTTCAAATACATCAGCAAGATATGCCAATTTTGTGCACCAAAGTTTGTTTTGAATTAGACCACAGAATTCGTGCTGCTTATTGTCCTCGAAAAGTTTAAGCATCATCTCACCCAATTTATATACACGACAAAGCACTCGACCTCTTGAGAGCCAACGGACATCTGTGTGCATTAGTAGCTTTTTAAACCTTGCCCCCATTTGTTCACAAATATGAGCAAATATTCTTGATTTAAGAGGTCGACTTTTAATGTAATTCACCATTTGAATCACTTTGTCCATAACTTCCCTTAATTCATTCCCAATGGTTTGCGCTACTAGTGCCTCGCGATGTAAAAAGCAATGAGTAAATATGATACTTTCATTTTCTTTCTTTGCTAAAGCTATAAAACCTTTTGTAGAGCCAACCATTGACGGTGCGCCATCCGTGCATATCCCAACACAATTTAACCAGCGCAAATTATTTTCCTTCATGAAGCAATCTTAAGTTTGAAATATATCCTCACCTCTAGTTCTCAATGGAAGTTCTAGGCAACACAGAAATTGCTCAATAATTGTGTCAGTATGAATGAAACGTATAAAAACCAGTAGTTGAGCTAACCCACTGACATCTGTTGATTCATCTAGTTGCAATGCAAAGATCATATTGTCATCTTGAAAAATATCCTTCATTTGCAGCTTAACGTTAGCACGCATCTTGAAACCGCCTTCCAATTGTGTTATCTGCCAAAGGGATTTTATTAACTTCAATCTCAAATTTTGGCCCAAACATTGTTCGAACAATAGCACAGCAAGATTGCCTAATGGTGGTTTCGGCAACAGTGTGTGGTTCCTTGTTTTTGGCAATTATTTGAGCAACCAAGTAACTTACCTTTTGAGCTTTCTCCGATGTCTTCTTTCTCTTTGTGAATGATGCAGACTGCTTCCTTATAGATTTTGCAAGCTCAATAAAGTATTCCACTGGTTTTTCAGACAAATGTCTGTGTTTTGTGGTAAAATGGCGTTTTAATTTATTTGGCACCATACTTTCATTTGCCAGTATTTCCCCACAAACTAAACACTGGGGACAAGGATGGTTTTCATTACCAGAAAATGTGAACCCCAGTTCCATATAAGCTTTCTTATATAAACGGGGATTGGCGATTTTCCCTTTACACTTCTTACGCACTGAGAAAGATTGTTCAGTTGAGGCTTGGGTGCTCTGCTCAATAGCTGCTACATTTTGTTCTTCACAAACGTCATCGTCACCAGCTTTTCGCTTCCGAATTATAAACTTATCCATTTTGAGTTCCTGTTTGCCTTCCGGGAAAATGAAATGTGGAAATGTAGAGATAGGAAGAACATGAGATACGAAGTTTAAAAATCTTCCGCCTCGCTTACAGTCTGGATTCTCTCCAGTAACATTTCAGGATTTGAGTAGTAGATAATCATGTGAAATCAGAGCTCAAATGGTATTCAATATGCTCGCTAAAAACAAGCACAACAAAGGTTCAAGCTGCGGCCAGTGCAACTAAGCACGAAAGGTCTTTGGCATGGGGTGGACATGAAAACTGACCATGGGCATAACACAGAAAAACATGGTTGTCAAGGCTCTGCTGTGCAAGCCAAGCAGGGCATGAGTGGAGGGGTACATTAACGCTATTGGCATAAAATTAATATGCCACCAATCTCAGAGGTGTAGTTTGTATCCCATGGTGCTAAGTTAGTTAACTAGTATGGCGCCAATCTCGGAGATGTAGTTACAACTAGGTGCTCATGGTGTCAATTAATTGCATCTCAGTTTAGAATGCCAATCAGAGTGGGGTCTCATTCAGTATAATATGCCTCTTTTAAATAGGGATGAACCTGTCTTGTGGAATCTCATTACAAAGTTACCAAGTTATTCCAGTTTTGCTGTACAGACTGTTTAGTCCTGGTCCATAATTTATATATTGGTCCTGCGCCAGTGCATTAATGACGCTGCTGGCGTTATCCCCCCCTCAACCCATTGTAACCTCCTTCAGCGCTGTGCACCGCTTCACACACTCACACATAGAAGATCATCGCTGCGTACTGTATTCAGAGAGGCCAGGTATTGGATGGGCGTACATCAGCCATGTGATGTGACTACAGGCCAGGTAATGTCCCCCAAGTGACTTGTGTTCATACTATCTTTCCGCAGCTTGCGCCTGTTTAGTCCCCCCATGCACCCAAATGTGCTGTATATACCGAATATTTTGGCCTCTTTTTTTTGTTCTTTTTTTTATACCCAACCCTGCCGCATACTATAGCCAAAGCTATCGTTGCTGCTTATTTATCTTATGAAAATAACAACCATTGACAAAACCAATAGACCCGACATATTGTCAGTATGCTGCTACTCGATGTATCATATATCTGGATGCAATGACAGAAACAGCCGAAATAGAAGTGGGGCAGCACACTAAGCTAAGCACGAATTATTATTTTTGTTTGTGCACGTTATTAAAGCCACTCCCTTTATTACATTACCCATGCTGCTCGCATGATCCTTTCAATCCACTTTTTGCTGCTGTACTGTCCCTCACATTTTAGCAAATTAAGGCGATATGTGGGGCTGTTAGGGCAGTACGATGGTATTGCAAGTTATTTGACCCTTCACCCCCTCTCAACCCATTGTAACCTCCTTCAGCGCTGTGCACCCCTTCACGCACTCGCATAAAGCTGACCATCGCTGCGTACTCTCTTCAGAGAGGCCAGGTATTGGATGGGCATACATCAGCCGTGTGATGTGACTACAGGCCAGGTAATGTCCCCAAGTGACTTGTGTTTTCACTATCTTTCTGCAGCTTGCGCCTGTTTAGTCCCCCCATGCACCCAAATGTGCTGCATTATACCGCATAATTTGGCCTCTTTTAAAAAAAAGACATTTTTATACACAACCTTGCTGCATACTATAGCCCAAGCCATCTTGCTGCTTATTTATCTTATGCAAATAACAACCATTGACAAAGCCAATAGACCAGACTTATTGTCAGTTTGCTGCCACTCGTTGTATCATATATCTGGATGCAATGACAGAAACAGCCAAAATAGAAGTGGGGCAGCACACTAAGCTGAGGACGATTTTTTTTTTTGGCACGTTATTTAAACCACTCCCTTTATTACATTACCCACGCTGCTGGCGTTATCCTTTCAATCCACTTTTTGCTGCTGTACTGTCCCTCACATTTTAGCAAATGAAGCCGTTATGTGGGGCTGTTAGGGCAGGACAATGGTATGTGGTATTACAAGTTATTTCACCCTTCACCCCCTCTAAACCCGTTGTAACCTCCTTCAGCGCTGTGCACCCCTTCTCACACTCGCACATAGCTGACCATCGCTGCGTGCTCTCTTCAGAGAGGCCAGGTATTGGATGGGCGTACATCAGCCGTGTTATGTGACTACAGGTAGATAATGTCCCCCAAGTGACTTGTGTTCACACTATCTTTCTGCAGCTTGCGCCTGTTTAGTACCCCATACACCCATATGTGCTGCATTATACCGCATAATTTGGCCTCTTTTTTTAAAAAATAATTTTTATACACAACCTTGCTGCATACTATAGCCCAAGCCATCTTGCTGCTTATTTATCTTATGCAAATAACAACCATCGCTGCATGCTCTCTTCAGAGAGGCCAGGTATTGGATGGGCATACATCAGCTGTGTGATGTGACTACAGGGCAGGTAATGTCCCCCAAGTGTTGATATATATGTCGCCCATGTAATTGCGCAGAGAAGTCTCTGAGATAGGAACAAGAGGAGTTGCGGTGTGGAGAGCAAACAGACATTGGGTGTCGATATTTTTCATGATGATTCCAACAACGAGGCAATTCCCAATAGAAGCACGGCTCAAGGAAGGCATTATACCGATCTTTGTTTCCTACCAACCGTGAACCATAAACATGCTAAACTAAAAATGCACTGGTGCAATCTCAAATGCCAGTCGTGGGTTGTGTTTGATGGTAATAAGTTATGAAGAAAGAAGGGGGAGAGGGGGTCTAGAAGGGGATGGAGAAATACTGGGGATAACTTATCAGCGTGGGAGTAATAAAAGAGGAAAGGCCAAGGCACACCGAGAAATCATTGGGTCAAGCTCTCAGCTATGGTGGCGGTTGTCAGCACTTCCGCATCTATATGGCTCATACGTAAAGCGAGGAGGATGCACCAATGGATATTTCCGCAGTCCAAGTGTGTCCTCTCTGTGCAGCGCCACACTTTCAGCCTGCGCCCAGTTTTTCATTGACCGCTGCCTGGTCTCAAATTCCGGGGATGTGGGAGATATCCATCTTGTAGTAATACGACATTTGCCAATAATAAACCCAAAATCCAGAAAGAAGGGGGTGGGGAGGGTCGCTCTGTGTTTTTTATTCCTGGGATATAGTCCCAGCAGGCATGTCTCCCAGTAGCGTAGGTCTGCGCACTCAGTGAAGTAGATAGGGCTGCTGTAACGGCACACCTCTAATTATGTAGAGATGGGCAAGCCCATATAAAGTGTAACAAATCCGCAACTATACACGAGTATTTTGGGCATACATAATCTGTTTTGCTATCAGTGCCGGGGCGGGATAAATCTGTCTCCCAGCACCGCTGCAAAATGAGGAGTTTTTGGGTGGCGTGAATGCGCACACAATCTGCAAGCCATCACGCAAGATGCCTGCTGCTCCCCCTCCCCCCAAATCACCTGTAAGTAGTGGCCTTTGAGATCTGTTGGATGTTCCATGCATAATAAAAACAACAATTCCTGGAATGAACGTCCACTGGCACTGTTCGTGTGCGTGTGTGTATGGAGGCGAGCTTACCTGCTGTATCGAGTTCCAGATCACGAGGCTCCGCTCAGCAGCTGCTCTGCCCTCCGCCTTCCGCCTTGTCGCGTGCACGTCGTAATCCTTAGGTGAGAGGGCTCAAGTCGCAATCCCCGGCCTACTATCGGCCGGCCTACGTCATCGCGTCGCATCTCGCGACACAGTAACGTTCGCGCCACACAGTTTGGAAAGCACTGCTGTAGAGCATAGGTATTTCCCTTCAAAACTTGTTCCTGTTTGAAAATCACAGCATAACATGTAGTATTTTTATTCCCTTTATAACAATGAGTTTTTAAGCAATGTGTAATACTTTTAAAATGTTTTATTTTGCGCGTGTAACCATACCATAGTCTGTAATAAAAAAAAAAGATGCTTTATTACACAGTGTTAAAGGTCTGGCAGTTGAAAGGACAGGCTTATGGGGGATGGAAGTGTTAGAAAGTCACCGTAAACAAAAGACTCCCCTGAAAGGAAGCAGGATTAAAGGAGGAGGCCAATGTCTGGTTTGCGATACACTGGCGCCGCTGGTCTGTTTCATTCTGACATTTCTAAACGTAGCATTGTAATGTAACAGCGGGGAAGGGGCGCTATTGGCATGTTTGCACCACAACCCCAATTTCGTCATAATAAACACTCATCAGTAAAAGTTAAAATATATCAAATAGTGTAAATGCTTCTGATGGGAAATATTTAAAAAAAAATTCTAAAGTTAATCAATCTTAGGATCTGTGCATTGTAAAGTGCAGGAACCCAAAAGGTTGTGTACAAAAGCTACCGAAAGGGAGAAATATAGCTAAACTGTATTTTTATTATACAGAGCAAAACACATATAATACAAAAATTAGGTAAAAGTTGGTTAAATAAAGGTCACGGGTAAACAGACTTTAATTGTGTGTTCCACTCTGCCCCTTACAGTGCCAGCCAGAACCTGCTGTTAAGATACAGTAAACGCATGAAATGGCCAAATGCTGCTAGTTCCCGAGGCGGTACATAAAGAGGTCTGGTATTAACAAATTTCCACAGGATCACAATGGAGGTTTCCAAGTCTGTGAATATGTTAGATTTTTGGTGGGGATTACAGAGAGGCCATGATTGTTTACTTAGCTTTTCCTCTAATAGAGTGGCCATATCTTAAAAAAAAAATCTCTGCTTTGCGTAACAATGTGTGCGTGTGCAAAGCAACCACTGTGCTGTGCGCGTGCTTCATACAACTTGGGGGCTAATGTGTGAGGGGGCTAATGTGTGAGGGGGCTAGTGTGTGAGGGGGCTAGTGTGTGAGGGGGCTAGTGTGTGAGGGGGCTAGTGTGTGAGGGGGCTAGTGTGTGAGGGGGCTAGTGTGTGAGAGGGGGCAGTGTGTGAGAGGGGGCAGTGTGTGAGAGGGGGCAGTGTGTGAGAGGGGGCAGTGTGTGAGTGCGCAGTTTAAAGAGTGGGTGCAGGGTGTGTAAGGGTGTAGGGTGTGATTGTGCAGTGTAAGTGGCCTAAAGTAGTGTGAGGGGTCAGTGTGTGAGGGGGCAGCATATGAAGGAGCAGCGTATGAAGGGGCATTGTGTGAGAGGGCAGTGTGTGAGGGTTGTGATTGTGCAGTGTGTGCGGGTTGTGATTGTGCAGTGTGTGCCCTAAAGTAGTGTGATTGAGCAATGTGTGTGCGGGGGTCAGTGTGTGAGAGGGTGAGTGTGTGCGGGGGCAGTGTGTGATGGCACCGTGTAATGAGTGTGCGTGACGGTGCGAGGTGTGCAAGAGTGCGGGGTGTAAGGGTGCATTGTGTGTGAGCTAAAGTAGTTGAGTATGCAATGTGTGAGGGGGAGTGTGTGTGAGGGTGCTGTATGTGTGGACTTCACAGAGCGACGCGATCTGTGGTGGTGGAGGGGGAGGGAATTAAAGCGCGGATAGAAAGTGCACAAACAACGCACCACACTGCAACAAAAATTAGAAGCTTGCAGCTTTATCTAGGTGAAAGCACACGGGTGCGTGAAGTAAAAACATTACATTAAAAGTAAATATGAGAGGGATGCAGAACACAGAGGCAGGAGAGTATTGAAGTCCAGGGCAGGCAGCAAGACACACGGAGGTGAGGCAGGATAAGAGTGCTGGGTGGCGAGAGAGTGATATTCATGAGAATGTAAGCAGGAAGTGAAAGAATGGAAATCTGACTGAGCTAAGGCTGCAAATAGAATTAGAAACTTGCAGCAGTATCTAGGTGAAAGCATACGTGTTTGGGTGCGTGAAATAAAAACATTACATTAAAAAAAATATGAGAGGGATGCAGAACACAGAGGCAGGAGAGTATTGAGGTCAAGGGCAGGCAGCAAGACACACAGAGGTGAGGTAGGATAAGAGTGCTGGGTGGAGAGAGAGTGATATTCATGAGAATGTAAGCAGGAAGGGAAAGAATGGAAATCCGACTGAGCTAAGGCTGCAAATAGAATTAGAAACTTGCAGCAGTATCTAGGTGAAAGCATACGTGTTTGGGTGCGTGAAGTAAAAATATTACATTAAAAGTAAATACGAGAGGGATGCAGTACACATAGGCAGGAGAGTATTGAAGTCGAGGGCAGGCAGCAAGACACACAGAGGTGAGGCAGGATAAGAGTGCTGGGTGGGGGGAAAGTGATATTCAGGAGAATGTAAGCAGTAAAGGAAAGAATGAAAATCCAACTAAGGCATACGTGTTTGGGTGCGTGAAGTTAAAACATTACATTAAAATTAAATAAGAGAGGGATGCAGAACACAGACGCAGGAGAGTATTGAAGTCGAGGGCAGGCAGCAAGACACACAGAGGTGAGGCAGGATGAGAGTGCTGGGTGGGGAGAGAGTGATATTCAGGAGAATATAAGCAGGAAGTGATAGAATGAAAATACGACTATGCTAAGGTCAAGCAGTGAGTCACACAGAGCCGCGAGGCAGGAAAAGAGGCGAGAAAGAAAAGACGGGGCGGAACTACACCGAAGGGGAGAGAAAAAGACGCGTGGGCGGAGAGGAGCCTGTGAGAACGCACGGCAGAGATCAAAGGAAAGGCGAGCAAGCATATGGAGAGTGAGGGGGTGTGCAGCCTGGTGAGCTGAATGCGTGTGGCAGCAGAGGGAGAGCGCGGCGTGCGCGCACAAAGTGTCTGGTAGCAAATGGAAGCTGTTCACAATGCCCATGGTTGTGGCAGCTGTTCACAATGCGTGTGGTTGTGCTCACATGCACTGTACCCGATCCGCAGTTTGGGTACACTTTTGAAAAGCCTTACTATAATCTCGCAAAGCATCCCTAACGGGATGGCATAGGCGAGACCTAAAAAGAGTGGGCCAGATCTCAACACCACTTTGACTTGGAAAAAACTTACGAAGGGGTCATGATAAAAAAGAACGCTGATCTCTCCTAATCTTCGACCGGCAGTCATAGCAACAACAAAGAAATGTTTTAAGGCAAAAAACTTCCATAACACTGATGAAGGGGCTGGAAGGGAAGTTCTTAAAGAATATTGAGAACCAAAGGCAAATTCAAAAAGGGAATGGAGAATGGGTCACTGGTCTCATTAAATAGAAGCTTTTCAAATGGAAAAAGGCTAAAATATTGATCTGAGAAAGGGAGGGACCTCTGATGTCATAGAGAATGTTTCTGGCCATATGTAACTCATTGCATTCATACCCCATGCTTCCTGACATGGGAGAAGAGATTTGAATTTGGGCAGGAGAGCGTTCTCGGAAGATGCAGAAAGGTTCAGCCAGGGGACTCCGAATTGGTCTACTATCTTCTGGAAAACTAGTGAGCATAATTACAGGGAGAATGAGGCAGGGAATGTCCGATTGAGATGGGCTGCATGCATATTCTCTTTCCCTGAAAGATAGCTCGCTGTGAGAAAGAGAAGGTTCTTCTCTGCCCTCACCCCAATCTGCTACAATTGATCCGATAAGTGATGTACTTTGGTGTCCCCTAGAAGGTCCACATAGGCTCTTGTGACCCGATTGCCCTTTCTGATTTGAACTGGCTTGTTCAGGATCAGTGGAGAAAAATAAAATAGGTCCCTGAGTACTGCTGCTAGTTCTTTCCAGATCGATGAGCTTCTGGTTTCTGTCATTGTCCACAAAACCTGAGCAGGGAAACTACTCGCTGTGGCTCCCCTATCCAGATGGCTTGCATCCTGGTGATTGTTACTGGCAAAGGGGGATAGAGCGGTAACACTATGTACAGATACGAAACAGTGAGCCACTGTTGTAACTTCTGACAAATTGTTGTTGAGATGTCTATAGGGGCATCAAAGTTCTGAGAATGAGAGTCCCAACGAGAAAGACAATTATAAACCAAATAGTACAGATGGAGGTGAGCCCAAGGTACTAGATATAATATGGTCGCCTTGTCTCACTGTACCCTCAGCCATTTTCTTGCTGGGCCTACCTGAAGGCACGAGCAGCATTCAAGTTACCGTGCACCAGGACCCCGCATAAAGGTCCGGCTCCGATATTACCTCGGCACCCATTAATTCCGCCGCCAACCATTGCGTGAGCCATGAGCCAATGACTGGATTCATATGAGAAACCCAGCCCCTGAAGTAAATCCATCGGTTATCCAGCCACGGATCTTAGGCAGTAGAATTATCTTACTTTGCCTTATGACTATGCACCCTCAATTCGTGAATTGTTACTAAGGGCCCCATTAGGATGGCGGGCAGATCCTCCTGCCATCCTCGCAGCAAAGACCCCCCGCCATATTACAATGGCTGGGGGGTCCGCGGGGGACAGAATGACTGTCTGCCAGGGTTCAATGTGGTGGCGATGTCTGTTAGACACTGCCAGCCATATTAGAATGTGTGCTGGGACATGCCTTTCCGTGGCGGCACATGCGGAGTCTTCCAGCGGGGGCCTGTTGAGGGCCCCCAGGGACTCCGGGTGGGGTGCATATGGTACCCCCTTGCAGTTCAATGCACAACATGGCAGGCACCATGCGGTGCCTACCATGTTGTGCATAGAAGTGCACAACGTACCTTCCTGGCATTGTGGCGGGCGGTGCTGAGTGCACCGCCCGCTGTAATGTTAGGAATCCAGGATGTGCCTGCCAGTATGGCGGGCACATCCTAATCTCTGCAATGGGACCCCGCACCTATGGCGGGTGGTCCCATTTCATGGGAGGATGGCGGGCGGACTTTGTCCACCCGCCATCCTAATGACCCCCTAAGTGTTCTCAGACCAGAATTATGTACTGTCTTGAGCACAAAGACAAAACACCAAGTGGTATGATTGGATCCAGTTACATGATCTAGTATCATATCCCATCATTTTTAACAATAGACCTGTTTTGAGTTAAATTAAAGTACCTTGGAAAGAACAGCTCTGTTTTTTAACTATTGGTTTTGGACGAGTTACGATTTCTGGTCACTACCGTGCCGTACCAGAGGTTGCCTCAGGCTTGAGGCTGGCATATCACAACTTAACAAACCCAATGACTATGCCATAACGCGAGTGGAGAGCGGAGAAAAAGATACACCGCTGGGCACGTTTTGTACACCGCGTTGATGAGGGTTTTTTAAGTAACCAAAGGTACACGGTTACAAGTGTCCATTCCACTATTGATTCTGGAATCACTAAAGGGGAACTGAATGGACAGTTATTCCTCCTCCCTAACTGCTGATCATTATTATTGAGCACAAAGTATACAGGCAGAAATTATCTAATGTCCTGAAGATGATCCCGTTATTTTGACATAGGGATCGAAACGCCGTCGAAGATTTGTACGCCATATGCATGTTAATATATTGTAAAGTTTCTCCGGCAATGGTGTCTTCTTGAGATTTAAGTCTACTACATTTTAAAAGTTCAGACTTTCCTTCCATGCCTGAACCTTTTCCCTTAATTGTTGTTTGTCCAATTGTGGTAGTAGGACTCAGGTTGTGTCCCGCTTGAATTATGTATGAATGGTTCTCTATGTACTTATTGAATATTAAAATTCTGTCTGGCTGGACAAAGAGTATAGAATCTATTTAGTTTATATTTATTGACAATATTCAGAAGCTGTCTAGGGACCTCTGTCTTCAGAAATTGTATACATAACCAAGTTCCCTGACCAATCGCATATTGAGTTTCCCTTGTCCTTTAAAAAGGGCCTCCCTGAAGGCTTAAAAGATTTGAGAAGCGAGCCATCTGTTTCTGTTGATGGGATGGGAGGCTAACACCTTTGGTATTGAACAACACTGAATTGAAAATTTTGGCCCAAGGCAGTGGATTTTTGGGAAGAAGGGTGCATAGGAATGCACAAATAGGCATCCAACAGATCTATTGAAGCTAAAACTTTGATGGGGAAAGAACAGGTTGACTGACTTGTGGTGTAGGATGGGAGGATATTGCCCGGCACTTTTCAGCACCAAAAACATCAGTGATTAGCATCCCTGTAACAAGTCATTATCTCTGGAAGAGGTATCATGAGAAGAAACAGCTGGTCCAGGATCTTCCTCTCCTGAACTCGACTCCTGGTGAGATAGACATCCTACAAATCGAGTCTCTCATGCATAGCAATAAAGTTGCGATGGCAGGAGAGCTCACGAAACAGCTGCAATGTTTAAAGACAGGCACTGTGCTCTCCACCTGCACCCACATGCATCATTGTAGGATTTTGCATTTCCTAAATTGCGAAAATTAAGGAATCGCAATTTAGGAATTGCAAAATCCTATGCATCAAGAAATCCTAATTTTTTTTAGGATTTCTTAATTTTCGGAATTTGCGATTCCTTAATTGCGAATCGCAATTAAGGAATGGCATTACATTGATTCCTATGGGCCTAGAGGCCCATAGGAATCAATGCCGTTTTGCTTTTTTTTTTTTTGGAACTCGCAATTTGTTGATGCATTGCAAGGGTGCAGAGGGGGGTCCAAAGGACCCCCCCCTGCACCCCTGAAATGTATTTTAAAGTGCATGTTTCACACACACATGTCCTAAGGACATGTGTGTCTGTAACATGAAAGTTTAAAAAATGCATTTTTGTGCTTTTTTAAAGATTTTTGCAAATTAACACGAGGGTCAACCTCGTGTTAATTTGCACTTCCTATTTCAAAATTCGCATTTTTTTACAAATTCATGCATTGCATTTAAGGAATTGCACAAATGCGATTCCTTAAATGCATTAGCATTTTTAGGAATTGCAAAAAAATGCGGATTTTGAAAAATTGTTTCATGCATCCCAAAAACTTATTTAGGAAGCGCAAGCGGCCGAATTTACCGATTCGCACCGTTTGCACTTCCTAAATAGGTTGATGCATGTGGTCGTTGGAAACTTAAATTATATCAACCTGATTGTACAAAAGCAACAATACTGGCAGTCCAATCAGCATTTAGCCATCTTTCCTTTGTTGCTAGAAAATCTTTCAGAAGTGACATACGGAAAGAAGGAAGTCCACAGGATCTCTGATTAATCAAAACGGGTGACCCGGCCAGAATCAATCAACCACAAAGACATTCCTTAGAAGCATTTGGTGCTTATAGAGGTTATCCCCCAATAGCTAAAGAGGAGGGGATAGTATGCTAATGAAGAAATATAAGAACATTTGATATAAACAACATCTGCTTGTGCAGGCTATGTTGATACCGAGGCACAGAAGAAAAGGTCAGGAAACACTTAAGTCAAGCTTCGCCTTTATGGTCCAGAAGCTAGCTGCTTCCTGTGGGGGTCATAAAAGGTGGGGCATTACTAGTAACTTCTATGGGTTAATGCTGTTCACAAGACACAGATTAGTCATCTAGTAAGGACTAAGACAAGCTTCATATAACCACTGTATAATGCTTTGTTATATGTTTTGTTGAAGGCAGCAATACCGAAATACGCGTAGTCTACATCTACCGCATTGCCCCCCATCAATTTACATCTAATATATTCACCCACTAATTGATTGATATGTTCTCGGTATATTGATTATGTGTAAAGAATGAAATATATTTTTTTATATAATGAGAAAAAAACAAAGAAACATTTCAATATTTAATTTGATAAGATTGTCTTGAAGAATAAAAAGAAAAATATATATTGGAGATACGTCAGTGTCTTTTTCTGTAATAGTGGTTACTGTCTATAGGTATATATATATATTTTGTTGATTGTCTCATTTTACCAGCTATAGACCTTTACCTACTGTAAGGGACGATACCCCACCTGTCTTGGGATTTAATTTAACAATATAATGCATTATGCAATTTAGAATCTTCCATCACTCCCATTAAACCAAGTGGATTGATATACTATAGGAAGGTAGGATCCTTCTGCATGGTTACCCCCACTTTTTGCCTGGTGCTATGCTGGTTTTGACTAGTCTGACTGAGATCCTGCTAATCAGGACCCCAGTCCATCTGCTTTCTCCTTAAACTGTTGTGTTTAGTACTTAGGTACATCCCAAATTGGATATTGGGGTACCCTTGTCAGTTCCTCGTATATGGTACCCAGGGCATAGGTACCACAGAAGTCTCCCATGGCCTGAAGCATACATTATGCCACCCATGAGACCATTCAAAATAGAACTACAGGCCTGCCATCGCAGTCTGTGTTAGTTGGTGCATGCACCAATTACTAAAGATATATGTTTACTACATCTAAGGGTTACTGCACTTAAAACCTATAAGTCACCCCTATAGCAGGCCTTTATAATCCTGAAGGCAGGGTACTTGGTTCAAAGTGAGAGGGTGCCCATGAATGAGCAGGACACCCCTGCAGCCTACGGAGTCCTTTCTCCCAGGTTGTCTGTGAAGCAGACATATACTATATTGGGGAGCACCATGTGACCCAGACAGCACAAAATGGTTGCTGCCGACCAGAGACACATTTCTACCCTCCTGCTGTTGAGTCAAGCTTCAGCAGAGGAAGGTAGAACAATAGGCATCCCGTCACAGGGAGGTGTTACCACCTCCCAAACTAGATTTAGTGTAAGGTTTAGTGCTAAGGGTTGGTGGCAGCACCCTGCTTTGCTTGCGGAGTCCGTCTGCATAGCCATTGAGAGCCTGACACGAGCGGAGAGCTCGTTATTATTTTGCATTGATTCTACACCAATTTAATACGTCTTTTAAAAATTGTATGTGCCCATTTAAAATTTCGTTATTCTCTGTGACTAACGTTTTTTGTTGTGCAGGTTCGCTTCTTGTTGCCTCTCGTGGCACACTCTCCCCGGCCATCAGGGTCTGGAGAGGGGAGTGCGAGGCGCCATCTTGTGTGGGTGTCTCCCGGGAGCCTGGACGCAGTCAGCGTTCTAGTGCTTCCCGATGGAGAACATAAGAGGGCCAAGACGAAGGGGCTCGCGGTGAAGCTAAGGGTTGGTGGCAGCAACCTGCTTTGCTTGCGGAGTCCGTCTGCATAGCCATTGAGAGCCTGACACGAGCGGAGAGCTCGTTATTATTTTGCATTGATTCTACACCAATTTAATACGTCTTTTAAAAATTGTATGTGCGCATTTTAAATTTCGTTATTCTCTGTGACTAACGTTTTTTGTTGTGCAGGTTCGCTTCTTGTTGCCTCTCGTGGCACACTCTCCCCGGCCATCAGGGTCTGGAGAGGGGAGTGCGAGGCGCCATCTTGGGTGGGTGTCTCCCGGGAGCCTGGACGCAGTCAGCGTTCTATTGCTTCCCGAGGGAGAACATAAGAGGGCCAAGACGACGGGGCTCGCGGTGAAGCTAAGGGTTGGTGGCAGCACCCTGCTTTGCTTGCGGAGTCCGTCTGCATAGCCATTGAGAGCCTGACACGAGCGGAGAGCTCGTTATTATTTTGCATTGATTCTACACCAATTTAATACGTCTTTTAAAAATTGTATGTGCGCATTTTAAATTTCGTTATTCTCTGTGACTAACGTTTTTTGTTGTGCAGGTTCGCTTCTTGTTGCCTCTCGTGGCACACTCTCCCCGGCCATCAGGGTCTGGAGAGGGGAGTGCGAGGCGCCATCTTGGGTGGGTGTCTCCCGGGAGCCTGGACGCAGTCAGCGTTCTAGTGCTTCCCGAGGGAGAACATAAGAGGCAATGTGCCTCCGGGAGCGCAGCGGACGGGCGCAGCGGGCGCGACGGTGACGCGCCGAAGGTGCGCCTAAGGTAAGTCCGTCTGTGCCCGTCCGTGACCGCACGGGACCAGGGCCATGTCACTCTGCCCGCTCTCCTATCCACACATACACTACCCAGGAACTCCTATACCTCAGACCTCCAGCGTCCCTTTGCCCCTCACTCCCCTGCTACACGCTTAAATGCCTGAGCGATCTAGGTATTTCTCAGGTCATTTTACCACCTGGACCGAATTATAAACGCAGTATGGTATCCATTAAACCCCCTATTAGCTCCAATCTACCTCTGCTCAATTTGGATTGTATTTACCTTAATACTAGATCTTTGGTGAAGCATCAATTGGACATATTTCTGCTACTTACTTCACAGAAACCCAACCTATTACTACTCACTGAGACCTGGCTTACTGAGAATTCGCAGCCCGACATACTGGCCTCACTCCCATCAGACTACTATATATTGGCAGTAAATCGCGCCCCAGGTAAAGCTGGAGGGGGAGTGGCGGCCATTATTAATAAAAAACATAACTTTATCAGTCGCCCGTCCCTGCTGCTACCTGGCACTGAAAATCTAGTCATAAAAACTGATACTGAGAAAGGCGCCATAGCCCTGGTTTTACTCTACCGTCCCCCACAATCTATGCCCGCCTTTCCCTCAGGACTTGCCGAACAAATAGCGTCAATCACTATGAAATACCCTCATACCATCCTTATTGGAGATTTTAATCTGTGGTTTGACAACCTGGACACTGACACCCAAGCTAGAGAATTGTTTGATTTACTCATCGACATCAATATGACCCAATTCATACAGTCTTCCACTCATGAGAAAGGCCACCATCTTGACCAATTATGGTCGCATAATCTCCCTCTATCATCTATCCTGATTCAGCCCTGTATTTGGTCAGATCACCATTTTGTTTATTTTTCCCTTCAAGTAAGGAGACAACATCAGACTCCTTCTCAGCCTGGAGGGGAAACTCGCAAATGGGGGGCTATAGATCTTTCTGCTTTTCTGGACACTTTGGTTTCTACTCTGCCACCATTTGACGACATGGGGGACGTAGATGATATCTATGAGGCGCTCTTCTTGTGGATCCAAAGTGCTGCCAATATTCATGCCCCTAATGTAAAATTCTCCCGCTCACGCGACAAAGAGGCTCACAAATGGTTCTCTGCGGACCTCAAACAACTCAAACTAGAGGTCAGGCAAAAAGAGAGAATCTGGCGCAGAAATTATCTTCCACAAGATAAAGAGGTCTACTGCCTGAGCCGTCGTCTCTACCAAAAAACCATCCTTAAGAGGAAGACCGATTATTTTTCAGGCATAATTCTGAAATCCCAGAATCAAACTAAAGACATCTTTAGAATAGTGAACGACCTCTGTAACGATGAGCGTACGTCACTACCTATCTCACAATCTCAAGCTTTATGTGATGATTTGAATAATTACTTTATTAACAAAATCATTACAATCAAACAAAGTATACCACCACACCCTGCCAGCAACATCACTGAGGACGCATACATGAATCCAGAGATCTTAGACCACATCCCCCCGATTGATTCCAAACAATTGTCGGCACTTCTTCAACGGATCAAATCAGGGTCACCTAATGATATCTGTCCCCCTTCTATCTTTAGAGAATTAGGCCTATCCCTCCCACATGTACTCCTGCCTATTCTCAATGAATCCCTCAGACAAGGCAGAGTCCCCACAGATTTTAAAAAAGCTCTCCTTATACCTTTGGTAAAAAAACAAGGGAAGGATCCTTGGGATCTTACAAACTATAGACCTATCTCCCTGCTGCCCTATCTCTCAAAGGTGTTGGAGGCTCATGTCTCTAAGAGTGTCTCTAATTTCATCGAGACCACCAACTACTTGGAGCCTAATAAAAGCAGGGTTCCGCCCGGGTCACTCAACCGAGGCGGTGATCCTGGCGGTTCAGGACAACCTTAGAGCCAATGCGGATGTCGATACACACCAAGCCCTGGTGCTGCTTGACCTCTCGGCTGCATTCGACACGGTTGACTATGACATCTTGCTGAACCGTGTCGAACAGGCCGGCCTGAGAGGACCAGCGTTGAGCTGGATTACATCCTTTATCGAGGGCCGGACTCAGGCAATTCAACTGGGCAGCTTTATAGGCACTAGGCATACGTCCACCTGTGGAGTTCCGCAGGGGTCGTCATTATCCCCCTTATTATTTAATCTTTATCTCCGCCCTCTTCTTTATTCCCTTAAGAAGTTTAAAGTCACGGTGTTCAACTACACGGACGACTTACAGCTATTATTTCATCTGAACATCCCTGATGCTGTGTCCGAATTTCACAACACCATGAAACACATCCAATGCTGGATGAACGAAAACCATCTAAAACTCAACCCGGGCAAAACAGAACTACTTTTGCCCGGGAACAGTTTATCCAGCTGGAGTGTTAACTTCTGGCCAGCAGACTTGGGCATCCCCCCTGTAAGGTCCACTGCTGTAAAGAGCCTAGGCATCACGCTCCACTCGGACCTGGCCTTAAAAACCCAGGTGGGCGCCGTGGTCTCAGCAAGCTTTTTCCAAATGAGGAAAATAAAAAAAAATTGCTCACCTCCTCACCCAGTCTGCCTTAATCCAGGTTACTATCGCCTTGGTCACGTCCCGCCTGGACTATTCCAACAGCGTCTATCTGGGACTTCCAGTGGGCCTGTTGAAGAGACTTCAACTTGTCCAGAATCAGGCGGCTAGACTCATCTTACAACAGCCAAAATGGTCTTCTATTAAACCAGGACTAGAAAAGCTACACTGGCTTCCGATTTCCCAGTGCATAGCCTTTAAAGCAGGTTGTATCACCTTCAAGGCCACACAAGATAAAGGCCCTGCCTTTATTCATCGTCTGATCTCTAAATATATACCTACCAGAAGCCTGCGCTCTGCTCATAAATCCCTACTGGAGGTGTCTCGCTTTAAAAGGAAGCGACAGGGAGGCTGCTGCTTTCGCCATCTAGCAGCCTCACTTTGGAACTCCATCCCCTTACCGATTAGGCAGAGTAAGGATCTACTCACCTTTCGTAAGGGATTAAAAACTTGGCTGTTCTCTCAAGCCTACCATTAGCCATTGTTTGCTTAGTGTTATGTTGGACGGATTCTTCACTTTTCCTATAGCGCCATGAAGCCCACGGGCGTACGAGCGCTTTACAAATTGATTTTAACATAACATAACATATTAGGGCTGGGCGGGTGCACAGAAAGTCTGCAAGAAGGGCACATTTGGTGTCCCTGTGCATAGTCCAGTTCAATCCAGTCCTGGGAGCTGTTGGCTCACGCTCTGGCGTGAAACTGGACAAAGGATATGGGAGTAACATTCCTCCTGTGCAGACCCTCCCCTGGGAGGGTCCCCTGAATCTTCCCAACCCTTTTCCATGGGTATTTAAGGGCTTACCTGGGTGTAGGTCCCTAGATTCGTCGTGGGATAAGATTCAGATCAGACACCACTGCACTTATAGCGTCTGGCCACTTCTGACTTCTCTGGACTACGTTTGGGCCTGACTTCATCTTCCTTTCAGTCTGCTGCATCGTCTGTACAGGAATCTGCCAACGGCTGTGAAGCATCAAAGACACCTGAAGAAATCTCCCTTGGAGTGAAAGAGTCACTCCCCTGTATTTGCAGGCACCACAACTATGTCAACCGGTCTGCAGATCCTGAGCTCCTCCAGACTCCGTGGGCTCTGCAACACAGGTGGTGGTTTTCCACAGCTCCCGAGACCTGCCCTGCCTTCTCACCATGTTTGAGGCCAGTATCCCTCATGAGGTTTGCAATAATCGAACCCCTGTGCACCGTGTCCAACTTGCAGTTGCAAAGGCTTGTTGGCTTCCTTCCAAAAAGACCTTCAGGCTTCATGTAGCCCCATCCTCGAGCATCTCCTGTGACTAGAATCTTCAGGCACAACACATTGTGTGCATCTTTTGGTGAGCTGCTTGAGGTCCTCTTCAGCACCCTTGTTTTAACAGCGGTTTCCAACACTACTTCACACGTATGCACCTGGGTTCCTTGGTGTAGGTAATGTGGGTACTAGGGTATCCACGGGTGGGGTGGCTCTCCAACCTTCTGTCTTCCAAGGGGTTCTACAAGGGTCCAATGAAGGGTCCTTAATCATTAAAAACCCAACCTTGGCTTGCATATAGACTGCACACGCTCTCTGTGTGGTCCCTAGAGACCTTGGTGTGGTTCTGTGGGTCCCCCCACAATTCTACCTCCTCTTGACATCATCCTGACTCAAGTCGTGGTTCTTATACCACTTTCTTAATTTATGGTTTGGTCCCCCCTGGAGCCCTATGTGTATTTTATGCTATTTACTGTATTTCTTGCTAAAGTATTGTGTGCATTGTGTTTATCTCCGTGTGAGAGCTACCTGAACGTACAAGAAAATATTCTATAATAAATACATCTTTTTATAAATACTTGGTGTGGTTGTTTTTCACTTATTCTATACTATAAGATTCATTCTGGTAACAAAAAGCTGCTTTACTCTCCTTCTGGACTAAGCCTGAAGGCTGCTCTCCACAGCTGCCACTTAGAGAGCTTCTAAGGTTGTCTAAGACCTCTTAAATCACCATAAGGGTTGTCTAGACTGGTGCAAGGTGCCCCACTTACATAAGTGGACATCATATACCAGGCCAGCTTCTCACATATACTGAAACCTAATTGGTTGGGAATGGCTTCATCAGCAGCCCCGCAGCAGGCAGAGGCAGCCTGAGTGCGCGGAGCAGACCGGGCGTCAGAGCTTAAGGCTGGCTTCTAGTTTCTGGTTTCTGCCTCCTTCCTTCGCAGCTTCACCAGCAGGCGAGGAGCAGTTCTTCAGCAGCAGCGGTGGCTGCAGGAGTTTTCCGCCGGAGCTACCCGGTTAACTTGGTTGCCTGGTCGGGTGAGCAGCAGCCTGTGTTGAATTATGGATTTTGATTGCTGATTTATTTGCCCTGCCCTGCATGTGACTCTAAAAGTTCGATAAGTGCTGCGCTTTACAAAAATCTTTGAAAAGACAAAAAAACTGCTCACCGCCTCAGTCCCCCTTTATTTTTATTTTATCACTAGCCCCTACAGTCTGCCCTGGGAAGGAATAGAGAGAGGCAAAGAAGAGGCATAAGAGTGTCAGTAGAGACACTTATAAATAGGCCACAACCAAGGTCAGCCTTTTACCCAGACCTCTCAGCCTTCCCTGGAAATCATTATTTGGAGAACAGCTGAAGGGCATCTGGAGTGGTGGATTCCCGCTCAGCGTGTGTTTAAATGGAGCAAAACCAGGTAGCGCCAATGCCTTCACCTGAGGCATTGCCCAAGGCTCTGTCCACTCGGAGAAATCGCTATCTCCTCAGAGCCGCTAAGGGCTCAATCTGAGGCATCAAGGAGGGCACTTCCTTTTCTCCAAGGATGGAAGTCGTCTCACAGAGCATTTCACCAACAGTGAGCTAACGCTCGCGAAAAATGGAGGGACCAAAAAACTAAGAAAAGGAGTTCAACACAAAAACCATCTAAACCAGCAGAATCAGCGGCAGTACTGATGACTACTCAAGATGGATCCTGCGCATCCCTCTGCCTCGGTGGGGTATCCAGTCTCAGCCCCAACCAGACAAACCAACTACCTCTGGAGACCACAGTAGCCTCCAAATCCACTAAAGAGGGGGATTGCACAACTCCATTAAAACCTAAATACTCTTCTATCATAAAGGTACGCATGGATAGCAAAAGGTCCAGTCATACTAGTAGAGGAAGCCCTCCAGCAATGAAAAAAAAACCTACAATAACAGACTTCTTTTCCCAAAAATCCCCTGATATCATTCAGTTAGCCCAACTGGGCATCATGGATACCTCGGACTTAATTAAGAAAAAAGTACCCAACGGTGACTTAGTAGCTACAACAATTAGTACGCATAATCTGGTGCAACCACACCTAATAAATAGCACAGTCGTTGATATTTCCTCGGGAAGGCCCTCGGACAGCCTGCTGGCGGTCATTGACTTAACAACCAGCATGACGAAGAAAGACACAGGAGCAAAAACAGGGACCTGCCTCCCAACACCAAAGGATAGTCCAGAGAAAGCACCGTCTTATCCCAAATTAAATTGCATAACTACGGCTGCACCGATTCGTAGCTCCATGGAGAGAGACGCAGGAGCTACAGGACAACAGGCAATCGTAGGCTGCAGTCTACGGCCCATTGACCAAGCAGCATATGAAGCCTATAAAATTTTCAAGGGCAGCCAAAGGGGTCCTCACACCAGTCCAACCTCGCTTGGGGTCCCTCTTTGCACAATGGGCAAATGCACAATAAAATCTACAGAGCCCGGGCAAGTACTCGAGCAGCACGAGCTCCTTCCCTCAGTGGCCTGCAGCTCTACGCTAAGCTCGAGTATAAAGGAATGTCTAACACCATCCGCTTTTAAAAATATCACAAACATTACGGAACAAGAATCTTTATTGGCTTCTATAAATGAAACTCTGGTAAACACAGTAAGGCCCTGACATGGCAGTCTGACAAATTGGAGTTGCAACTAGATCTAATTCAAACCCTGGCCATCTCAATATTAAAGATCGAGGAAAAAATAAGTGCACTGCAAGATAAGCAAAAGAAAGCCGCAGGCAAGGAACCCCCCTGCCCCTCTTGCTCCTGCCATCTGATTGCCGAAATACTATGCTCCCGGCCAGACGCATTGAATCTAATGCTAATGGACATAAAGTCGGTTCTCCTGCAACAACTAAGCAGTAGCCACAGCAGGCTCGACAAGAAACCAATAGACAAAAAATCTGGCCGCAACACGGAGAGTGAGACCACTCTTCTGGGGCCAGCTGATGGGGAAACTCTACTGCCGGTTGTGATGCTACCAAAGCAAGACCTCGGAAAATTTCCATCACGCACCTCGGAAGCAATTTATAACCAGGGGGCTGACCTGCCCCCATAGAGTACGAATTTGGCCTGGAAGCAAAGGATAAAAAATTGCCAGGCTACCAACATAGAAAACTTCCAACCTTTATAACAAATGGCCTGTTGCCCTATCAATAAGAGCAAGAAAAAGACAAAAGAAGGCCAGAAATAAAGCAGTGAGAGATTGTCGCTTAAACCAGTCACTAACTAAACTAATGAAATTAGACAACGACTCGCCTAATGTATATCCACTGTTTAAAGGTCACGGCAATTCAAAGAATCCATCAAGAAAAGCACAACCACCAGACCTACCCCGGGCTCCCCAGGATTCGACAATGCCTATTCCAAATACAGTTCCCACCATGGTACAAAGGATAATCAAAAAAGATATCAAATCAAAAGAAATCTTTATTTAGATATAAAACAAATATCTTTAAAAGAGAATTTCCGGTTCATGTTATTTACAAATACTAAAAATAGTACAAACAGTCAAATGCACAGCGAAAATCTAAATGATCATCTCCTCGGTCTCCTAGTTATGAGAATTATTACAACTTCTCCCCTAAGCTGTGGTTACATACATAAAACAAACCATGATCACAAGGAACTATTTAAACTATTCTTGTCGCTGATTTCCTACTGGTTTGAGACTTATAAAAAGCGTTATTTAATTTAAAAAGGTAGGGGAGAAGCTGCAGCAGGCCACTTTTGTTTAAAATTGCGATATGCATGCTGGTTCAAGTTTGTCAGTCTTATGTTTAGATCTGTGTTATCTGGGCTACAAAGGATAACATCACTGCCCAATTCATCAGGAACATACCTGCCGAGGTATTCACCTTCTATCACGCAAAACCAGAATTAACCTTCGCCCGGCAATAAGGCTAACACAATAAAAGACCTAGAAATAGAACAACGTCCGGCATCCTGAACTGAACACACAGAGAGATTAGTTAATTCTACAACCAAGATAGACCCAGGCTCCACCACTGATCAAAGATCTGTACTTCGTAACTTAGAGCCATCAATTCACTCACAAAGGGCACATCAACCCACAGTATGGGTGAAGACTTTATTCCCACAAGAAGTTCTTCCATCTGTAATAGAAAGCGAAGTCCAGCGGAGATCATCGCTAGTGCACGAATTTACCAGACCTGTGCCCAATAATCATTATCACCTAGCTCACCCTGATAATGAAGGCCTTACCAAAAGACGCCAAGGCGAGGAGCAACCGGCTAAGCTGGCCTTCTTCCCATACTATCTGTCGGAAGGGAGGCACGATGTGTTGAATCGTTCTAACATATTAAGGTTACTTCAGTCCACTCCTATCCAGTCAAAGTTAACCTCAGATGACATTCTGAGTGTGGAATTTAAACTTACCCCGCAATGCCAAAATGGGAGGGAAGCCACTTTTTTAACATTAAAAACAACTTCACTGGCAGAAGAAATACTAGACCAAAAGGACATTCTCAAGGAATGGGGCATAGGAATTTCAAAAATACAAGCACCGAAATACCCGGCTCCGTAAAGAAAGCTATATGACCCAATGACTCCAAAGGCCCACCCCTACAGCATATTGAAGGGGATAGGGCCCTTCCTCCGCCAGTCACAGATGGATAATATAAACATATCCTGCTTCCATTCATCATCAAGGGGCATGACTAGGAAAATAGTAACAGGACAACCAGGGATTGCCCACCAACATGACCAGAAACTAGTTCCCTACATTTTGCCAAGTGAAGTCGCAGATTACTGAGAAGCGTGTGCTATTACCACAACAACAGATAACCTTCCTATCATGGAATGTAGCAGGACTATCAAGACTTCTTAGCTCAAACACAGCAAAACCACTGCTATTGGCGTCTGATGTTCTTTGTTTCCAAGAAACATGAGCTCTAACACCTTTAACAATTGTTGGTTTCCAAGGGATCCACCACGTAGCTAAGAAAAAAACATCTTTGGGAGGCCCTCCAGCGGCCTGTCAATATATCTCAACTTGAACATGAAAATAAAAACACACTCAATCTCAACCCAAGGTGACATGCTTCGAGTGCTCGTATTGGAGAGTAGCAAGCCACCGGCACCCCGCTTTAAAATCCTCCTGATCAATGTCTATTTTAACAGCTTCGGCTCAGATCGAGCAAGACGTCTTCGCCAGCTGTGCGATAATCTGGACCAAATCCTCTGTGACCATGTCAACTACGACAGAATAATCTGTGGAGACTTTAATCTGCTACAATTAGGATCAATTAATACCACCTTCCTATCTCTAAATCCTTTAAGTACCCAAAATGAATAACACCTTAAGTAAACACTGATTACAATCTTTACAGCTCTTAGCAAACAGCCAAGAATCATCATTCCAACCCTTGAAGACCTTCAAAGGAATGAGTACCATTGACTACGTTTTTGCCACAGCGAATCTTATTAACCATCTTGTGAGCTTTAAAGTGCTTCTTTCTAAAGATAGCGACCATCTACCACTTTGTACAACATTCAATGTAAATCTCCCGAAACACAAACATCATAAAGTGTTGGGTACTTCATGCAATGATGAAAGATTTCATCTAATTCGGAGGATAAAATGGGCCCAGGTCAATTTACGGAACTTAGCGTCTTGGACTGCTGCCACAGGATAGTCACTGCAAGCCCAAAGCGGAGAATATCTACTATCTCACTGGACTCCCTTTATCGGGGGTATCCAAGAATTACTTAATCCTCAAAATGGCCCCAGGCCGCACCAGTTAAAATCAACCAACAATAATCAACCGATTTTAGCGAGCTCACGGCACATTCGCAAGCTGACATCGGCATGCAAGAAAACTTGCAATGCACTAGCCAAAGCCGACCTGTCATTGGAACTCCAAGGCGCAATAAAAAAGCATAGGCAATTGATATGGCAAGAAAGAAAACAGCAGAGGGAAAAGGATTGGCAATATGTCCATTCAATCATGAGCAATCATAATCAGGCAGACCTATGGAGATACATCAAAAACAAAACAAGCCAAGAATTAGTAAGGAGCAACTCCATTACTGAAACAATGTGGTCTTTGCACGTAAATAACCTCTATGCAGCTGATCAAACGGGAGCCTCTTAGCCAGAATACTCAGATCCCTCGGACGACTCAGAGGACTGTGCCCCCATATTTACGATTACTAGTACTCAAAAAGTACTACGAAAAATAAGATCTTCAGGTGCACCTGGTCTGAATGGCCTCCCGGCCCAACTGTTCAAAGAAGACTCCTCATTATGGTCTGTAATACTTCTTTCACTGTTCATAACTTGCACTAAACTCCATCAAGTACCCGACAGCTGGAGAGGTTCAATATTGCACCCAAATTTTAAAAAGGGCGACAGACTGAATCCCTGTAATTATCGGCTGATAGCTTTGTTGGATATTGAGGCTAAGATCTATGCAGCTGTACTCCTAAAAGATCTAGAGGCTTGGGCAACAACAAACGCAATAATCCCTTTTTGCCAAACTGGCTTCAGACCCAATTCCTCCACACTGGACAATATCATCACCCTATCTTACCTTGTCCACCAGGCAACAAACCAGAAGACATCAGTACTCCACGCATGTTTCGTGGACTATTCATCTGCATTCGATCTGGTGGACAGAGGCATTCTTTGGAGAAAACTGCAGGCGTGGGGCATTCCCAGCAGCCTCCTCAATGCCATCCTATCGCTATACACAACTACCTGGGTGAGGGTTAAGCTGTCAGACACTCGCTAACCAAGAAGATCAATACCACCCAAGGGTTAAAACAAGGGTGCGTCCTTGCTCCAATGTTGTTTAACTTATACACAGCGGACAAGTCGCAGGCGCTTACCAGCGCTAATCCAATCTCCCCAAAAGTCGGCAACACAAAAATCACAATATTGCAATATGCGGACGATATCGTCCTCCTCGACAATTCAAAAATAGGACCCCAGAGTGCATTAAACTCTCTTCATCTATACAATAGTGTAAATAAATTGAAAGTAAACGAAGCAAAAACAAAGGTTCTATCATTTGGAAGGACGCTACAAAAAATAAATAACAATTGGTCCCTGGGTCCCCTAAAAATCTCTGCAGCCAAATCCTATAACTATTTGGGAACATGGTTTTCTGCAAATGGCGCATCAACAACATATAAGCGTCACTTAAAGAACAAGGCAGCGTTAATAACCACAAGACTGTATCAACTTCATGCAGCCCTTGAAAGTCCTTCCTCAGCACCAATTAGAAAGGTACTCAGGGCAGTATTACCATCTGCAATTACCTATGGCAGTGAGGCCTTTCCAGGGCAACTCCCCAATACATCGAAAAATTGCACCTAAAAATATACAAAAGAGTGTTTAAATTGCCCAGTTACACCAGGGGACCCTTGGTGAGACTTGAATTTGGCCTGGAGGGCATCATATGGTCAAGTATGGGGTATTTTATAAAGTACTATCACAGATGCATCACGGCAACACCGGGTACCCTGAAATATATTTTGCAAGATATCTTCAAACATAAAATCAATCTATGGTCTACTTACGGATAACAGCAGAACCCCTACAAATTGACTTGACCACTTTGAATACTTCATTTACATTCGCTGCAATAAAAAGTATAATGAAAAAACAGCCTAGATCACTTTCCAAGACTATGGATCTGCAAAAAATGAATACCACCCCACCACTAAGGGCCCTGGCAGCTTCATACAACAAGGAAAGTCAAGTTGGACTTAGGGCACAACCTTATCTCAATTGCACTATAGGGAAAGCCTGTCTGACTAAAATCTTGGCAGTAAGGATGCTGGCACTACAAATCAAAGATTTTAATCCCAATTGGCCGCTGCTGTCTAAAGTAGTCAAATGTAGACTCTGCGGCTACAAATCAGAATCTCTTCTACATTTACTGTGCAGCTGTCCGATCTTGCTTGACTGCCGTCTAATCTTACTGAAGCCACTCTTTTTAATTCACGTCATAAGAACATGCTACCAAGCAATGAACTGGATTTTTAGTACAATGGTCCCCCTCAAACTTGCAAGAATAGGTAAATTTTTTAAAGCAGCGCAGGACTTCCTAAAAAAAGAGTCATCTTATGCCATAATTGCGCCTTCTCTTAGTTGAAACTTCTTTTTTTATTCATTTTATGGAAGGTTTTTTAACTTACTTTTATTCATTACCTTCATAATAGATACGTGAAAGGGAAGAGTGTAGAGTGAAAGCCTGTACACCAAGTGCCTCCTTCCTTTGGGCACAAAAGCCATTGATATTATATAGTTTTGACATGTAACTAGCATTTTATTTTTTCTGTACAATTATGTTTCTTTTTTTTTTTTTTTATCTTTTCTATTGTCATGGTTTTAAGTAATCTACACAATAAACTTTGTATTGTTGTTGTTGACTCGTTGCTCCAGTACAGTGTTTTTTTATTGGGATTCTTGGACTCTTGGATTTCTAATGGGATAAAGAAGACAACAAGCAGAGCTTGCTTTATCATTGGTGTCGACCTCTCAAACGACCCACATAGTCTCTCGCTCCCACCCTCCAGCAGTGCCTCTCATCTCTCCACAGCTCCTATCTTACATGCATTTATTTTCTTTTATAGAATTACTCTTCCTAAAGTAAGGTGTACGTGGGCTTTGGGTCATACACACCTACAATGCCAGGGTCGGACGAGGACAAGAAATAGGCCTGGGCCCAAATTTGAAGTGACCCCACTTAGCAAAGCAAATAGCTAAAAATAAATGTGGTAATAATTAGAAAATTAGCAAAAAAATGTAGCGCACCCGGCCATAAAACAGGCCCACAACTGCTAAAGCCCCGTCCAACACACTGATCTTTCAGATCAGGCCATCAGGCATTGCCCAATTGCCCTTTAGTCCAGTCCAACCTGATAATGAATCATACAAGTGTGTAAATCAATGTAAAGGAAATGTTACATAAGACAATGAGGGCTCATAGGGGTAGGTGTCACATGTCATCCATACTGGTAAGCCTTAGTTGTCTGACTTGGTCTGGAGAGAAACAAAGTCAGGATTTAAAATGTAACTTAGTGACTGGTGTTGTTTATACTAATTTTAATTAATTAGTACTCAAAAGAACCGTTTTACTAACCTTAGAACAATGAAATATTGAGAAAAAAACAATGAGATGCTAAACCTATGCTTTACATGCAGCCCTTTAATGTGGTTCATAGCTCACTGTGTTATATTAGAAGCATTCTAAATGATGAAGTACAGGTCACAAAAGGACCTCTGTGACCAAAACAGTAACTCGCTGAGCTATCAAATTAAAATAAAAGTAGGTGATTTTCATGTTACAGGCTGTGCTTTGAGAAAGGCACATTAACCCTCGGTGATATGTTGTGATGTTATAACTGTGACTAGACAAAATACAGAAATCTCCAGCAAGTACATCAACCACCAGAATTCAACTCCTGTCCTTATTCTCCAACGTAAACTGCGCCTGCTGATAGGATCAGACTACCTCTCCGGGCCTTTAATATTTTCCGAGATCAGATAAGGAAAGCTATCGGGAGCACGTCAGCTCGTTTGAAACACAGTTTCTTCAATGATACTCAGGGCTGCCACCCTCCCCAACGCCTGTCCACGTTTCTAAATTACACCTCGAGTGTGAGAAAGAGGCTCTGAAATAACACAGCACACCTGTGAGATGTGGTGTGTGCATGTCGTTTTTGCTTGGCCAATGATGGTGCCGGGCAAGTCTCCGCCCCCTAAGCGGAGCCCTTCGAAAGCTATAAACTCGCGGTTCTACGAGTTCTCTGGTTTGCTTGCGAGGTGGGGTGGAGGAAGGAATGCTACGGGGAGGGAGAGGTTGTTGCGTTTAAAATGCCTACAAGCCCTGTTTTTTCTGGACCTGGTTTTCGAGTCGACACTTTGACGCTCGTTGAAATATCAGCAATTGAATTCCACTCGGCATTTGGTTTTCCAAAACTGTCAAATTTCGCTTTGTATCTCAGCGTTATTGAATACGCGTCAGACAAGATTCAACTCTTTCCCATCGTCTCTAATTGTTAATAAGAGGCTATCATCGTGAATTTTCAGGGGGTTTTCCAGCAATGAATTGTTTAGTCCTGATGATGGTCTACATGACGGAAGCACAATAGACCGAAACGTCGACAATCCCATCATCTCCATCAACGTTGCGTTGGCACAAGCACACAACCATTGTTAATTTGTTCATTTGGTTGTCTGTTAGAACTGACAGGAGTTGATGTTTAGTTTTGAACTGATGTGTTTATGTCACCAATACCTCTGTTCATTACTTCTTCTGCTTGAATTGATTTCTTTATATGTCTCCCCATATTTTACCTTTTGAAACTACATTTTGAAATATATAAAATTTGTTTGAAACATATTTTACTCTTTCCGTGTATCCTTTCTCCTTCCTTTGTTTGATTCTAATTGTCCAAGAAATGTGATATCCTGTGGATACACCTGAGTGCGATAATTAATACGGCTCTCAACTGAGTAACACTTGCTGTCAAAATCAAGTCCCTTGTAGCATTCTTTGACCTTAACTATCTAGTGCCCAAGCCTACAAGGGTAAATTGGGTTTCCCCTGCCTTGATCGCGTTTAAAATGCAGCACTTATTGTTCATTGGGTTTACTGCGAGTTGTGCGGGATATTTATCAGTTGATGCATCTCTTTTAATTTTACAAACATTCGTTTATTTTCGAGTGGTTTCTCTGCTCAGAGCGCGTATGGTTTTAACATTGAAACCATACAGATACATGCTCGTTGTAGTAATACTGTGAAATTGTTGTTTTTTTCTCTTGAAGTTGTATCAACGACAACCATTCATTCAACCTGATGACAGAGTGCGTTTATTTTGACCCGTTTCCGAGTTTAAAAAATGTAAAGCTTTCGTTTTTGTTGTGCTGTTAGCCTTTAAACCAGTGCTTTAAATGGACAAAATAAGTGCAGGTACTCATCAAAAGGAGGGATACACTGGGGGTGGAGCTTGGGGTGGGCATAAGGGTGGTGCTAAAGGCGAAACAAAGGGCGGTGCTGCAGTTTTTTACCTTTCTAAGGTTTTTATGCAATAAATATGCATGCATTGTTAGAATATCAGATGTATATGTCTATTAGCTTTTTCAATTATTAACCATTTATATAGCACTTACTAAGTGTTTATTACTACCCAAAGTAACCCCTTTTTAGCAACCTTAAAAAATTAAAAGATTGAGAAAAAAACAGTAAGGTTCTACATATATATATATATATATATATATATATATTCACTGAAAAAACCATAGGTTATAGACCATATATAGTTAGGAATTAGCATTTAGAAAACCTTATTTTACTCACACAAAACCATTGAAATGAGATATATAGTTAGTTGCACTAACTATATATCGCGCACCCGCAATCCACTGCTGATGATGTCACATATTACATCATTCATGACATGGTCAGTGACATCACTGATGACATCACTGATGACATCTCAAATGACATCACTGATGACAACATCCAGTGACTGTATGTTTCTGTAAAGTTAAAATATGTCTTAGATATTGAAGAATGAGTGGATGTATAAGTGTCTGGATGAAGGATTTAGTAGGTGCGTGACTGACTGTATGAGTGAGTGATTAAATGTGTCTCACTGAATGCATGGGTTAGTGACTAAACTGTCTTAATTTGTGCATCATTATGTCTGTTGTGATGTAAACTGCTGCATGTGTTGATCATTAGCTATACGAGAGGCTATATGTGTTATTAATTGGTTGCCCAAGTATTTCTATGGGAGATTGAGTTTGTGTGGGGGTGGCTGGAAGGTGTGTGACTCTGTGCATAGATGTGTGAGCAGTTTATTCACTAGGTGTATGAGTTCAAGAGTGCATGTGGAAACAGCTACATGGGCAGTTGACTGTGTGCATGAGTGTATTGATGAGTGAATGGATATCTCAATGCTACATGTCATAGTAAGTACATATGTAAAACACAGTACATGTGAGAGTTGGCATATATAAATAACTGTGCATGAGAGCCACTGAGTGAGTGGTTGTATCGATCATTGTGAACTTGTATCAGGGATTGTATAAGAGAGTAAATATGTGTTAGTATATGTTTCAATAAGTAAGGTGTGTATAACTGTATAGTTGAAGAAATGGAGGTGAGATTGTTTCTTTGCATGACTGACTGGGTGTGTGAGTAACTCCATGGATGAGTGGCAGTGTGTGAGTGTCTGTATACACTGAGTGTATCTAAGGTTATATTAGAGTCTGAAGAGGTTTATCGTATTAGCACAAGAATGATGCCAAATGAGACGTCATCAGTGATGTCATCAGTGATGTCATTTGAGATGTCATCAGTGATGTCATCAGTGATGTCACTGACCATGTCATGAATGATGTAATATGTGACATCATCAGCAGTGGATTGCGGGTGCGCGATATATAGTTAGTGCAACTAACTATATATGGAATTTCAATGGTTTTGTGTGAGTAAAATAAGGTTTTCTAAATGCTAATTCCTAACTATATATGGTCTATAACCTATGGTTTTTTCAGTGAATTTTCAAGGTTTTGTAAATGCTAATTCCTAACTATATATGGTCTATAACCTATGGTTTTTTCTGTGAATTTCATTGGTTTTTTAACAGCTAATATCTGTAGCTGTAAAATGTATTCTTCTTTAAATCCAAAAATATATTTTATATGTTTATGAATAATTTTTTTTTTAAATATTTTTTTTTCTTCGTTCCCGCTTCGCGAATCGGGAAGCTTCCCGTTAGCTGACCTTGATGCCGCGAAATAGACCGTGAGCCGGTAAACGTTTCTTTACCGCAAGTGCCGCGTTAGAAAACAACATCGTGACGCCTCCCGTCCGCATGACGTTTCACGTTGTCGCGTGATACGTCATATGACGTGCTACGTTAGCGAACTGGTACGCGAAGCGAGTCGCAAAGCGCAGGTTTCTGGAAGCAAACCGGGAGGCCCTGCAAAGCGCTTAACGTAAACACAGCAAGTCATGTGACTTGGTAATAACACTTTTCATTGGTTCATTTCACTTTTGGTTTCCTAATGATGTAAGACTAGGTCATATAATCTAAAATGAACACTTTTGATTGGTTGAGAACTCTTGTTTTTCCCAAATGATGAAAATCCCTCCTTCTTTCCTCACTCTGACTTTCATCATTGTGAGAGAAAGACCCTTTGTGATCACTGAGCAATGGCTTCTTTAGTAGCTTCAGCTGGTGCTTCCCCACCACCTCCACCACATCCAAGGAAGAGTGGACCACCTGCTCAAGTTGTAATTCAACAAGAAGAAGAAGAAGAGGAACAGGAGGACGAGCACGAAGAGAGGCAGTTTTTGCCTGAGCAGCCCAGGACGTCTCACCGGAAAGAAAACTTCATTTGGCAATTTTTTAAAATTCCCAAAGGTCAGAAAAAAGTAAATGCAAGATACGTAACTTGCCTTATATGTCAAGATAGACTGTCCAGAGGGACCGACAAAAAATACAGTTTCGGAAACTACACAATGCATCGCCATATGACTAGGTGGCATCCTAACAACTACAGTGCTGCACAGTTTCGGAACGACCTAGATAATCTCCCTATTATGGCCAGAAGATCTGTTGTACCGGAAGTAACGGGACCAGAGGGCAGGGAGATGGTGCCAAATATACAAATGAGATTTGGTGATGTAAAACACATCTGCGCATTTTGCGATGGATTCATTTCCTACGGAGAAAAAAGCATCACTCTGATCAACAGAGCTATTGACTATCATATGCAAGTTTGTCCGAAACGCCCAAAATAATAAATACTTCTTTTTTTTGTTTTGTTGCTCCTGTTGAGCCCTTTACAATGAATCGTTTTCATTGCCCCCTCCAAGAAAAACCCAAAAAAATATAAAACTGTTCCGAAAAATTCAAAAACAGTAAAAAAATGTTCAGAAAAATAAAAAAAAAAGTTCTTTTCAGAACTACCTCCCCGTTATTAAAAAATTGGTACAATATTTGGAACTGTGCCAACCTCTATTTCTCTTAGTTCGCTTCCTAGTTCGCTCGCCGGTACGCGAACCGGAAGCGAACCAAAAACAGTAAGTATAAGGGAAGGAAACAGACACTTATGTTAAAAGAAACACAGCTATAAGGGAGTAAACTAGAGATACCATTACCCGTAATCCACTGCTGATGATGTCACATATTACATCATTCATGACATGCTCAGTGACATCATCAGCAGAGGATTGCGGGTTTTTTGGCAACATGCCTTATCCACGGTTTAATAACGCTGCCTTTTGCTTTATATAAGTTTTCAAATTGTATGAAATATATACCAATAGGTCGTTATGAACCTTTAGGTAGTGCTTTTCTTCATGAGGTCTGGTCGCTTCCATACACATACAGATGTTTCAAAGATGATCAAGAAGTTTATCTGAATGGAGAGGAATGCACTGAGACGCCAGATCATTCACTAATGTGTAGGCACATACAGTTACACGGTTCATGCAACAAACACCGACCAAATATGGCTTGCGTGTTGCAAGGCACGCCAGTTCCTGCTATCATCCCCACGTTCAAGTTGTTGGAAAATGGTAGTTATTTGATGCTCAATAATGAAGATTGTTCTGAGTTAATTAAAAGTATTCCTTTTATCGTAACAGTAAGTGAACGGGTTATTTGCTGCAGAAATGTTCTATTTCCTCCCACACATGAACATAGGGAGTTTTCAATCTGGCCACAAATACCAACCTTGGGACACGTTTCAACGGCATGGCAAGAATAAGAGCTCTTTTGTCTCAGAGAGAGGTGGCCTTGAGTTCGGCCCGTGAAACTTTCGTACTTCACATAGCGAACACCCATACAGAGGTGCACACCCTTTTCAATTAAGATTTGCCTTTCAATTTCAGCAACATGTTTCCGACTATCTTTAACGCATCCTCCACAAAGTCCCTGGCACACTTTTTTAAAGTTGTTACCAGTGGTCTCGTGACTTCATTTGAGAAAATCTTTGGAGTCATCCCTGCTTCCTTTCATTGTATTTTCTGCACTCTGGTTCGTAGATTGGCATTTTTACTTGCATTACCAGCGGACGCTCTTGTGCTTTTTTACATTTTTAAATATGGATGTCCCTCCTATGCAACCTCCGACCCTGCAGCTGCTGACACTGTTCCGCAATCGCATGCTAGAATATTATGGCACAATGCCGTTGGCGATATTAAGCACGGCATATGGATTATCTTTTCGGTTCTCCTACTTCACCTGTGTCCAGCCTGTATTTCACTGCCTGACCTGTGATTTCGATTGGGCCATTGATTTGTGTCTCTGCGGATCGGTTTCTCCTGACGTCGACTTTAATCAGCTGATGACTCCTATCATTACTCACGAGTTGGTTTGTCCTGGCGAAAGGATTATGGCTGTGGCATTGATGCATGGACTACTTGGTCCCTGGAATTTACTGGCGGCAGCACAGTCTTTCTTGGAACAGAGCTTTCTTGAAAACCCACCGAGCTGTCCTCTGATGGTGATAGAGGATCCGGTGCTGGGAGAGCACGTATGTTCTTTTCCGCTTTTAAATTGGATGGCTGAACTGTTTTCGGATGAAGACGGTGACTTCCTATTGGAGGCTGTTGCAGCTTATTTTGCATACACAGTTATGTCATAGACCTTTTTCATGTTTGATATGCTGAGTACTAGCATTTCATTGACAATTCATTGACTTATTTGTCAAGTTTTTATTATTTACCTTGCCTATTGGCTTAAGACTCGATAAAGTACTTGGCTGTTTTATTTTTCTTTAGCATTAAATTTTCCTAGTTTTTAATGCTTTACCTTGCGGACCGTCCACATATAAACTTGCAATCTGCTCTCATGAGATGGCACTTCTATTATCTTATTCAGTTCGTTTCCGGATCATGAGGAGGTGTCATCTAGGTCCTGGATATCTTTACACCGTGTTAAGTTAGCATGGGCTCATTACCGGTTTAAACGCCATTTTTCCTTTTTTGCAACTTCTGCACACGACACTTAGTTGTTGCTTTAGCTTTCCACCTAGTAGTTCATCGTGGTTTACATGAGAATAATATGTTATTGCTCTACTATCTGCTTTACTTGTTAAACTATATCTGTACAGCGAGTGCTAAAGTTTCAAGAACAACACGATACAGAATTGTTATGAGGTCTGATCTCCACGACTTCATACTCATAACATAAGTGCAACTTCTGCCAATTCTGGGCATGAGGCGGGTTTTATATTTCTTTGCCGAACACACATACACAACAGTTGATGCGGTTCACATGAAGAGAGAGCTGGTGTATGCTGATGTGATTCCTTCAAATCTAAGACACTAAAGTATGGGCACGCCCTAAACCAACACAAAGAGACCTTCTTAGCAAATAATATAATATGTGTATTAGGGAGGGTGAGATATAAGCAGCCGCGGGCCGTGGAGGGAGTTACGATGGGGCAGGGAGGCGGGGAGGGGGAGAAGCAGGGTGGAGCCCTCTCTACCTTGCCCCTCCCCCTCCCCGCCTCCCTGCCCCACCGTAACTCCCTCCACGGCCCGCGACTGCTTATAAGTGTTGCTAACTCTTATTCATTTACAGCATGTTAACATACTGTCACCATTCGCTTTTTATGTACTAGTAACTATGCTGGTAATTTTGCTACTGATAATATGTGTACTTGTATTCTCCACCCTGCTTCTCCCCCTCCCCGCCTCCCTGCCTCACCGTAACTCCCTCCACGGCCCGCGGCTGCTTATAAGTGTTGCTAACTCTTATTCATTTACAGCATGTTAACATACTATCACCATTCACTTTTTATGTACTAGTAACTATGCTGGTAATTTTGCTACTGATAATATGTGTACTTTTATTATCTAAGGTACTACGCCTGAGAAGACGGCATTAGTAAATAAACATTTCAAATACACATCTGTTCTTCTTAACTCCATGTTCTGGTTTCTAAGAAATCTATAACGACCGACTGTTCATGAGTTCCACGTATCCTGAGGTACTATAAGTTCATATTCTGGATTGTCTAAACATTGAGAGTTTGTTATATCCAATGTGACACTGTACCTAGCTTGCTAAGGAGTTTTTGATTACTAACGTGAGTTTTGGGACACCCTAATTCGCCGAGGTTCCAATCCTCTGTCCACAGTTCTGTGTGAGAACAGAAACCCTGCGACAGGGGCACCCCCGACCCTTGCTGGAGCTTCATCACACTTGCGATACAACTCCAGCAATGCATTCGCCGAGGTTCCAATCCTCTGTCCACAGTTCTGTGTGAGAACAGAAACCCTGCGACAGGGGCACCCCCGACCCTTGCTGGAGCTTCATCACACTTGCGATACAACTCCAGCAATGCGCCACCTTTACGGCACAGATACATCACGCATCTGTGCTGTTTTTGCCCCATGATGCGCCGCATTGTAAATGCAGCACACCATAGGTGACGGAACAGCGGCACAGAATGACTAACACATCCCTGGTGATGCGCCAGTCATCATAAATGTATCCCTATGCTTCTTATCTTGTTAGAGATGAACCGCCATATGTATCATCAAAGTTATTTGCATTTCCTAAATAGCGAACTTTAAGGAATAAATAGCGATTCTTTACCATTCCTAGTTTGCGATGAGCTATTTGCTAATTAGCCGAATGTAGCCCAATGAAGCCCAATGTAGCCCAATGTAGCCCAAAGATGGCCGCCAGACACACAAAAAAACAAATGTAGCCCAAATATCAGCCAGATGTAGCCCAACTATAGCCCAGTGACAGAATGACCAATCAGCTTCGCAAACCTCCGTTACGCGAAGCGGAGCGCTGTTACAGATATATATCTTTTTTTGAACGTTAATTTCTCAAAATCCACTGGAGCACATATATTGAGGCCTAGCAAAGGCACATCGGGCTACCAGTCCCTAATATTTTGCCAAGTTTCGTGCAAATCCATTCAGCCGTTCAATTATTATTATTATTTTTTTTTTTTGCCCCGCGGGGCCCTTTTAAAACCTCCACATCAAACCTAGGGGGTCAGCGAGGATCTACTATGCCCCCTTATAGTTATTTCCCCCTTTGTTTTGACCTCCTCTTGTCTCTCGATCCTACCGAGAGACAAGATGGCGGCCGCTACGGACTGTTTGGAATGTTGACAGACGCCGGAGAACCAATCAGCTTCGCTTCACAAAGCTCCGTTGCGCGAAAAGTCCGCGAACCAGTGCGCTGCCCGGTCCGCTGTTACAGATATATATCTTTTTTTAAACGTTAATTTCTCAAAATCCACTGGAGCACATATATTGAGACCTACAAAAGGCACATCGGGCTACCAGTCCCTACAATTTTGCCAAGTTTCGTGCAAATCCATTCAGCCGTTCGGGCTAAAAGTGAGGCCAACCGCCCTATGGAAAACTCAATGTTAAAAACACGTTTTGGGACCCCCCTTTTTTCTCGGCCCCCACTGGACGAACCCCCCCCAAATTTTCAAGGGCTGCTCAGAAACAAAATGTGCCATTTTCCTGAAAATTTCAGCCAATTCCGTCCACAAACGCCAAAGTTATTAGACATAGAATTTTCAAAAAACCCATAGAGAAAAAATCCTAACTATATATACCTACTGGCGACCGCCAGTAGGTAATATATATATATATATATATATATATATATATATATATATATGCCTTGTTTTTGCATGCAGGTCCTTGCTGCAGGGACATAATTCACTAAGATATATGCCAAGGATGTTAACTTGTGACCTACAGGGAAGATAAGGATCTATGCAACAAAAACAGTATCCTAATGAGCTATCTACATAAAAAAAAATCTCTGAACTACATGTTGCATGCTATGCTTTCCAGCAGGCACAATGACCCTCGATGCAATTTTATTGTGAGTTGAACCTTAGATTAGAATGCACACAGTTCTTTCTAGCAAGCGCATTAACCACCAGAGTTATCCACTTTCTTGCTACTTATGGTGCCCCAATCTTATTTAAGAGAAATGCACTGGCTTCCTGTGTCATATGATTAGTAAATGCTTAGCTGCAAAAAAGCTAGCAATTTATTAGACACTCTTTTCATTCTCGACCCACCACAGGCATCAGTAACTGGAAAAAATGCTTGTATATGTTTTGAAGATGCACAAGATTAAGCCTTTGACTTTTACATAGTGTTCACCATCTTGTCTTGTGATAGATGTACTGACGAATTTGTGTCTAAAAAGTCTAGCAGTTTACAAATAGCGCTTTCTGCTACAGAAGCTTCTTTGTAGCACCGTGTTACCCTGAACAATGCCTCTCACACCCTCGCCCAATAGATTTAATAGCCACCTCTGCCCCCGCTGTGTAAAAACAAAGGCTAATGGAACCTCCCGCAGCCACACCTCTGCTCTGATGTCTTCCAGACACGCGTCCTCCATCATTCAAAGTAAGTTCCTCGGCTCCCCCCCCCCCGATCCACGAATCGCCCTGAGCCCCCACCCCTTCTAACCTTCCTGTTCTCCTCCACCAGCCAGTGCTCTACCTCCTGCCAATCGAGCTCCCCGGGGCTATTAACTCCCGCAACAGAACCTCATCAGGTATGCCTGACCACACGCTTTAGCTTCCCTCGTGGACTTGCCGTCCCCCTTCGTGGCACTACTACCTCCCTGATTTTTCACGTGCTGTGCAATGCATGTATCCATCACTCCACCCACATGGCTACTACCATCTGGCCCAATCCTTATCCTTCGGCTCTTACTCGGCTGGCCTCCCTTGACCGTTCATCCTGATACACGCCGCGCTTCTGGTAGTCACCCCACGGCTCGCGCTTACGTGCAGCGTCTCCATCCCCTCCCCTGTCCCACTCATTATTTCCTTCCCTCTGCAGCACACTACAAACTCGACAACCCTGTCCTGAAGAAGATCCCAATCAACCGTGGATCGAAACGGCGTCAACATCACAGCGCAATTGTTAGGCGCACTCTAGCATTTGGCTCACTAATATGATAACCTGTATTGTGATTGACTAAAATCATGACTCACTGAGCCACCATTGTACATATTTTGGTCACCTTGCGCCGTTGACGCTGTTCACCTCCATCACTTGTGTCATCACTGTTCACTTGTATATATCACTCCTTCACCAAGTGCCTCTGGGTTGTCATATGATTCTTTCTGTACTGTGCTGCCTTAACTGTAATTCAATGTGCAACTTCTTCCACAAATTGGTCAATTACAAGCCATATATCAATCACTTTAGTCTCCTTGTTCCCTTCCTTTGTAATGCTGTATGCATGCATACTTAAACTGCCTTAAGATTGTTACCTGTTGGTACATTGTTTTTTCTGTATATTCTACACCCAATCCCAACGCGGTTTATGGGTCCTACTCCTGTTCTTTATCACTACCTGATGGCTTCCAGAGCAGCATATGCAGATCACTCTTTTACGAACACGGCCCAGGCTTCCACTGTGATAAAGAGTGGAAGGGGCTGCCCACATACGAGGTGATTGATGACAGGAGCGCCACCTGCATCAAAACCAGGCCCTCGTGAGTACCGGTACTCTCCTTATTCATGGAAAAGTGCCGGTACTCGATGCGAGAAAAGGAACAAGTGCCGGTACTCAGCACTGCTTTTAACCATACCCAGGGGGGTTTGTTTTGTTAGTGTGCATGGCGTTTGAGTTCCCTTCCTCTTTTGGTTCTGAAGGGTCCTTACACATTCTTCGTTTCTGGGCAAATCACTTGATGACCTCGTGCATTAAAAAGATAAATATTTACTTAAATGTGACCTGGTGTATTGAAACTGGTGCTCATGTAAAGTGCTCCGACATTTTCGGGTCGATTTCGCGCCATGTGAAACTGTAAAAAAAAAAAAAAAAGTTATTTCAGGTGACATTTTTTGTTTGTGAAAACCCGGTTGCAGTAATAGTCAACACCGTGACCTAGCTAAGTATCAGAATATAAAACGGCACTAGGACAAGTAAAGGAATGAAGTAAAGGAATGAAGTGGAGGGTATTTCTATTATATGATGTATAGGTACACTAGTGTCGACGCTCCACCACGAATTCATTAAAACTTGACCATTGGCAGGAAAGGGAACATTTCGTAAAAGGCCAAAATGTATGTGATGGGGTATGGCTGAGGGCCGCATAGATGTTGCATAAAAAAGTCAACAACCAGTGAAGCGAAGTAAAACTGAAAACGTAACTAACATTGCATTTTCCTGAAAACCTAATTGCATATCATGGAATGATGTTACTCGTGATGCATAAGCAACACGTGGCTGCGTGGTGGATCAGCTTCAGAAGTATGTAAATGTTTTTTTGTGGTCAAATAACTTTTTTAATTGATTTGTAGCAGAAGTACTTTTTAAGTATACTTCACCACGACATTGAATCCTTATGCCTGCTGACCAAAGACAAATTAAGATTGGGGATTAGAAGTTGTTTGTTTTTAAAAGCAAATACAGCAAAATAGTGTATTTTTAAAGTTGAGCACTCCAATCACATTAATGAAAAGATGGTGAAATGAAAATACCACTTGGAAAGTGCTTAAAGATTTAATCCTGCACATTCCCTAAATTCTTAAACTTCTCCATACTAAGATTGGTATCACTGAGAACCCCTACATTACAAGGAGCACTAATGTGCGACCTGTGTAGTGACATAGTCTCCTCTTCCACCCACCCTGGGAGACTTCTCCAGACCACCTGTGCTAGAAATCCTTCAAAGCCAATGGATACACGCTGAACGTAGATGTTCAATCTCCACGTGTACAGCGTTCCGGAGGCAGTTGTAAGGGATTTGACCCGGTCACTTGAGCAGGCTCCCTTTCACCCATCCTCCCCCCTCCATGATCACTAAGGAGAATTTGAATAAGCTGCTGGAATGTAGTAATTAGACATTCCGTGCAGGAAGTGGAGTGCTCTCATCTGAGTCGGGTAAATACTGTCATTTGGTAACGAGTAATGCTTACTACCTCTCCTGGACTGTCGTGGTGGGGGGCTGGTGGGAGGATCCCTTCTATCCCTCACCAGTACTCTTAATGCTGTTTCCAAATGACAACTGCCAGTCAGCATCCAGAACCCTGGCAATCTAACACCTACAGATAAACTGCACCCCATCATTCTGAATGTACAATAAAAGCTGAGCAGCATTTGAGAATTTTGGAATATGCACAATGTTAATTGCATTTAGGAAATTGCGCCCTAGTGAAAATCCCAGAGTGTACCAATTGCTAAACAGTTGCAGGGTTTCTTGAATGTATCCATTGAACTGAGGACACAGATCTCTAGCACCCTAAGTATGCACAAAGTGTGAAGAAACTCCCAGTTGCATCCCAGGGACACTGGAAGAGGCGAACACCTCCTCTACTTCAGCAACATCCCCATAACATGATTTGATTTGCAGAGGGGCAGTTAAGAGCATATTCTCACTATTGGGAGTCTTTTAAAGCTTCTCAATCTCATTGTTCACAATACTGGATGGTCAGTATGTGAGACCTTTAGCCAAAAGTTTGGGATTAAGGTTTTGATTGCCTACTGGAAATATTTTTTGTCCTATGTGTCCACTTGGTAGCTATGTCTGTTCGTGTATACCATAAGAACCAGAAAACAAAACTGTACAATAATCAAGTAGCTTCTAATCATGCTTACTATGTGTGAGTTGGAGCCTGCACTAAGATGTTAATGACCATATGCCTACGTGATGCACAGCTGAAAAGAGATATGAATGACTTGCTTGCAAAACAAAAAAATCTTTCACTCTTTTATCCCTCCACTATCCTTTTCAATCGAAATTAGGACTAACATGTTCACTTCTCAAATTACGTATTAAACTATACTAATATACTACCCAAATAACTGAATAACATATCCACTACTCAAATTACTTTATATTTTATTTTACTATACTAATTTTCAACAGTAATCCTTTATGGGTTCCGGAGTGGCGTGCTACTTGCCAGAAAAGCGATTCAACACCCATCAGGGGTAACAAGTGCTATATGAATGCAAATCTTTCTTCCTCTTTTATCCCTCCACCACTGAAATGACTTCATATTTCACCATATTAATTCACCACTAATCCTTTGTAGGCTTCCTGAATAGCGTGCGTCAACAAGCGCTATATAAATACAAACCTTTGTCCTCTTCTATCCTTCTGCTATCATTCCAAATCCAAATAACTGACTAACCTATCCACCACTTAAAATGTACTTGCATGTTTCATTATACTAATTCAACACTAATCCTCTATGGGTCCCGGAGTAGCGTGCTACTTGCCGAAAAAGCGCTTTGACCCCTCGTCAGGGGTAGTAAGCGCTATATAAAAGCAAATACAATACAATACAATACAGAGACTGTCCCAGATGAGGGTGGCTGCTGCTCCCACTAGCAGCCGAGAAGGTCTGCACGGATACATCAGACTAGGACCAGTGAAGTAACGCGTTCAGTTTTGTCTCAGATGCCTGTCCTACTGCACAGAGTGCTCATGTGTGGTGATCTTCACAGGATTGGCAGATTTCATGTGCTCATAAGGGCCAATGTACAATGGGGACACCAAAGAGCCACTCTACACATGAAAAAAACTTAACAGTCTCAAAAGGAGACCTCTACATACAGCGCCAGCTGGTCATTTTAGGAGGAAGGCTGGTGGGAGACGCACACCTCCCTGCAGTCACATACACATCCATTCACAACACTCATGACCAAATATTCAAACATACATGCACGCATCAAGCATTAATTAAAAAAACAAATTACACTTACCCGCAGCTCTGCCTCTAGGGTCCCAGATGGGTCGGGACTGCTGCCTTCCCTCATTGGTCAGCCCATGAGGAAAGGCAGCAGTTCCAACCTCGTCACAGAGTTCGATGGAGTTTGTGAGCCAGCTGACCCCACCCCACTCTGTGACGAAGTGTCACAGATTGACATTCAACCCTGGGCGCTTCAGGGCTTAAAATCTGAAGTGCCCAGGTCCGAGGCAATCAGTGATGCTAGCCCTCCTCATCAAGGGGGGTGCGGGCTCACGGAACTTTGCTGAGCTGAGAAGGTCATACCCACAGGAGCAGACACATCCTCAGCCCAGCAACATTCAGCGCAGGTAGCCCATAGCCTGCACGTGTCTAGCTATCTGACCTGAAAATGAAGAGTGTCTGTCAGGCTGACCTTTACTCAGCCTGACGGACCCTGTTCTTGAGGGGCAGAAGATGAGTGGGCATGGCCACTCGACCCCAGTGGACTGGCCACAGTTGCTCAGAGTGATCTTCAGATGTGTAACTAATACTATAGGTGCATTGACTAGCTTTGTGCGCACATTTGCTAAGTCTGTCATCTTCACCCAGGGCTAGCATTATGCCCATATCACTTTGCATGCTAGCATTTTTGAGACCAGGTTAATTAAAAAAAAAAACTTTTTATTCATTTTACATTTTTTCATCCCACAACGACCCCCCTACTCCGTTCCCCCTGCTCAGACATGGAGAAAAGATAAATATACAAAAAATACATCCCAAAATAAATTACATCATTTAATGTAAAACAGTAACCTGCTTCTATCACATTTGTACATATCATACGTTAGACTTTATTCTCTACTGAAGGCTGGAAAAAAAGGGGGGACGCTGTCTTAAAGTGACATGTGCAGATACTATAAAGTGCATATTCTTTTCTCCAATTCATTCCCCACTTTGAGTTTGAATCCAGACACAGAGGGGGTCTCAGATTTGCATATCTTTTCTACGTTGATTCCTCCCTTTTTGCCTATATATGACTATTTCTAGACCGTACATTGCAAGCAACCAGTCAAGCCATTGTTGAAAAAACGGTGCATTGGGATCCAGCCAGGCAGCCGCAATACGCAGTCGTAAAACCGGCATAGTGATAAAAATCAATACATGTACTGACCTAAGCTGATTAGTCTCCAACTTTCCTAACAGGATTACCTCCTCAGATAGTGTTATTTCAGTACTCAAAACTTCCAATTAAAAAATGCGTAATGTCTTTTATACATTTTTGCAAAGCATTACATGAAGCGAAAATATGAACACTCTCTGCATTATATAGTGCACAGCGAGGACAGAATGTACCCTTTTCGCCACTCCATTTCGCAATCTTGTTGGGTGTTTAATACAAAAAAAGCAAGTTTTGAAAAACTGCGCCAACAGCCTAGTAGACATTAGAACCGGCTGCGATGAGACTAGAGCATGCCAAATATCTCATCTGATGCCCCTTCTTTCAACTGCCATTTTTGGGAGTACTCATCTGGCAGGGCTGCGTTTGTAAGTGTATATATCTCCCCAATAAAACTTACTTTATTGTGATTTATTCTTTCAATAATTTTGACTTTCTTGAATTTAATCTGCTCCCTTCCTTTCCGTACAAGAAAATCTCTAATTTGCAGAAATTAAAAAAAATCCCGCCAATCCAAATTAAAATCTTCCTTCAGTTCCTCAAAGGATCGGAGACCAGTGGCGGAATAAAAATCAATTCTATGAATACCCGCTCTCTTTCATTTTCCCATGTACACATCTCTAAATATCTCTGGGAGTATATTATTATTATTTATTGGTGTGTAAAATGATACTCAGCCAATTCAACAAACTCACCGTACGACACTCCAGACTTTAAAAACACGAAATAGGCACTTGAAACTGACTTTTTTGTAGTAGCTGTTATGCAGCTGGCGCCACAGATAGCCACTATACTCCTCCCCTAATTACAGTTCAATAGGGGAGGGGATTTTATCCATCAGTTTATTGTCCAATGGAGACTGTAAAAAATCTTGGCTATTTATTAATGTGGTGGCCCAATAATATAATTTCATATTTGGGGGAGAAATCCCCCCTCTCTCCCTAGGCAGGGTGAGAAATCTAAATGCCCGCCATTGTCCAGATAAATCGGGAGAATGTATCTTCTATTAACTTAAACCACTGTGACTTGAATTCCAAACATATAGCTCTAAACAAATGTAAGATTCGTGGAAGAAAGAGCATTTTAATGACTTTGCTTCTTCCTCCTCTGGATAGAGGAAAGTTATTAAGCTGTTGGAGATCATTTTTCATACTACCCATTACGGGATCCATATTCTCCTTAACCATCTTAACTAACCTAGAGGTGAAACTCATGCCTAAGTATGTAGCTTTTCTACCACCCGTTTAATCGTCCTCTTGATCTTGTCATTGAGGACGACCTGGGTCTTATCTTGATTCAATGTATACCCGAGACCTGTCCAAAGTGTTCTGCCTCCTCTTCAATTGCTGTTAAGGCAGAATTTGGATCTGCCATCACCACAGCAATATCGTCTGCATATGCGAGTGTCTTGGTAACCCTATTCTGTGGTCATATTGCTGGTATTTGCCCATTGTTCTCTAGTTTATGAATATATGGATCAATATAGATCACAAACAAAAAAGGGGAGCACGGGCACTCCTGCCTGGTGCCTCGGGATATTGGAAACTCGCTTGAGAATATGCCATTCACCATCACCGCCGCTGATGGTTCGACATATAGTTTAATTGCTTGAATAAATCCCTCCCCTACTCCAATCCTAGACATGGAAATCACAGATATTGCTAGGAGACCCTATCAAACGCTTTTTCTGTATCTAGTAAAACCAGAGCCATAGGGCCTCCTGCAACAGTCTTGGCATCAAACAATGTGATCACTCCCTGAATGTGATCTATTGTGGGACTCGCAGGGACAAACCCGTGCTGCCGCTCTGAAATAACCTTGAATATTATGGGTGCAATCTATTCGCTCGTAATTTCGTATATATTTTTGAGTCGCCATTTATTATTGTAATGGGGCGATATGAGCCCAATTGTGCATTTTTTTTCTTTTTTTTAGAACAACCACAACTTTTGCTCGTGACCATGACCTTGGGTTTCGCCCTCCATTAAATATATAAATTAACAATTCATTAAAGATATTTACCAGCTGGCTTGCAAAAGTGACATAAAACTTGGCGGAATGCCATCGGTCCCAGACACTTTCCTCTTTGCTAGGCTTCAAAGTAAGCCATATTTCTGACCAGCGAGGAGGACTATCTAAGCTTTCCTGATTTTCTTTTTTAAAATGTTTACATGGTACAGAGTTAAAGTACCCTTCCATCTTCCCCTGATTCCTCTTGTCATTAGCCGTGTAGCGAGAGCCATAAAACCTCCTAAATGCATCCCTAAAGAAATCTGGGTTGGTGGTCTGCCCAATCCTCGGATTGTTCATTTCTCGAATCATATTCAAAGTCCTTTGGTGCCTGGTGACCGACCTGTTTGTTTAATTAATTATGAAGTTAAAAATATTTCTCCCTTTGGACTAAAACACTTTTTTTTATAAATCAAATATTAATGCACACAGTCCACACTCCTACACTTGGAACAGCTCCAAATGGGATACAGTGAATGATATTACACGACTCTTCTTTATTAAAAAAAATTAATATATTAAAAAATCACAATATAAAATCACATTTGAATACAGAATAATATGTACCAAAGTTCCCACAACTTAAAAAAACACAATTAAAATAAATAGTGCCTACACAACATATCATCATTATATTTTTAGCAGCAAACTAACACCAATTGGAAGGAGCAAAAAATAAGACAACTAAAATCCGCCTTTACAAAGTTAATCTGAAAAACACTATGAACAAGGCAAGGGACAGTGAAATTTGGCCTCTATGCTTCTTGTCCTGATTCAAATTTAACAAAGATTATTGCGTCAACGCGTTTCGGTGGGACTTAATGAATACATCCACCTTCTTCAGGACAAACATAGATAATCCTTTCACTTTTGTTTCCACTCAATGTATCTGACATAAAAACATGATACAAAAGCAATATTTTAATTTCTCAAAACGAAACACATATTACATTTTCTAAAAAAACAGAGAACATTTCACAGGTCTTAGCTGTTGTACAATCTACATGTGTCTTAACATAACAGTACTCAATTTGATCACAAACAAAACAATGCAACTAAATCTCAAATGGGGATGTTCCAGTCCACTCATTCGTTACCAACAATCCTCAGTATCACACAACAGCATTTATGATTTAACAAGTCTAATCAGATTTAGTATGCACACCCAAAAGGATAGAATTTGGATTGTGCTAAACAGGGTCCTAAGATTTATTCGGCCGTGACGCTCAAACAAAAATTGTGTAGATATCTACATTCAGTGGACTCTTTACCTTTATTAAACTTGTCTATTTTGACCTCTCTAATCCTACTTTTTCTTAATAGTTGAAAATCTGCCTAGTGGCTCAAACCTATAAGGTGACAGATAAAGTCCACATTATGTCAGGGGAATGAACAACTATTACCCCTATATTAAGGACATTTTGTATTTTTATATATATACATATATATATATATATATATATATATATATATATATATATATATATATATATATATGGCACATCTGAAGTGCCTCTGATCTTAGGAACGACACTCCAACACAGAACAGGTTAACAAACCCTTTATTTTTGCATCTGCATTTAAAAGTCGGTAAAGAACAGTCTCCAACGCGTTTCGAAGCAACATGCTTCTTCCTCATGGGGTAGGCAGCAATTGTCGAAAGCGGCCACAACGTCATTTCCCCTTTGAAGTATGCTATCCCCAGTGATGCAAACTGGGCGCTGTAGTCATGTAATTTTGCTCTTTAAGTAGAGTTCGTCACAAAAGCTTTAATTCCTCCATGCCTTCTTTAAATATTTTCAACAGCCCTCCGGTGGGCCCCAGATCTCCAAAATGCAGATGCCCAATTTTTATCGTTCATGTGCGCTATACATAGACTGAAAGTTCACAGCCTTTGATGTATATATATATATATATATGGATAGCAGTATATGCATTTTGAAGAACTCTTCGGGTAATCCTCACCTTAATAGTTCTAAAACAGCTCACACAGGGTAATATCACTGCAGTGCAACCACAGTTGGAATCAAAACGTCTCTAGTCTCCAGAAATACTGGATGAACGGGTGGTCCGTCTATAAAAATATATACATGGCACATACATGTCTCAGTCTGAACGTTAGGCTCCCATTTATAACTTTAAACATACTCAAAGGGCTCTACATATAAGACTCACCTTCCAAACTGTAGTACTGGCTTCAACTAAAGGATGTAGACCACAAATCCCAAACTTTCATAAAGGACAAATGTATTTGTCAAAAATTAACCCGATTTCTGTGATTTAAATAGGGCTATAAAAAGGGAGAAAGAAATAGAAAAGGGCTTGTCAATGTACTAGAAGTCGAGTAAGCGGATGCTCTTTTATAATCAACCCGATATGTCCCGACTGAGCTGTCGCTTTTATACTGTACCTCCTCGTTGCAAAACCCTCCCGCATCTTGCCTAGTGCATCTCAAAATAAATAAAAAAAGATAACAAAAACTGAGGAACCGCCACAGGGTATCTTATTGATGGTACTGCGCTACTAATGAATAAAAGCGAAACCGCGGTACACCTCAGTGTTGCAAGATCAAATCATAAAGGGTCTCTAGATCCCCCTTCCCCTACGTCTCAGTACTAATACTACGCTATTTGTACAACCCCTAGATAATAACCGGCCCGACTAACATCTGCACTACCAGGTTAAAGCGGTCTGTAATAAGACTTTCACTCATCTGAGTGACGCCAACCCGCTAGTTGTTAAGCTGTAACAGGACACCGTAAACCCAGAGATCCTAAATGCGCAATAACACCGTAAACAGTCTAAAGTGAATTTAACCGGTAAAAGTCACTAGGTGAGGCAGTTGTCCCCTACATTCCTTACCTATATTGCTCCTTAACCGTGATCGCTAAATTTGAGTGCGGTGTTTCAATTCACCATCAAGTAACACTTCACTCTGAGAGATCCGCGCGTCATATGCACGTCAAAGCGTGCCACTCAGCGTCAGGAATTTAAAGGGGAAAGTATATCGTAAATAAACACCATATAATACGCGTTCACAATGGACGTGCCATCGTTTAATAATTACTGTCCAAGAGGCCCCTTTCCTAAAACTGTGTCAGAAACAGCACCCATATTCCGTGTGTACTTAGCAAATAGGAATTCCAAGAGCATAGTTTCTTCATCCTCCCAAAGTAAGAAAATATAATCTATCAAGCGGCGACACATCAAGATGTTTTCATAGAAGGGCGCCGCCTCATTATAGATATGCCTTTCCTCAAAACTGCCCACATACTAGCATGCCAGGCTCGGCGCACAGGTGGTGCCCATGCTGGTACCCTTGCAGTGCAGGTAGAGATCCTCTGAATAAAAACAAGTTGTTCTTCAACACCAGGGTCATACATTGGATGGTAAAGTCTTTATTATCACCTCTAACAGCCTCTGGAGTCAATAGATCACTGATGACTTTGATTGTATCATCCTGTGGGATGTTGGTATATAATGCTTCTATGTCGAGGGTCACCAACCATTGCTTATAGTCCCAAAAGGTGGTGCCCTCGACCATAGGGATTATATGTGCAGAATCTCTAAAATAAGATTTCTGTTTCGACACCAAGGATTTTAGAAAAGAATCTACATATTGACTGAAGGGTTCTAAGAGGGAACCAATGCCGCTCACTATTGGTCGCATTGGTGGTGATGATGCATTTTTGTGAATCTTAGGAAGACCATAAATGGCTGGTGTCAAAGCATTATCATTACTAAGAAACTTTAAGTTCTGCATCACTCACCAAGTCATTGACTTCAGCATCATGGAGGATCTTACTCACTTGTTTCTTAAGAACCTCCAATTTAGAGTGGGGAACTTTCGTGTAATGGTCAACTACACCAAGTAGGGCCATCATTCTCTGATCATAATCACTAGTATTAAAAACAACAACCCCACCCCCTTTAACCACAGGTTTAGTAGTAAGGCTCCTGTCCTCCTTTAAACCCTTCAGTGCTACTCTGTTTGCCCCAGACATGTTATTGTTGTCTAGAAAAGCATCCCTTAAATTCTTTTACCTTAGTGTCCACAACACATTCAAAGATATCTACACTTTTACAGACAGAACCCATAGGAAGAATAAACGTGGATTTTCCCTTCAGACCTGAGATCTTTTCTGGGGCTACATACTCTCTATTTTCAAAGAATCTAGTTAATCTGATTTTTCTAAAAAAAAAAGCTCTCAAATACTTTTCAAGATTGAATTTGTTCATTTTGGACGTGGGTGCAAATGTGAACCCTCTACCTAATACTTCTATTTCATCCCTAGTTAGTGATCTATCTGATAGATTAATAATAGGGATAGCATTTTATTTACCTCACATTCTGGCGCCAGTATCTGATTGCGAGTTTTTAGATACTCCTGGGGGGAAACCCGCTGGTACTCTTTGGGGGGATTTCGCTGATACTGACCCCTCACTTGCCCCTGATTTATCCTTCTCCCTCTTCGCTGGGGAGGCCTAAAAAATCTCCATAATTGTTGTGAGGGGTATGTGCTACTTGATCAACATTCGTGGGACCATACTCCTCACTGCTGGAGCCAGAAGTATCTGAAAAAGTAACTACTTTTCTACCACCCCTCGAGTAGATGGGTCTAGGTTCATACTGTCCACCACCTCTCTGCTCACTGGTTTGCTGAAAATAGTATTTTCTGGTATATGGGTAAACCAACTCCAAACTAAATTTATTAAAATCTTTCTTAAGTTTGATAGTTTTTTGTTGATCAAGTATTCCTTATAGCCATTGACCTCCAAATTAAGTTCATCTAACCTTTTTATAGCATCTTCTACTGCTGTACTTTCCTTGAGAAACTTCTCTAATTCCTCAATCTCCTGAATTTAACCGGTAAAAGTCATTAGTCCCCTACTTTCCTTACCTACATTGCTCCTTAACCGTGAACGCTAAATTCGAGTGCGGCGTTTCAATTCACCGTCAAGTAACCCTTCACTCTGAGAGATCCGTGCGTTATATGCACGTCAAAGCATGCCTCTCGGCGCAGAAATTTAAAGGGGAAAGTATATCGTAAATAAAAATACCCGTTCACAATGGACGTGCCATCTTTTAATAATTACTCTCCAAGAGGCCCCTTATCCTAAAACTGTGTCAGAACCGGCACACATATTCCGTGTGTACTTAGCAAATAGGAAAAAGAACACAACTAATAATAGTTAATATTCCCCTGATTGTAAAACATCATTATGGTGTAAGAAACAAAGTGCTGGCACAGAATGAGCATAGCATTCTGAGAGGAAACGCCCAAAGCGTCTTAACAACAAAAGGCCTAACTAAAATGAAGATAAACCATCCGACATTGATATCTAAAAAAAATATTTTTATGGGAACAAAAAAAAAAAATGTTTGTCTATACAACATTTATACCTCAGATGTCACTGATTCTAAACAACAAAACGGAACAATTGCTAGTACTGAGCAACAATCCTAAACTTATTTAACACCCGGACCCAAGGAGCTAAACATATAGGTCTACACTGTAGCAATTATTTTTATTATGATTTGGAATTCCGAGGAATTCCACATAAAATACAGATAAAACAACATTTCATTCAAATCACAATAATAAACAAGCATTTACAATGCAACGGTTTCGCCTTTTGAAAAGTTTGAGCTATTGCCATTGTAAATGACAAAATTTGTATTTATGTGTTGGTTTTGAAAACATATAAATAAATGGCATTGTCATTTACATTGCCAATAGCTCTAACTTTTCCAAAGGCGAAACCGTTGCATTGTAAATGCTTGTTCTTTTTCCTGGTACTCTGTATAAGAGTCAGCGTGCACTACTCCCTGCTCTAAAGCCCTGTCCTCTCTGTGGCCAGAGCTGGTCCTACCAGGCCACGGTCCGGCCCATCCATCCTCTGGACTCTGTTCATTACTGCGTGGGCGCGCAGAGCGCAATCAGGGCTTGTTCATTACTGCGTGGGCGCGCAGAGCGCAATCAGGGCTTGTTCATTACTGCGTGGGCGCTCAGAGCGCAATCAGGGCTGCTGAGCAAATATTTTTCTACAGCCAGAGTGGAGAAAATGTGTTAATGGGCAGTGTCGCTTTACTCAGGCCCTGGAAGGCGACGGGGGCTGCGCCTGTGTGGAGTGGAGGGGGGATGTAAGGCTGCGCACAGAGAGCTCCTCGGCCTGCTACGTGTGGACAAAAATAAACAACTGTACCCAGTAATTGTCAACTTGTTATTCTGTCTGGTATCAGGCTTGGTGCTGGGAGGCAGGCAAATCTCTCCCTGCTGGCATTACACACGCCACACACAGCTGCCCTAGCGGGGGGATTCCCCTTTGACACCCCGGGACAAAGAAACCTGCGGCAGCAGCTGTGTTGTGCACACTTGCACAAGGAAACACGAGTTGTATGTGGCACTGATACAAAAAGGCCCTGGTGTCACGTTTTGTCAACAGTGTCAGTTGAAAAGAGATGTTCGTTGTCAACCAAAGGCCGGCATCTCCTAAAGTTATTCAACAATCACAAACGCGTTTGGCCCTGTAATGCCGTATTTGCATCGTACTGCCAAGCTTATAAAACAGCTTTCCATGTCTGAAAGCACAATTTCAAAACCAGTGCATGACTCTGCATCGTCTGCAGGATGTGTGAACACTCGTTTACATAAGCTGTTTTTTCAGCACAATGTTTAATCAAAAACAATATGTTTCGCTGGTAGTATGCGAGCCCATCGTTACATCTCACTACAAATAATACGGGCGTACATCAAGTTGCTCTGCTCAGACGGTGTTCTCGAGCCCCCCCCCCCCAAGCGAGAGCAGGAGTTTATCGCTCACACCCCCGGGCACCCCCGTTCTTGCTCAAGTGTGGGAAGGGCACCGGTGCTAATTCCCTTGAAGTGATGTTTTTTCCGCTCTGTGTGCTTTTCGTGTGGTGCGGGATTCCTACACCACAAGAGCCAAGCTACACTCCCCCCCCCCCCCCGCCCCAAGAGGACAGGGTGGCTCACCGCCCTTAGCGCCCAGAAGTTTCCCAGGCCGACAGGTCGTGTAATGGAGCCAGTGGTCCCCCTGTGTTTCTGTCTATTCAATGCAGTGCGCCGTCATATTGACACTTTCTTCTTTCACGTAATGTCAAGCCCTGGGGGGAGCCCAGCACGTCAGTACCCAGGAGTTACTGGCCGACAGCCAGCGCATCACCACGGCCAGGTGTCAAACAACAGCAGCGTAGGCAGGTGGAAGACCAGGGGTCCAATGCCCCAATGGGTCCGGTCCTGTCAAGGCGCTAGGGGAGTGTCCAATCACATTGAGCACTCTAGAAGAAAATATCCTACTCACCAACAGTAATCCCGTTCGCGGTGTCACCAAGCTCTTCCAGCTGACTCAGGGCCGGACACCGGCTCCCTACACTGACACGGGATAACTAGCGATAGTCAGCATCTCAGTGCTGATGTCACTAGATCCCGCCCACATGCAGGAGGCGGCCGTGCGAGAGGTTATTCAGCCAATGATAGGGCTTGATGCAATACACGAAAACCTCATTGCCAATGAACAGTTGACAAGAGAACCTCATCCAATAGTATCACCAGTGGTCCAACGAATACAAGGACACCACAATTTACGCTCCTCCGAGAAAGCATTTCCACGTTCCTGATTGGTCTTTAGTACTTGGATGTCATATGTTCGTCCGTAGACGTTACGGGACAAAATACTTCCGTTAGAGGAGCTACCCTTCTTCCACGATTTTCAATCTCTGATAATTGACTGGCAGGTGCATCCTGGACCTCGGAACTCTATCGCCCCAAGATAGAAGGCATTTAAAAACGCCACATATTCATACGCCTCGCGATATTATGCACCGCAATAGATCTGTATTGGATAGTACATAAATAAAGTCCACAAATAATTTTAAACAAGTCAGGTCCCGGGCCGCGCTGTGATTGGCTGACGTCACGGGGGTGTCCCGGGCCGGCAGCCAATCACAGCGCGGCCAGGGAATGACGTCACGGGGGTGTCCCGGGCCGGCAGCCAATCGCAGCGCGGCCCGGGACAAAGGGGCGGGGCTTAAAAAAAGCACCAGAAACGCCCCCGAATCCCGTTTTCGAGAGAAAACGCGATTGACAGCCTCTGCCTCCCAATGGCTAGCCTCCATTTATGGAGCTAGACAATGATAGGCAGAGGCGGGTCATCAGCCCAGATAGAACTCAAGAGGTTTTGCTAGCGCATTCGTACTTCGTACGCATGGCTAAGGCAAAACCTAAAAACAGGAAAGATTCAACTTAAAAATTTTCATGGTTACACCCAAGGGTACACAACCACTTATCTTCAATAGACTCTGTACTATGGAGGACGACAGAGGACAGTCTCTAAACCACAAAGAGTTACATGTTCAATTTTCCTTAATTGAATAATTCTCAAGTGGAGGAATTCTCCTTTCTTCATTAAGTTCATCACTACGGTGGGCAACAACGTTCTAGTAAAATATATTTCCGGCCAATATCGATCATTATCAGGTGGGTAAAACTTTTAGCTCTCACCCTGATTTTTTAAAATAATCTACCTTTGGATGGCACTTGGTTAAGATAAAATTACCGTTACCATCCAATATACACATAACAATTTACATAAATAATTAAAAACTTTTTTAGGGAGGTGAGCATGGAATGGAAATAGCAGCAAGTATATTTATAAAGTGCCAAATAAAGTGCTAATGCAATACAAAAGAGATAGTGCATTAATTATTCTAGGATATTTCTCACATATAATTACCCAGGAGCTATGTTTCTAAGGAAATGCACTTTGTTAATTAACTATCTTACAGAAATGCTAATACACAATAAAATTAAGCATTGATTTTCATATTTAGTAACTAATTAAAGTGCTTAAAGTGCATAACAAAGTGCTAATGCATGAGAACACATCACACAATACTATAAAGGCATAAAGGTCACCCTCATCTGCAAAATTTTATTATACATTCAAAAATTCTTTAAAAAAGCGATTTTTTTTTTAAAACAAATCAGTTCAGACGGTGGAAACAGAAGAAAATTGCGGGCCTGTGCTGCTGTTGAGATTTTATACTGTAAAAAAACATGCCTTAGATATTCGCGGCGTATTAAAGGAAGTGCTGGGCACACAATCAAAACATGGTTACGGTCTTGTATACCGCCATTGCATAAATCACAGTGTCTTTTGTTTTTGGGGATACCCTCCCAGGCACCTGTTACAATACTCAAAGGCAGCAGGTGCATTCTTAATAATTCATTCATTCAATAAACTTTATTTCGGTTAATTTTAACCATAAAAGTACATAAAATATACATTTCCATTATTCCGCGGTTCATTTTTGAATATAAAAAATTAATATACATCATATGCAGTCAGAGGGGAGAAGGGAAATTGTTAAAACCGTTAAAAAATGTAAATATGTTTAAAATTAAATTGTTTTAAAAAAATTAAGACAGCATTTGTTGATCCCAAATAGTTCACATGTCTCGTCGGATAAGAACATAAAGTGCCCTATTAATTAAGTAATTTCCTTCGAATAGACCACATAGAAAACAGAAATTTAGTTATAGCAGACACTATCAAGGGATTCGTGTCAGACTTCAAGATCCTAAAGAAGACTTGGTAGTCCCTTATACCCATATTATTACATACTTGTATTATCCACTTTTTTCGTATATGTAAGTAGGCTGGACAGAAGAGAGTAACATGCAAAGTAGTTTCATTTTTGGTTCTACAGCCGGGGCATAAATGAACTGGGCCCCCCGTCCACCTATCTGTCATAGAATAAAGGGGCAGCGTTCCAAATCTAAACTGTGAGTACAGCTTCTTCGCCAAAGTGGGTTGAATTGCATCTATTTCTTGTTCAAAGCTGTATGTGGACTTTTGGCTCAGGAAGGCACCAGTCAGACTCGTTGATGATACTGAGCTAATGGTCCTTCCAAGACTAAAGTCCTTCACAGCACCAGACAATGTTTTCTTTGAAATAGATAGAGAAGTGACCTCAGGATTTAGCCAGAGATTTTCATAACCAATTTGGACTAGAGACTGTCTTACGGAACTTAGCCATTGAATTCTACCTGCTCCTGGTAAGGCTAGAACCACCTTTAATTCCCTTCTGTAGCTTTCCAGCTCGGGGGTGTTCCACAGCCTCCTCCAATAAAGAAGGGGGCGTGAGGCAATAGCTTCGGCTATAGGCCTTTTATTCAGGTATAGCCTAAGTGGGACTAGGGGGGTGCTTCTGGGCAAGGTTAGAGTTTTCCTAATGAAGTTGTTTTCTGTAATAGTTAGGTCGTGGAAGGAACATTTCCCCAAAGTTCCATCCCGTAAAGGGAACTTTGAAGATTTCCAGTGGGACACTTATGATTTTATTCGCACAACTTTTTTGGACTTTTAAAATTCCCCCGGTTGTCTGTACTAATTTTAAGTTTGCCTTGGCCATTTGTGCTCCCCACCCCTTTTTGTCAGTTAGAGTCAACCCTAAGTAGTCAAATGTTGGGACTCTTTCTAACGGTCTACCTTCCATCATTGGGTGAGGGCAATTGATAGTATTGGCATTAAATACCAAATACTTAGTCTTGTCAATGTTAACTACTAAATTTCTATGTTTGCAGAATTTAATGAACTGGTTTAAAACCCTCTGCATACTCATAGGGGATTTTGAGAGAAGCAGAGTATCACCTGCAAACATTAATGCAGGAAACCTCAGCGAGGCTAGTTTTGGGGAATCGATATCTTTAATTGATAGTAGGTCTTCAATGAGCACATTAAGAAAAAGGGAGAAGAGGGTAGGGGCAAGGACGCAGCCCTGCCTAACCCCTTTCTCAACCGGAAAGGGCCCTGTTAGCTGACCATACTTCCCAAAACGCACTCTGGCAAAGGTGCCATCGTGTAGGTGTTTAAATTGGTGACACAGATAGGCTGGCACCCCCATTGATGATAACATTGCCCAGAGTTGGTTACGATCCACCATATTGAATGCTGACTTTAGGTCCACAACCGTTAGATATAAACTTCCCCGGTCCAAAACGACGCGCTTCCAATAAAGGACTTGGAGCCGGAAAAGTTGATCAATAGTAGACGTTTTGGCCCTAAAGCCTGCCTGGAGGGGAGTCAGTATATTATTGTCTCTTACCCAGTCCTGTAAGCGTTGTAAAAGTAGTCTCGCGTAAATTTTCTGACTGACATCAATAAGGCTAATAGGCCTGTAATTTGATGGTTCTAGCGGAGAGCCCTTCTTAAAAATGGGAATTATCTCCGCCCCAAACCATGTGGCTGGCAGAGGTAGGCCCTGCAAAATTGCATTATAAAGTAATAAAAGATAGGGAGCCCAAACAACTGGTTCTTCTTTGAAGAGGTCGCCTGGGATCCTAGCTAATCCGGGGGCTTTATTCTATTGCAGGGAGTGCACTGCAATTAAAACCTCGTCCAAGGTAAAAAGTGGTGTGGGGCAGTTAGGGTCCATCTCCGTCAAAACAGTGGGGACTAGACTATTTAATGTTGAGGGAGTAGAATATAACTCTTTAACGGGGGAACGTTTTTGGCAAATTACCGGCTCCAGGAGGGGTCGTCCGCTTTCACCAGCACCAGCACTGCTCAGCGCCACTGGGTCCCTGACGTTGTGGCCGCCCCCGCCGCTGTGCAGCGCCATCGCACGGCCGCGGAGCGGACCACAACTCCCAGCGTGCCTTGCTGACCGCCCACTTCCTGCACAAGCGCCAGGAGGCGCTACAAAAGGCGACAGCACCCGCAGGGGAGCGGGGAACGTTTTTGGCAAATTACCGGCTCCAGGAGGGGTCGTCCGCTTTCACCAGCACCAGCACTGCTCAGCGCCACTGGGTCCCTGACGTTGTGGCCGCCCCCGCCGCTGTGCAGCGCCATCGCACGGCCGCGGAGCGGAGCGGACCACAACTCCCAGCGTGCCTTGCTGACCGCCCACTTCCTGCACAAGCGCCAGGAGGCGCTACAAAAGGCAACAGCCCCCTCCGCCTCGCGGACGCGCGCGGGCGGAGCCCGGGCAGAGGGCGGGCCGTCTGTGGCCGTCCGGGGCAGGAGGAGGCAGGGCAGGGCCACCCCATTTCCATCTACCGTGCCGGTTTCAACTTGTGGTGCCGCATTTCAGTATGTCAACACGCTCCGGTAAGGCCTTGAGGGGTTGCGGGGAGAGTACCCCCAGCGGTGCTATGTTTGGCTCAATGGACAAATTCCTGACAAGGGTGGCGGCTGTCATAGACAATGAACTTGCCATATCTGAACGGCGCCTTTCACTTGACTTCCCTCCTGCTAAAAGTCCATCGCCAGCAATAGTGGTGTCCCCTTTAAATCCTACTTCCCCTGCACTCTTGCTTGGAGATTTACCTGGGGATTCCCTTATTGCACCTTCAATGGGTGGTTTAGAGGGGTTAGAAAGCTCACTGATTGGTGTCCACGGTACCAGCCCATGTGCCGTGCTTATAGATCCTTGCAATGAGCTCTCCTTAGCAGGCTCACCTGGCACTCAGTTCCTACACTGCCCTGAGGTTCCTGCTCTCGCCCCACAAGCCCCGTCTAAAAAGCAACCCATCCAGGAGCCTATTAAAAGGAAGGGGAAAAGGGCAAATCACACTCGAAAGGGTTGCCCATCTAAGACTACTAACCATCCCAGGTACCCGCCCCTGAGGGGTCCTTCCCCCCAGAGCACTGCAGGACCGGTATCCTCAGGGGCAGCCATTTGCGCTCCAGCTGTTACTGATATAGTGCCACCTTTCTTGTCGGCCCCACCAACGCCTGTTCAGGACAACGTGGGTCACTCTATGGAGGCGTTTGAGAAGATGGTCAAGTCTCTTGTGTTGCCACTTATAGACCAGGTCAAGAGGTTGGGGGAAAGGCTTGACTGCTTTGAGCAGGCTACTAGGGACAATTTCTTTGCCCTAAAGACCCTTCTCAAGCACCAGCCCAAGCCCAGTGAGGATAGGACAGATAGGTTAGAGGAGTCCAATAGGATGGAGGCCCCAGTGAGACCCCCCCTGGGAGACCAGTTGACGCAGCCGCCCAAGTACCCTGCACCTGGGAATACGATCTTGGCTGCTCCTAAGGGTGGTCCTAGACAGACAAAACCGAAGGCTCCCACTTGTGTTGCCCACGCGCATGCTACCCTTCCCCCAGCAGTAATATCCCCGGTGGCTACCCAGGCCCCAAGGCAACACAAGAAGGGAGGGACGGGCCCTATTTCGCAACCTGGGGTTGCCATATCTGATGCAACTGGTGGTGTTGCATCAACTCCTAAGGTTGCATCTATTCCCGTCCCACCTACAAATCGGCCCCCTTTGGGTCCTCCTCAGATCAGTAGACGCAAGTGCCCCCCAGTTAACCTCCCCCCTGAGTGCCACCCGTATGTCGTCATCCTTTCGAAAGTCCCCCCTCTGGGTAGCCACCGAACTTAACTGTAGGGTGGAGGAGAAGGACACTAACTGCCCTGACCTCCTAAATATTTTGCTTAGAAATTCCCAGGGCAGAGTCATCCTAAACATTTTTAACATCTATGCCCGCGGCACTAAGGGGGGAAGAGAATCCCCAGTTATAGCTTGCTTGGAAGCGCAACTCCGCTCATCTCCATACAGGTCTTGTACACTGTTGGCAGGTGACCTGAATTGCACTTTCGAGCCTCTTGATCTGGACATCCTAGCAGATCAAGAGGAATTTGATAATGGGTGGGGGATTCCTCCCCTGGAGCTTGGCCCTGTTAAAAAATGGACAGAAGTGGCCCTCCAGATTAACTCCCTAGTTATGGAGTTCGGGCTTAGAGCTGCCAATGGCAGGACCAGGTCCGATAAAGTAGGGGCGCACACCTACAATAGGCCAGGACACACGTCACGGATTGATTATTTCCTCCTTGACATACATCTGTGGGGCATGGTGGAGGATATGGTAGTTTTACCTTCTGTGGAGAGTGACCACAATCTACTGTCCCTCACCCTGTCCCACAGGTGCGTCAACAGTACCGTGAGTGGGTCTTCTTGTAACCCCGCTCCAGACCTGTCAGTGGTCACGAATTGTGGGCGTAGGTTAAAGTGGGCGAAGCTAGCTCTTTCGGAGGAGAAAACCTCTGCGATTAGGCAGCTTCTGGTTTCAGCCCTGGCCAATCTTGACTGCCAAGAGGAAGGGCAGATGGAGGTGGCACCTAGGTTTTGTGCCATAATTCAGGCCATTGGTGACCTCTTTGTAGTCCCAGCCCACCCGAGCGGAAGGAAACCCAACCCACGACCGGGTCAGGGCTGGTACAACCAAAAGTGTAGGGAGGCGAAATCACTTCTTATCGAGGCAGTTAAGTCCAAATTACCGCTCAGGACTAGGGAGGCCAGGAGACACTACACACTCTGCCAGAAAAATGCAAGGATGGAATGGGAGGATAATTTCTGGCAGGACCTCCTGGCTGCCAGCCGTGGGAAAGATGCTAAAGGTTTTTGGGACATGGTGGGCAAAAGGAATCGTCCTGACGATTCCCGGAGGACTTGTGCGATTAATGCCCAGACTTGGTTTTCCCATTTCCAAAATCTTTACTCTGTTGTTGAAGGCCCACTTAATGATCCCTTTAAAATTCCATCCTTTATTCTAGACCGAGACCTGGAATTGTTTTCCCCCCTCGATGTAACAAAGCAAATCAAAACCTTGGTCCCCTTGAAAGCAGCTGGCCCGGACGGCCTACCGGGGGACATTCTCCGTGCCTATCCGGAAGAATGGGGGGCTCTAATCTCTGCACTCCTCAATGCAATCATGGGGGGAGGGCTTGTGCCTGACTCCTGGAGAGGTGCGGAGGTGGTGCCCATTTTCAAAAAGGGCAGTCGGGACTTACCAGGGAATTATAGGCCTATAAGCCTAATAGACTCCAGCCAGAAATTGGCCGGGAAAACCATCTTGGGGAGAATTACTCAATGGGTGGACGACAATCACATTCTGTCCGACATGCAGGCTGGGTTCCGTTCGGGTACAGGAACTATTGAACAGGCCTTTAGGCTCTTGTTGTTACACTGGAAGGTGGTGGTGCTGGGCAAAGGCAGTCTCTATCTGGCCTTTATTGACCTTAAGACTGCCTTTGACCTGGTACCTAGGGAGGAACTTTGGAGGGTGCTTGATGGTTTAGGGATGCCCCCGTACCTACTGAACCTCCTCATTAACCTGCACACCAACACCTATGCCCAGGTTAGATGGGGGTTGAATGGGGAAAAGACCGATAAAATCAGGGTCGAGAGGGGAGTAAGACAGGGCTGTGTTTTGGCCCCCACCTTATTCTCCCTCTATATTAACGGGGTGGTAGATCATCTACTGGGCGAACCATCAGACGCTCCTAGCCTGGGTGGAGTAAAAATTCCAACTCTGTTGTTCGCCGACGACACCCTCCTCATCTCCAAAACCCCCCAAGGTCTACAGTCTCTACTGAACCGCTTCCAGGATTTCTGTACCATTAAAGGCCTCGTCATAAACATAGATAAGACCAAGTACCTAGTCATGCACCCACCCCGCAAACTTGGTCGCCCTCCAATTCTGAACTCTATACCCCTAGAAAGAGTGGCGGAATTTGATTATCTGGGGATCCGTCTGAATGATGCAATGAGCTGGACTGCCCACATTGATAAAATGACTCTGGCTCACAAAAGGGTGGGGGGCGCCCTTCTTAAGGAGTACAATAACTCCTCAAAACATTGTGTTGCACCCATACTTGAGATTTACAAAGCCCGTGCAGTCCCTGCTTCTCTCTATGGATCGGAACTGTGGGGCTTGGGCAAGGTCGATTCACTGAGTAAGGCCGAAAATAAATTTATCAAGGACCTTCTTGCTATCCCATCGAGCAGCCCGACCATCCCAATGCTCTTGGACACTGGCTGTAAAGCCATAAGGGACCAGGCTCGGCTTCGTCCCCTTCTGCTCTGGGCACGCTTGTGGAGGGTCCCGGAGCTACAATCTTACGCCAATGGGCTGGCAGAAGTGATGCATGCTGATGGTTGGAGTAGCATCAAATGGCTGAAGGACATAAAACATCTTTTAGGGGAACTGGGTCTGGCTTCTTGCTGGCATAGTCACTCCGCTCCACCAAAGAAGATTCTAAAAAAACTTTTCTGGGAGTGGGTTGACGTGAAGCGCTCTAGTAGCCAGCAGCATTGTAAAACCACCGCAGCTTTCCTGTTGTTCAAAGACGTTGTCTTGTATGAGCCATATATGGATATTATAACAGTTGCCATGGATAGGTCCTTGTATATAAAATTTCGGCTAGGAACCTTGCCCTTGGCGGATCTCTGTTCAAGGTGGAATAAAGCCCAGCACACATCACGCTTTTGTGCCTCTTGTCCGGACAAATCAGAGACGGTGCCACACTTCCTTTTCGAATGCCCGGACTATGGTCGCCCCAGATCACGTTGGCTTGGCCCCATTTGCAGAGAACTGGGGACTCGTCAGCACTCTGTTGCCCTTCGGATTCTTTTAACGAACACAGCCCCTCCTATTGTCTGTGCTGTTGCAAAATTTTTAAAATGGGCTTGGTTGATAAGACTTAGAAGACTGTCCATATCAATTTAATTCTTTTTTAGCTAATTTATTCTGACATATTGTGTTTTAATTACCTCTATTTGTACAGTCCTACTTATTTCGACATGCTGTTTTTATCTTTTTGTACTGCTTTTATGATATGTGCATATCGAAATAAAGCATCAATCAATCAATCATAACTCTTTAAAATATAGGGACCATGATTCTTCGGGTATATTTGGATCAATTGAGGTCCTACCTTCTGGTTTCCCTGTATGACTAGGTTCCAGAAGGACCGAGTATCTTTGGCCTCGGGTGCAGATCTGATGGCATACCATCGTTCTTCTTCCCACTCTTTTTTTGCATTAAAAATCATTAATTTATAGGCGCGCCTAGCTTCAGTCACGGCGGCCTGGGAGCCTTGTTTCAATGCCATAAGTAGAACCCTGGGTGTTTGGTGACAAGAGGCTTAGATTTAATAAGGGTTGTTTTGTAGAAGGAGCTCACCAGTAAGGTAGTTAGTTCCTCGTGCAACCCTGACAAAGACCTTTGTTCACTGATATCAATTGGGGGGGAGAGATTAGATTTGCCCTTTCTAGGAGGGGGATTATACTCAGGTACAGTTTACCCAAATCTTCAGTGGATTTCTTCATATTAGCCCATCTGATTCTCCTCCCACCCTGAATTATTCTGAGGTCACTATTTTCATAGATTTCATTGGCCTCAGTTATCAGATCTTAATTAATCTCAATTAACAGGGGATTGTGGTCGCTTTCCGTGCGACTAGGGATTTGGAAATTGAGAATCCTAGGCCATAGGGGCATACTAACCATGAAATAATCGATTACGGAGGTATGACCCCTTACAGTGTAGGTTGCTTGCCCTGGGCTGTCCCCCATAAAACGCCCATTGCATGCTCTAATAGAAAAGGAATAGATTATGGAGGTTAGCTGAAGTACCGAGGGTGACCACTGTTTAACTGGGTACATATTTGGTTGGGGGATTGACCATATTTCATCCTCCTCAGTTGTGATGTGATGGACTCCATTAAGAGGTTCGTAATGACAGTTGAAGTCACCACCAATCATTAACTCAACGTCTCCCGGAAGGGAGTGCAGGAGAGAGGATAGAGACTCTAGGGTTTTGGAAGTCCCCCCCTGTCCAACTGGCCTCGAGTAGATATTAATAAGTGCCAGTTTGGGTGTTTTGGTATGTGATAATATAATACAGGTTATATCAGGGCTATTGTTATCTATCCTTTTTACAGAAAACCCAAGATGAACGCCTATCCAAATACATAAACCTCCCGGGGGTCTCCCTCTAGGTCCTTTCAAAGCTGGCTCCATAAACGTTACGTATCCCAATCTATGTATGGGGTTGAGAGCCCATGTTTCCTGGAATATACATTTCCCATAGAGGTCTCAGGGTTATCCTGGTTGGTGGCGAGACCTGCTATACTCCAGGTTAGAATTTTTCAAATTGAATTTTGGTTATGAATTCTAAGTAGCCGATTACCACAGTTAGCCAAGTTAGATGAATCAGCAGGGGCATTTGTAGGCCCTTTTCTTACTATATTGGGTGGAATAGAGGTAAGGACAGTAATATGGGCTGTTGGTAAAATTAATGTTGGTCCTCTTAGGGATGAATCCCTATCCAGGGAGATTTCATCACTAGGGGATGGCAGGTCAATAAGATCTTCTGCACCCATCAGCTCCAGTCTAACATCAGATAGTGGCTGGGCAAAGTCCTGTCTAGGTCCCTTTTCCACAAGTCCCCCAAAGATTAAAGGTGTTCTGATCTGTACTGACGTTTGGGGCACAAGGCGTCAGTCGCAGTCCCCCAAGCCTGAAAAAGCATCAAATCTATTAAAGAGCATGATATTCCCAAGTGGACACATATTCGGCAGTTCAACCTGTGGGAATGAGTCTCTTACAGTTGAGAACCGGGGTTCATAGAAATGGGACAGAGGTAGTGTGAGAATTCCAGGCAGCAAAGTGTTTTGGGGCCAGTTACAGATAAATTTGACGCACCTCCAGTCTCTAAAATTAATAATAACCCAATTCCCCACCGTGGTTTTAGTGCTCTTACCAATCCAGTTCACTCTCCTAACAAACAAAATTTTTGCTGTAATATTTGTTGGGAGTGGGCATTTTTGGTTGAGCCAGAAGGTGCACTTGTTTTTGAGTTCTGCATAAGTTTCCCTTTTTCCATGTACCAGGGTGGGGACCCCCGCCAAAACCACCACATAAGGCGCTGATTGTGGTGGAAGATCAATATTAGGTAGCGAAACAGTATTCTGTACCAAGGGAGGATGTTGGGATCTTGGTACAGTCATGTCTGCAGCTATTTGGGGGGATTTGTCCCTTGTAGCAGTATTAGCACCTGGTGGCAAACTGGGAACTGGGGCATCAACAGAGGTTAAGGCAGGGGATCTTTGCATGACGGCAGTACGACTTTTTGGTGCAAACAGCCGTGTTGAGGTCAGTTGGCCTTGAGGCTGGAATTTTGGTCTGCCTAAGAGTGGAGTCATTGGCCCTCTGACCCACTTGTTTCTGGAGTGATACAAGTGAGAGTTCAAGACAGACTTGTCTATTTTCAATTGAATCCAGTCGGGTGGTAATTGGAGTGCAGAATTTTGTAAACGTACTTTCCAGTTTCTTCCAGAACAATTGGCCCATATCAGGTTGGACTTCTCCCCCAGGGCGTTTTTTAGTCCATTATGCTCTTCTATAGCACTCGTTGATAGATGGGATGGACTGGATGAAGGTCTTACAGCTGGGACTACGTTGGTCAAGTCCATTTTGCCAGTTTTGGCTTTCTTAATAATAATATCACTCTTCGAACTCCATGATTCAAGTTCCAAAGAACGTACGGCTGAGGATTTTTAACTATAGAGCTCTCCGTAATACAGTCCAACCTTCCATTCACACGGCATATTTTCAATTCTCTTTCCCGTGAAATCACATATATAGATCTTTTAATTATGTTTTAATGTTATTTTATCCAAACCTGCTGCCCCTTCAAAATCTATACCAAAACTTCTTAAGGCCTTTAAATAATTCCTAAAAAGTACACTTTTTGATAGCATATTAACGAAAATTTCCTAATGCAATGCCAACCTTAATAGGTTCTCCTGACAATTTATCAATGCGTTACCCCATCTTAAACAAGCTGCCATTGTTAAGACATATGTTGAAAGAAGGCCAAATTCGAGCCTAAGGGCTGCAATTGACACAGCATAACTCAGATTGCATAATTGTCGCCAGATTTTACCTTCCACTTTCTCGTACTTTGCCCATTCACATTCATCTATCAATCAATCAATCAATCAATCACGGCATTTGTAAAGCGCGCTACTCACCCGGGAGGGTCTCAAGGCGCTGGGGGAGGGGGGTAAGTTACTGCTCGAACAGCCAGGTCTTGAGTTACTTCCTGAAGGAGAGGTGGTCCTGGGTCAGCCGTAGGTGGGTGGGGAGGGAGTTCCATGTCTTGGCCGCCAGGTAGGAGAAGGATCTTCCTCCGGCGGTGGCTCTGCGGATGCGTGGTACGGTGGCGAGGGCGTCGCTGGTCCATCGTAGCTGGCGGGTGGGCGTGTAGAAGGTCAGGCGGTTGTTGAGGTACTTGGGGCCTAGGTCGTGGAGAGCCTTGTGTGCGTGGGTGAGGAGTCTGAACGTGATTCTCTTGCTGACGGGGAGCCAGTGCAGGTCTCTCAGGTGTCCGGTGATGTGGCTGTGTCAGGGGATGTCCAGGATGAGACGTGCGGAGGCGTTCTGGATGCGTCTATCGTTTCATTTGCGTAATTCAAGGTCGGGGGAATCTTTATTTTATATACGGCAATGGTATGAGAAAAATGTCTTTTCCCACACTGCAAGTACAAGCAATTAATTGCAGAGGCTTGTGAGATAGCTTTACTTTTGCAATGGTTCATATGTTTTTTAACAGAACACCTATTTGTGAAAAAATTTCCTAGATAAGGGTAAACTTTTACTATTTCCATCATTTCTTCTCCTAAAAACCATTTTAGGTTTGATCTAACCTTACAGCCCTTATAACTAAAAATTATCACTTTACTCTTTGAAACATTTATTTTTAAAAAGTATTCCTTAGTGTACCTAACCAATTCGGACAGTCGTCTCTGCAGCCCAATTGGGGTTAAGTCCATTATTATAGCGTCATCGACGTACAGCAAACAACTTATTTTTAGGTTACCCACTTGTGGAGGATCCCCTTTACTCTCCCCTATCCGACTCGGCAGGTTATTTATGTAGATTGAGAAGAGTAAAGGGGCCAATAGGCACCCCTGCTTTAACCCGTTGTTAGTAGAGATTTTCTTTGAAAGGCCTTGAGTCCCCCCTAAAAAAACTTGGGTCCATGTAGAGGAGTGAAGATCAATTATCATTCTTAGCAGATTTCCTGGAATCCCCATAGTAATCAATTTCCTCCACAGCGTCCCCGATCTACCCTATCGAACGCTGTGGAGAAATCAATAAATGCTGTATACAATGGAGTCCTCCGACCAACAGGATATTTATCAATTAAGGTTTGCAGAATAGAGATGTTATCTAGAGTGCCACTGTTCTTCCGAAACCCTGATTGTTCAAGGGGAATTAGATTATTTCCAAATATCCACTCTTGTAAATGAACCAGGATACTTTTTGCAAACAATTTTCCCGTTGCATCTAGTAGGGAAATTTGCCTAAAACTAGTCGGGGAGTTTTTAGGGCCCTTCTTATATAGCGGAACTATTATGCTTCCCTTCCAGGAGTAAGGGATGTCCCCAAAATTGTAGCAATGTGCGAATAAAGGTTGTAATATTTTTGCCCAATCGCCATAGTCCTTTTTTATTATGGCTACAGGGACAGCGTCCGGACCCATTGCGCCCGAGTATCTCGCCCCCTTAATGTATCCTTCAATTTCCCTCACTGATGGCGCTTCTACGTCACCTGCCAGTGTTATGGTATTAATAGACACCTCACCCTCGTAACCTAATAGATTAGGGGCATACAATAAGGATATATAAATAGACCACTCTGTTTCTGGGATTAACATGGGTTGAGATTTTTTTCTACTGTCACAGAATTTGGCTATTAAGGCCCAGTATTTTCTAGAATCACCAGAAAGTGCAACTTCCCGAAGGTTAACCCATTTTTCATCTTCGGAGGCCCTACGGTTAGCTGCTAATTTTCTTTTCCGGACCTGTTTTAATCTATATATCTCTTTTTGTCTTAATGGGCTAGGATCTCTAAATTGGGCTCTAATCAGCCCATTTATCTTATTAAATTTCAATGGGGAATAATGCTTTAGGGGCTGCTCTTTCACCTTGCTTCTTTCTTCCCAGATTTCTTATAGCAGCCATTACTCTTTCATATCTCACAATCGGAGTCTCCTAGATTAAACTAGGCACAATATTTTTAAATACCCCCTGAAAGTTCAGAAGGTTCTTATGTGACCAGTATGTGCGACCATTATTTCGAGAATAAGTTACGTTGTCATTCCTCTGGTTCCAGAGTTCAGGTTTCTCGAAATTTAATGCTAAATTTACCACCAAAATGTTGTGGTCGCTCAATTTAGTGGGAAGCACTTTAAACTGTGAGCATGCCCCAAACAGTTGAAAAGACACTGCCATATAATCAAGTAAGGAGTGGCCAAATGTCCCATGAAAGGTGAGTGCTGCGGGTGAATCCTCTAGGAATCTACCATTTATTAAAACAAGGTCAAGATTCCTAACATTTTGCAAGAGCGAAAGGCCACGTTTGTCAGGTTTTAAATTGGCCGGGAATATTGACTCTGGTATAAACCAGACCTCCTCCAAATCCACATCGGAAAAAGACGAGATGGAGCTGTTACTTACTTTAGCATTAAAGTCCCCTACCATCATTATAAATATGCTTTCTCCATCACTGCATAAAAAGAGCAAATGGAATCAACCAATGGCGTAAACGCTTTCCCAGGTGGAATATATACTTTTACCAAAAGTAAAAAAGTTGCAAAACCAAAATTATCTTTTTCCATTTTTAACTTAGCGCAGATACAGAAGTTTGATGGATGTATGTATATCACAGGGTCCCATACCAACTCACAGCTTAACAAAATGGCTAAGCCCCTACTTGCATGCCCCTTTATAGATTTTTTTGCTTCGCTACAATACACATAGTAACTCTCTAATTGAAACTCTTCCCTTGCCCATGTTTCCTGTAGGAAAATTATCTTGGGGGCCAGATATTCTAAAGATTTAAGCTTCTGTTTTTCTTTACCTAGCCCTGCCATGTTCCATGACACAATTGTCCCCAGAAGGCTACCTCCGCTCTATGGGTTTTGTGTTAGTTGTTTTTGCCCCATTCAAAGTACTTGTGATCCAGCTCCATTTAGACACCTCGTCTCCTTCATCTATACTAAGGACCTCTTGGACCTCGGGTGCTGGAAACTTAATTTCCCTTGCACCCGATACCCTACCTACTGTTATTTCCAAATCCTCAAATTTTATAGGTATATTCTCACTCTCATGTGCAATGAATCTTTTCCCTTGCTGATGATAAGGTATTTCGAGGCTCTTGGGCGGGGCCCCATGTGGTACCGTACTTATCAGAACATCTATTCCTCTTTTCCTGAAGCCATCTACATTTGCTAAAACGAGCGAATACACTACCCCAGATGTAAATATAGCTCTAGTTACACAAGGTTTGCTCCTCCAATCTAAATGAACCAGTTTGATATCATTACTGGTAATTGTCTTTAGGTCATCTATTTCAGATATAATTCTAAGAAGGGCGCTTCTATTCAGTGTCATTAACTCAGCATCAAAAAGAGGGATAAAAATTAAAGTCTTATTCGCTTGCCGTACTACTGTTTCGGGAAGCCTAATTAAATTAGTATCTTGCAGGCGTCTGGGGAAATCGACATTTAAATTCACCCCCTTATTTTTAGTATCCGCTATAATCATTCTCCGACTAACTCCCCCACTATTACTTAATACTGGATTCGTTGGTGAAGATGCAGGTCCAGTTGACTCCTGTGCGGCATTACTTAGTTCTACACTCAGGTGTGTTACGGCATTTTTTAAATTGGCCTCTTTAATTCCTGAGCTACTATGCAAGATAGGGCCCCTACTTAACCTGCCTTCTCCTACCCCATCATTAATCTGATTGGTGTTCGGCCTAACAAAATAACTATTCTGCTGAAGGGCAGGATCCTGCTCACGATTCAAACTCAAACTCATAATCAATTGACCCACAGGCATTGTATTCTTTTCCTCCACAAGGGCTATGTAAGTGTTTTCCTTTTCATTTAATGGTTGGAACCGCAGCTTTCTCTGCTTGCATTTTGGGAACCTGCGGTTTTTCATCTTCTTTTTCCTCCAACGACCATTTTTAGTGGTTCCCTTACTTACTATTGAGACTTCCCCCTCAGCAGACCTCTCTAAGATGTTAATTATTTCATCTGGTTGCTGAGGTTAGTTTTTTTTTAACTTACACATATTAAAGATTGGAAAAACACGCACTGTGTCTATTACAGGTGAAACACTTATATTTAACCTTTCCCCCAGGTTGGGGACCTTTACAGAATCATTAAGGTTAACTTGGGACGGACTTAGGATTGAATTTCTTACAGGTGTCGAACTTTCAAAGTCTACCAGCAATTTTTTTGGCTCCCCTATCCCATATACTATATCAGTATTATTTATTACGTTATGCGTTTGACTTGATTTACTAGACATAGAGGAAGTACATTTCACGCATGCTTGACTTTGATGTTTAAGATCTAAAACCCCACCAAGAATGGGCGTGAGGACTTTGAGAATATGATTAGAATTAGAAGTACTTTTCTCCAGCAGGGACAAGATTGCGGATATGATTTTTTCCAATTTGAGAAACGTGTTCATTAGCCCCTCTGCCCCTGCATTCTCATTTGCGAGCGATGAATACAGGGTATTCCTTATCCTTTTATCGCTTGACATTGTTAGTTCTTCACCTGAAAAATTATGTGAGTCCGAAACCAAAGATAATTCAGTAGGAGTACTACTATACATGATAGGCATGTGTGTGTGAGCTCCTTCTCGAGATGTCAATATTTCTTTGTTAGTATGAGGCTCTGAGACCAAACCTTGAGCATCCAATTTTTCTAGCTGCTTCAATCGATCAGCGTTCTTTTCTAATGGGATGGCAATGTCCGGAAGAGTTAAGTCCTCTATTTTCGCCCGCCCAATAGGTAAGCTGTAATCTTTCTGCTGTTCCATTTTAGGAGTAAGATCACTTACTTTTACTAATGAGCATTCCGACATAAGCCTCTGAGCACTAACATTGTCATTTGACTTTTCAAAAAGGGATATCAGATCTGCTAGTGGGGAGATTGGGGTGGTTTCCTTACTTTCACTGCCCTTGCCTTGAGGAGGACCCACTACCTCAAGCTTGGACAGGGCCATCTCCATCTCCATTTCAGAAATATTATCCACCCCTTCTTCTTGCTGCAGATCTGCACTTCTTACTGATAAAAGGAGTATTACATTACGTTCGTCCCCATTTATCTTTAGTATATTTACAACGGGGAAAAGCACCTCTGGACCTATTAAATGACTCTCCACTCCGTTCTTGGCTATTAATTCAGAGTCCATTGAGACCTCTGATGGAATCCCCTCCTTTCCTTCATCTCCATTTTTTAGATTAGTTCCATACTTAGAACTTCTTCCCTTTTTGGTAAACATTGACCTTACCGATGGATAGGATTTCAATAATGTCAAGTGTGCTCCGCTTTTGCGTCGACGAATAGTTTTCTTAGGTTTTAGGGGACTCAAGGGGCTCTCGGTACTCTGATTGCTGGTTACGAGAGTTTTTGCTAATTTTGCTTTTGACTGTGAGCGCAATCGCCTAACTGACATTACCATTGCCCCAATAATATAACGCCACTTAGACTTGTTACTCCTCCAGCTGTAAGTGGGAAATGTTGGAAGCAGCTAACAATACGTATAAGGTTGAAAGAATAAATAGAAAACACAACCCTGAAGGAGTTGGCAGAGATAGCACTGCCTCAGACGCTCCTCAATTGTTGCCTCAGACGCTCCTCCACACTGCTGTTCACATACCACCTTGCCCGAAGCCTGGGCGATTCAGCAGTGGCCCAATCAAGTCCAATCAGAACATCACACCGACCCCCGTCTGGCTCTGGGGATGGGATGGGATGGCGTGGTAACTGTAGTAGGCTCTACGAATTGCTGATGAAGATTATAGCAAAGATTATGGTAGAACAAGATGCTCAGTGGGTACTAAGTGGGTACTAAGTTTGAATGCTTGCCGCAATGATATTACCAGTTCATATTCTACGCACCACACCGCTCGCACTGACCGAGTGGCTATTTTAGAGGCTGGTTTAGAGTCTATATCAGTCTATACCATGGTTTATCAGAATTTATCAAAATTATTCAAGGCTTATTCATATTCATGTGGAGTCTCTAGTGTCCTTGAGATGAAACAGGGTACGGCATGAGTCCACACAAAATCCACAAAAATCACGGGCCCAGGGCCAGGACCAGGACCCCCAAGTTGATAGGAAATAGGAGACCCTCCACTAGGGAACCACGGAGAATATCCCTGAGGTCCAGGCTCGGAAGTACAGTGGCAGGCAAGGAGTGGGGAGGGGGCAAGGGAGGGGTGAACGCCAACAGCTCCTGACCGCCTCGCTTGCTTGCCTCGCTCACCTCACTCTTACGCCCTCCAGACGCGGTTGCTGCTTCTCCACTGCGCCACTATTACTGCCCCACTGACGTCGCCGTGGCCGCCCGCCACCAAAGCTGCCTCTCACTTTTTTTCCTGCAGCTTGTCGGTTTGGGAGCCACACGCCAGCCCCGATTCAAAATAAGGACACAGGGTACAGGGCTTATGCAGGCGGGTCCTCCTCTCCTCCCGGCGAGCTTTATGGGTTTGTTCTGACCCGCACCGGGCCGGACGCCGAGCCCCAACCACCGGGCCAAAACAGGGCAGGACACAGGACATAGGCGCAGGCAACATACCGCGAACCACAGGGGGCCACGGAACGGCCCAAGTTTTTGCAGCGAGAACTCACACGCCACGCACACCACGCTGCTGCTGCCACCGCTCGGACAAACTCTGCCTCCACCTCCACCTCCGGAAACAGGAAACACTTTTTACAGTGCCATCATTTTATTTGGCAAAAAGTTTTCAAATTACTTGTAAACAATGCTCTATATATATGTACATCAACCCTAAATACAAATAGAATATATATACACAAGAACACATTTTTTTAAACTCGACAAATCACATAGACACCAACATACATTCAATGCAAACCTTCAAGCATACCTCCAAACAAACTCCACAACCATTTGTACAAAACAAAACACTCAAACCATCCATCCGCCACACCTTGTTGGATCAAATCAATCACACTAAACCAAAGCTTTTTAGTGGCCACATACCTAGGTGTACAAAATTCTCACGACAAAGGTCAAACAACCAGACAAGTTTTCTACACTCTCACTGAAGTGCACACATGAATCCAGACAACCACATGGCGAAATTGACAGTGCCAGGTAAAACACTCATGGGGGGATTGATTAATAGTCGGTCTTTGATCAAACATGCCACTGAGGTCTCATGCCTGATAGAGGATATGAGCCTTGATGTCTTGTTTCTAACGGAAACCTGGTCCCAAGCCGAGTCCACTGTAGATCTAGACAACGCCTGCCCGTGGGTATAAAATCCTCCATAAACCAAGAACCAGGGGCAGAGGTGGGGGAGTGGGGATGATCTTCAGGGAGGAATTGGACTTCAGAGTCTTGCAGGTGGATGAGATAGAGGGGATGGAAATGTTGGGGTTCTCTCTCTATTCTCTCCGCAGAAACCTCCTTACAGGATTGGTTTGCTACCGCCCGCCAGGAGGGCCCACAAACTATCAAAAGTTGTATGACAGTATTACGAATCTAACTCTGGCCCACTCTAATATGATTATCCTAGGAGACTTTAACCTTTGGGAAGAGGGGAAGGTCAATAGCCATCTGCGCAATTTAAGGCTCAATTGTGCAAATCTAAATCTCTCACAGTTGGTAGTGGACCCTACACACCAGGGGGGGCATACCTTGGACTTGTTATTCTCCAATCAGCCTACGATAAAGATTGGGAATATTACTCCCCAGATCTGGACCGATCATTATCTCATTCAGCTTACGTTCAGGTTGCCAGATTCGGGGACAGGGATAGGTCGGCAAAGGGCATTTAGGAGAGGTAGGGAATGGTATAAGCTGGAGCAGTCTTGCTGCATTATATTGGAACCGGGCGTCTCTCATTTTACAAACATCTTATCAGTTGATGAGAACTACGAAGTGTTCTCTAAGTATATGGAGCACATTCTGGATCTAGCCATCCCTATGAAAGAGATTAAAATTAAAAGCAGAATCTCGGCCCCATGGTACGGTGAGGAGCTGAAACAGCTTCGTGCACTCCGTAAGAAGGCGAAAAGGAAGTGGAGGCAACACTATGCTGAGGAAGATAAAATAGCTCTCAGGCAGATTCAACTGCAATATAAAAAGCAGATTCTTAGGGCCAAGGCAGATTTTTATGCCAACTTCATCATTCAAGCATCCAATGGGACCAAAGCCCTTTTCAAAATAGTTAAGGACCTTTCGTCCCCCACCTGCTTAGAAAATAAAATTGTAATGTCCCAGGAACTCTGCGATGCAATTAACGTCATTTTCAGGATAAGATCGCCAGTATTGTGAACTCTTTGCAGGACAATGTCGACTCTGTGCATTCCAATCCTGATCAAATGACTCAGCGGGAGCCGCCCTTATCGGCCTATCGGGATAATTTCCAGTCGCTAACAGATATGGCCTTTGGTGACTTAGGTGATAAGGTTTCTTCTGGCTCTCCTTTGGACCCTTTCCCCCATAAACTCTGGAAATCTTTAGGGCGTAACACCTTTCCTTGGCTGAGGCAGATCTGCAATCAGTCATTGGAAGAGGGGTCGTTCCCGGCCTGTTGGAAACTAACTGTGGTGTCCCCATTGATTAAAAAGTCCTCTCTAGACCCCTCAGTACCGGCCAATTTTAGACCAATCTCCCTTCTTCCTTACCCGGTGAAGATCTTGGAAAAGGCAGTTAGCAGGACTTTGTCCTGCTTCTTGGAAGAGAATTTTATACTGGATAAAGACCAGTTTGGTTTTCGTCCAGGGCATGGAACCGAGTCCGCCTTCCTGAGGGACCGCACCCAGGCTGTTCGCCTGGGTGATTTCTCTGCGGACTTCCGGAAAGTTCAGTGCGGGGTCCCCCAAGGTTCCTCCCTTTCACCTCTTTTGTTCAACCTCTACATCGCCCCCCTTATTTTTTCGTTGCAGCAAATGGAGGTCAGCGTGTATAATTACGCGGATGACCTCCAACTTGTTTTCAATCTGTCTTCTTCCTCTGCTTCCATTTCAAACTTTCAGTCTATTATGATTTTTATCCGGGACTGGATGAACTACAACCACCTAAAACTTAACCCGGATAAGACCGAATTGGTGTTGACGGGTGGTTGCTCCAGTCCCTGGTCCCCTCTTTTTTGGCCCCCTTCTCTATGTTCTCCCCCGGTCCCCTCCACCTCAGTCAAAACTTTAGGTATCAAACTTAATTCCCAGCTCACCCCTCACTCCCAGGTTAGTTCCGTGATGTCCTCTTCTTTTCTGTCACTACGCACCATCCGCAAGGTATCCCGATTTTTTTCATTTGATGCCTTGAAACTGATCATCTTGGCGATGGTTATTTCCCGCCTGGATTATGGCAACGCCCTATATGCAGGCATTCCTGCATATTGTTTAAAGCGCTTGCAGCTGATCCAGAACCAGGCGGCACGGTTGGTATTCAATCTCCCAAAATCCCGCCACGTAACACCCCTTCTCAAATCCCTACACTGGCTCCCTGTCCGGGAACGCGTCCAGTCTAAGCTTGCTTCTATCACCTTTCAAGCACGACTTGGCGCGGCTCCGGCCTTCATCACATCTGAGATCATTCCCTATGTTCCAACTAGGGAACTACGATCTTCTACCCAATCCCTACTGTCAGTCTCCTGTTTCCGAAGGAAGAAATGGGGAGGATCGAAGTTCGCGATCCTTGCTCCAGTCCTGTGGAATTCATTGCCTCTAGAGCTTAGATCTCTAACTCTTTACCCTCAATTCCGGAAGAAACTCAAAGCTCATCTATTTGCTAAAGCCTTCAACTAGGTCACGTGTGGCCTTCGTTCTTTCCTTCTTCTTCTCTGTTACTCCTCCTCTGGGGATTTGTCTGTTACAGCGCCATGAAACCGCTGGTGAAAGTGCGTTTTTATAAATACTTTAAACTCAAACTCAAACTCAAACCACCATGGTGGATGACCTACGCAGGCAGGCCGACAGCGGGAACGTTACGATCCTAGTACTTCTCGATATGTCGGCCGCCTTCGATACGGTAAACCATCTCTTATTGGTGGACAGGCTGAAGAGGTTGGGAGTGAGAAGGCGGGCCTTGCAGTGGTTCCAGTCCTATTTGGAGGGCCGTCAGCAGGTAGTAACTCTTGCACCCTTTTCCTCTGCTAAATCCCCTGTTGCTCTTGGAGTGCCGCAGGGCTCTGCAATTAGCCCCATCTTATTTAATGTATATTTGCAGCCCCTGTTCTCCATTATAAAGTCTTTTGGAGTCAGTTTAGTTAATTACGCCGATGATACACAGCTGGCTTTTTCCTTGGAGGGAGACCACGCAGTATCGATGGACACCTTCCAGCACTGCATGCGGCAAACGTCAGACTGGCTCAAAAGGAACTCCCTCCAATTCAACAGCGGGAAGACAGAGGTGATGTTCTGCTCTGCAGGCAGGATATCTAAACAGCTGCCTTGCGACTTTAGACTCCTACCAGAGGATGAGGTGCTTATCCCGGTTAGGAAAGTTTGCAAACTGGGGGTGATGTTCGATGCAGACCTTCAGATGGAATCCCAAGCAAATAAAACAGCGGGTGTCTGTTTTACCCTCATCCGCATGCTGCGCAAGATACTTCCTCTTCTACCTAAAGAGAGACGCCCTCTGGTGGTTAGCAGCATTGTGGGCAGCAGGATGGACTACTGCAATGCTCTTTATTTGGGAGCCCCTGGGTACATCTTTCAGGGTTTGCAGAGAATCCAGTCTGCCACAGCTAAACTGGCTTTGGGCAGGCCACGGGGCTCTTCATCTACCATGGCGCTCAGGGAGCTCCACTGGCTGCCGGTCAGGGAGAGAGTCCACTTTAAAGCCTTATGTATGGTTTTCCGAGCGGTGCATGAGGCCAGTCCGATCCCCCTGCAGGAAAGGTTTGTACGCTATCTCCCTGCAAGGCAGGTCCGCTCCTCTAGCACTGGTCTGTTGCTGATTCCTCGGTTCAAGAGGACCAGGCTTGGTGGTAGGGCCTTTAGTAGGGTTGTTCCGCGACTGTGGAATGAGCTCCCCCAGAATCTAAGACTGACCAGTTCTTTGTTAGAATTCCGCAGAAATTTAAAGACGTGGCTCTATCCCACGACCTAGCCTGCTGCTGTTCCCTCATGTGACGATTCTGTGGTGACCTTGTTCCATTCTGGCCACGGCCTGTTCCTTGTCTTGAAGCGCCAGGATGCCCGTAGGGTGACAGCATGCGCTATATAAGAGCTATAATCAATCAATCAACACTAAACAAAGTCCATAAACTATTTCAGTGCACCAATGGACAACCTAAACAACAGTGGTTTGTTTGACAAAACATAAAGGTCGACGCGTTTCAAACCCAACTAGTTGTAGGGTTCTCATCAGGACCATGTAGTTCTAAAAAGAAGAAAAACAAAAACTCTTATTTAGAGAGATTCCACAACCACTATTAAAAAAAGCAGACACCCAACGTTGCGTGTCGCCTACCTTATTAAGTTGGCAGGACAAATCTGCTGCTTCAAAGCTAGAACGATATTGATATCCTTAAAAGGGAAAAAACAAATAACACGAGACCGTCTTACACAAAATGTAAACTAAAGCACTTTAAAGTCAAGTCAGGAAGGGAACTTCTGGTGGCTTACTAGAGAGGTGTCTTGTGTGTATCTTTCCAAATATTTCCAGGTCAGGGGCAGCCTGCCGAATGATGGCAAATGCATTAGTGCTTTGTGGTTAATCCTGAGATCGACTTTGTTATGTCACTCGATATGAGGCTTACCTTAGTGAGGCTCGAGTCTCGACACGCCCCTACATTCTATGCGCCACGTGTCCCGTTAAAAACTCGATCTGCGGAAACAAAAGCCAATAGTACTTAATTCCAGAAACCTATAGTGGCTACGGAAATCTTGCTCGTCAGGACTGAAATCTGGGTACCTACAAAAATTCTCTCGTCTTGGATTGACGATTCCGTACACGTCTCCAGAGTTAGGCGTGTGACGTAGTCTCCTGCATTGGATGATGGGAGATGAAGGATGGTTGGGGAATGCAGTTTTAAACTCATCGGTGAAACAAACACTGCTCTGGAGGCATAAGAGGACCACCAATTGGACGTTTTCCGAAAACTCATTGTCTTCTAAAACGCGACTAGGTGACTGAGGAGTCCATCACCCTCAAAGCTTTTTGGGCAACGTAGATATTGGTCCCATTCAGAATTTCAATCTTTATTAAAAAGAACAAGTCGCTTCAAAACATGGCAGGCTCCGCTGTCCATCAGTTCTCATAACACAAAACCTTACTCTTTAGACAAACTGTATTAAAGTAATCAGTTTCTCCAACCCCAACGTGGGGCTGCAATTCTGAAAATACAGAGTTACTGGCGTAAAAAAAGTGCACGATATTGTTCTGACCATTGCTGTCTCCAAATACCAGTGCCTTCACTTGTATATATCAATACACCTAACACCCCATATATTATTCAGGAACACAAAAAGGACCAGCTGGCCCCTCGCTTACTACAACTAAGTGACAGTCACGAAGACCAAAGTCTCTGCTTATATCCACAAGCCGCGTGTATATAGCCAAGCGCAACCAAAGCATAATTCAGACAAAGGATAAGGGGACACGATCCCTTTCATACCAATGGACATTTTGGCTACATGAAAACCTAATCATATAGTAGCATCTAAGTGCCAGCTGGACGACCCAAGTAGCAGCAGCCTACATGGCTGCCTACAGTTTGAATATTTCAGAGACTTTGTTAAGACCATGTAATGCCATGTTAAATCAAATCAATAACGCCTCTCGTTGTGTCAATTTAGCCTCCATATCGCCACCCAGAGTGTCCACCTCTATTTTGGCGATTACAGTCCATTTGAGGTCTCTCTCCAAATGCTCTTTTAATTTCCAATGATTAACTAAAGGAGCGTTCACAACATTTCTTTAAGTCTTGACTTGTGCTGCGTCACCCGTTGCCGTACTTCCTGACTAGTTTTACCCACGTACAGTTTTGGACATGGACACATGATTCCGTAAACCACATTCTTTGATTTACAGTTTGTGAACGTTTCATGTCTCCAATTAATTCCTTCATGCGAAAACACAATTCCTTCCAATGTCTGATCACAGCATGAACAAGACCCACATTTGTGATGGCCCATCACTGGTGCCAATCCCATCATGCTTCTGAGTGTCGCTCCTTTGGGTTTTGGTAGCTCAGCGCGTACTATATGACTGGCAATGCTTTTCTCTTTCTTAAATGCACCTCTGTCTGCTAAACGGTCCATTAATTTGTTTGCATGAAAAACATATTCCTCTTTAAAAGAACAATTACGACGGATCCTAAGAAATTGCCCGAAGGGAAGATTTTGTTTCAAGCCTTTGGGATGGTTGCTCATATAATGGAGCGCCTTATTTCTGTCCGTGGTCTTCCTGAACAAAGTGGTCGCCAAACCTCCTTCTGACGGATAGACTTCAACATCCAAAAACGTGATCTGATTCTTAGAGGAGTTGCAACTGAACTTGATGTCTTCTGTCCTGGCATTTAACCAATTACAAAAGTCACTAAGCTGTTCCTGGGTGCCCGACCAAATCAAGAAGACATTGTCTATATAGCGGATCCAGCTTGAAATGCACTCTTCAAAAGGATTATTGTTATAGACGAACTTATCTTCGTAAAGTCCCATGAATAACACTGCTAACTCAGGAGCGAAAAGGCAGCCCATGGCGACTCCCTTTACTTGATAAAAGAAGTCAGAACCAAATGAAAAATAGTTTTTCTGTAAAGTAAACTTAGCCAACTCAATAATGAAACTTGTCGGAACCCTAGTTGTTTTTTCTCTTGTCTCCAGGAAATATGTGAGCACCTCTAAGGTATCATCCTGGGGGATTTGAGTATATAAGGACACTACGTCCATTGTTACCATGATATCCCTTGACTCGTCGAATTCAATTGTAGAAAGCCTATTAATAAAGGCTGTGGGCTCCTGTAAATGTGCCGGAATCCCTTGAATGAAAGGTTTCAGGAAATGATCGACGTATTTAGAGATGGTCTCGATTAGAGAATCGCAGCCTGACACTATTGGCCTCCGAGGTGGACTTGTGTCGCTTTTATGAACCTTTGGCAGGACATAAAAGACCGGCACCCTTGGGCTTTTATTCTGTAAGAAGGCATATTCTTTAGGGCCTACTATACCCTGTTCAAATCCTTTTTGAAGAATGTCAAACAATTGGCCTTGGAGTTCAATAGTGGGGTTCTTCCCCACCTTCTTATAACAGCTGATGTCATCTAGTTGCCTCATAACTTCAGCCTTATATTTAGAGATATCCTAAAGGACCACTGAGCCTCCTTTGTCCGCCTTTTTAATAACCAGCGATGTATCATTTTTTAAGGAAAGGATCGCTTCCTTCTGAATCTTTGGGAGATTGTATTTAACATATTGCCTCCGGTTCTCCTTTTCAGCAATTGCAGATAATACTGTTTTTTCAAAGGTGACGACTTCCTATGTGATTGTATTAGCCGGTGGGCAGAAGCCAGACTTTTTTCTCAAACCTGTGACTTCCGTGTTACTCTTGTCAGTTGGTTAGGTAAAAAAGGTTTTAAGGCGGATTTTGCAGCAGAACTTCATTGCCTCCATTTTCATGAAACTGACATCTCTCCCCCTTGGTGGTGTAAATATCCTGGCTGGCAGCCACAAGTATGCCCTGGAGCTGCAATGGAGTCCGTGGCAGTCACGGCATTCCTCGGTGGGCTTCTTCTCCGACCTTCTGCAAAGTCGGTCAGCGATGACATGTTTGCGAGTCAAAAGGGAAGGTGTGCAGCGGACGCTGGGAGACCCTGACACGGCTTCTGCTGATGGCGGCGGCAGGTCCTGGGTACGCCAATGGCCCGCAGTGATTGCCAGGAAATGGCAACGTGCTCACAGCTGGAGCATTGTGAGACACTGAGACTGAGACTGAGTCAAACACAGAGTCAGTTGCAATGGGGAAAGTTGAGAAGTACTACTACTGCCATACAGATATGGTTTGTGGGCTCTGAGTCTAAAATAGGTCTAAACAAAGGTGATATACAGCCAGGAAAGGGTGATAAACTGGGGAAAACTGAACCTGATAAAGTTGAACTTCCAGTGAATGCCAATTTACAACAAGCTAAACCATCTATGGATCTAGAGAAATCACAAACATCCATTTTAACTATCTTCTCGCCTGTAACTCTGGGAGTGGAAGGGGCCTCCCAAAATGACATGCAAAAGGTCCCCAGCATTAAGAATAATGGCAAAAGTTATATGGATGAGGGTAGAAGTGGTTATATATCAGAAACGGAGCATCCAATAACACTTGCAGGGCAAACACCCACTGGATTTAGTAAAAAGCTAGACATCTCGGTGGGGGCAAATATGACTCCCTGGCAGGAACATTGTGATAACACTATTATAAAGGGGCATATACTGATAAGTCCGAGTGAGGAGACATCAGTGGAGGGCATCCAATCCCGGATGATGGATATGGGGCACCTCTGGTATAGCTAACAACGGACAGAACAGTGAGAGTGTGGCTAGCAACAATCGGCTACAGTCTCTTGGAGGAAACGTGGGCCAAATAGGAGATGTGAAAGCCGGATGCTTGTGCCCAGAGGTACCGGGGGAGAAATCCGTCTCACTAACAGAAGAGTTAGAGGTCTCGGACATTAGTCTATCTATCAGTAGTGAAGAGGAGGGTGGGGGATCATCCTCGGGTAATACCAGACCTTCAGAGAAGGTGACAGTAACAAAGAAAAAAAAACAAGACTCCGGCAAAAACCCCCGCAGGAAGACCCCAGGAGAGCAAGAAACGGTAGAGGAATTAGGTTGGGACTATTCATCAACACAAATGCTCTCCCCTGAGGGTCTAGAAGAAGGTCAGAAGCAGACTGCGGCAACCTCTGGTGGGTGCTCAGATCAGATCACTGAGCCCTCACTGGCTCTGATTCTGCAATCCCTCGAAGCTTTTGAGGATGATGTGAAAACCGGCAATCGTCAGGCACGGCTAGCCACGAAGAAGCTCCAAGGCTCCGTACGGTAAGTGGGAAAGATCTGCTCGGATATTGCTTAGCATCTGATTACGATTGAGTCCTGCACGGAAATGCTGGAAAGCACAATGGAAACATTGAAGGCACATGCCTCTTTGCAGGACACCACTAGTAAGGATGTGATGCGGAAGCTCAAGAACTATGAGAACCAGCAGCGCCGCAATGATTTAAGGCTGTTAGGGGTTCTGGAGAACTGGGAGGGTAACGACGTGAGGAAGTTCCTAGTGAATATGCTGAGAAACTCCCTACCTGAGCTTTCTTCATGGGATTGGGATAAGGAAGTACAACGAGCTCACAGATTCCCTCTTGACCACCAAGGCACTCATCTAGAGAAAAAACCTTACCCTGGGCCATTCTGATTTATTTTGACAACTTCTTGCTTTGACATATGATCTAGCTAGACCTAACGCCAAAAGGAGCTTTGAAAGTTTTTCATTTTTTGCTAAACCTGACTTCGCTCATGCCAAGGTCGAAAAGAGATGGCTGCTTAGGTCATTAATGACCATTTCGAGCTGCAGGGACGCTGTTTTTTTAATACAAAATCCTGCCATGTTGAAGGTGATCTACGAAGGTCAAAACTTCAGTTATACCCTGAAGTTCAAGCTTCGGAAACTCTTGGACGATATTATGGCAGGGAATATTGGGGGTAAAACATAGAAAATGTGTATTTAACTAGTACAAGACAGGATTTCAGGCTGATGAAGTGTGGTTCCACGGGATATGGGAATTTGACAAGTCATACTTAAAGGGAGAGGAGGTTAAGGGAGAGAAGGGGTGGCACAGACCTCTTCACACAGGCGCATGCTTGAGCCTGGTTGCCAGATTTTTGGTGGAGGAAGGGGGAAGGGCAGAGGGGGGTTGCCAGACAGGGGAGGAGAGGAAATAAGTTAAGTTCACATTGCTTCTTAGATTTGATACACAGTTATGTAGTACTTTTCAGTCAAAAGATAGAGAGTTCGGGTGGGGTGGTGGGGCTTAAGGGAGATGCGATATCAGGTGGAGGCCTGCATTCTTAACTTGTATAGGGGTACTGAGTGGTGTCCATGAATATGTGGTTTTAATGATGTGAAGAAAAGGGAGAAAGTGGTGGTTGGGTTACAGTCGCTGGACGCTAACCTGAGTTGTCTTGAGGAGACACATATAGATGACTCACAGTTACATAATCTAAATACACTGGGATTCAGGGTGATAAGTGCAATGACACAGGGGTCCAAGGTACGGGGTCGTGATTTTGGCCCAAGGAGGGGGGCTTTAGTTTAAGTGATCATGCTTAGATACATTTGGTCACTGGGCGATCACAGAGTGCCAGTATGGGACAGGGAAGAAGTTAACGTTGAGACCAGGTTAATTTTAAATGCAGAACTGCGTGTCCCATAATGCCTTTGACTAAAAAGCAAGGCTGTCTTGCAAAATGCCTTGGTGTAATTTTAATTACACTGGAATAATTGGAGCAAATGTTGTGATTCAGAGTTACTCCTTGACACAATTACCAATATTTGTGTGATTATGTCTTCATAACTAAGTCATTTGAAGAGAAAATTACCACAGAAGCAACACCATTTGTCAACTGAGTGGCTGCTCGAGCTGTTGGTAATGTTGTTTTGAATTTAGCTCTATTTTCTTAGTGCTAAATGCCAGAAGTGAGTTGGAAGAATAATTGTGCTGCTATTTGGGTTCTGTTACATTTAGCACTATTTTGTAGCACAAAGTGCAATCTCAGGTTTATTCTGTACATGAGGCGGCATTATTGCACTAAGAAAATCACGCTAAATGCGGCATCGCTCTTCTTGCGTAATTACATAGATAGAATTTCATGTAAATTTGTGGTAATTTGTCTAGTTACGCTGCAGCAAATTCCAAGAGTTATGCCCACCCTTAGCTTACACTAGTTTGACATCGGGCCACTTGGCAACTAAATGAGCATCTATGTGAATAGTGAAACAATCCTAAATAGAATGAGAAGTAGAATAGAATTATTGAACAAGTCACAATGCACCAGAAACGATTGTCTTTAACAGGGAAGCACTTATGAAATATTAAGATTGAAGATGGGAAAAATGATGCTAACGGTCATCTCCAAAACCTAGGCCTGTCAAATTTCCCCTTGACATTTGATTGTAGTTCCATCCACCTCTTTTCTCCCTGTCTTTCATTTATTGTATACATGTCCAAAACAGATCAAATAATTCAAGAAACAGGTCAGCAAACACAAGAAAGATAAATACATCACATGTTCTACTATAAAGTAATTACTCATTTTATAAAAATTAACAAATAAGATGGAAATCAAATGTTTCAAAGCATGTCCTTATTGAGATGAGGCTCCTGTTATGCACAGATTTCTTGTTAGCACTTTAATGACAAAACTAATCTTGAGAAATGCAAACAGCAAGCGGACAGTGTACTGCTACAGAGTATCTCACCCACACCCTTATATACCCAAAGAGAAGTACGTTACACAATATATAGCCATTGACCTAGAATGCGTGCTCAGACTGGGAAGGACTTTTTCCTGTGAGTGTATTACGGCACCAAAACTAAGTGCCTTTTACATGGTGACCATGCCATTTATATAATGATGCTTGGATTTTAAGATTTCTGAAATACATAACCCATAATTGGGTGGATCTTAATTTCCTGTTTTCCACAATTAGTTACTTTCTGTTAGTATGATTATCGTGAATTTTTCCCTGTTTTAATATGAACAGTTGATTTGCTTACAGTATTAAACATAGAATTGGAAGAATATTGTGCTCACTTTACCAAACAAATGCCCTGAAGAAGTCCAATCCCTTTGGATGAAATGCATTGGCTGGGTTTTACAGTGCTAAAAAGAAGCATGAATAAAGGAGGAATAGTCTTTGGATTTATGAAAATCATGGCTAATTGCTATTTTTTTAATGGTCATGGATATGTTGAATGTGTTGCACCCTTGCTTGTGATGGTTTAGACAAAATTAATCTTATACGTTTAAATAGCTACTCTAAACTCAGTCAGTCTGACTTTAGCAGTAGCACAAGTGCCCCTATGCAGCAGAGAAGCCTTCCGAAAATTTTGAAAATGATCGGGTGTAAATCACAGCATGTAACCAAGGGTGTTGCTAGGTCAGTAAGATTGGGGGAGGTGAGCGTATACTGCCATATAATGTTGAAATACGTTATATGACAACAAAGGAGTCTGAGATGGGCTAAAGGGGCAATGGAAAGGAAGACTAATGTAGATTGGTAGGGGTACTAAGTGAGAGAAAACACATCATTTTGTAAAATAACCAACATTGTTGAAGACTTTCACAACAGGGAGGAAAGAATTTGTGCAAGTTTTTCTCTGTGTGAAGGTAAAAATTCCTGTTGAAATCTAACAGACACCTCACCATACCCGACTGAAATCACACGTAGCCAACTATTTAGCAGAAAATACATTTATTAGGGCATTGTTACACCCCCGGAGCTGGGCCCCTGCTTGTTATTGTGCATAGTAAGTGTGGCTGGCCTATGTCCATTGCATAGGAAACTTCATATTTAGCTAATCTTATTGAAAAAATACATACACACTGTTTAGAAGCATTTTTGTGAGGAAATTATCAAAGTATGTAAAATAATTAGTGGTTTGACAAGCACACTTACGTTTCCAATGGTGGAGCAGGAACCAGGCTGGGGAGCTTAATTACAAGAATCCTTTTTGAAAAAAGGATGCAAATGATGGATGTATTCAGCATTTTTTCAAGGGAAATTATTTGAAAAACAAATTTTAATATATTATTGAAGATTCCATGGTAACTATTCAAATCAAATATAACTACCAGGAGTACTGGGCAAGTAGGCTATGGGTGCTTATTGTGCCAGTGCTTTATGCAGCTAGAGTTTGGATCCTTATTTTGCCTATGCTGGTGATTACACATTGAAATTAATCACTGACGGGTACTAGGGTGAACTTGAAGTGCAGATAAGCTCAGGGAACTTAGAACGCAGTTAAAACTTTATTCTCATTAATTTGTTCTATTTACTCATGTGAGACAGTCAATAGCAATAACAACGGACACCTATCTATAATGTTGGTTTGCTTTAAATAGAACCGAAAGGTATGCATACAACAACTGCAGTACCAGCAAATATTGGTTAGAGTAGACCATGGGTACTCTCAAACTTTCTCTCGGGGCCAAATTTACAGTGTGGTTTGTGGCCGAGGACCACACCGGTGTGGGGTGGGGGAGAGGGGGGTCAGTAGGGGGCAGGGCTAGAGTAAAAAAAATCACTACTGTTTCAAAACATTAGTGTACAATGCTGTATTTCCAAAGCAGATGTAACTACAAGGAGCACATTTTAATAATTTTTTTATCATCAGACAATAGCTATCTTAAGAGGAATTGCATGGGAATTTGCAGTAACCGGATATTCAGCACATGCCCATTGCAGCATAGGCTTCAGAGTCCAAAAAATAGGTATGTTAAAAGACAAACACTACAAACTTATTTTACATTTCATGCCATCAATTAGTTTTCTGTAATCTGGTACCAAGTCTGAAATGGCAAGCCTACAGAGTGGATCCAGATTTATGTCTGTAAGCTTATTTCTGAGTTTGCTCTTTAACAGTCCCATTGTGAAAAATAAACTTTCGCAACCATATGTTGACCCAAACATACAAATTACCTTCTGGGCCACTGTAAAAAGAAGAGAAAACTTGTCAGAAGGTACAGTTTTGATCCTAATTTTCATCATAAATTTCAGGAATTCCCAGAGCACAGGCCTGTGGGTGATTGGTCGGTCTAAAGAGGGGAGGACGGAGAATATGAATGTCCCATAATAGAGTATCTTATATCTCATGGAACGTGAACGGTCTTATGTGCCCAAGGAGAAGGAGGTTGATTATGAGTTTCTTAGAACAATCCCCGGCTAATGTTATCCTGCTTCAGGAAACTCATTTAAGCTCTACCGAAAGTAAAGAGATCTTTGGGAAAATTAGATGGATAGGTGCATTTTGTTGTTCGGGCCAAACTGGGGAAAATAAGGGTGTTGCAATTTTGATTAAGGCTGGGATTAGGGGTCCATAAAATTAACATCTACAGACCAGTCAGGTAAATGGGTTTTGGCACAGGTCGATTTTAGTGGCAGTGAATGGACCATAGTTTCTTACTATGGCCCTAACATAGATTATCCGACCTGGCTACTTAGAGTTCAGTCCATTGTAATGGGGGCTACCTCCCCTGTGGTTATAGGGGGGGACTTTAATGTACTTTTAGATCCTCGACAAGACTGATCTAATTATAGTCACCATGTCACCGCCCCGCGCTCTAGACGAGCCATGATTAATATGATGCACGAGGTGGGGCTTAGCGATCTCTGGAAGATTAAGGGGGAGGCTGCACCGGGTTTTACGTATTTTAGCAAAAAGCATGGGCATGCCGCAAGATTAGACTATGTCTTGGTAGACAGGCTAAGTGTGGAGTCTATACATGAAATTAAAATGCTTCCGAAGATCCTCTCAGACCATACACCCATTATACTTACATCTAGGATGGTCAGCATCAGGCGAACTTCCATCAGATGGACTCTAAAGAGGTCTGTACTTTGCAATCAGGACATAGTCACCACCATTATCACAGCAATAAAATAACTATTTCTCAGATAATGTCGGCTGCCCCCCAATCGAGTTTGTCTGGGACGCATATAAGGCCTATATTAGAGGTCAAATACATAGCATTACTAGTGCTAGTAATAAGGAGGAGGCTCTTAAACTAAAAAATCTGGAAAATAAAATAGCATTGTTAGAAACAAAAAGCCACGGTGTCCACCCAGACAATCTGTCACAGGTTATAGCCGACCTAGAACATCACCGGCTGGAATATCGTGGGCTGTTGGACTTAAAAGTCAAAGCACAATGGACAGCCCATGCCATGGAGAACTATGAATACGGAGAGAAGGCAGGGGCTATTCTGGCTAGTAAAATAAGAGCAGACGGGGTCAGAAATAACATAAATAGCCTAATTATTGACAACCAGGGAACCATATCATCCCAGCAGGTGGATATGGAAGAACATTTACTCTCCATGTTCTCTAAATTATATGAAGAAGATGAAATGGCACCGGATTCAGACAGCACCCTACGGTGGCTGGAGAGTAAGGTCCTGCCAACATTAACGAACCAAGGTCGAGAACTTCTTAATAGTCCCTTTACGTTGGAGGAAATTGGAGTATATATTAAGAAAATAAAAAACAATAAAGCGGCTGGCCCGGATGCCCTTCCCGGTGAGCTGTATAAAGTCCTACAGGACATCTTAACGTCACGGTTGTGTGATTTATTTAACTACGTTTATAGCTCGGAGGGAAGGGCACCCCCCTCATGGAAGGAGTCTACAATCGTGTTAATATTAAAACCTGGGAAGGATCCCCTCAGGGCTGACTCTTATAGGCCTATCTCCCTGCTAAACGCGGACTATAAGATCTTTACTAGTGTTTTGGCAGGGAGATTGGCAAAGTTAATCCCACAACTTATAAATCCCAACCAAAAGGTATTTGTCCCTGGGAGATATATACACGATTTAACCCTCCAGTTGATCGGAAGTATAGACTTAGCAGAGGCACGGTCGGAACCTTGGCAATTGTGGCCTATGACGCGGCCAAGGCTTTCGACCGAGTCAACTTGGGCTTTTTGTGGGATGTACTAACTTCAATGGGTTTTGGGGCAACCTTTATTAAGACACTGAGGGACTGCTATGAGGGTGCATCCGCAGTAATTCTATTAAATGGTGTATTAACTTCACGTTTCAGTGTAAGGAGAGGAACGAGGCAAGGGTGCCCTATCTCGCCCCTCCTATTCGATCTTTACATTGAGCCATTGGCGCAAGCACTTCGATTGGATGACCGGGTCACACCCTTTAGGACAGGAAATTTTAGCTGGAGAGTAAGGTCCTGCCAACATTAACGAACCAAGGTCGAGAACTTCTTAATAGTCCCTTTACGTTGGAGGAAATTGGAGTATATATTAAGAAAATAAAAAACAATAAAGCGGCTGGCCCGGATGCCCTTCCCGGTGAGCTGTATAAAGTCCTACAGGACATCTTAACGTCACGGCTGTGTGATTTATTTAACTACGTTTATAGCCTGGAGGGAAGGGCACCCCCCTCATGGAAGGAGTCTACAATCGTGTTAATATTAAAACCTGGGAAGGATCCCCTCAGGGCTGACTCTTATAGGCCTATCTCCCTGCTAAACGCGGACTATAAGATCTTTACTAGTGTTTTGGCAGGGAGATTGGCAAAGTTAATCCCACAACTTATAAATCCCAACCAAAAGGGATTTGTCCCTGGGAGATATATACACGATTTAACCCTCCAGTTGATCGGAAGTATAGACTTAGCAGAGGCACGGTCGGAACCTTGGCAATTGTGGCCTATGACGCGGCCAAGGCTTTTGACCGAGTCAACTTGGGCTTTTGTGGGATGTACTAACTTCAATGGGTTGTGGGGCAACCTTTATTAAGACACTAAGGGACTGCTATGAGGGTGCATCCGCGGTAATTCTATTAAATGGTGTATTAACTTCACGTTTCAGTGTAAGGAGAGGAACGAGGCAAGGGTGCCCTATCTCGCCCCTCCTATTCGATCTTTACATCGAGCCATTGGCGCAAGCACTTCGATTGGATGACCGGGTCACACCCTTTAGGACAGGAAATTTTAGCTGTAAGTTGGCATTATATGCTGATGACCTGTTATTTTATACTGATAACCCGTTGGAGGTACTCCCCAGAGTGGAAGAGACAATGAAGGACTTTGGCCAATACTCAGGGTATATGATTAATAACTCAAAAACGGAAATAATGTGCTGGGGGTGGATAACTGGGGGGGAGCTCAAAGCAAGCAGTTTAGATACCTGGGAATAATAATAACACCGGATCTAAATACTATACCACAGATTAACATCAAGAAGGTGACGAAGGATATTGATCATCTTTTGTTGAGATGGCAGAACCTTCAACTCGCAATATATGGCTGGGTTAATCTGGTTAAAATGGTAATACTGCCAAAGCTGACCTACTTATTTAATATGATTTCATTGACCTTCCCGCACAAATTGTTGGCTAAAATCCAGGAGAAAATAGGCAGTTTCATATGGGCTAATAAGAATTAAGGGTCTCCTGGAAAAAGCTTAAAAGAAGATTGAGGAAGGGAGGGCTTGCGCTTCCAGATATCTTTTCGTACTCTTTTGCCTTCCAACTGAAAAACATTCGATGCCTTTTGTCTAGCCCAGATGATTCTAGCTGGGGGCAGGTATTGAACACTATGGTGGAACAAGAGAACGGGGGCTCTGGGTCCCTTTATAAGTATGGTGCGCCAAAATATTACAAAAAGGTGCGCTTAAAGGTATTGAAACATGCACTTTTTGTATGGCTTAGAGTTAAGGAGAAATGAGGCATAAAATATTATTCAGATCTTGCCCCAATCTGGGACTCCCCGCGGCTGCCGCCCTGTTTTGATGATAGTCTCTCTCTTCCTATTAGGAGAGTGGGGATAGTAATATGGTCAGATATGATAGCTTCAGAGGGGGTGTTACCATGGGAGGTCTTGAGATCAAAGATTGGGGACTCCTTTTCGAGATTTAAGTACATTCAGATTTGTTCTTGGTTTGCCGCCGAAAGGGAGAATATAGGTGGAACTGGGATGTTGAGTCTTTACTTCAATCCCCGAGTCGGATGAAGAAGGAAGTAGGACTATGGTACAGGAAAATGCTGGAGGAGGAGGAAGTGGAGGCCCCCCTATGTACCATATCTGGAATACCTCTAGGTTGGAAGATTCTGCGGCAGCTCTCTACGACACATCTCTCCATTTCCTATATAAATATGCTAGATCGGCTTCCCTGAAGAAAAATCACTATTTCACCATTAATAGGCTATATTACACACCAAAAATATAGCTATAGAGAAGGCCCTGGAGGGAATCTTTAAGGTACAATTAAGCCTGAATTTAGCTAGAGGTTTTTTTGGGCTGGATATTGATCTAATTAGTTTATTAAGGGGAGCACAGGTAGTGCTATTTCTTAGTCTAGTTTTAATTGCGCGCAGAGAGATATGTAAATTATGGAAGGACCCCAGTCCACCCCTGTATGAAAGTTGGTTATGGGCGGCACTGAGCATTGCGCGCTTAGAATATGGACTAGGGCGAACCGTAAACAGTATGGTGTGGGATCCGTTGGTGGAATGGGGAAGGGAAATGAGGCTGGTCTAAGGCCTCCTGTCCAATGATTACACCATGCCTCGGAATAAAGAGGCAGAGCAGGGTGGCCCAGGCTTCTGCAAGATCATCAGTCCCAGGGCGCCCATGACGGAATGGGTTGCACAGCTTTTGGTGGAATGAGGACAACAAAAACACACAAAAAACAACAACAAAAAGAAGGTACAGTTTTCCAGAATTCTTTTGGTGCTTGCCCCAAAAAAGATGCTTTGAGGGCTGAATTGTGCTGCATGTCAATAAGCTCTATTTCTGCTTGAGCCCTTTCCATGCCAATAAGGGCAACCATGTCAAGATTTCGTGCACTCGCCATCCAGGGGTTTTTGACCAGCTTGAACAGAGGGGTGAGGGCTCTGAATTGAGAAAATCAGTCCCCAGCAACTTCTTCAAGACATAATCTAAGGTCTAGCTTTGACAAAATTTCTAGTGCATCTGGAAACCTCTCCATCACAGCCAACAGTTTTGGGAAGTGGGTGAAGTCACTATCATCCAGTTGTTCTTTGAGATGCACATGCTTACTTTCAAAAGCATAAATACCATTCATCAAGCAGCACACAAGCTGTAGTTGCAGTGTCAAATTGAGAGCGTTAAAATGTGTGAAAACATCTGAAAGAAAATGGAGCATAAGAAGTCATTTCACATCCATTAGTTCTGGGAATGATTGACCTCTACTGTTCACAAAGAGTTTAATTTGAGGAAACAATGCGATGAACCACTCCAGAACCTTTCCTTTGCTTAGCCAAGGCACGTCAGTGTGCATCAAGAGGTCTGTATATTTCGCTTCAGGTTCCTGCAGCATTGCTTTAAAAGTCTATGGTTCAGAGCTTTGGCATGGATAAAATTACCAATTTTCCCTGCAACTTTTAGGACATTATTCAGTTCTCCATGCTTTAAGTTTGTACACAATACTTCTTGGTGAGTAATGCAGTGGTAGTCTATCACAGTCTGTCCTATGAGATTCTTTTTAAGCATAGATGCGAAGGCTCTGTCATGGCCTACCATGGCAGGAACCCCATCTGTTGTTATGCTGACAAGAGTGTTCAGTGATATGTCATTTGTTTTAAAGTAGTTGCACATGCTGTCCAGTATATCTTCTCCTCTTGTGTGCCCTTGCAGTGGTAGAAGGCACAGGAGCTCTTTTTTGGGATGAAGCGATTGGTCCAGATACCTCACCCAAACTAATAACTGGGCCACATCGCCTATGTCTGTGGACTCATCCATGGGAATGCTGAAGAACGGTGACCCTCTGACTGCTTTGATCGCACCCGAAAGCCTCTTCTGTACAGCCTCAGAATCCTTCATCTGGCGAAGGAAGATCTTCTGCTGGGAAAGAAGAGCTTGCTTTAACGATGCCACTCTTGCATAACACAGTTTTGAGTTCAGTGGGAAGTTCTCAGTGTATCCAGAGTGCCACATTTTGTAGTGCTGTTCCAGGTTATACCTCTTAAGAACATTTCCTTTCTCTTTGCGAAGCAAACAGGTGGCTGTAACATTACACGCGTACAAGGCAGTCTTCTTTAAGATGATTTATTTAGATTACAGGAATGGCTCCTGGCCGGCAGCCTCACCAACAGTCCTATCAGTCACTGTCTCCCACCTCGCGAACATAGTCCGTGTTCTCAAAGTGAAAGCATGGTGCATGGAAGTAATTAAAGAAACATAGACATAACACATCTTCCTTTCGAATAAAACATTGTAGAGAACTATAATACATCAGAGATTGAAGAATAACAGAATGAAACATGAATCAAAATTAACACAGCAATTCATTAACTCTATTAAGACTGTTGAAGGAAAATATGCAAATTAACGAAGCAAAACATAACAATAAACAATGGCATATAAAATATAGAAAATAATGAGAACTACTGACAAATATAAGATTCCAAATATCTGGGTCAGAATGTATCTTGTAAACTAGGAACCCTAGATATTACTAAAGGTTTGCTGACGTCTTTACTACTATTCCGCAACCGCTCTTTGCATTCCATATCGTTACACTTTGTCACTCTTCTAGTATTCCACCATCATCCAGTTTCACAAAATTTCCTCTTACCTCAACAATAGTTTTTGGAGTGGATAACTTGGAACCCCCCTTCCTTTGAAGATGGTCATAATGCACCCTGACTAACATGCCTTTATCAAATACTTTACATTCTTTCTGTACATTATCGTTGTGACTTAGTCTATATTTGGTTTGATATCTGTTCACATTTTCACGCAATACCTTGTAATTTAGTTTAAAAGAACCAGCTCCCGCCATCCATGCAGGAGCAGCAACAGTGCATTGCACTCTACCTTTCAACAAACTAAAAGGTGTAACTCCAGTTGCAGAATGGGGTGTAACACGATAATTCCACAACATATCTTTTACTTGATCCCTCCAGCATAAATTACTTTGTCTAGCCAACTGGATGTTTTCACCAAGAACACGGTTGAAACGTTCAATCATTCCATTTCCCCTTGGATGGTAAACCGGAGTCCTACAATGTCTGATGCCCCATTTTGTCAAAAACATACTGAATTCTTCAGATACAAATTGGGGGCCATTATCCGTTAGGATTTCTGCAGGACAACCTTCACCCCGAAAAATGTCTTCACAAAAAGCAATAATATTTTTAGATTTAACCTCCTTTACAAATCCTATCTCGGGCCATTTAGAAAAGAAATCCATTAAGACAATAGCATATTTTCCATCAGTTCCTAAACCTTCAAAAGGGGCGCAAATGTCTATTGCTAACCTTTCCCATGGTTGTTTAGGAAATGGCACTGGACATATCGGTGTCTCTTGAATTTTATGGGACTTATCACTAGAAGCACAAGGAATGCAGTCACGTACACATCTTTCAATCTGTATGTCCATTCCTGGCCACCAAAAATCCATGCGAGCTTTCCTTTTCATACCTCTCATGCCACCGTGTCCCTCATGGAGCAAATTAATATTTCTTTCTCTTAAACCTTTTGGCACAACCAATCTTTCATTCCTTTTAATTATACCATTATTCACAGAACTCCTCCCACACACATTTAAATGGCAATAAATCTTCTTGTTTATCCCAACCTATGTGTATAGGAAGTACTTCAATGAGTTTTCTTAAAACAGGATCAGCTAATAAAGCTTTTGTCCATTCCTCTTCTTTAATGGCACCACCCCAATCATGTGTGTCAGCAACCATCCATTCTTCATCATGCATCTCTTCACCATGTTGTAGCGGTAATCTAGATAAACAATCCGCATTAATATTTTGAACACCAGGCACATATTTAATGGTGAACACATATTCTTGAAGAAGATATAGCCATTTTGCTATGCCAGGGGTAGCTCTGCCTGCACCAGACGTAGCAAATAAATCCACTAAAGGTTTGTGGTTCATTCACAATTCAAATTCAATTCCCCAAACAAAAATTCGAAAGTGTTGAATGCCCCACCAAGCTAGTGCCTCCTTTTCAATAGTTGAATAAGTACACTCTGCTCCTTTCAAAGTGTGTGACGGGAATGCTTTCTTGTCCCTCGTGAACTTGCAAGAGTTCTGCCCCAAGACCACTGTTGCTGGCATCAGTTACTACAATGGTTTTGTCATTAGGGTTGAATCGTACGAGTGTGACGGCATTGGCAATGGATTTTTTTTTACAGTATTGAATGCCTGTTGATGTTCATTGGACCAACTAAATTTGACCCCTTTTTTTCATGAGTGTCCTTAAAGTAGCTACCCTATGCGTAAAATGATGTACAAATTTGGCGTAGTACTTGGCCATACCGAGAAACGATCTTAATTTGTCCTTGTCTTTAGGAGCAGGAGCTTCCTCAATAGCCTCAACTAGATTCAGTTTTGGTTTAATACCATCCACACTAAGGGTGTGCCCCAGATATTCAACTTCTTCCGTGCAAAATGTGCACTTTTCTAACCCAATGGTTAAACCCGCTTTTTCCAGTTTAAGTAACACCATTTTGAGAATATCATTATGTTTGTTAATATTTTTACCCCAGATCAACACATCGTCTTGAAATACTAAAACATTTGGTAAATCTTTCAGGATGCTTTGCATGACTCTCTGGAAAACTGCAGATGCAGATGCCAGACCGAAAGGCATACGAATGAATCGGTAAGCACCCTCAGATGTGATAAATGACGTTAAATGCCTATATTCTTCTTCCAACAAAATTTGATGGTATGCATTCGATAAATCAAGTGTGGTAAAATATTTTCCCCCTCTTACACTGGCTCTTACACAGGCTAGCATTTCATTAATCCTAGGTAAAGGATAACGATCAATCCAAATACAACTGTTGAAAGCTCTGAGATCAACACACATCCTGATTTTGCAATTAGGTTTCTTAGCTAGAACAATGTGGCTTAACCATTCGGAGGACTCTATGGGTTCAATTATTTTCTCATTACACAATCTTTGTAATTCTTCTTTCAATAAACCTCTTAATGCTAGTGGAAGGTTCCTAACCTTGTGTATTTTGGGTACAGTATTTTGTTTTAGTATTATGCGGTGTTTAAATTTGTAAAGACATCCTAATTCTGCCTTCAGTAAATTTGGAAATGTTTTGGTCCATTCATTCTCGTTCTGGGATGCAGTTACTAATACTTGCTTAGGATGATTTGGGTTTAATATTATTCCTAGAGCCTTTTGTTCTCTCCAACCTAGCAGAGACCTCCCCTTTTCAACAACATATACTTTGCAAACAGTTTTCCTAGATTGATACATTAATTCAATTTAAAAAAAAACTAAAACCGGTAATTTTTCACCGCCATATCCTTCAGGTTTTTTAGCACCGGTTTTCTCCCATATATTCTTGTTGATTAATGTAAAGGGTGAACAAGAATCCGCCCACACTAATACTTCTAAACCAATAATGATAATATCACATTTTGGAGGACGATAAGGAGATGTCTGTAGATCACTTTTATCATTGTCTATTATCATCACTTCAATGCTGTCATCATTGTCACTATCCATTTCATATGACATAAGAGAATCTTTGTTCACCATGTTTACAGAATTCTTGAACCTGGGATTTAACTATGCCTGCAAGCTCTGGAGAAATGGCCAATCTTTTTGCATTTAAAACAGGTACTATTTAATGCAGGACAATTAGGGAACTAAGCGGAATGTCTAGTACTACCACATCTGTGACATTGCTTTGGTTTGAAATTAGTTACTAGTTTTGATTTTGCACTAGAATCATTATTAATTTTAGGTACATGTTTTTTTACAACACAAACATCACATGACTTATAAGCATTGTTATCACTTTTTGTGGATTCGCCACTTACCCCCACATGCATCAATCTAGGATTTTGCATTTCTTAAATAGCGAAAATTAAGGAATCGCTATTTAGGAAATGCAAAATCCTATGCATCAAGAAATCCTAAAAGTTTTTAGGATTTCTTAATTTTCGGAAATTGCGATTCCTTAATTGCGAATCGCAATTAAGGAATGGCATTACATTGATTCCTATGGGCCTAGAGGCCCATAGGAATCAATGCCGTTTTGCATTTTTTTTCTTTTGCACTTGCAATTTGTTGATGCATTGCAAGGGTGCAGAGGACCCCCCCCTGCACCCCTGAAATGTATTTTCAAGTGCATGTTACACACACACATGTCCAAAGGACATGTGTGTCTGTAACATGCAAGTTTAAAAAATGCATTTTTTTGCTTTTTAAATTTTTTTCGCAAATTAACACGAGGGTCAACCTCGTGTTAATTTGCACTTCTAATTTAAAAATTCGCTATTTTTTACAAATTGATGCATTGCATTTAAGGAATCGCACAAATGCGAATCCTTAATTGCATTTGCATTTTAAAAGAAATGCAAAAAATAGCGAATTGTTTCTTGCATCCCAAAAACGTATTTAGGAAGTGCAAATGGCCGAATTTACCGATTCGCACCGTTTGCACTTCCTAAATAGGTTGATGCATGTGGGGGCTAATTCCTTAACATATAAGGAGGTATTCTCGATACGTTTGGCTATTTGCAAAGTTTTTTCTAAAGTAGGGTCTTTGAGACTTAAAAGTTTTTCTTGAACTTGTTGCATGTTCTGTTGATCATTTGGTCACTGATGATCTCGTCTCTAAGTTCACCAAATTTACACAATACAGCTAGTCTTCTTAGTGCAGCTACAAATTGATCAATTGACTAACCTTGGCATTGAGCACGTGAAAAGAATTTGTGACGTTCTACAACAATACTGACTTTTTTTCCAAAATGTATTTCTAATGCTTCCACAGCATTTTCAAAAACATCTTCATCATCATCAGATTCGGAATCAACATTCCTATCTTCCATAGGTAAAATTTTTAACACTTTTCTACCTTCAACCCCAAGATTATGCTTTAAAATGGCCAATTTTCTTTTGGATACATAATCATCACCACCAATTGCCTCTAAATAGGTGACGAAAGCTTCTTTCCAGTCCTCCCATACCATACAAGGTTGACCTGGATGTTCCAAAAAAGTAGGAGGTGTAGAAATATTATGGGAAGCCATAGTTGAGGTGGAAAAATAGTTATTGAAAAGAAAGAATAATGTCACCAAAAATTGCTTGAAATGCACAAATGTTGCTAACAATTAAACTTGACAATCAAATTGACGTTATTTCAATGGAGACATTTTCCACTAATGAAATAATGTAAATGTAAATATTCTGGACAATTGAATGTTAATACGAATTTGCTGTGCCAATCAGCGCGTGTAACTGGCTTCCTGCTATTTTAATTAACACATTGGTGCATACACACTGTTGAAATACCGGTGGAAGTGTTTTGGCTTCTCCCAGATCTGTATGATTACCCAAAGAATCCACTAGATGGCGAACTTGTCATAAATTTCACAGTGTCACTTGCATTCTATTGTTGTGACACTCGTGAATTTTTACGTAGCGAAAATGATGATCCTTTAATTAAATATGGAATTATAGCTGTGCCTGTCAGCGTGATTCTTTGCAGGCTGTAAGGAGCCTTACAGTTCAGCTGTGCTTGTCAGCATGTTTACTTGAACTCTGATTTAGTTGGTAAACGGCTCCGTGATGTTGTAGAAAAAGAGTTTCACCGGTTTCTAGGCAACCTTTACTCATCTGCTGGGCATTGCAGCATGAACGTCATCACGTAATGATAGACATCACTTCAGCATGAAGCAGTTAGGGTGACCAACTGGCATGGGTGAGAATTCAGGACAGGGAGTGTAAAAATTCAGGACAAAGGGTCAAAATTCAGGACAAAATTCAGGACGGAGGGTCAAAATTCAGGACAAAAATTTGTGACGAAAATTCGTGACAAAGGGCAAGTTTTAGTGACACTACAAATTAGGTTGTGCAATAGTATGTAAGTAAATAGACAACAAAAGTAAATGCAAGTCAAAATAAGTTTATATTAGGTTAAAAAAGTAGTAAAGAACACTAAGCAAAATTTGACCACGGAAATAACAGATTTTTGACACAGGTAATATTAGTTTTGGTGCTAGTGTTTGAAATTATATTTTTTCTCTGAACTAGCACACTTCAGAAGTTCTTTGTTCTTAAGAGCCAATTGATAAAAGTCAGCACACGAATGCTTCATGTTCGCCTGGATCTGCCATTCTGCCTTAACAAGATCCACATCACACCTATTTCTTGTGTCAGTCCAGGTGAACTTCAGCTGAGAAAAAATCCTTTCAGTGGGTGCATTACTGCCTGGGAAGCTAAGTATTAATGATATTATTTTTTTTATGTTAGGGACATCACACGGCAACTTTGATAGAACATTCAGCCATTTCTGCGCACTTGGCAAGTCTGTGCCTGCCACAGGTCGCATAGCGGGAACAATTACACTGTACTCGTTAAATAAATGTTGCAGTTCCAAATGCTTGGTCATCTGAACTGCATCGGCAGCTTTGCAGAGCTGCTGGAAAGTGAGAGGTTCTCTTAAGCAGCATGGTTCTATTGCTGCCAAATAATGGCTCTCTGAAAAATCAAACCATTTTTCCAAGTACTTTAAGAAGCGCTCCAAAAATTTCAAAAAATCGCCCTTCATGCTTGCGCTCAACTCTGAATCATGGGACACTAAATAGCTGTGCACTTGGAAACCAAAGAACAGATTCTCCACTCTGTCCTTTAAGTTGTTCCTTAATATTTTGAAGATGCCTGGAACTTCTGGGGCACTCAGCTCATCCTTCTCCAGCTGCAGGATACAAGTGTTAAAAATTACCAAAATGTCATGCCCAAAAAAAAGATAAACCTCGCCTTGTGACATAGTGGTCTCCCCACTTTCAAGTCCTAGAAAATCCCATATTGCTCTGGGTGTTTTTTCGGGCCCAAGGGAAAGGAAATAAGATTTTAGTGCTTCCCAGCACTTCAACAGTCGCGCAATTTCTGGGAACAACGTGAGCCACCGTGTTGGGACATGCCGACACAAAGGCTGCCACTCTAGGTCCACAAAAGCGAAAAACTCTTTCAACTCCGCTGTCCGCTTTGCGGAAGAAGAGAAATGGCTGTAGACTTTTAGAACAAAGGATTCTACATCCATTGAAAGTCCATTAATAGCATGTTTAGCACAGTTATGCAAGATGTGGGCAGAACAGTTTGCAGGCAGAATGTCTCCATTTGCTCCCTTCAAGAGCTGGTACACCGAATGATGTCGTCCATAGTTGACACTTGCGTTGTCCCCACAGTATGCCGCGACCTGCTCCATTTTCAAACCATGGTTATGTAATTTGGTTGTGATCTGCTGGGCAATAGCAGTAGCAGTCTCTGCTGCATCCTCATAGAAATCCAACAGAGTGTAGGCCCCATCGGAGGAGAAATTAAAGTGCCGCAACAAAAGTGGGTAGAGTTTAATGTTACCTTTGTTTGAGGCATCACTGCAAACAGAAAAATACCCATCTTTTAAGTCTTCTTGTGCTTGCTGCAACGATAGAGGAGCAAGCACATTCACAGTGATGCTTGATGCCTTTGTGCGGCCACAGGATGCTTTCATCGCAATGGAGGAGTCGGGATACATGACTTTGCTTAGCTTGATGCCACAATCCAGGGAGCGGTAGGATATGTGATGCTTCACAGCATGGTACACCTGAGTCACCTCTGCAGCTGTGACCTAAAATGTAAAAAAAAAAAATACACAAAGGTTTAAGAAAACCTCCATTGGTGAAGAAAACCGTTACCACAATGGCGCTTAGCACTGCCAATGTAAACTAACGTGTCAGCTGGTAACCCAAAAGCAAGTATGATGTGCTCTTAATATAAACAGAGTGAGAAAAGCAACCTGACTTGGTAAACACTGCTGCACATTTAAAGAAAGTAACTGAAAATTGTTAGATGGCTCGCCACTTTGCTTTGGGAGTCTTAGAGTGTGACAAAGCAAGAAGAGTGAACAAGAATTACATAAAACCTATGTCACATTATGATGAAACAAGCAATGACTTACTTTGGCTACTTCTGGCTGGAAGCTTGGTTGCAGGTAAGATGAAATTGTGGCCATCTTCGCCCTGCCTGAGGCATTTTTCTTATGCTGTGCTCCTGCCTCATGCGTTTTGATATCACGTTCTCCTCCATGGGCAATGGAAAAGTCTTTATTGCAGAGGCTGCACCTGGCCTTGAACATATCTTCCGACACCTTGCAGATGTTGTGGTGTGAAAGTTCCCATTCTGGCCTGTACTTCACAAAGCGCTTTTTTGCTTGTTTCTTGGGCGGCTCTTGCATGGAGTTTGCCTGCGATGTAGATGTTGCATCCGAATATTGCTCGCTATCCAATGTGAAGAATTCCTCTGCAGCACCTTCGACTGACTCATAATCAGACATTGCGTTTTTCCCTATAAGTACTCTGTAAAATACCCCACACAATGCTAAGTTGAAAGTTCAAGTGAAAACACACATGCATTAGTATATGATAGGGCCTGCATTAGGGTAAACTATATAAAAGGGTGGGCCTGCATTAGGGTAAACTATATAAAAGGGTGCACTTACAATGGGCATGACCTACACTATAAATCCCTAGTAGATTATAGGGTAGGGGTATTAAACCTACCCATAAGTCCCTAGTGTATAATAGGGCCTGCATTAGGGTAAACTATATAATACACCTTTGTTTGTATATTTAACACACATTAACTCTTGGAAAAGCACTCACAGTCAGTGGACAATGTCACCAGTGATGTCACTGACCATGTCATGAGTGATGTAATACGTGAGGTCATAAGCAGTGCAACGCGGGGGCGCTCACATCTATATATACGCAAATATATATATATATATATATATATATATATATATACACACACACACACAGAGATGTATATAGACAGATGTATATATAGACAGATGTATATATATATATATAGACAGATGTATGTGTATATATATATATATATAGACAGATGTATGTATATATATATATATATATAGACAGATGTATGTATATATATATATATATATATATATAGACAGATGTATGTATATATATATATATATATATATATATATAGACAGATGTATATATATATATATATATATATATATATATATATATATAGACAGATGTATGTATATAGACAAATGTATGTATATAGACTGATGTATGTATATAGACAGATTTATGTATATAGATGTTCTGGAGCGCCTGCTGATAAGCCTGTCAGTTAAGAATTTTCCAGCCCATGGTTACAGCATCTTTAAAATTATTTGCATAAAGCTCGGGCCGTTGTCACTGGTCCAATGTGTATTAAAGTAAAGAGTATGGGCCCTACATAAAGGAGGGACTTTAATCTCTATCCACTGCTAACCAAGGTTACAGGCACTGTGTGGTTTAAAAAATCTTTCTTAAAGAAGCAACCTTACGTCATACCATTTAGTCCCAGTACAGCAGACCAAATGCGCTTTAAAGGGTCCATTAAGTGTAGTTAAAAAAAAAACACATCACTTTATTCAGTATCTGCAGCTCTAACAGTGATTAACAATAGATATTCCAGAAAGGAATGATGTCTGCTGGGATGTTCAGACTGATTGTGACATCATTCCCCAGCTGGCACAGATATAAATTGCCGCTCCTCACAATACATCCCACAACGTTACTGTCCATTGAGCCCAGGAAAACATCTCCCTAAGTTACAAATATCTTTTCTGTGGCCCACGGATGGCGTTCATAGCGTTCGGCAATATCACCCTCATTTTAGCCTCGAAATGATGGTTGGTATGTCTTCTAGACCAAAGGTATTGCCACCATGCTAAAAAGAGTTCGAACATGTACACAACGGCAATTCAGTGGTTGCCTCTTGATATTCAGTCACCTCAATGCAAAACGGATGCTAATGTTCTAAATCTGTGTAAGTACTCGCATAATAATGCTTCAACCAAGAACATGAATCAAGGCTTGCCCCAACATATCGAAAAAAAACTCAGTGCCACAATAAGGAACTTTGATATATCTTGGTAAATAAAAGTAAAAATAAAATCTGGGAACATAACATAAATTGTGTTTTTCAGTGTATATCTATGTATCTTTAACATCGGTTTCAAATTAGTTGAAGAGCGTGCCAAGGCCCTATTTTATTAAGTATCAGATGACCTAACTGTAATAAAAACATGATTTAAGAAACTCTGAAAACCGCACACCCTCACGAACAACAGGCATGTAGCAACTGAACACAGGCCAACATCGCCACTACTACCCCCGAGGAAGCACAAAATAAAAAACACATCATGCAGCAAAAGAACACACAGGCAAACATCGCCACTACCCCCGAGGAAGCACAAAATAAAAAACACATCATGCAGCAAAAGGACACACAGGCCAACATCGCCACTACCCCCGAGGAAGCACAAAATAAAAACACATCGATTCACGGAGCAAAAGAACACACAGGCCAACATCGCCACTACCCCCGAGCAAGTACAAAATAAAAGCACATCATTCAGCACTGACTCAACACTTACCGAAGCGTAATGAGAAGGTGTTTGCTCGGCTGGGTATGGCGGGTCCACGGCAGTCGGGTGATTCTGGTCGGGTCTTCCTCCTCTGGGCTGGCACTCACACAGGAGCCTACGGGTCAGGGGTCGAGTCCTGGTCACGAAATATGCAGAAAGGGAAAGGCTTGAAACGTGCTTTGCACGTCCAGAAATACCGTGGCTGGGCACCCTAAAGCAGTTCTTATTGGCCTGACACACTCCTGCAGTTACCAGCGAGCTCTAGGATTGGCTGATGGCTTTCAAGCCAATCCTAGCTCGCTTTATTTGTTCTCCACAGCAAACTGTTGGCATATGATTGGCTGTCACCCAACAACTGCTGAAATACGGACAAATGGCGTCCGTTAAAGAAACCTTCACGGACAACGGACAGAGGGCCGAAATTACGGACTGTCCGTGAAATTTACGGACGGTTGGTCACTAGGGTGACCAACTGGCATGGGTGAGAATTCAGGACAGGGAGTGTAAAAATTCAGGACAAAGGGTCAAAATGCAGGACAAAATTCAGGACGGAGGGTCAAAATTCAGGACAAAAATTCGGGACGAAAATTCGTGACAAAGGGCAAGTTTTAGTGACACTACAAATTAGGTTGTGCAATAGTATGTAAGTAAATAGACAACAAAAGTAAATACAAGTCAAAATAAGTTTATATTAGGTTAAAAAAGTAGTAAAGAACACTAAGCAAAATATGACCACGGAAATAACAGATTTTTGACACAGGTAATATTAGTTTTGGTGCTAGTGTTTGAAATTATATTTTTTCTCTGAACTAGCACACTTCAGAAGTTCTTTGTTCTTAAGAGCCAATTGATAAAAGTCAGCACACGAATGCTTCATGTTCTCCTGGATCTGCAATTCTGCCTTAACAAGATCCACATCACACCTATTTCTTGTGTCAGTCCAGGTGAACTTCAGCTGAGAAAAAATCCTTTCAGTGGGTGCATTACTGCCTGGCAAGCTAAGTATTAATGATATTATTTTTTTTATGTTAGGGACATCACACGGCAACTTTGATAGAACATTCAGCCATTTCTACGCACTTGGCAAGTCTGTGCCTGCCACAGCTCGCATAGCGGGAACAATTACACTGTACTCGTTAAATAAATGTTGCAGTTCCAAATGCTTGGTCAAGTGAACTGCATCGGCAGCTTTGCAGAGCTGCTGGAAAGTGAGAGGTTCTCTTAAGCAGCATGGTTCTATTGCTGCCAAATAATGGCTCTCTGAAAAATCAAACCATTTTTCCAAGTACTTTAAGGAGCGCTCCATAAATTTCAAAAAATCGCCCTTCATGCTTGCGCTCAACTCTGAATCATGGGACACTAAATAGCTGTGCACTTGAAAACCAAAGAACAGATTCTCCACTCTGTCCTTTAAGTTGTTCCTTAATATTTTGAAGATGCCTGGTACTTCTGGGGCACTCAGCTCATCCTTCTCCAGCTGCAGGATACAAGTGTTAAAAATTACCAAAATGTCATGCACAAAAAAAAGATAAACCTCGCCTTGTGACATAGTGGTCTCCCCACTTCAAGTCCTAGAAAATCCCATATTGCTCTGGGTGTTTTTTCGGGCCCAAGGGAAAGGAAATAAGATTTTAGTGCTTCCCAGCACTTCAACAGTGGCGCAATGGCTGGGAACAACGTGAGCCACCGTGTTGGGACATGCCGACACAAAGGCTGCCACTCTAGGTCCACAAAAGTGAAAAACTCTTTCAACTCTGCTGTCCGCTTTGCGGAAGAAGAGAAATGGCTGAAGACTTTTAGAACAAAGGATTCTACATCCATTGAAAGTCCATTAATAGCATGTTTAGCACAGTTATGCAAGATGTGGGCAGAACAGTTTGCAGGCAGAATGTCTCCATTTGCTCCCTTCAAGAGCTGGTACACCGAATGATGTCGTCCATAGTTGACACTTGCGTTGTCCCCACAGTATGCCGCGACCTGCTCCATTTTCAAACCATGGTTATGTAATTTGGTTGTGATCTGCTGTGCAATAGCTGTAGCAGTCTCTGCTGCATCCTCATAGAAATCCAACAGAGTGTAGGCCACACCGAAGGAGAAATTAAAGTGCCGCAACAAAAGTGGGTAGAGTTTAATGTTACCTTTGTTTGAGGCATCACTGCAAACAGAAAAATACCCATCTTTTAAGTCTTCTTGTGCTTGCTGCAACGATAGAGGAGCAAGCACATTCACAGTGATGCTTGATGCCTTTGTGCAGCCACAGGATGCTTTCATCGCAATGGAGGAGTCGGGATACATGACTTTGCTTAGCTTGATGCCACAATCCAGGGAGCGGTAGGATATGTGATGCTTCACAGCATGGTACACCTGAGTCACCTCTGCAGCTGTGACCTAAAATGTAAAAAATAAAAAATACACAAAGGTTTAAGAAAACCTCCATTGGTGAAGAAAACCGTTACCACAATGGCGCTTAGCACTGCCAATGTAAACTAACGTGTCAGCTGGTCACCCAAAAGCAAGTATGATGTGCTCTTAATATAAACAGAGTGAGAAAAGCAACCTGACTTGGTAAACACTGCTGCACATTTAAAGAAAGTAACTGAAAATTGTTAGATGGCTCGCCACTTTGGTTTGGGAGTCTTAGAGTGTGACAAAGCAAGAAGAGTGTACAAGAATTACATAAAACCTATGTCACATTATGATGAAACAAGCAATGACTTACTTTGGCTACTTCTGGCTGGAAGCTTGGTTGCAGGTAAGATGAAATTGTGGCCATCTTCGCCCTGCCTGAGGCATTTTTCTTATGCTGTGCTCCTGCCTCATGCGTTTTGATATCACGTTCTCCTCCATGGGCAATGGAAAAGTCTTTATTGCAGAGGTTGCACCTGGCCTTGAACATATCTTCTGACACCTTGCAGATGTTGTGGTGTGAAAGTTCCCATTCTGGCCTGTACTTCACAAAGCGCTTTTTTGCTCGTTTCTTGGGCGGCTCTTGCATGGAGTTTGCCTGCGATGTAGATGTTGCATCCGAATATTGCTCGCTATCCGATGTGAAGAATTCCTCTGCAGCACCTTCGATTGACTCATAATCAGACATTGCGTTTTTCCCTTAAAGTACTCTGTAAAATACCCCACACAGTGTTAAGTTGAAAGCTCAAGTGAAAACACACATGCATTAGTATATGATAGGGCCTGCATTAGTGTAAACTATATAAAAGGGTGGGCCTGCATTAGGGTAAACTATATAAAAGGGTGCACTTACATTGGGAATGACCTACACTATAAATCCCTAGTAGATTATAGGGTAGGGGTATTAAACCTACCTATAAGTCCCTAGTGTATAATAGGGCCTGCATTAGGGTAAACTATATAATACACCTTTGTATGCATATTTAACACACATTAACTCTTGGAAAAGCACTCACAGTCAGTGGTCAATGTCACCAGTGATGTCACTGACCATGTCATGAGTGATGTAATACGTGAGGTCATAAGCAGTGCAGCGCGGGGGCGCTCACATCTATATATACACAAACATATATATATATATATATACACACACACACACATAGAGATGTATATAGACAGATGTATATATAGACAGATGTATATATATATATATAGACAGATGTATGTATATATATATATATATATAGTCACTGAATGTGTTTGTAGCACTGCCCCTTGCCATGCGACAAAACTACTTGAGGAGGAGAGCAGAGAGGATCTTCAGACAGAGGATCAACCTATTTGGAATCTCCAGCCAGGATGTAAGGGCCAGGTACCGTTGCCCTCCAGAAGTCATCTTGGATATGGTATGTGTGTGGGAGCAGGAACTTGACTCTGTGACCTGCTGCTCACATGCAATGCCTGCATATCTCAAGATCCTTTCTGCTTTCTACTTCTTTGCCACTGGGTCTTTCCAAAGGATCTCCAGTGACCATGTAGGCATTTCCCAGGCGAGCCAATTGCGGTGCCTGCATCAGGTACTGAGATGCATCACTGCTAGAGCCCTTAACCACATACAAATGCCACATACAAATGCCACATACACTGGCCATGAGACAAAGGGAAGCACGAGATTTTTATCTCCTTTCACAATTCCCATGTGTGCTGGGTGCAATGGATTGCACCCATGTGGCCCTTCAGCCACCCCGCCATATTGCACACATCTTCTGCAACAGACACAGATGGTATTCCATCAATGTGCAAGCTGTCTTTGATGCCAGTGGGAAGTTCATCAATGTGCATGCAGTGTTCCCAGGCAGTACCCATGACAGCTTCATATTCCGAATGTCACCTCTTGCCCGGCGTATGGCTGCTGGAGAATTTGGCAACATGTGGCTACTGGGTAAGTACCAAGCACTAAAAATGAGTGATATGTGTCATTGAAATGTCTGAATGACCCCCAATATTAACCATTGTACAATAGGAATCATGGCCAAACAGACACTGCATGTACGAACATATAGATCATGTTCTGTGCAAGTCAAAGAGGGAAATGTTAACAACTGCCATTTCTTCCCTCAGGCGGCGCTGGGTATGCCCTCTCCCCACATCTCCTCACCCCTTACAGGCATGCAAACACTGTACCTCAGCGTAGGTACAATAGGGCACATATACGTACTTGAGCTATCATAGAGCGCACTTTTGGTCTCTTGAAGTCGCGATTCAGATGTCTCGACTGTACAGGGGGTGTGCTGCTTTACTCCTCAGAAGTCATGTGCACGATCATATTAGCCTGTTGTGTTTTTCACAACATTGCGTTAACGCATGGCTTACACATGCCTCTGGAACCTCGGCTAGCTCTGAATCTTGGAAACCAGGCCATTGCACATGACCGACGTCAGGGCATGCAAGTCCGTGATCAGCTCGTTGCCACGTTTTTCACATGAGCAACCTGTAGTGTCATGGACAACATGTGGTTTGCTGTCTGTTGTCAATGATGAAACTTGGATAGACACGACTGTGTCAATAAATCCCACCCTGAGACGACTTTGCAAGCCATTCTAACTGCATGTAAATCACAGCCGCTGACAGTAGTCAAAAGGTGGAGTGTGCCTAAGGTAATGTGCCCATGTCAGCGATCAGTGTAGTGGACATCCCTAAAAACAACTATTCACACTGATGACAAACAATACAAGTCCTGAGAGACATACCTGGACCTCATGAGGATGGGTCACCTAATCACAAAAGGACATAACCCTTGCATACTCAGGCCTGTGACCTCAACAGATTTGACTCCCCCACAAATGATGGGCCCAGAACGTGAGTGATGATGTCATGGGAGAACCAGGCACCATGGGGCAGACTTACAATAACTGGTGCATCCCTGCATTTCAGCAGGGATGCCACAGTTATTGTGTGTCACGGCAGACACCCCTTGCGCCATCATGGATGCACCACATTTGCAAATCGGCGCGCCATGGGGCAAGTATAGACAGAAGCGTGACGCATCTGCTGCCATAAAGGTGAAGCACTGCTGGAGTTGCGTCGCAAGCACAACGCAGCACCAGCAAGGCTAGCGGTGACCCTATGCCTAACATGCTGCGTCAATCCTTACGCCTGCTACAAGCAGGTGCAGGGTTTTGACGCAGCATGGCCATTAAAGTGACTGAGTGAAATCTTGTAGATTTCACTCAGCCACTTTCAGGAGGCGTTCCTTTTTTGGAACGCCCCCCAATCCCCTGCGCAGGAATGCCCAACTGTGGCGCAGGGCTTTACAACGTGACACATTTTCCAGATGAGTCACGTTAAAAATACCCCACAGCATGGCGGTGGCTTTGCGCTGCCGCTGCGTCACAAAAGTGACTCAACCGTGGCACAAATGTAGCATACGTGGCTTGTAAATCTGCCCCCATGTGTCTGTGAGATATCCACACTGCTCCACACCAATGTTACATAACACATCACACAACTCTGATAATGAGCACTCAATATGGACTACATGTCCCAAAATGCAAAGTAGGAGAAAATTAAACTGAGGTTTGATGTTGTCAGCCCACCCCCCCCCCGTCTCTGCAGAAATGTCATGAAATGGTCTGTTCCCCCTTTTGTTACATAGTGCAGGTGAGAATCATGAATGTCATTTCAGTTTTTTCTACAACAGAGCAGCAGGATGGCAGTGGATTTGATTACTGATTGTGGATGGATCACGATGAATACAAAATGGCTGCCAACTACTTTATGTGACTTATTTCCTGTCTCCCACTTCCTGTATAACATCTCCTGTATGATATATTGTGTTCCGGGTCATTTTCGGATGTTACGGCCCAAAAACGTAAGTTCCGGTTTCGCGGCGTAATGCGCGTGCACGTAAACGACGCTCCGGATCCGGAAACTACTTTTTCGGGCCGCGATATCCGAAAATAAACTGGAACACATCATTTCATTCAGGCAATGTTATACAGGAAGTGGGAGACAGGAAATACATCACAGGAAGTAATTGGCAGCCATTTTGTGTTCATTGATCAGATCCTCAGGCATCCTGCTGCTCTCATCAAACTTATCTCCCCAAAATGGCTGAGGAGAGAGCACCCTCTTTCTCTGAAAGGGAATTGGACATCTTGGAGGAGGGGGTGCTGGAGAAATTTCCTCAGCTATATGGGGACCCTGAGTACCAGCTGAGCACTGCAGCCTGGGCCAGGCTAAAGGCCAAAATCGGCTAGTGCTGCAGTACAGTCACAAGGCTACAGAGATGGCGGGCCTGTCTTCCCGCACCATGTGCATCGTCCTCGCCTCTCCCCACTGTACAGGAGGGTCCTGCGAGCAGCTTGGCCGACCCTCCATGCTCAGCTGGAGGAGCATGAGCAGCAGGGACCTAGTAAGTGCATCATATGCAATATGTGTCTGGGAGTATGATGTGAGTGAAACAGTGCTGTAAACATAAAACCCTTGGAACCAAGGATCAAGAGCCTAGCTTTTCAGTCAATAGCATTCACAACACTCACTGGAGTTGGAATTGCTATGAATTATAGAAGAAAGAAAATATATTTTTCTTTCTTGTGTCCCCTCACTCACCAGAGTTTCCCCACGGTCACATGCTTCATCATTGGGGCCATTCCAGCCCTCTACTGACTGGGGCGTGCTGCGACTTGCGAACTACGTAGGAGCACTTTAAGTGATGGACTATGTGTGGTGCAAAGTGTTTTGTGAAGTGGAGTGGTATTATTTAAGTGGGTTAAAACTACCTACCTAGTGAGCTACAAATGATTTATTCTTGCTCCTGGAGGGTTCATGAAACAGTGCTGTACCATTGTGTGTCCCATGCCTCCATTCACCAATTCCGTGTCCATGCAGCAGTCAGCAAGATTAAAAAGGCACACTGTGGCATATGGACTGTACAGGGCAGAGTACATTTTGGGAGTTGCAGTTTCTTCATGACAACTGGGTAAATGAGCCACACTTATGCATTCATATTGAATTCTGCTCTGCCAGCACCACTACCAGGAACCAAGGAAATCATAACTGATGTGTGCATTGGATGATCAATGGTACAGAGACTGTCCAGTGTGCGCATAGGGTATTGGATGCTGTGATTTGCATTGCACCTGTAGAGTTTGGGTTCCAATTGAGATAGGTCATCATGTGCCATGGAGTCAAGACAGACTTTGAGATCCTTGCATCACTCTTAAGTTTACCTAAATTTGCAAGGTGTGTCCACTGACCGACATCTCACCCTCAGTGGCCTGTATGACATTTTACATGTACAGGTAGCTGTCACAACCACCCACCACCGTTCACCGGTGTACTGCACTACCTTTTAAGTCAACAAAGCCAATAAGTGGCACTGGATTGTCCGATGATGTGTGGGGACGGCAAAAGACTAGACTCACAATGTAGCTAGAGGAGTAGCCCAGACCCTATGTGGATGTGTGACCCACATTTGGCATTCGGCTTGTCCCTTACAATGCTACAAAGCAGATGGCACTTGTCCAGACGTTAAATAGCTGCAACTCCATATCAATGGCCAAATTCTATTAAATCTGGACTCTTCATGTTCTCCTTTGGTGGACTGTTTTTTGAAATGGCACATGTAGCAGTGACAGGACACACAGATCACAAGAATGCCAAGGTTGAGGTTTGGCCAATACAGTTGCGTAAGCCACAATAATACACATGAGATGTTCACGTCAAACTCAATTCAGTATATGACAGTCAACATACATGTAATGTAAGGTCATAAACAGAATGGACTTTGGGAGCACACTGCCCCACAGTTCCAGCACAGTTTGCCCCTTTGCATCCTGGTAAATGCAGTACATGGTTCAAACTTACTTCAAAATTAGCTGGAGTTTTTCACAAAAGTTGGTGCAGACATTGCTGTATATCTCTAGTCACGTGTTTCTGGGTTGAGCCCTTCATCAGTAGAGAGTGGCATTGTTTGAGTTAATAAACACTGAGGGGCAGATTTACAAGACACTTGCGCCTCTTTTACACTGCCATTGGGTCACTTTTGTGACGCAGCAGCGGAGCAAACCAAACGCCATGCTGCTGGGTAAATCCAACGTGACGCATCTGGGAGATGCGTCACGTTGTACAGCCCTGCACCACATGTAGGCGTTCTGGCACTGGGGGGGGGGAGGGGGGGGGGGGCGTTCCGGTGCAGGAACGCCTCCTAAAAGTGGCTGAGTGAAATCAACCAGATTTCACTCAGTCACTTTTAGGGCCATGCTGTGTCAAAACCCTGCGCCTGCTTGAAGCAGGCGTAAGGATTGACGCAGCATGTTAGAGATCGGGGACCCCCGAGCCTTGCTGGAGCAGCCTCGCGCTTGCCACGCCACTCCAGCAAAGCGCCGCTTTTCCACCGGGGATGCGTCACGCATCTGCCCACCCAAGCGACACGGTGTGCCACATTGTAAATGCAGCACAACAGGGGTGGCGCACGGGTGGGCAGATGCATCGCAACTCATCTGGCACACCTCTGCTGATTAGCAGAGATGCACCAGAAGTCGTAAATCGGCCCCTGACAACTGTAGAGTATGATCAGCGGAGAACAAAATCTGACCTTGGCTCATCTATGTATGTGTCTCATCCTGCATGAAACAACCACAACATCAAGATTTTGCTTGCATTTCTGCAGACACGGTTGGTGAGACAGAAGAACTGCAGGAACCGGTCCGGAGCAGGAGGACATCAGTTCGCCGGGCCTACACCTTCTTTCCACCAGTGAGGAAGAGGAGGAGGAGGAGGAGGGGACCTCAACATCAGCAGGCCAGGGGATTGCGCCTACCTGGGATGAGGAAGAACACGACTCTGGTGCTATGTCCCGGGTAGTGGCTGTAGACATTGTAGGGGGGGGAGGACCTGATACCTCGGACCATGATGTGGTAGAGAGCCACTCACCCACACACTCTTCACCAATGGCTCCCGAAGAGGTGTCCCTGGTGCAGGCCAACATTCAATCTGGGCCTGCCATCTGCCCCTCCCTACCTCTAGAGTCCCCCATGACATTGGGGGCTCCAGCTCCATCCCCTGAAATCTGTCCTCCTCCTCATAGCCGCGAAGCCGAACACATCAGCTCTGGACCTGAGGCACCACATCCCTACTGTCCCCCCATGCCCCTGCCGGTGTTGTTCCTCCTGTGGCTGTGCCAGGTGACTGGAGTTGGATGTTCGAGGGTCAACCAGACATGTCTGCTCGCATCTTGCTACAAGTGTATCTTGAGATATGCACGATGAGAGCAGACCTTGTCCGATCTATGGACAACCTCACCACCAACGTCCAGTCCTTGACCATAGCCATGTCGTCTTTTGTCTCCCAAATCCCTTCCCACACCACTGTCAATGTGTGCCCCTGTCCGTTGTCCCACACTGTTTTCCCCCATACTCCTCGTGTGTCATGTACCCATGTGGTGCCTGTTCCTGCACCAGCCAGTCGAGTGCCTGCGTCGGACCCTGAGGATCTAGACATTGTCGTCCTGGAGGATGACCAGAAGGACACTTGACTTTTGGACTGAGACATTGTTCTGGACAAAGATTTATTTTTCCCCTTGTTAATAGACTGGTTTCCCTGATGCTCCCTGACGTATATATTTGTTTTGCCCCACCCCAATCCAAGTTCCCCTCTCCTTCTGCATTAAGATCATCATTTGTTTTCCTTTCTTCCTTCCAAACAGACGGTTTGTATTTGTTCCTACATAAATATCTTTGAGGAATTCTGCTTTGTTTAACTTGTTTGACTTCATTTTGAATGTCTGTTTCCAAATATGGACACATATTTTGTGAGTCATATGCTATGCACATAATAGCGTGTTGCTATGATGGGTTACACTTGTAACTGTCTCTCACACACATACACACATGCCTACATCGTTAGACAGGACATGATACACAACAGGATATTACTTTTGTAGATCTTTATTTTCTCTATACACCTAAGGAGCCCAAGACAAATTGACCACGTGAATGTTACTGGCGATCATGTTTGCATCTCCACAATTTTGGGGGTGATGAACGCTGTGAGGGGTCAGGTTGAGCTTGTAGCCTATGTGTGTGTGGGTGTTGTACAGGGTGATAAACAGGTGCAGGTGCAGATGGTGTCAGCACATTTGGTGTCAGTGCCAGGGTAAGGGCTAGTTGTGCAGGTGGTGGAAGTGACTGTACAGAGGTTGGTGGTGGTTGTGCAGGTGGTGAGAGTGACAGTACAGGGGTTGGTGGTGGTTGTGCAGGTGGTGGGAGTGACAGTAAAGGGGTTGGTGATGGTTGTGCAGGTGGTGGGAGTGACTGTACAGGGATTGGTGGTGGCTGTGGTGGGGGTGGTGGGAGTGACTGTAAAGGGGTTGGTGGTGGTTGTGCAGGTAGTGGGGGTGGTGAGAGTGCCTGTTCAGGGTGCCGGTGTGTTTGTGTACCTTTGCTATGGTGCTGTGCAGTTGGTGTTACAGGTGTGTGGATATGCTGTCCTGCAGGCCGATATGATTGTTCCCCTCCCTGCCTTGGCCGTGAAGGGAGACTTTGGATCACTCCCACCATGCCCTCCATCATCTTCGTGGCCAAGGCATGGTGTCTTGCACTCTCTTCCCTTTGGATGGATATCAGGTCTGTCATATTCCTGGACATTTCCTGCCAAGTGCTATCCTTCCTATCCAAAGCTTGTCACACCCTGTCCACCACCTGGGAGAATTGGACCATGTCCTGCAGGGACCCAGACATGTCTGACAGGGTAGCCCCTTTGGCATGAATGTCCTGCCTCACATCTGCCTGCTGTTGGAAGAAGTCCTGCTCCCACTGGCCACCATCGCCAGGTGCAGGCCACCTCTGCAGGAATGAGATGAGCAGGTCCAACAACAGGGGGGGTGGCAGGTTGAAGACTGTGGGCAGGAGAAGGGTGCCCAGGGGATACCTGCACCACAACAGGGTTGGTACTTCCCACAGATGGTGGAGAGATTGGCAGGGATACACTGCGTAGGGAAGAGCAGGTTGGGGAACCACCATGTCGGTCCAGGACGTGAGGGCTGTGAGGGAGTGATGTCTGTGATTGGATTTGTGGGAGCCGTGGCTGATTTGATCTATGCTGAGGACATGGTATTGTTTGTTTGGGAGGAGGCAGATGAACGTTGCTTGGCAGAGGATGTGATGCCGTGATATCAGAATCGTCATCCATGGAGTCGATGGATATGTGGTCATCATCCTCCTCAAAGTCAATGTCCTCATGATCTTCCTCCTCCTCTTGAGCATGACTTACTGCCGACATTACTGCCTGGAGGATCAGGGCATTCTCCCCTCTGATTCCCCGTCGGCCAGCACTGGTCATCGGTCTGTCATCCTCTCCCTCAGCATCATCTGAAACACAGAGGTTGCAACCGTATTACTGATTGACCTGGTATTGCATGTGGTGCAACACCAGGGCTGTATTAACTGTACTTTGAATCAGCAGATGAGGATCATGAGATCTGGTTAGGGTTCCACCACAAATGACAGCTCACACCATAGCACTGAGGTGTTACGCGGAGATGTACATAATACTAGCAAACTCACCAGCTCCAGCCACATCTCTCTGTCCCTTCGCGTTCCCCCCTGGTGTATCCTGCTGCATCTGTCTCCTCATAGATGTTGTAGACATAGCTGTACAGAGTAGAGACAAAATTCTCAATGATCTGCATCACCAATTGACAGACAGGCATATGTGACACTCCTGGTTTGTATTTCACTTTGTAAACAACAACTGTTGATTCCATGCAGAAGGGGATCTCGATCTCTGTCATGGCTTAGTAATCTAAGCTGGTGACACACCTCACGCCCGAATTACCTGAAGGACAGGTGCGCAAGGGTTTCACTGCTGCAGCCAGGATGTCATACATCCCCCGGGATGGTGTCCGCTGCAGTGGTCTCATGCTGTCAGCACCTGTGTGATGAGAAATACATGTCCATATTATAGTACAACAGATTGTAGCTATGAGCCAACATGTCATTCTCATTAACCATTTGCGGATAATCCAAGACGATGTGCAGCATGTTTACCTCATTGACTTAACATGTGGGCACCTGCTCACAAGCAGCATTTGCCAGCTGTTACATCCATGCAGCACTGACATCAATAAGATGATCCATCAACTGACAAACTTGTATGAGAAGGTTACTGATATTTCAAGGAAGGGGATAAATGACCCGGACTCATCTGCATTGTTGAAAATGGCAATGTATATGTACATAAGCGGCGTTCATTTGTGTTCACTGTACCCCTTGTTGTAAGCAGAATGGATATCGCTAAACACTGACTGTGTTATCCCGCCAGCATAGACCCATGCACACACGTACACGACAGCCATTTTAGGCACCATGGCCTCTCTGCCCGTTTGTTAAACCCCCGGCACCCCTCCCCACGCGCATTGCTCATGCATCGGCCATAAGACCCTCTCCCTCTGCGTGACCCTGCTCTAGAAATAGCACTCCTGCTTGACCCACACCCCCCCATTTCCTCCCAAGAACACCCTTCCCCTCAGCTGACAACCCCCCCCCGGCTGCACTTGGCCTCTCGACCCGGTCCCAAGTCCTAAGACCAAGCCTCGTGGATGTACATCCCCCTTTTCCCTGCCCAGCACAACAAAACCGTGACACACCAGCCGAAGTGCACGATCTTATCGCCTTTTCAACCTTTGACCTGATCATCCCCTCCTGCCCTCGTGTCCGGTAGGAATGTCCGGCTGAGAGATCACAATCTCTTGTTACATACAGGAGGGGAGGATGACATTTGAGCGACTGGTATGGGAATAGGCCTGAAGCTGGGATTCCAAGCATGCCTTTTTCTACTTCAAAGCGTCTTTATTGTAATAAGTAATGTTTGTGCACCATAAACATGTGTATAAAAGACGAAGCCTTAGAGAAGTTAGGTGTGTGTGGTGTGGTGTGGGTAGGGAGGAGAGAGCACACCCTGTAGACGCCATGCGGGTGTCCGAAATGACAGGCTCTCCTCATGAGAAATAAAACTCTATTCTTGTTTTCCTGCTTCCAGCGCCCGTCTCTTTTTGTTTTGTAATTGTTCAAGATGGGAACTAAGAGGCGTCCTGTGCCAGCAGCCTGGGCATCAGGTGCGTTATGGGCTGACTTTTCCACAGCATCACACTGATTTCACCTTTACCATTGAGACTAACATTTTTCATGGGTGTAATGTTGTCTGTTAACAAGTCGGAAAGGAGTTCATGTGTGAGATGTGCAGTTGTCAGGGACAGGATGTTGCCCATTTGTGCTTCCCTACCCATAAGGTCACACAGCTATTTTTTGAATGAGAGAACACAGATTACTAATGTCCATCCTTTGAGTGTCCTCTGTTCCCATACTCCATTTCCAACATCATGGTACTACTTACCTGACAACGGATGGTGTCTTGTGCAGCAGACATCCAAACCTCATATGTCAAACACTCACCTATACATTTGAATACGATAGAAGGGAGGCACGCAGAAAACAACATTTGGTTATAATCACACATTGCAGATGATGTGAGAAGCTTTGCGGCTTCCCGCATGCACTGGATTATCGTGTTGCTCTTCAGCCAATTCATTTTGCAGGTGTAACTGCATGAAGATTCACCTTAGCAGCCCCTACACCCATCTCAAAGGTACGCAACTGGCACCAATGTGTGTCTCAGCCCTATCAATTTCATTTTGCTTTAACCATGTATATTTTGCTAGGGATTTATCCTATCATTACATTGTAAGCCTGTTGTGTTTCTGTCAGTTCATTTGACACATTGTTCTATTGTATGTCCATTCTGCACACACTTGGCATACATTTTGTGTCAGCCTCTCATTTGCCACCAGGGTCTGATCTGCCATGTGTTCAAATGCCATATGTGAGCATATTGTGATGCAGGACAACCGTATTGTACAACACATACGGTGGAGGTGAAAGGCACAATTAATGAGCATTCAGCCAGGTTGACTTACCTTGGCCCAGCACTGGAGCAGTGTGTGGTCCATGAACCGATGTCACGTCCAACCTTGTAGCAGAAGTCAGTGTGCGTCTTTGATTCTGGGAGGACCGCATTGTACCTACAATGATAAGTGTGTTTTGCAACTTTACATTTCTGCTGCCACATGTGATGCACTCAATTTCTGGCACAGAGGATGAGCACAAGCAGTTGTGGGCACCACCGTTGCAGAAGTGTGTCATACATAATGTAATGAGTGATCCCACATATAACTTAGAATGGGCCCACTACCTTGATGCTACCTATATCACAATTACATGCCTGCGAATCGAGGTAAGGTCCACTATCGTGTTTTGTTGATGCCCAGAAAATAATCCATCTAATGTACGCAGTACATGACCAGCTGTGTGGACTGTGCAATTTAATGTATATTGGAAAGGTTTGAAGTTGGACAGTGTATGCATTGTCAATACTACTGAGACTGGTATCTCACTGCTTGTTCATCATTTCCATATCTGTGCAAATACGATTTCTTGATTAGGTCTACAGACACTATTACAATATAGTGGGCACACCCTTTTGACTAGTTGTGGCACTCGATTGCAGGATTGGTTTCCCAGGTCTGGGACTGGTGGTGAAATACATGTTGTGTACCACAATTACAAAGGTATGATGAGCCAAGACATTTTATATTTTGTCTTTCGCTGTTCACAAATGTCATATGGTAAAGGCGAATGTCCATTGACAACTCCAATTGTAATGAAGCAAATTTTGCATCCCTGGTTGACTTACATAGGTGAGCACTATTTGTTCCTCTGTCGTCTCCTCACAATGTATGCATTTTGACCATCTCCTGGCCAGTTTGACTTACCAGTTAGTGTGGTTATCATGCCTTCCTCTGTATGTTGCCAATTCCTCCCAGTAGATGTGGTGACCTCTGCTACTGCAGTTGTCTGTGATCTGGCTGGATGTTACAATGGGTGAGAAGAGAGAAAATTAACCAAATGGGAAATGTGCTTGTGGAACTTTTCGGGGATTTTCCCATATCTTCTTCGTGCTAAGTGTTGTGAAGTACTTCCGCAGATGGGGCAGGTAGGATCAGTGGTGTGTTGGGGATGTAATTGCGTGGCAGAGTGGAAAATGGACAACAGAATATGTGTATGACATATTTTGATCTGATGATACCCTCACCTTCTGCTTTGTGATTTAGGCTGGCACAGGATGATGTACTTCTTGGAGAATTTGTGGAAGGTTTACAAGCCCATGAATAATTTTACACTGCTGTTGCATCTCTTCTGTGACACAGCGGTGGTGTACAACAGATGACACATTTAGAATTATTCGCAACGTGACGCTTCTATGGTGAAGCGTCACATTGTGAGGCCCTGCGCAACATTGTACCTGCTTGAGCTTTGATGTAGGCAGGGTGGGCATTCCTTTGGGATATGCCGCGTACAAGTGATTCAGTGAAATCTACAAGATTTCACGGGGACACTTTTCAGAGGCCGCTGCGACGCAACCTTACGCCTGCTTGAAGCAGACGTAAGAAGTGGCGCAGCACGTTAGGTATGGGCAGTCCATGGACATTATTGGAGTTGCATCGCTCTTGCGACATGACTCCAGCAAAGCCCCCCCTACACACCATCAGATTCAACACACATCTGTCTATCCCTGCGCCACATTGTACCGCCATGTAAACGCGACGCATCCATGTTTGCGCAAGGGTTGAATTGCATGTCACATTGGTACTGGCTCTTCCCTGCTAATTATCAATTGCTACTTTTTTTTGAAACTTTATTTAGCATTTCAATATATCGTTGCACATTTTCAGTCAATATGAACAGTTATTGAATTAGCAAGGTTGTGTATGTACGGCAGCAGTACTGTGTCCATGTTTTCAAAAGGGGGAGAGGGAGACTCTTAACAATGAGGACTCCGGGCTAGCAGCAGAATCAGCAATCGATTTATCCATTACGCGCATGCCCATACACTTAATAAACAATGAGCATGCGCGTTTGGCAAACGAGTTGTCTACAAAGTGCCTGCATGCTCCAAAAATTAGCTCACCAGTGTGTGCGCATGCGCGGTGGGCGCAACAAGTGCTGTATGACGAACAGAGACAGCAAAGTCGCCAAACAGAGACAGCACAAGTCGTCAAACTGAATCGGCCAACCTACACACCCTTATAGAAATATCAAGCTACATAGGTCTCCATTCGAAAAGAGATACAGATGAAAAGACTCTCCATCTAGAGATAATAGAGATGTCGTGATAAATCACGATTTGATTTGATCTCAAAGGATTGTTTTGTGATATTATACCCATATCGGGGGACCCACTCCACCTTACATGGAGAAGGCTCATGCTGATTCATAAGCATGCACATATCTATACAGTTGCGCTTTGTAGGGTGCAGTTCATAATAAAAGGCAACAAGAGAAACGCATCATGTATGTTATCTATATTATCAAATATATTGTCAAAAGTGTGCTACGTTGAAAAAGAGTGACCAAATGCAAAATGCTTGCTCAGCCAATTATTATTCAACCCCTCCCGCATCAATTCTTAGACTGCACGTAATTGGTTTGGTTTGTAAGATTACGCCTGAGGAGGTGCAGAAAAAAGAAGAATAAATGCTATAAGCCATAATAATAGCGCCGATGCGTCATGTACGCCAACTGAGTGTGCACAATAACCCCTCCTGAAGGCATCTCAGGATAGATTAGGTCAATTACCCACTCTACACCTATGTTCGAAAAAGTAGTGTGTGCATTAGTGTGTCTCCCACATGCAGCGATACTCATGATAGATGATATCATAGATAGGTTCTTTAGATAGTAATGAACCGGCAGAAGAATCTAGATATACAAGAATGGTTATACCCAACTCATAAAGAGACCCACGGAATGCTGTCATTGAGACCGTTCGTGTTGCATTTCAATTTAAAGATCCACTTTTGTTCTTTGATGAAAAGAAACCTTGAGAAGTCACTGATATGCGGTGGAATGAAAGGGCGTTCTAACACAAGCCACCGCATATCATCTGCTTTGTGTTTGAGCACAAGGAAATGATTGGTGAGACAAGTGGATTGCTGGTTGCAGCGAACTGTGCTTTTATGTTCGCTGATTCGGAGTTTGATTTTATGTGTGGTATGGCCAATATATCTCAATGAACAGGGGCATATGATCATATATATAACTTGATCCGAGTTACAGTTGGTATGGGTCTTCAAGATCCATGGCTTCCTTGAGCCAATGTCTACAGATTCTGTCCTGCATGTTTGAGGGCACACACTACACGAGCCACATGGATGATGACCTCGAACAGAAGGAAGGTTCCATAGTGTGTTGGTGTTGTCGTGGAGCTGTAGTTTAGGCCTTGTGTGTACCAGGCTATCTTATAGACTAGGGCCCTTTCTAAAAGAGAACAGTGGCAGAGGAATATTCTCAGTTGCCACGTTCAAAATTCTCCAATGCTTGTGTACAGTCTTTTGCACCTTATTTGAGAGTTTAATAAGGTGGAGAAGTGTGGCTCAATGGTTAGAGCGGCAGACCCTGATGCAGAGGTCTAGCCCGGGACCAGGGTTCATTTCCCCGCCTCGGTGGGTCTTGGGCTCAAACATTCCACGGACCTGATAATTCTCGCCTCGGTGCCTATTCCAATCATGGAGTCCCACTCTGCAACTCTGGGCAATAGCTTGCTTAATCTCCACAACGGCCCCCACAACGCTAAGGATGCCTGGTCTCCACCTTGGGGGTGCCCAGGAGTGGACGCCTCACAGGGAAAGCCAGGATGGGTTCCACAGCGGTATTCGTACAAGCGCCTTGAGACCCTTGCGGTGAGTAGTGCGCTATACAAGTATCAATTTACATATCAATTTACATTTACTAAAGGTGTTTACAAAAGTAATTCTCTCCATCGGTGGTTTCTCAAGATGGTGATCAAGCAGGGCCTCACGGTTGTTGTTGGAGGCCCTTTTCCATGCCAGACGAACAAGGCGTTTCGGGTAGTCACGATCTTGGAGTTGTAATGACAATTCTTTAGCATGTTTGTCGAAGAGAGGTTTCATTGAACAGTTCCTACGAATCCGTAGGAACTGGCCTACAGGCAAGTTCTCACGTAGGTCTTTAGGGTGGTGACTATCGAATGCTAACAGGGAATTCCTGGCCATAGGTTTTTTGAATAACTCAGATTGTAGTTTGCCGTTCTCCGGAAAGATGAGAATATCGACGAAAGGGAGTTTGATCTTACTGAATTCCACTGTGAATCTCAAAAATCTGTTCTGTTGGTTCAACCAGCTGTGGAATGCCTGGATCTCAGTGGTCGAGCCCGGCCAAACCACTAGGATGTCATCTATGTACCTCTTCCACAGCACCACCTGATGGAAATATAGGTTGCTGTGGTTGAGGACATGGTCTTGCTCGAACAGATGGACATACAGGTTGGCGAGGCTGGGCGCAAAAACACTGCCCATCGATGTTCCTGACATCTGCAGGAAAATCTGGTCCTTGAAACGAAAAAAATTCACCATCATGGCAAAGCTGCCACGACTTTAATCCATAAAGCATTCATGGACAATTCACTTGACAAAGAAAAGAGAAGTCCTATTTGTTATAAAAAATTACTTCGGGGAGAAGAAAAGCAGCAGCAAACAGGAGCAAAAGAATAACCCTGCTACTCTCCAACTAAGCTGAATTCAATCTGTTTTGAAAAACTATATGAGCATACACCTTTTCACAAACAACTCAAATGTGACACAGCTCCTACCAGAAATAAGAGGAAAACAAAAACTTCAGAACCTTTGGGTACAATCACTAACCAATCAGAGCAAGCATTGGCAAAGCCAAAAGGTCTGGCCTTGGCAAGATTGCAATGAATTGAGAGCTTTCTGCCATATTTGGCCTGTTCACTGAAAGTGCACAGGTGCACTCGTCTAAATTCTAAATGTGTTTACATTTTATAATCATGGTTAGTGGCATTGTTTCCAATAGTGTAACACAGCAGCAGCTCACTAATATTAATGCAAGTAATCTGTGACACCACTCCCATGCCTAATATGTGAGTTCCTGTTTTGAACTAACATTACAATGGCAAGGTTTTCAGATGGCTGCGTTGTGTTTACTTAACTTGGCGCATATGTACATATAGCTAAACCTATAAAAACCGTGTGCACTGTACATTTAAATAAATGTGGCTGCAACATCCTTTTTTGCTTGTGACAAGACTAAATACAGATAAAATGACATAAAAATAAATATGGATAAATACAGACGGAAATGTTTAAATAAATGCCATAAAACCAGGAGCCCTAATTACAAGTAATAAAAATTAAAATTCAGACTAAAGATGGAGTGCCTATGTTTACAAGTAAGGAACATTCATTAATCATTAAACATTGCAGTTTTTTGTTCCATGGAATAATTGTACAATAAATAAAAAAGATGGAGAGAGATAAACATGGCAGACACCCAGAAAGAGAGGAGGGTGGGGGACATTGTGAGACAGGTGGGAAGAAAGCGAGATAATGATTCTTGAGAAAAGGCGCAGGGTGAAAGAGTACCACATGGGGAAAATAAGGAAGAAACAAATGGAGAAACTGACGAGTGGCCATCACATTACATACTTAAATAGGATCCTATGCTTACCTCTCAGGGTGCGAAGATCAACCTGCGAGTGGAGCTGGTGTTTCAGGGCGATGGAAATCATGCTTGTCGTGGAGATGGAGGCAGATGTGGTGATGAAGCTGCTGCTGGCCAAATCCAAGTGGCGAAGAAGGGGGGCTCCGGGACAAGATGTGGCTGCGTCGGAGAGAACACCCCATGACAGTGAAGAAGCTCCCGGGCAAGAAAAGGCTGCGGTGGATGAGAAGAGGCTGCGGCACGCAGGAGGCATTAAAGCAGGCAATTTTTAATTCTGTTATGCTTCAGTAACTTTCCCTTTTACCACAAGAGGCAGCGCTGTCTGTTAGTGCGTATTTCCTGCAGAAGAACCAGTCTCTATGCCATTGGTGCATATTATGGCCAGGGGTACTTTCCGGATACAAACCTGCACTAATGAAGTAGTCACCACCAGCGAACAATAGATTGATTCAAAAGTCCAAAGCAGACATATACAGACGGTTACAGGATGCAGGTAGCATGTCATTTTCCAAGGGCATTCACTAACAACGTTTAAAAAAAATTAGCTGGTTGCAGTGCAAAGCTGCCGGCCTTCCTGCAGGGTATTTACAAAAAATAAAGCAGCTCCGGGGCAAATTTGAAAGCTGTGCAGGGACTGCTGGTGTTTCAGAGCAATATACCCTTTTGTCAGCGTTCATTGCCACAGGCAGTGAAAGATGGTCATGAAATTGTTGAAAATTATGGCATCCTGAATACATCGAAATGCTTGCTGCGGTCTGGGCAAGTATCTTACTCTGTGACCGTCTTGGGCTGGTTGCTAGTGCCCACACTCCCAGCGCTTACTCCCCTCTGCGCCCCATAAACTCACATACCAAGGAAACCATGAGACAAATTAGTGGGAAAGCAGTGGTGCAGGTTTATTTTGCACAACAAGTGGACATAAGGTGGGTCATCTTACGGGCGATCCAATGCGGCAGCCCCTCGCTGTCCCGCATGCCTAATGAGCCATTCTTGCACGGCGAGTCGATGCTCTGACGGTGCAGTCCCTTATCACTTTCTTTCGTTCACTCCCGCCCCCCCTGTCAGGGCGGAGCGATGAGGCACACCCCCGGTCGGTTCAGGCCCCCCGACCGCCCGAAGGACTAACGGGGCGCCGACGCTGTTCGCTGGAACCCCCTCGGCTCCAGGTTCTTGGCTCGGGCACCCCTACTGTGCCAGGCAGAGGTATTGACTGTGTCCTTCTGCCGCAGAGGTACCCTTACTGTCCATCTGCCTCCAGATCGCCCTGTGACTCCGCCTGCAACACAAAATTAGACCGTTAACAGTTCAAAACATGCCTGCCTGCCGCTCTGCCGGGGTCAGGGAGGGAACAGCGGAGAGCAGCCAGGAACGCGACGGCAGGAAAGGCCGAGCCTCGCTGCCGCGCTAGATTTAAACCCCTTAAGGGCCGCCCCTCGCACCTGGTGGCCCGCGCCCATAGGACAAGCATGAAAGGGGGCGGGCCAGAGCTGGCGTGCGCGCGGAATGTGGGACTAAGATGCTGTCTTGCTTAGCTCCCCTTCGCGTCGCGCGGCCAGCGGCATAGTGCCCACACTCCCAGCGCTTACTCCCCTCTGCGCCCCATAAACTCACATACCAAGGAAACCATGAGACAAATTAGTGGGAAAGCAGTGGTGCAGGTTTATTTTGCACAACAAGTGGACATAAGGTGGGTCATCTTACGGGCGATCCAATGCGGCAGCCCCTCGCTGTCCCGCATGCCTAATGAGCCATTCTTGCACGGCGAGTCGATGCTCTGACGGTGCAGTCCCTTATCACTTTCTTTCGTTCACTCCCGCCCCCCCTGTCAGGGCGGAGCGATGAGGCACACCCCCGGTCGGTTCAGGCCCCCCGACCGCCCGAAGGACTAACGGGGCGCCGACGCTGTTCGCTGGAACCCCCTCGGCTCCAGGTTCTTGGCTCGGGCACCCCTACTGTGCCAGGCAGAGGTATTGACTGTGTCCTTCTGCCGCAGAGGTACCCTTACTGTCCATCTGCCTCCAGATCGCCCTGTACTCCGCCACAGCTCTGGAGGAGGCCCCCGTCGATGACAGAGCCCCCCCACCACCTTTTACTTTTCGTACTGTTTTCATCACTTGTATCTTACTATGCCGTATCTTACTGTGCCTCGCTGCATTGTTACCTGGCAGCCAGGTCACTGGCACCCTGCTGCTGTTAGGCACTCTTCCAAGTCCAAGAGAAAGACATCCATGCCCAGCCCAGACAAGTGCACCCCGTCCTTTTCGTAATAACCCACAGTTCTTTCCTGGATCCATGCATGCCTGATGAACCCCAGGCCTCTCCTTTCCATGAATTTCTGCATGGCCCTGTTTACCCTCTTCCTGCCCTGCTCCAGGGCAACAGCTGACCGCGCTCCCTTCCAAGCCCTCCGTGGAACGATCTCCGACCATATTAGTTCAGTGGCACCCAATTTGTTCGTTATAGCAATTGTGTCCCTCTGCATTGCCTCTAACAAAGCTCTCCTCCCCATTGTCACCAGATCATTCCCGCCCAAGTGGATGATGAGGATGTTGGGAGGCCCCCCCTGCGCTGCCAAACATTGGTCGATCCTGCACCTCAGCTGGCCCCATCTCATGCCCAGGCAACCCAGCCATAAAATTCGTGTCCTTGCTAAGGCCGCATCCCATTTCCTGTATGACGCCCACTGTTCAAGCCTGGTAACATACGAATGGCCCATCACCCATACGCAACAGTCAGCTGCAAGAAAGGACACCGTTGGCATTAACCTTTTATTTATAACTGAACACTGCACACAAGCAAACTTAACTTGACTGTACCATTGTTGGCATTAATCCGTTCTTTACCTTTCGTACTATCTGCCTGATGAACAAGCGTCAGCAGTTTTCGGCCAGTGCCTATTTGCCTTACTGTATCTGGTGCTGGAAAACCCGTGGTATGTGACCAAGCAAGTGAAGGCATTATGGAAGTCACTCTGTGATCAGGATTAATTGCTTGCTGCTGAACACAGTAGCCGAAACAATTATGACAGTGCATGTCCTGGCTAAACACTGCAAGGTCATTACCTGATGGCTATAGCATGGTTGGCAGATACACCCAACAGGTGGTGGTACTCCTATCTCTTGTAACCCCTCATGTATACTGCTGTAATTACCCCCTTACGCAATGTATGTCTGTGTATCGTGTGCCTGTTACCTCCAAGCGCTCCCCATCCTGCCTTGGAAAGAGTGGTGCAGTCCCTGTGAAGTATTTGCCATTATTTGCAATCTTATCCTTGTACCTGTGCGTGGTACTCTTTTGTATTTGGCGTGATCTGAAAGAACAAAATGTACTTGTTGTGCACACTTAGGTTTGTGCTCCACTGCCTCGCACGTTCCTCAAACTACCCCTGCTGTTTTCCCTTTGTCTGTTTCAAAGACCAACCATACATAAATTTGTGTCATTTACAATGCCAATTGCTCTAAATTTTGCAAAGGCGAGATCGTTGCATTGTAATGCGTGTTATCTCTTCTCATACTTGGAAGACATCAAAATTGTCACTGTTGGGTAATCCCCCTGATCAGCCATCCTTGCCTGACGATACTTCAACAGAAAGGATGGCAGTTAAAACCCTTTCCTTTCCCACGAGTGATTTATGCTCCGGAAACTGGGGTGGGGCTAAGGCAAGACATGATGATAATTCATGACTGCTGTATTACCTGCAGCACACACCAAACACATGGGAATGTGTTTATATAAACACAGCAAGTTAACTCATTGCACAAAATGGCAGAGAAATGCTGTAATTATGTTACCATTTCCTTTTCTTGCAATAGTTAACATTTACTTTTGGTGCAATAGATGCACCGTCTTACTGCCATACCAATAATTCAATCTCCCCTTGCCCAATTCACCGTGGCCGCATGCAATGCAACTTACGCTCATCTAGCGCGCTCCGACCCTCCGGGTCGAGCCTGCGCTATATACACTACCCACACACATAAAGCTGGCATCTTCTCAGCATTGGTTCGCCTAAAGAACTCTCGCCCAGGGCCTCTGCTCTGACCTCACTGTGTGCTTAAAATTGCCTTTGGAACGATACGCCGGCGGGGAGATGAACTACGTCCCTCCTTGCACGACCCGTTGGTACAGCTGTGCTACTGCTGAGATTGTCTCAAACTGCAGGATATAGGGTTGGTACAGCTGTGCTACTGCAGACATTGTCTCAAACTGCAGGATCCCATTTTCGAATCCCAAGGATCCAAATCAGCTTCTCATCATTGCGAGGTCACTACAATTAGCGTGGTCGCCAATGGCAATCATATCATCTGCCATTGACTATTCAAATACTTTAAACACAATGTTATCCACACATCTTGTCTGTCATCTATCTACTCGACCACTTAAGCAAGTCTCATGATTAGACAAGGCGGCAATACTTGGTTGTTTCCTGAAGCTATGGAAATAACCTCTTATGAACCATACAAACTTTCTACCCAATTTATTCCCAAACGCTAATGCGTAGTGTTAAATTGAGGGCAGAGGGACGAAATAGGACCGAGCTTGAGAAGGTACTCTATCTCCTTCCAGACCGGTAGGGCTGCTTGAGGACCTCATCTACCGAATAGCAAGTAGCCTTCTCTACTCACCTATTCATCGGGGATACGATGTAAAGCTAGGTCCATTACTAGAGTCATACCGTATGTAAAGCTGGGTCCATTACTAGAGTCATACCGCATGTAAAGCTAGGTCCATTACTAGAGTCATACCGCATGGCCGGTAATGGCGGCCGGATCTGGTACCACCGCATCAATGCTTCGCTGTTTTCCTGCTAGCGTAAACATCCCTGCCACAGCAGGGATAAGCAGAAACTACTGTTGGTAATGTAATGCACTGAACCAATACCGTTCACTGCCAATCCCGTAGGGACCCAGGGCCGTGTTACGGCTGGTCGGTACCGGAATACTGAGCAACAAGCCCGTCTGCCCCCGCACCAGAATCATGCGCCACAGTGACTGCAACTCTCTTCTTGTCGAAGCTATCATGACGTCGATGAAGTGATTGCAGGCATGAGAAAATTGAACCTGATCTGACCGTTCTCTTGAGTGTCAGGAAAGACTTATGACGCAGGTCAGTTAGAGAGTGATATACCAGTAGTCAGACTGATAGACTGATAACAAGAAAGAGTGTGAGACAAATGGCCGTGCTTACACGCAAGGGGCCGACCGGTTATAACGTACCAGGCTCAACTGGCCCCGTTTAAATGTTCAACATGGCAGGGATGTCCTGTAATTTATCTTATCCGCGCTCACGTCATCGTGCTTACCAACTGCTGATCATAAGCGTCTAGCGATGAAAACCAGGCTCGACGCATAAAGCCGCCTGTAATGGCGTACCAATTCATAATGCTGGGACGTTTATGGCACTGCCCGCCGCAGACACCCGGCCCTCTCGGAGTCCCCGACCCCATCAGCCGCAACTCCGATGATGCCCTACCTCCCAGCGCTCAATGCCTCAGCACCCCGCTCCCCCAGGGTGGGGTGTCGCTGCGCACAACAACTCATGGTGGGGTGTCGCTGCGCATAACAACTCATGGACAGATCACATCGGGGTCTGCTTCGGAAGATGTGAGAGCACCCTGGAAAATCAATTTTAATAGTTTCAAGGTGTCTCCGCTTAATAGTTTAAGGTGCCTCCGCCCCCAAAGTAAATTAAAGCCCCCCGCACTATTTACTCGCAAAGTCGTAACTTTCAGCCTAATGTCCGCTGTCGGTCTTTTATTTATAACTGACATTTGTCCTCAACTTCAGTGTTACCGGGCCGCATGACAACCTATTCTGTGGCTGCACGTTTTCTGAAGTCGTATTGTGACTAACGCAGGGGGCCGTTTAAGGTGATCTACGGTTAGTGTGTTGAGGGTGCGGCATAAACTGCCAGAGCCCTCCAGACAAAATAAGCTTGCAAACGCACGGAAACTCGTACGTGCACATGGCACGCCATGCTCGCGCGCAACTCCCGCGTCATGCTTCTGATTACTTGTCATAATCATTTGAAAATTGCCCAAGGGTCTCCATCATAAGAGTGCAGAAGCGAACTTGGCCGCTCCTGCTTCGTATCACAAACCCAGTCCCTCTGCACTCAAACCTCCTTTTATTGAGGCTTGTACTGAGGAGAACCTTACATGAAATCTGTGCCCGGTTGCTCTAAAATAACTTGGAGCAAGTCAAGTCGAATGCACTTAATTCTTCAGGGCTTATGTCGTTAAATAGTACACCCAAAAGGAGGTGCTTGTAACTTGGGCAGCCTGCCCGGGTGCTCTGTACTTGCGACGTGGGTCACCGATCGGCCACAACGGATGGGGGGCGGGGCGATTTAAAGTTCGGGCCCCACTGGCCCTCCCTCCCCCGATACCCTTTGTAGAACCTAACCTGCCCAGGTAACAGAGCGCCTTACATCTCACCACTCGTTCCCTTTGGTCGGCTCGGGGAGGCAATTGAATTGGCCCGAATTACAGGATGTGCGAGCGACACTCCTGAGACTCGATCCGGGCTCTTCCTGGTTCACGGTCCAGCGCCCTAGCCATTGCCCCCCCCCCCCCTTGCATGCGATACCCGCCTGGTTATTCCGGCAGCACGCCCATTCGGCAGGAAGGGGCCAGATAGCATGTCCACCCCCAGGCGTCACGGCGAATTTGGTTTACCCTTGTTTCTTTGCTTGCTGCCCCGGCGCCATTCTGGGATGCTTTACCGATAGCCTAAAAGTCTATCTATCCACGTCATTTTGGCCGCCAAATGTATATTTCGGGAACTCGTAACGTGGCTCTTTACGTTCTAAATGTATCTAACGTGGATTGTTATTCGTCTAACCGAGATATACTATTGTTACATCAGTGTGGGCCAGAGATGCTACTGGAACCGGATAAACACGAGACTGGAGATGACACGAGGCTGGAGATGACTGGTGGCATGCGCCCGGGTATCCACTTTCAATTAGTGTTGCACATGCACTGTCTGCAGAGAGGCCTGCTACCGTATGGGCAACAAGTCTGAAACCATCTCCACACGCGCACAAAGATGGCCAGTGCGAGTCCCACAATGCTGAACTAAAAATGCGACCCGTCCCGAAGCAACCCACACTAACATACATTCAAGTGCCAACGGAATTACCTTTCCGAACGCCCTAAATTACATGAGGCGCTCGCATAGCAGCCATTAACTTCATTGATACTTTCAATTCATAGACCTTAAAAGATACAAATGTTAAAGTCAACCGTTTAAAGGGCGAAAGGTAGCCTGTCATCACAACTCAGGCCTGTAAAATTGCCGGAAACCTTACCCCCTTCGAACCTATAGCTGTCGCTCAACTCCTCCATTTCCAAAAAATAACTAAAAGCATTCCATCTCAGCACCTACTGTTATTTCTAGAATGATCCCTGTTACGCTCACCTCTTTGTCGTGCCTTTGTCGGGACGATTCACTTTTACTTTTTTGATAAACAGTGGTGACTTTCGGCAATACATTTGTCTGCCCACGCTAGGGATCGAACCCTTGTCTCCCAGTACGGAAGCTATTTCACAGGCTCCTTTACTCTCTGCACCACTAACACATCGTTTAAGCAAATGTATTCGTATATTTGTTTTGCTTTTGTTTGTTCTCTCTACAACAATTATGACCCAATTTCATAAAACAAACACAATCAGTTAGCTGTCCGTTCCCACGCGCCAATGTATGTTACACCACACCGTTAGACGCTCTGCATTGAGCATATTTACTCAATGATATTCCATTAATAAATATTTATTATCCTTTCTGGATTCTACCCTGGAGATGATGGCATCTGTTGCCCACATACGCGCGCGAAATCAGCCGGTGGGGGATGGGGGAAGGTTTAAATTACCCGGACGAGACAAACTCCTACGGGACCTCTATTGTTCCATTCCAGGCACATGGGGCCACCATCCTGTTTCTAGGCACGGAGCTTAAGTGCTTTAGCTGTCCGTTCCCATCCTGTTTCTAGGCACGGAGCTTAAGTGCTTTAGCTGTCCGTTCCCATGCGCCAATGTATGTTACACCACACCGTTAAAACGCTCTGCATTGAGCATATTTACTCACTGAGATTCCCTAACTAAATATTTTTTATCCTTTCTGGATTCTACCCTGGAGATGATGGCATCTGTTACCCACATACGCGCGCGAAATCAGCCGGTGGGGGATGGGGGAAGGTTTAAATTACCCGGACGAGACAAACTCCTAAGACACCTCTATTGTTCCATTCAAGACACATGGGGCCACCTTCCTGTTTCTAGGCACGGAGCTTAAGTGCTTCGCCCTCCTGGCCTGCGGAATAATTTACTTTGGCTGTATTCGAACCGACAGCCTGTGCGTCATAGTCAGCGGCGTTCCCATTCCACCACACTGTCTCTAGAATTGCAAGATGTACAGCGTCAAAGCTGCAACACGAACCCTGTCCCCGGCTGCCCGGACCGTTGGTGGCGGGCGGGGTTGGGGTGTTACGTTCCTTTCCCGGACGAGACAAACTCCTACGGCACGTCTATTGTTCACTTGGTGCCATAATGGCCCCGGGTATCCCGCCGCAAGACACACGTTTGGATCGGCACAGGAGCCCGGGGCCGCTCACAGTCCCTCATTGTGCCGCGAAGCTAGCGGGTGCGCGACGGGGGGTAACTTAAGTTTAAACCCCCCCCCCATACTCTGGCGGTGTCGGTCTGCTAACATCCCTTCATGTGTTAAATACTACAGCCAGTCTAATGACCGAGAGCCCCTCGCGGTCGTACCAAGCCCCGGAGTGGACCGCTAACTTTGCATTGAATGCAATTCTACTGATGGGGGCCATTTTAACCCGTGCCACGGGGCCAGGTGAAGCCCTCTGGTCAGGCATTGTAGTTACGCTGGGCCCGACGCGCCCTCCCGCACCTAACATCAGGGAGGTTGCCAATAGCCTATTTGCGAAAAGGGGCCTCCTGACGAGCACTTGACCCAGTGCAATAAATATCCGAGCGCATCTAGCCTGTGACCCGGGGTTGTTGCCGCGGCCACCTCTCCATCCCCCGTGGCATCCTGCCACAGGGCCCTGTGCAACCCGGTATCATGCCAGGGACGGGCCGGGGGGAGGCGAGAGAGTGGCACCTACCTAGAACACACGACGACGACGGTTCCACCCTGCTACAGCGCAGAGCAGCCAGGAACGCGACGGCAGGAAAGGCCGAGCCTCGCTGCCGCGCTAGATTTAAACCCCTTAAGGGCCGCCCCTCGCACCTGGTGGCCCGCGCCCATAGGACAAGCATGAAAGGGGGCGGGCCAGAGCTGGCGTGCGCGCGGAATGTGGGACTAAGATGCTGTCTTGCTTAGCTCCCCTTCGCGTCGCGCGGCCAGCGGCATTTCCTGCAAAAACTGTCCCAGCCTTGCAACTCGGCTGAGGCATTAAAATCTAGTATCTCAAACGGTGCCTGGAAATTCAGGGTGAGGTGAAAAATATCCGCAAGTAACTTGAAAATTCTGCCGAAATGTAAAAAAAATAAACTGTAAGATAGGAAATGTGCATTGCTCAGTTGGATTGCCTCCTGCCCACAACCTTGCCGGTGTGCTCTTTTTTCCATTGCCTTCTCTTTTTCCCATCACCCGTTGCTTTACCTGCTCCGACCTTCCCAATGTACGTGCTGCCTCTTTACTTCATCCCATCATGACCTAGTCTTCTTTGGCTCTGCAATAATTCAAGCATTGAACATGTAATAAACGTACCTGCAGGTAAAGTGAGATGAATAGAAGAGACTGCGGCGGAGACGATTCCCTCAGGCACTGATGATTCTCCGGTTGCAGTGAAGATTCTCCGGGTCTGCGAGTGGAGAGGACATTGTCACCACAGACACAGGAAACCTCCCAAAAGTCCTTTAAAAGTCAGCTGTAAAAGTGCTTACAATTGACTTTTAAAGGGCCTGTGCTTTCCGCCGGGTGCTGTGTGTGGCGGCCTAATCAGAGGCACGCAGTAAACAGAGAAGATGGCCGCAGGAGCAAACGTTGTGAATATGTATTGAATCTTCTCTGTTTACTTCCAGGAAGGTACTGGTATATGGCAATAGGGCAAGACAAAGTCCATGGGCAGCCAAGGCGGGCGGAGCCGTACTATGAGTACCCGTGCAGTAGACCGAAAAAAGGGTGTAAGTGATCATTGTAAACACGTGCAGTCGCTTCTGATTTAGTTGTATACCATGAGTCCCTAAATTTAAAATTTGATTGAAAATAGTAAAGTACAGAAAGGACCACGAGCATCACATCCACCTATCTCTAAGCAAGAAGCAGAAAAGTCTAACAAGAAATTTAGAGTAGTCTGGCATTTGCCAAATGCATGTGTTATATTTTCTGAACAAATAAATCACACACATTTCTAGCATGTTTTTATGTCGAAGCAGCTCTAAAAAGTTACTTGCACAGCTCCATTCACCTTCATTTCTAAACAACACATACAACACATACTTGCACATTACTTTGATTGTTAAATACATAATGTGTTGCACAACAGAAATCATGCATTTTTTTATGTAAAAATGATACATTCAAAATAGCTTTTATTAATGTGACCAAGTTATGCTAACTAAACCCAACTTATATTAGGCACTACACTAGTTTTAATTGCTTTTTACTTCTGCACGAATGCAATTGAAACTGCCTCAACTACTCAGTATGCAGGCCCTCATAGTATTTTCGTTTTCACAGTTAAGCAGACCCCCATATCGCAGCATAGATTAGCAAATTTTGCAAACACAAATATAGAAAATGTGCAGCATTATTGTTGTACTTAATTTTGTTATTCTTTCAGTAAAGATCTTATTTTTGAAAGGTATAGTAGAACATGAAAGTTTACACCAAGGCATTGCGTACAGTATTTATGATGGCAGGTCCATATATTTGATGTATCTTGTAGTATTCATGTTCACATTACTTTCACCTTGAGCTCTGTGCCATTGTCATTTATGGCTTTGTGTATATACTTTGTGGAGCATACAATAGTAATTCTTTCCAATGAGAAGCCCATGTGTATTTCTTTCGTTTACAATTGAAACAGTTGTTTTTGGTCTAGGTGTACATATGTCCTTAACCTGTTGATGAATAAGACAGACAGAACCTGTATGCTTGTTTGTTTTCTTTTTTTTGTAAACCTTTTTATTGAATTTTCACATGGTACATGCCATACAGTAACAGCTTGATCATTTCGGTAGAACAAAGTAACAACATCAGCCATATGACAAGGGCAACGGAATAAGCGGACACATGGTAGATTCATTGGTGGAGGGGGGAACCCCCTTTCCACCATCTCCCCAGAGGGTGCCAGGAGGCATCGGGGAGGCAGTTAATAGAAGGAGCGCTGCCATTCTCCGACCCGTATACCTTTTTCTGATCTAACTCCCCTGTGAAGGGCATCATTCATAGGTAATCCAAGTGTCAAATTAAACATGGGGATGTAGAACTCGGGAATAAGGGGTCAGGGCGGGAGGGGAGGAGCCTGGGGTTGCCAAAAGCGCGGGTCAGTGTAAAGGGGTCCAGTATCGTTACGCAGGCATCACACACTTTACCTACTCTCTACCTGTGCGAGGATTCCCGTGGGAGGAACCAGATGGAGCTGGCGCTGCGTGAATGAGGGGAGGGGGGGTGGAAAACAGGACGCTTGTGTGGACTGGGATGTAGGTGAATCTGGTGCTGCCTGGGGGTGTTCGGCGTGCTCTGTGTCATTTGTGTGGGCTTGCCTAAAGTCCTGTAGGAGCGTCGCCCATTCTAATGAGATAGGTCGCCGTCGTATGCTCCGGCCTCCTCTTGTCGAATAAGATCTTCCTCGGCTGCTGCCCACTTCTGCATCGCCCCCCACCATGCAACGATTGGCGGCCCCTCCGCCGCTCGCCAATACGTAGCCACACCGCGTTTGGCCAACAGCACAGCAAGCAGGGCAAATTTAATTTCTACTTTTTACCGTTTGTTGCGCTTAAAAATACCCAGGGCACATGCCTCCCATGTGTGGAAGTCTGTGAGGCCTGTGACTGCCTGCAGGGTGGTGTGCACTGTCGCCATAGGGGCTGTATCATGGGCATGACCAAAACAAATGGGCAAATGTGGCCTCTGAGGTGTGACAGCGGGGGCAGTCGAAGTGGGATGTCGGGTAGAAGCGTTTGAGCCGCGCCGGTGTAAGATAAGCCCGGTGTAATATGTTGAACTGGATATTTTTGAATCTTTGATTGCAGGACACTTTTTTGTGGTGTTCTAGGGCCATCCGCCATTCATGATCATGAAGGGCGCGCCCGAAATCTTCCTCCCAAAGGAGCCTTAATCGGGTTAGCGGTACCTGTGTGAGTTCCATAATGGATTTATAGATTTATGTGATGAGGTGTCTGCCCGCCCCCATGCGTAATAATGTGTGTAGCACCGGGTGAGTCTTAGGTTCCCCGTTCCCAAGGTCCCAGGTCCGCTCATAGTCCACCATCAGCTGACTGTGCAGCAGGAATTGACCGGCTGGAAGCCCAGTTTCTTCAACTAGATCTGCAAACGGGATCAAATGGCCGTCAGAGAACAGGGCCTCCATTTCTGTGAGTTGGAGGTCTGTCCAGATTCTAAGTTCTCCCGCAGTATAGAACCCAGCCCCTTAGGGAGGCCTGACAGCAGTAGTAGTGGGGAAAACAATGGCGCCTCCTTGGACATGCGGGGTACTCACATGGTACAGGCTCTGGCTGTCTTTAACCAGCAGTGGATGGGCTGGATCGGGTCGGGTGCCTGGTAGGAGCATTCGGGTTAGCTCCGGGACCATCACTTGTCTGTCCTGGGACACCGTTTCCCCAAGGTTGCGACCTGCCGTCCACCGTGACATCCACTGCAGTTGCGCTGCCAGAAAATAGGCTTCGAACGATGGGGTGCCCATCCCTCCCTGATTGCGGGGCAACTGCAGAGCCGCCAGGGCCACTCTGCTGCGGCCCCTCCCCCAAATCATGGAAATTAGTAATGAATTGAGCTCCTGGAAGAAGGTCCATGGCGGGACTACTGGAATATTGGTGAAGAAATATAGAAGCCGGGGTACCATGATCATTTTAGATAGGGCTACCCTCCCAATGAGGGCCAGGGGGAGGGTCCGCCAGAAAGCAACCTGGCTTTTAAGACCCCGGAGAGCCTGATAATGGTAGCCCTCTAAGAGGTCTCCGGGCTCATGATAGAGCCTGACACCTAAGTATCGCAGGGCGTTGCCCGTCCACAGTAGCGTGGTGTCTCCTATATGTATCTCTCTATGTGGGGTACTTGGGTGAAGGGGGTAGAGAGAGGATTTCTGCCAGTTCACCCGGAGTCCCGCAGCACTTTCGAAGTCTGCAAGTGTAGTCCAGAGGGAGGTGAGGTCCACTGTGATGTCTCTGACGTAGATAAGGAGATCATCTGCGTACAGGGAGATGCAATGCATGCGATCTCCCAACGGGATGTCCCATTGCTCGCTCACCGCCAATGGCTCCATAGCAAGAGCAAAGATGACAGGGGATAGGGGGCACCCCTGTCGGATGCCACACATGATCGGGATGGGAGGAGACACAGAGAAGCCTATTCTGACCCTTGTGGTGAGGTCCGTGTATAATAGCGGGATGTATGCCGTAAGTTGGGATCCCATGCCCACCCTCTGTAGTACGCCGAAAAGATATTGCCACGCCAGGGTGTCAAATGCCTTCTCCAGGTCCAGCACGAGACACGCCGCCCTCTGGAACGTACCTCGTACCCTGTCCTGGACCTGGAACAATTGTTGTATATTCTGGGAAGTGTTTCTTCCAGGGACAAATCCACTCTGGTCTGTGTGCACTAGTCTGGGGAGTATATTGGTCAACCTGTCTGCCAGGATCTTTCCCAGGATTTTACAATCCGTGGTCAGTAGGGTGATGGGTCAGTAGGAAGCTTGGAGCAAAGGAGCCCGATCGGGTTTGGGGAATGTTACCAATACTGATTCTCACATCGATTGAGGGAGGAGTCCCACTTCCAACGCCTCCCGAAAGACCGTGTCAAGCTGCAGGACCAGCTGCTCGGAGAAGGTGGAATAGAGTTCCATCGGGAACCCATCATGACCTGGCGCCTTGTTTTTGGCCGGGTGGTTTATGGCAGATTTGATCTCCGCTGTCGTGATTGGGTCATCCAGCGTCTTGCGTTCCTCATCCGTGAGTTGGACTATAGCACGGGATGTCAGCATGTTCCTGATGAGTTCCCCCCTGTCCGGAGCTGGCTCCCTATATAGTATGGCATAGTAGTCGCGGAAAGCCTCCACAATATCAGCTTGCGCATAGACTACCTCCCCCGCGGCATTTCGAATACTAGTAATCGGTTGTGTTTGTGTGTCTTGACGGACGAGCTAAGCCAATAAGGCGCCTGCGAGGTTCCCTTCGTTGTGAACTCTGGTGGTGTACGAGCGAAAATTATACAGGCATATATCAGCGCATACCTCTTCGTATTTGGTTTTGGCCTCCGCCAATCGTGTGGGGGGAAGCTCCCATTGGTCAGCCGCTTTGGAAAGCACAGCTACTTGTTGTTCTGCGATCTGCACTGCTCTTTCTAGTGTCTGTTTCACTCCTGTGATTTGTCTGATGCATGACCCTCTTAGGACTACTTTGAACGTGTCCCATTCTAGGGCCCTTGTCGATGTAGTGCCTGTGTTTTCAGTGAAAAAGTGTTGAATGGTTTCTAACTGTTCGTGTTTGAACACGGGGTCCAGAAGGCAGTCCCTGGGGAGGCGCCATGAGGGGATCGGCGGCGCTGGGGGTCGCCACTCTAGCGCTAAAGTGTGCGCGTCGTGATCTGAGATTACCCTGCCTAAGTAGTCCGAGTGCCTGATGCTAGGAATGAGAGACTGTGTACACATAAAACGATCCAGACGGACACGCAGGTCGTGTGGTATCGAGTGAAATGAGTATAGTTTGGAGGTCGGGTGTGTGTGCCTCCATGCGTCCACCAGAGACCAGTGGGCAGCCCAGGTGCGGAATGCGGCTGATTGTGCATGGGTGTTGGAGCGAGCGGCAGGGGGCAGGATCTGTCTAGCGTGAGGTCCAGGGAGCAATTGTAATACCCACCCAGAATCCACGGAGACCGTGTGAATCCTGCCAATGCGCTTGTCAGGGTGCCCCAAACGGTGTCTGATCTACATTTGGGGCGTATACACTGCCTACAAGGAGGGGTAGCCCATCCAGCAACCCTTCTAATAGCGCATAGCGGCCTTCAGGTTCCACTCGTCTGCCGGTTTTGTGAAAAGGGACTCTGGGCCAGATCCAAATAAGCGCTCCTCTCGCGAAAGCGGAGTAGGTCGTGCCGCGGAAGGTGCCCCGCCATTTCTTTTGAAGTTTGCGCAGTTCCTCCCCAATAAGGTGGGTCTCCTGAAGGGATATGATCTGCGCCTGCTGTCGCTTGATGTACACATATATAGCATACCACTTCCGGGCTGTGTGCATCCCCCGTACATTCAGGGTTAAGAACTGGAAGTCCGTTTGTGCCATAGGGGAGCCGAGAATGGGTCGTGGGTGCGGTCTATTCCCAGGAGAGGGGAGCCTCCTTTCACTAGCCGGTGAGTGTCACATGTGTAACTACTTGGGGAAGTGTGTGCGTGCCCCTGCCCCTGCCCCATGTCCGGGGAGTAACAGGTGATCATGGTGAGAGGGGTGGGTAAGCTAAGAACTGGGGTCGGGAAACAGTCCCAATACTGGGGACCTATCACTGGGGGAGATACGTCCAAACTGACGCTCTGAAAGAAGGAGAGTGGGGGTGGTGGTTCGTGTATGCGAGGGTGATACATGGACGGGTACTGGAAGGATCAATGTGCGTCGTTTAGTCCCTGACTGCTGCTGGTTTGTGATATGCGAGCGGCATGCGAGACCTACCAGTGTATGTGGGGGGAGGAAGGGAGGTGGGGTTTCACCCCCAACCCACCGTTAGCAGGGTCCCCCATGCCCGTCCGCCACTAGAGTCCCACTACAGTCCCTCTTACTGACACAGTGCCATGCCCTTACGTGAGTCCTACCCCATGAAGTCTGCTGTCTGAGGGGTGACCTGCTGTAGGGTGACTGAATCTCCTTTAGACGACGCCTCGTCACTGTTCTCCTCACCCTCGGATGAAAACAGACACGGGGTCTGTCCATGTCATCAGAGGGCGGGGAGGCCTGCAATGCCGATACGGCCCGGAGAGCGTCCCGGCGCTCCTGCATAATCTGCTCAAGATCAGGGTAGTCAAACGCTGAGCTCCTTGCCAGAGCGTCCCTGGTATTTTGTCTTTTATTGGGGTTGCGTTTTCTGGGCCTCGGTGCCCTGTTCCTCCGACCTCTCTCCATTCCTGATCCGGGCTGCTGTAGGCAGTGCTAGTCCGCCCAGTCTCTCGCCTCCTCCACACACGTGAAATATAAGGTTGAGTCTTTGTAGAGAATTCTGAGTCTTGCGGGAAATAAAAGGGAGTACTGGATATTGTTCGCCAGCAACCGTTGCTTAACCTCTAGAAAGAGTGATCTCTGCTGCTGTACCTCCCTTGTATAATCTGGAAAAATCATCACTTGCTTGTCCTCGACTCGGAGGGGGCTGATTCTCCTAGCGGCCCTAAGCACAGCATCCCGATCCCTAAAATGCAGAAACTTCGCAAGCATTGGCCGCGGGGGTGCTCCGCGGTGGGGTCTGCACGCTGGTACTCTGTGAACGCGCTCAATGGAGAAAAAGGCCGACCTGTCCGCAGCTGGGGTGAAGGACTTTAGCCTTGTCTCCATGTGACCCACCGGGTCCTGTCCCTCAATCCCTTCTTGTAATCTAAGCACCCGTATGTTAGAGCACATGGACCGACCCTCCAGATCCACCCACGCTCCTCGATTATGGACAGGCGGTTTAGGACATCTTGAATCGTCTTCTGCTGGTCCTTCATTGCAGGCTGCATGTCCGCCATGATCTTGTCCCCTTTGTTGACTCTATCAGCTAGTTTTCGGTGGTCATCTTTGATTAGGGAGATGTCAGTCACCAAAGTGCCAATCCTCTCCTCCATTGACACTCGGGATAGTTCGATGGCTGCTAACACCCGGTCAAGCTTGTCAGGGGGGGTCGCTGCCAGTGCGGCCCCCGCCTTGGATTGCGGCATATTTTCAGGTGCGGTCTCCGGCACCGTGGTGGTGTGTGTGGTTCTGGGTTTCCCCATTGTGGCCCTCGTACAGCACAGTCGCGCTCGAGTTTGCACAATGCTGGGTCGAGAAGTATCGCGTGGCCCGCGGGGTCTTTGGTAGGGTCTAGGTGTTGTACGCTCCCCAGCAAGCGTTTTCACCGGTTGGTCTGAAGGTGACCCTTTCTCAGTTGCATGCTACGGCGAGCACTGCGCAGGTTACACTGTGGGGGTGTATAGGGGTATGATCATCTCTCAGAATGTATGGATAGGCTTCCCCCCATGTGTATTACGGCTCAGAGAAGTCCATATTCTGTGGTGTCATATTGTTTGAATCACCAATGCCGGTCTCATTCATCACAGGGTGACCACTGTTGCTGGCCTTGGTATCCCCCCTCCTTTCTCTCTCCACTGTCCCTGGCCATGAGCCCCTTCAATGACCTGGAGCAGGCGTAGTCGTGGCCTCGTGGCAGTGTGGGCCCCAGATACCTTGGAGGGGTAGACTGTCGGTCCTGATGTGAAGCAGGCCGTCACTCCGCCATCTTAGGGTCAGGCAAGATGTGTTGATGGGCTGTGGAGGCAATATGGGGGCACCCCGCGCCCCCCGTGTTAGGCGGCCCCTGGGGGGTCTGCACTCCTGTCACTCACCGCCTGCAAACTGTACAATTATGGCTAGTGCCTCGCTCTCTCCTCATGGGCGCCTAACGGTTACCAGCGCCGGGTGCCATATTAGGGACAGGCGACCTCGGCTGAGATGGCAGCCCGGTGTCCTGTTGCAGAGGGGGGGGAAGAAGTCCACTTGTGGTCGCCTGCCTCCCACGTGGAGGGCCGCTCGCTGACCCCGAGCAGCCGCTGTCTGTCTCCCTGCTTTCCCGCACCGCCTCACTCTCCCGCAGTCGAGACCCCCCAGGGCCGTCCGCCGTCCAGACTGACAGCCCGCGGGCGTGGGCGGGCCAACGATGGCGGCCGGGTGCACGGACCATCCACGATCTCCGCAGCTTGGCCCCACCGACCCCGCTCGATGGTAGCTGGGTCGGGAGCCCTCTATGCAGCCTGGATGCTGGGGCGACGAGCGAGATCCTGGGTGGCCGCCATTTTGCCCTCCAGCGAGGGGCTCCTAAAAGCTTGCAACATATATGGAGCCCCCGGTATGACAGCTGGGGCTGAGCGATGCTGGATGCCCTGTGAGGTCCGGTCCCTAAATATTCGTTTTGCGGTCGGGATCGGTGGTGGGAAGCATACACAATCCAGGTCTGCCACGGAGCCTCAGCAAAACACTGCCACCATCGCAGCCGACTTGGCCACGCCCCCCTCTGTATGCTTGTTTCTTTCATTTTTACTCTTGGCCATGCATTTGAAATTCTTCTGAGCATCCTAAATCTATTCCTAAACCTTGCTGCTGATTAAAGTGTAAAAACAATGTCTGGATGGATTGTTCTGAGAGGGACCGACGTCTGTCTGACAAAACAATTTAGTATATGGTGCTGCTCCTTTTTAGCATCTGCAGGACTGGTCACGGTCCTTGTACACAGCTGTGAAAGGATTGGAATGCAGTCAGCCAACCCACGCCAAAAGAGGTCATTGTAAATCACCCCTGAAACTGATGCTAGTACTGCTGCAGTGCCCACATGTTCAAAGTAGAGGCAATGCTCCTGATCAGGAACTTTGCTCAAAGCAGGGATGGCAGAATATGCACTGGTGGCTTTGGGTAGGTTGCAGAGTCATGCAGGATATAAAAGACGGACCTGTTTTAAGAATCCAATGTCTGTTTGGACTGCCATGCTTTTCAAGGGGATGTGATGTTAGAGGCTTTTTCTGTCTAGTCAATTTAGCCAATCAACCAAAGGGAGACTTAGGGCTTTTTATAGAGGTCCAACATAAATGCCCAGTCACATACTGGTATCTAAAGGTATGGAGTTCCTCTTGTAGTTGTTCCTAAGAGGCTAAGTAAGCCAAACCACCCTTTTTTGTAATTACAAACGCATTGGTTGTTAGGTGTGGGAAGGAGAGAGGGGGAATTCCTTCTTTCGGAACTAGGGTTCTCACACACCCAGCAAGCTAGGTGTCATGCTTCATCATATGGACCTGCTCCTCATTGGGTCGGCGCTGCAATACCCAACGGGCACCCGTGAAGGGGCTCTTTAGCGGAGATCTTCTGTTTCTTGCCATTTGATGCGGTGGGGGTGTGGGGGCCAAAGCAATTAGATATCGTGCAGTGGTGATTTAAAAGAAGTAGGATAGTCCAAATCTAGCTCTACAAAAGGCTTTCCGGATGATTTCCCAGCAAGGTTCATGATGTGTGCCAAGCAGGTGATATGTATTGAGTTTGCATATTGATTTCACAACACAGTGGTGTTTGCAACATTGTTTATTAATATTCTAAAAGGATCGATTGTAATCTGTGAGCACCCATATAACTGCTTGCGCTACAGTCCCATGGTGGCACTGCAAGAGGAACACAGTCTAGGTGGGTGTGGATTTGATGGCCCCCTATGAAGAGACCACTGCAAATAAAACCTTCAACAGACATCGTCCTTTGACATCAGGTTGTCGTCAAATAGAACGCTGTTCTTCCATTTGTTTTTGTCAGATTATCCTTCGCTCCTGCATCTCTCTCTGAGAGATAATACTCATGAAGCGGATTTCCAGGTATCACTCCACCATTCTGTACTCGCTCATGGAGAATTGTGTGCAACACAGGGTGGTCAGATTTGCCCATTGTTGTACAGACATTGACCCGCTTATTTATTTCCTAGTTTGAGGCAGTGGCAGCTGTACACTTTGTGAAAAGCAAGTTCAGTCATCTAGCTAGCACGTTTTGGTGAAGTGAGGGTCTGAAGCATCTGTGTTGCATTTAGTGTCTTTGAGATCGCACATGTATATCCAGTGTGTATGTTTGAACATCGCCCACCTCCACATTGCACACAGAGAAAACAGCACCCCACCCTTGGCATGTATCACACCGCTATACTCTGGCCCAATCTGCTGCTGTTATTTGGGTAGCCACATGTGATAGAGTCTTGATTTGATTTGAGATTTATACTACTACAGGATTTAGCTGCCCTAGATCCTACTACAGGATTTAGCTGCCCTAGATCTACACCTACATAACTCTGGCACTACCCATATAGCTGGTAATCTACTGGATCCCATTATCTCCAATCTTAATTGTATCACTTCCCACGCTTCTTCACCTGTTACCTGGTCCGATCATTTTGTTATTGATTTTTCAATCAATATTTCTGATCACCAGAACTCCTCCATTAGCTTACATCCTCATAAAGCTAGCAGGAATTGGAAACGATTAGATAATGGCAAACTAAATATCTGCCTTGAGAATTCCAAACCTATGTTTCCCACTGTTGCTACTAAAGAGGTGTCTGCTGTCAGCTCTTGGCTGATATCAGCCTTAGATTCCTGCCTTCCCACCCAGAGAAATAAGCCCCATATTCATCATCCACCGGCTCCCTGGTTTAAAGATTCACTTCGCCAGGAAAAATCTCGTTGCAAGAAATTGGAACGCATTTGGCGCTCCAATTACTGCACGGATAAGAAAAAAAGGTATAAGGCCGCCCTTCTTGTATACCATTCTGCCTGTGATATCGCCAGAGCTAATTATGCTAATATTACCATACTTAATGCCCAAAATCGACCTAAGGCCCTGTTCAAAGTGGTAAAAAATCTTGCAGGCATGTCCTCGGTACCTAAAGACCCCTGCTTGAACACAGAACAATGTAACACCCTGGCAAACTTTTTCTTGGAGAAAATAGATAATATCTATGCTAATTTTAGCGCTTCTTCTACTTATTCCCCCATTCTTGATTCTCAATTTCCCAGTCCTTGCTCCATCGATGCATCTAGTCTAACTTCTACCGCTCCCCAACTTCACTTCTGGGAGCTGATCTCGCCTGTGCTTTTTCAAAAATATCTACACGAAATAAAAACTGGTTCTCCCCTTGATCCCATGCCTCCACAAATACTGTGCACCCTTGATCCATCTATACTTCAGGTCATTCTTGATCTCCTGAATGCTTCATTGGTTGAAGCCACGGTTCCCAAAGAATGGAAACATGCGATGGTGGTTCCATTGATAAAAAAGGCCAACGCAGACCCAAATAACCCCTCCAACTTCCGTCCCATTTCTTTGCTTTCATGCTACTCTAAAATTCTTGAAAAGCACGTTAATTCTCTTCTCACTTCTTATGTTGAATCTTTTAGCTTTCTTCACTGCTCTCAATCCGGATTCAGGGCTGGCTTCTCCACTGAGACCACGCTTCTTGGTGTGACCGAGACCATCAGAAGACAAGTGGACAACGGGGAGACAGTGGCACTCATTCTGTTAGACTTGAGTGCCGCATTTGACACCGTCTCCCATTCCATCCTGTTGTCCACTTTGAAATCTGTGGGTATAGACGGCCCAGCCCTGGCCTGGATTGCTAGTTTTCTCTCTAACCGCACCTTCCAAGTCTTTTCTTCTACCTCTGTCTCTTCTAGTTTCACTTTCCCTCATGGTGTTCCTCAGGGTTCTATTCTTAGTCCCCTTTTCTTTAATCTTTATGTGAGTCCTCTAGCTTTTTTGGCGGAGCAAGCAGGTCTCACGATCTTTTCTTGCACGGACGATACGCAAATCGTCTACTCCTTATCCACAAATAAACATCTCCCCACGTCTTCCCTGCAGTCTGGTCTGGAACAAATTTCCAATTGGATGCATAGACATAAATTAAAACTTAATGGTGATAAAATGGAGCTGCTTTTATTTGGCCCAAATTCATCGCTCTGGGGCCCTCAACATTGGCCTCATCAGATAGGCCCCATCCCTACCCCTTCAGCCACAGCCCGCAACCTCGGGGTCCTTCTTGACAACCAGCTGTCAATGAAGCAACATGTTGTAAAAGTCTCAGCCACCTGCATTACCATCGTAAGGTGGCTGAGAAAAATTACGTGGATGCTTCCAGCTGATACCTTGAAGACCGTAGTCCAGGCCCTTGTCACCTCACGGATGGACTACGGGAACATTCTGCTTCTGGGGGCCTGTAAGGAGGTCGTAAAGAAATTGCAGGTGGTTCAGAATATGGCAGTTCGCCTTATTTGTAACTTGCCTGCCAGGTCCTCGGCCGCCGTCCATCTGCGTAAGCTGCATTGGCTGCGCATTGAGAGCCGAGTGAAATTTAAAGCTCTCTGCATAATGCACCATATCAACACTGGTAGAGCCCCGAAATACGTGTCCTCTTTAGTACAGCACTATGTTCCTTCGCGCACTCTGAGATCCTCTACGCAAAACAAGTTTCAAACCCCTCGTTTCAATAAAGCCAAAATGGGCGGTCGCTCATTTGCGCTACTTGCACCCTCCTTATGGAACTCCATGCCTCAATCCCTGCGATCTGAAATCTGCTACCTGAAATTCCGTAAAGGATTTAAAACCTGGCTTTTTAATTCTTAAAATGCGTGCTCATTCCCTCTCTACTTAGCTCATCTTCTGTTTGCCTTTAGAGCCGGGAAACCTCCGGGTAGCTGTGCGCTCAATAAATGCAATTATAATAATAATAATAATAATATGGCACATGGCAACCCTAAGGCTTCCTTGCACTGACGATGAGAGCTGTGGTGAGAGACAGAGCCCATTAGTGGTTTAACAGAAATAGCCAGGTCTTCAAAGCCTTCATAAACTCCTCCAATGTAGCCTTCATAAACTTCTCCAATATAGTTGGGTCCTACTCTAGCATGCTTCGCATGTTAAAAAAAAATTCCTACCACTTCTGTCTAAGTCTGCTGGTAGCAAGGTGGTGCAGGCCCTGATCACGTCAATACTCTGTTATGGGAATGCTCTGTACCTCGGTCTCCCGGACTATCTGCACAACAGACTGCAGGTAGTGCAGAACTCAGCAGCGAGACTGCTACTCAGACTTTCACCAAGGTCTCACGTGACCCCTCACCTGAGTGCCCTGCATTGGCTCCAATTAAAAAGAGGGTGGTCTTTAAGGCTATGCCCGAATGCATAAGGTCATGCACGAGACAGGTGCATACTATTTCAGAGGATCAGCGCACACACTCCAGCTCGCATCTTTTGCTCCTCATCAGGCGCATCTTGCAAGAGTGCCCCATATCAACCGCCACAGAATAGGTGGGAGATCCTTTTCCCACCTACACCCACTCTCTTGGAATAAACTTCCATTAGACCTTCCTCGAGCACACAACCTGGATATCTTTAAGAGGAAACTAAAATCCTGGCTCTTTAACAGTTAATCCAGGTGCCTTGGCCGGTCTCCCATTGCCTAGCGCTGGGACACACTGCTGAGTAGCTGAGTGTTCTACAAAACAGTATAACATAGCAATATGCTTTTGGTGTGGTGGCTCGTTACTCTCTAGGAAGCCCAAAGATCTTAGTTAGGTGGCACACTTTACAGCCTTCTAGGCAAGTATGAGTCATCTTTGTGGGTTTTGGCACAGTAACTTGACTCAACCTGCAAATAAATTTGAAGTGAAAAAAATGTAAAACGTGCACTAAACCCAAAGGGATCAAGACGCTGAGCCAAAAAGTTAAGAATCCCTACAGAACTGAGGAAGTACTGAGGGCAATGTTTACAAACAGCAGAACCATGTTTTGAGGTGTTTCCTAAACCGAGAGAGACTCTACCTCCCAAATATAGGCAGGCAAATTATTCCATAGCTTTGCTGCAGCAAAGAAAAGGAAGCAGCCTCTCCATCTGTCTTTGTGGTACCTAGGAAGGATCACTTTTCTGAAAAGAGATGATCAAAGATGTCTATGTGGCAGGTACCATTGGAAGAGAGAATTAAGATGCCTGAGTCCATTATGCTGCAATGCCAGGAAGCCATGATGAGCGATTTGAAGGTTGTTCGCTTTCTAACTGGGAGCCTGTGGAGGGCACAAATTCAGTTTGTTGTCGAAAGATGCTTAGTAATATTTAGAATGAGGCACGCAACAGCATTTGAACCACTTTTAGTTTAAGAGAGGAACTGATGATCATATACAGTGCATTGCAATAGTCTAATAGCAATGTAATTGGAGTGATGACTACCAAAAGTCTAAACAATGTAATCAGAGAAATGACTATTGCTTGCCAGATTTCAGGAGGAGTGAAAGGAAAACTTAAAGCCCTAATGATGTAAAACAAGTACTGGTGTTATGACTAACCTGTGAGTCAAAATTGAGAACATTGTTAAAAATGATTCCAACATTTTTAGCAGACTTAACTGGGGTTGGTAGTGGGCCGTCCAACCTCCGGCATAGTGTTTGAATTTGTCAACACAAAATGCATATTGTCGCGAATAGACACAATAATTTGTCTGATCCTCGTAGGATGAAGCTGAGGGATCTCACTAAATTTGAAGAGGGGAAACCCCACACAGAAAGCTAAATGCCTACGCCTACATCCTCCATAGCTGACACTTTGCACCCTATCTATAAGAAATGAGTGCAGAAGATTAAGACCAATACTACTCACTCCAGCATGCTGTAATCGTTGGACCATGTGCAAGTGCGAGACGGTATCAAATGCTGCAGAAAAGTCAAGCATCAGCAGGATAGCTATCCCATCCTGATCTACCTGGCACAGGATATTGTCTGCTGCCACAGCTTGACACAAATACTCTTAGTTTCAGACCGGACTAAAACCAAGAGTAAGGGAAATATCCAGAACAGAGGCAACATCTTACTACTGCTGTCACGCAGTGGCGTAACAAAACTTGAGGGAGCCCACCTGCAAAGTGCATGAAGGGGGCCCCATCTGGCCACACTCAGGAGCTCTGCTGACAGGGTACTGGGCTGAAGGGGCCCCCTGGAGCTCGGGGCCCCCCACACCGCAACAGCCTTTGTTACGCCCCTGCTGTCACAATTCCCACCATAACCTCCCTACGTGCAGTGGACCTCCTGGCAATAGAATTAATTTGCTCTGAATCACTGCTGTCTGACGAATGCCATTTCACTTGCACAGAAAATTCTAGTTGAAAGCTCTGCTTTCGAGAACTGGGGTATAAATATCACCCCTTTCCGCAAACCTTGCTAACCCTCACCCCTGTTGCCATTAAATCAGGTCAGTGTGTAAGGTGGCCTGAGCACCCAAACCTACTCTATCCTCAAAGGAGCTCTGAGGCATTCATCGAGAAGGACGAGGACTACCCTGGATACACACAGTTGTCGCTGAACCATTACCAACCCACATTATTCGGACACTGATTTTAGGTGGATCTCCAGATCAATTGGCTGCCAACACGGCAACTATTGATGGGCAGTGGAGATAGCCACAGATAATATGCCCTGCAAAGATATCCTTCGGCTGTGCACATGGATGGCAGGCGTGAAATTCAATTAAATAATATGTGCCCATTGGCCCTAAGTTTTTTGTTTTTTTGAAATAACCCCATAGCATGCTGCGTGCCCCGTGGGCCCTAGATTTACTTATAAATGGCCCCCTGGGCCTGCCGCATGCCCTGTGGGTGGTGGGCCCAAAACATAAATGATATTTGCCCACTTGGATCAGACACATGGCCATTGAGCCTGAAATATAATTTTAAGAAGTGCCCCCATGGGTCTGCCATATACCCTGAGGGCAGCAGGCTGAAATATAATGGGCAAATTACCCCCATGGGCCTGCCGTAGTCCCCATGGGTGGTGGGCCCTAAATTTAAGTAAAAAGAAAATGGCCCCCTGGGCTCACTGCATCCACTGTGGCACCCAAGATTAATGTATAAAATGCCCCACTCCGTGGCGGGCCCAAGACTTAATTCTACTAAGTGCCCTCTTGGGCCAACCAGGCTAGAGTGATTATGGCACAACTATGTGAGATCTTATTAATGAGGTGACAACAAGTGCACAGTGTTTAGCCAAATATATATACCTGCTTTGGAGTGATATGACTTCTTAACTGAACACGGATCCTTTGGACATCCCAATGACACCATTCTGCCCTCACATCTGGCCCAACCCTTCCATTTCCATGGAAGTTTCCATTTTCTTCACTGGACACCTAAGGGGCCAGGTGAAGAAAATGGAAACTCAGATGTGGTAGTAACAATCATTCCTCCAACTATCCTCAATGCTATGTAAAGAATACTACATGTCATAAGTGTGACATCAAGGGCCACTATCCAAGAGTATGAGGGTCTGGTGGAAAAGTACACGCAGTGGAGAATGCGTGTGAGAACTTTGAGACCAGTGTCACCTCTAGAACCACCATGCTGAGTGTCAGGGGTGATTGCATGGTAGATGCTGACCTCATCAGTATGCCAGAATGCGATGTGGTGATCGGAGATAAGTTGTGTGTGGTCCGGGCAGACTTTGGATCTCCCTTTACCATGTTGGGGAATGAACTTTCAGATAAGACTTTCCCTCAGGTACAACTCCTTGCACCTGACATTAACCATGTCAGTTATGGTGGCTCACACATTGATGTAATAGGGTATGCCATCATGAAGATTCACTTCAAAGGAAGGGAAACTATTGGGAAAATGTATGTTGCCAAGCATGGTGACAACCTCCTAGGTTGGAGACATCAGAGAGACTTGGGGATAATTCTAAATCTGAACGCTCATCATCCTTCAGAGCAAGTTATGTTAATTGATCATAATGCCATCTCCAACAAGTTTATTGATGAATATCCTCATGTCTTCTCTGATAACCATGGATTACTTAAAGATTTCGAACACCGCATTGTGCTTAAGCAAGGAGCTGTACCCGTTGAGCACAAAGTTAGAAAGGTCCCCAATATGATGCTAGAACCTCAAAAATGTGAACTTAAGAAGCTGGTGACCCTGGGTGTAATTGAAGAAATTGAATCTTCGGAATGGTTGGCCCAAATAGTTTTGGTCTGTGCTCGGGTTTCTCCACTTACCTCACAGACAGTCTTTTAATTTTAATTCTGTGTTAAGAAGAGGCACACTGGTAAGCTGAAGATGTTTATCTACTTCTTAAGAACCAACTCCAGCTGCCGTTCTGTCAGCTCTCCTGGTACAACTGTCTCCCATGAGACACTACCATGGAGCTAGAACAGACATGCAACAACAGCTTACTTTAAAACATTACAACACATCCTCCTTACAAGGAACTGAGAGAGAAAAGAGAGAATAGAAAAGAAGAAACTAAAGGAGAAAACAAAAGAAGAAGATAGTGCAAATAAACGAAATTCTGGACATTACATAGTCTGCAAAGAAAAGAAAACAACTAAAAGAAAATCAGTACATTTCATAGTCCAACTGAGACAAAGACTTTGCCTTCGTGAATGCTGTTTGCCATTGAAGTATGAACATGATCAACAATACCACTGCTGGATGTGTGCCACATTCAATAGAGTACACTTTTGGAAGGAACACAGTGGGTTCACATGTTGTGTATGCTTCAAGGGTGGGATTCTGACCCCTTCCAAAAGCAGAAGCCATGAAGTTAGCATCTTCACATCAGCAGCCAACTACTCTTACTGGTCTATCAAGACCCCTTTTAATGTTATGTGCTATCTGCATGCAACCAAAGAGAAGTGGGTCACCTGCTGCACCATGTGTTGTTGTGGCACACACTTCTGCACATGAACATAATGTGTCACATTTGCTGTCTTTTTAAAATACCTCATCTACTCGCACTGCATTATGTCGCTGACGTATAGGTGCAACTATGTTGCATTGATCTTCATGTATGCAAATTGATGGTGCCTCTCTGTGAGGGGCAAATTAATACTATGGATAATATGCAGGATGGCTAAATACTTATAAGGTCCCAAAGGCAAGACCTATTGGCTATGCCAATGCTTGTTTTTATTGTACTTCAACCACTGGACACCCCCGCCTATGCTCGGTGCTACAGACAAACACCAGAGCGAAGGCTTATGTCCTCCAGTGCCCTTCCGCAAGAACTACTCGTAGTATTAAAAGCTTCTAGACAGTACTTCAAATGAAACAACATACTTATTTCAAGTTTCACGCATCGCGGGCCACATCAGTCGGTCGCCCGAGCGCTTCGTATACAGACACTAAAATAAGTTGTGGCAGCTGTACCGTCTCATATACATTTATATTTAATTGGTACATCTGCGTATATGAGGAGTCAAATCAAGTTTTGAACGGGTAGCAAGTTACACTGTGGAGCAGTATGAGGCTGGGATAGTGATCTATTTCTAATGTTGCTGTATGCGAAATGTATTGGTGTTGTGTGAGAGTGACCAAGGAGGTGCTCTTGACTTGGGGTGCCGCGCACAGTAATGTGATAGTTATGGTCAAGGACACTGTATTCATGCAATGCTGTGGCTTTTTCTGCTTAATTATAAATTACCAACATAATTCCTCCCCGCTGCACTGTTTACACATTTCAATAAAATACTTTCTAGTTATAGTTAGGGCTCCCAGTTTTATGGTTTTTTTTTTTTTACATTTCCGTCTGTATTTATCCATATTATTTTTTGCTAATTGTACATGTATTTATCCATATTTATTTTGTGTTTTGCGGAAAAATGAAGCTGAAATTAGTATATTTCCACATTTTTTTAACCAGTAAATATGCACTCATGCTTGAATGCCTCCTAGGTTTCAATGTTGTAAACACATGCAGAAGATAAAGCAATGCACTGATAAGAAAATATGCATATTTCAGTTTCATCTTTGTGCATATCTTCTGCAATTAAAGCCTTTTAACTAAAATCCCTTTCTTTTTTAAGCCCCTTACCTATCAATCCACACAGAAACTGGCCTGGCAATCATGGCACACACTATTCATAATTACTCAAGAAGCAACCCAATTTCCATTTTATCCACACTTAAAAATAAATACAGACAAGAAAATAAATGTACTCTGTCTGTATTTATCTGTAAAAATAAGTAAAAACCGAAAACAGGAAGCCTTAGTTATAATGCATCAAAAGTTATTAAAAGCGCTGCCACATGTCTAGCCCTTCAATGGTAGTCCCTTTGCAATTGTTAAATGGTCTACTTCCAAATGCTGACTGCTGTAGTTAAATGCTCCGTTCATCATCCCCTTTGGTATCGCTTTGTTCGCCCTACGTTGGCAGGGTATGCCCAGACGTGGGTCCCTTGCTCACTTTGCCACTGGATTCAAGCTAGCCTGGCTGATGACAGCTGATTAGCCAGAAACCGGTCCCAGGATGCTTGTTTCTGGTCCAGGGAAGACATGGCTTGGCAGTTCGGGCTGGACTGTTCCCATGAGGCACATGGTTAGACTGATTTGCATATGGCCATGTCTGAACTGGGGAGGTGGAGTGAGCTAAAGAATTACGATGAATTAAACCCAGATCAGTTGACTGTGGGTGAGTGTTTGAATTGCTCAAACTCTCCATCCATCATCCCCTTTTGTATTGCTTTGTTCACCTTAATTGGCAGGGTATGCTCAGACGTGGTTCCCTTGCTCACTTTGCCACTGGATTCAAGCTAACCTGGCTGATGATGGCTGATTAGCCAGAAACTGGTCCCAGGATGCTTGTTTCCAGTCTAGGGAAGACATGGCTTGGCAGTTCGGGCTGGACTGTTCCCATGAGGCACAGGGTCAGACGGATTTGCATATGGCATGTCTGAACTGGGGTGGTGGAGTGAGCTAAAGAATGATGATGGATTAAACCCAGATCAGTTGACTGGGGGTGAGTGAGGCACAGGGTCAGACTGATTTGCATATGGCCATGTCTTAACTGGGGTGGTGGAGTGAGCTAAAGAATGATTATGGATTAAACCTAGATCAGTTGACTGGGGGTGAGTGTTTGATTTGCTCAAACGCTCCATCCATCATCCTCTTTGGTATCGCTTTGTTCGCCCTATGTTGGCAGGGTATGCCCAGATGTGGGTCCCTTACTCACTTTGCCACTGGATTCAAGCTAGCCTGGCTGATGATGGCTGATTAGCCAGAAACCGGTCCCAGGATGCTTGTTTCCGGTCCAGGGAAGACATGGCTTGGCAGTTCGGGCTGGACTGTTCCCATGAGGCACAGGGTCAGACTGATTTGCATATGGCCATGTCTGAACTGGGGTGGTGGAGTGAGCTAAAGAATGATGATGGATTAAACCCAGATCAGTTGACTGGGGGTGAGTGTTTGATTTGCTTAAATGCTCCGGCTATTATCCCCTTTGGTATCGCGTAGTTAAATGTTAAACTGATAATAATGACGTCAAACTTTAGCTCCAATCATGTTAAAGTTGACATAATAGTGAAGCAATATGGGGCAAAACGTGCTGCACCTCCACCAGACAAACGTATAATCTCACAGCAACAGGAACATCAATCACCTGAGTTATCCTGACCTTTTTAGGTCTCGCCTAGGCAGCGCGCATGCGCTGCTCTAGGAAGGCCTTTAGCCGTCGATCTTCACTTTTCAAGCACTGCACTAGTACTTGTGGCGGCATCCACCTTGCGGGAGCGAGCAGCGGCGTGCCCCAAGCACGAGTGCAGTGCTTGAAAAGTGAAGACTGCGCATGCATGCACCACTCACGGGCTTGTTAGGTCTCGCATATGCTCCCTTCCTCAGTTTGCTATTGCCCCTCTAACATGTTGTTGCTCAAGAAGTTCCCCAACTCCGCTACCCGTTTAGTGTGAGGGGAGGTTCAAAACAACCCCTCCCATGCCCCACCTTTGCGCTGCCTTGTCTTCCTGATTCCCATGTCCACTTTACTCCAAGCCATCAATGTTACACCCCTTTCTTCTTCTTCGCCCATATTTACCCTTTCTCCCCTACTCCCTCACTGCTCCTGCTGCCCCTCACTTCCCATTAACCCTCTCTTCCAGTGCCCTTTCCAGGGTCCTCTTGCACCTCACCTTGGCGGTGAGGAGGCGTAGATTCTGCATATTGGTGTTCACAAACTCAGGCACCAGGTTCCGGGTGTAGTTGAGGTGCACCATGTCTACAGACAGTGGGGCAACCCGCTTCCAGACTCAGCCCTCTCCAGTCACTGCCCGAACCTGCTCCTCCCTCGAGACTCTAGGGTTGCTCCTCCCACAACCCTCCCTCTGCAGAATCAGCTGCTACCGCACCGGCTCTCCACACTCCTCCTTCGTTGTCACTGGCTCCTCGCCCTCCACTTCCATTGGTGCTTTTTCACTACTCCTATGTTGTTTCCTCTCTCTCTTTACTGCATGTCACATCTGCTCAGGCCCGCAACCAAACTCTTATCATTCCTTCCTCCGGCTGTCACTTTTCTTGCCCAATTCTCCGCCTCATCTTTCTCTCAACGAGTCTCCTCAGCTGCAGTTCTCTCTCCTGACCCGCATTTTCCATTTGTCACAAACGCCGGTCAACATCACGAGCCCGGGCACAGTACATTCAGTCACAGGCTGGAGTCAAAGGTTAAATCACAGACAGTGGTTTTATGCCAGAGAAGTCAGAGAGAGAGAGACCGAGCATTAGTTCATAGGACATTGGTTAAAGGTTGATGATAGAAGCTTATACATTTAGACAGTTCTGATGTTAGCTAGAAACAAATTGCATTCTAGAACTTGTTGTTTTGCTTTTACTACAATCAGTATGGGCTAAAAAGACTTCCCATGTAAAGTGCACTTGGATTTACAAAAAAAAAAATGGTTTCAGTTAGCGTGACCAGATTTTGAGAAGCAAAAACCAAGACAGGTCAGACATAAAAGTAGGACTAAAGCATTTAGTCTCACTTTTATATCAGGCCTATCCTGTTTGTGGAGCCTTGTAAATGTCTATATAGCTATACAAAAAATATATATATACATCTATACTTAAACACATTTACAAGGCTATATGTTTACATAACATTATATACAGCAAGACCTCCACCATGCTCTCCCCTGCCCTCCTCCCTACTCTTTCTTTCTGCTGGTGGGAGTAGGTAGCGGACCTCTTTCTGTGCTGCCGGCGGAGAGAAACCAATAAATTACCTTACATATTTAAGACCAGTGTTTTAAATGGGCCGGTATTGTCCGGTACGGGGTTCCGGCAGTTTTTTATTTTAACGGAGAGTACCAGTACTTTCTCCAGAAAATATAATACATTTAATTGGAGGAGTACCGGCACTTCTCAGCCATAAGCAGGTACTCTGGTACAGAATACCTGCACTTCTATTTTTCCTTTTCATGCACTGTTTAAGACTTTAGAGGTGCATGTGAAAGGAGAGCATACCTTTTATTTCTGATTCACAGGTTGATCTGACCTCTGTCCCAAAAACTGAGACATGTATTTAAAATTAACAAAAGCACCAGGACAGTCCTCTGAAACCAGGACTGTCCAGAGAAATCCAGGACGTCTGGTCACCCTATCTGAGGTAGGGTTGCTACTTAAAAAAGGGATAGCTCCATGCCCCTCTAAAAATACTTCCTTTTTCTTTTTATAAGGGGTTATTTTATGACCAGATGACTCTAAAATGTCCTTCATGTTTTTTGGGATAAGTGGCCGCCGTGATCTTGATTACATTAAGATTTTTCAAGGGACCAAAAAAATTATCTTGAGTGCATTGGCATCTATTAAACCTATGCAAATATTTATTTCCAGCGACAAATGCTGTGGAGAGTATACAAGTTTGGGAAATAGTGAAGTATGAACATATTTCAGAAATGTGCTGCATTTTAGCAATGGCTGGGGTGCTCATGGCGGTATTAGGGGTCCCATGCATGATTAAAAGCAACAAATCGTCATGGACAAGAATTGGCATAGCCAATAGGTCTCACCTTTGGGACCTTATAAGTGTTTAGCCATGCAACAGTTGATATTGTTAAGCTACAGCGGGACTCCAGAAATCATTTCTAATTTCTAATTTAGAATTTATAACATTTGTAGAGCGCAGCGTTCACCATACGGTTTCTTGGCGCTATAATAGTAAGACTAGCAACAGAGGGCGGAGTAACCAAGCGCAAAGGAAAATGGGCGGGTTACAAGGGAAAAGCCTGTCGAAATAAGAACGTTTATAAATCTCTGCGAAATGATGAATATTGTGTGGCCAAACGTAGGTGGTCAGGGAGGGAGTTCCAGAAGGTAGGAGCCAGAGTTGAAAAGTTGGCTCCACCCCACTTTTTACGCTTAAAACGTGGAATTTGCAGAAAGGATTTAGAAGAGGAGCGAAGCTCTCTGCTCGGGACATAGTCTTGGATCAGAGAGGAAATAAGAGCGGGGGCAGTGCCCTGGCGAGCCTGAAAAACCATACAGCCGTTTTTAAAGAGGGAGCGTTCCTTAACAGGGAGCCAATGAAGCTCCTTTAGGAGGGGTGTGGAGTGGTGAAAGCGGGGGAGACCATATACCAACCGGGCCGCTTGGTTCTGGATCATCTGGAGCTTCCGCAAGCTGTATGCAGGGATGCCGTTGTAAATGGCATTGGCATAGTCCAGCCGCGAGATCACCAGTGCGGACATGATCAGCTTAAGTGCTTGGGGAGAAAAAAAGCGGGAGACAGTACGGATAGTTCGAAGAGTGAGAAAGCAGGAAGAAACAACTGAACTGATATGTGAGTGTAGAGTGAGTTGGTTGTTGATTTTAACACCCAGAGTTTTAACTGTGGAAGAAGGAGTGGGGGAAGTGCCAAAAGAAGAGGGCCAGAAGAGAGAATTCCAGGGACTGGAAGAACCACCAGTGAGAACCAACTCGGTTTTATACGGGTTCAGTTTGAGATGGTTGTGGTTCATCCAGTCCCTGATGAAAATCATAATAGATTGAAAATTTAAGATAGAAAGGGATGAGGAGGGGAGATTAAAGATAAGCTGGAGGTCATCCGCGTAATTGTACACGGTGACCTCCAGCTGCTGAAGTGCAAAGATTAGAGGAGAAATATAAAGATTAAACAATAAAGGAGAGAGAGAGGAGCCCTGGGGACACCACAAGTGACTGGTAGAGGTGTGGTAGTGAAATCCCCCAACCAAACCGCCTGGGTGCAGCCCCTCAGGAAGGAGGAGAGCCAGACCAGGGCTGAGCCCTCTATTCCCGCCGCCCTGACATGTGAAAGTAGGGTGGTATGGTCCACCGTGTCAAAGGCGGCGGAGAGGTCGAGGAGCACCAGCGCCTGACGATTGTCGTAATCCATACCCTCCCTGAGGTTGTCCAGGACCGACACCACGATCGATTCGGTAGAGTGCCTGGGACGGAAGCCGGCCTGGCGAGAAGCTAGGCCTCCATTTGCTTCTACGTGGGCGCTGAGTACCGAGGTGACATGGCGCTCAAGCACCTTGCCCAGGTAGGGTAGCAAAGAGATGGGGCGGTAGTTTGCTGAGATAGAGGGGTCAGCACCGGGCTTCTTTAAAATAGGCACTATTGTGGCTGATTTAAGAGCGGGAATCACCACTCCCTGAGTAAGGGAGCTGTTAAGGAAGGTGGTAGGAAGCTGGGGACAAGCAGAGTAAATCTGTTGGAGGATTCTTGCCAGGCAGATATCTGCCAGAGAACCCGATTTGACTTTCGAGAGTATCCCTAAGAAAGCTTCCTCAGTAATGGGGGGAATGACAGTAAGATGGCTTAAAACAGTGGGGGAAGGAGGATCAACAAAAGTAGAGGAGGGGAGGGGGATGTTGGCTTTGATGGTTACAATTTTGTCCAAAAAATAGGTATTTAATTGATCACAAAGGGACTGGGTAGGGGGAATTTGGGGTGAGACTCTATCGGAAAAAGCTAGGTCGTTCACTATGCCAAAAATCTCCCTAGGTTTATTTTCAGCTGTCATTATTTTTGTTGAAAAATAGATGGTTTTAGCAGCTATAATAGCTTTTTTATACTCCGTAATAGATGTTAAATAGTGAGTTTTTAATGAGGGACAGTAATTTCTCCTCCATTGCCTCTCTGCCTGCCGTACGGTCAGTTGTAGATCTTTTAGGTGGTCAGTGAACCACCTGTTGGAATCCTTAGGTCGACGGGTGGAAATACGGCGCAGAGGAGCAACCGAATCACAACCTCCAGCCAGCCAGATATTAATAGCAATGGCTTGTGAGTTGGATGAAAGACCAGAGAGGGTTGGACAGGAGTTCCGAAGCTGGGAGGTCAAGGAGGGAAGATCAACTCGGTTCCAATTCCGCGCCCAGGTGTTTTTGGCATGTGGAACCTTGGACACCGAGTTGAGAAAGATGGAAAAGGAAATAAAGGCATGATCGGACCAAGGACAGGGGGATACAGACACCAAGGAAACAGGAAGATTGAGGGACCAGACCTGGTCAAGTATATGACCGTGAGAATGTGTGGGGACGGAAATGTGAGGAACAAAGTTAAGGGAAGAGAGAGATTCGGTAAATTCTTTAGATGCGGTGCATTCTAAAGGGTCCGAAGGCCAGTAGTTAAAATCGCCTAGCACTAAGACCGAGGCGTAATTTACCGCCAAAGTGGCTAGTAGGTCTTGGAATGCTGGCAAAAACAGAGATGAAGGCTGGGGTGGACGATACATCAATAGGCATGTGATAGGAGGGGAGAAAGAAAGGGAACGAACTACCAGGAATTCGGTAGGGGGAATAGGAGGGAAGGAGAGAAATTGAAAATTAAATTCAGACCGGGCAATTAAAGCCACACCACCACCTGTCCTGCCTGCAGGGCGATCGGCGCGCAGAGCAACATAGGAAGGGGGGAGAGCAGCCAACAGTGCGGGGAGGGAAGATTCACAAAACCAGGTTTCGGTCAGGAGAAGTATATCAGGCTTCTCGGAATCAAGAAGGACAAACAACTCATGGTGGTGTTTGACCGCCGACCTGGTGTTGAGCAAGAGAACAGATAATGAGGGAACAGGGGAGGAGGGGTCAGGCGTAAGAGAGCATGGCGACAACGAGGCCGATGGAGATATCGTCAGTGTAGGCGTGAGTTGAGGGACAAGCCCTAGTGAGGCAATGTGACTGCGGACAGGCTCAGAAAGTGGCCAGTGGCCCTGGAGGGAGGTGAGCTCCTCAAAGGAGTACGATGTGAATTTGGCATGAAGACGTGCCCCTCGCCCCGTCCGGCCGCGGACGGGCGCAGACGGGCTTAACTCTGGCGCAACTCCGGCGCGTTTACGGCGCGCCCGCTGCGCTCGTCCGCTGCGCTGACACATGGGGGACGTATAAATAGGCTGTGACGCGGGAGGTGGGAGGAGTCAGGAGGGCGGGATAGGAGGGGAGTGAGTTAAAATAAAAGTTACCGTCAGCCACTCGCACTCACCATTTCCCCGAAATCTTTAAACACACAACCTTTCGTCAGTGGGGCCCATAACACTGCACGATTATTCTATTCAATTACACTTGACCTCAGGGCTTTGGTGAATCACACTGGAGAAATGCTGTAACATTTGATGGAGCGTCTTAAACCTATTTAAAACAGTTATTATTTACACCTACAGATTATTACACTTTACCATGGTTTTATTCAGACATTTAATTATTCAGACACACCACCATAGTGGCAATGGATCTGCTAGAAAGAAAATTAGGCGTAGGAAAATCACAAGACCAGCTTTTAAAGTTCCATTATCCCAACTTTATTAAAAGCAAAACTTTATTATGTCTGACATTTATGCATTAATTAAATTGTTTATTCAGTGAAATCTTAAACTTTATTTCAAAATGATCATTTTTATTAGAACTCAGAAAAGTCGCTTTTAGAAATCAGTTAAAAGTTTAGCAAAGAAAAGATAGTTCCAAATTCATTCTTTCCTAACATCCCTAACTAACACCCTCATCGTATCCTTCAGTCCTGTAAAGCAAACAAATAAAATCAAGTGGAGACATTCTTACATCCAGGAATCTGGGTGCAGCCCCTCAGGAAGGAGGAGAGCCAGACCAGGGCTGAGCCCTCTATTCCCGCCGCCCTGACATGTGAAAGTAGGGTGGTATGGTCCACCGTGTCAAAGGCGGCGGAGAGGTCGAGGAGCACCAGCGCCTGACGATTGTCGTAATCCATACCCTCCCTGAGGTTGTCCAGGACCGACACCACGATCGATTCGGTAGAGTGCCTGGGACGGAAGCCGGCCTGGCGAGAAGCTAGGCCTCCATTTGCTTCTACGTGGGCGCTGAGTACCGAGGTGACATGGCGCTCAAGCACCTTGCCCAGGTAGGGTAGCAAAGAGATGGGGCGGTAGTTTGCTGAGATAGAGGGGTCAGCACCGGGCTTCTTTAAAATAGGCACTATTGTGGCTGATTTAAGAGCGGGAATCACCACTCCCTGAGTAAGGGAGCTGTTAAGGAAGGTGGTAGGAAGCTAGGGACAAGCAGAGTAAATCTGTTGGAGGATTCTTGCCAGGCAGATATCTGCCAGAGAACCCGATTTGACTTTCGAGAGTATCCCTAAGAAAGCTTCCTCAGTAATGGGGGGAATGACAGTAAGATGGCTTAAAACAGTGGGGGAAGGAGGATCAACAAAAGTAGAGGAGGGGAGGGGGATGTTGGCTTTGATGGTTACAATTTTGTCCAAAAAATAGGTATTTAATTGATCACAAAGGGACTGGGTAGGGGGAATTTGGGGTGAGACTCTATCGGAAAAAGCTAGGTCGTTCACTATGCCAAAAATCTCCCTAGGTTTATTTTCAGCTGTCATTATTTTTGTTGAAAAATAGATGGTTTTAGCAGCTATAATAGCTTTTTTATACTCCGTAATAGATGTTAAATAGTGAGTTTTTAATGAGGGACAGTAATTTCTCCTCCATTGCCTCTCTGCCTGCCGTACGGTCAGTTGTAGATCTTTTAGGTGGTCAGTGAACCACCTGTTGGAATCCTTAGGTCGACGGGTGGAAATACGGCGCAGAGGAGCAACCGAATCACAACCTCCAGCCAGCCAGATATTAATAGCAATGGCTTGTGAGTTGGATGAAAGACCAGAGAGGGTTGGACAGGAGTTCCGAAGCTGGGAGGTCAAGGAGGGAAGATCAACTCGGTTCCAATTCCGCGCCCAGGTGTTTTTGGCATGTGGAACCTTGGACACCGAGTTGAGAAAGATGGAAAAGGAAATAAAGGCATGATCGGACCAAGGACAGGGGGATACAGACACCAAGGAAACAGGAAGATTGAGGGACCAGACCTGGTCAAGTATATGACCGTGAGAATGTGTGGGGACGGAAATGTGAGGAACAAAGTTAAGGGAAGAGAGAGATTCGGTAAATTCTTTAGATGCGGTGCATTCTAAAGGGTCCGAAGGCCAGTAGTTAAAATCGCCTAGCACTAAGACCGAGGCGTAGTTTACCGCCAAAGTGGCTAGTAGGTCTTGGAATGCTGGCAAAAACAGAGATGAAGGCTGGGGTGGACGATACATCAATAGGCATGTGATAGGAGGGGAGAAAGAAAGGGAACGAACTACCAGGAATTCGGTAGGGGGAATAGGAGGGAAGGAGAGAAATTGAAAATTAAATTCAGACCGGGCAATTAAAGCCACACCACCACCTGTCCTGCCTGCAGGGCGATCGGCGCGCAGAGCAACATAGGAAGGGGGGAGAGCAGCCAACAGTGCGGGGAGGGAAGATTCACAAAACCAGGTTTCGGTCAGGAGAAGTATATCAGGCTTCTCGGAATCAAGAAGGACAAACAACTCATGGTGGTGTTTGACCGCCGACCTGGTGTTGAGCAAGAGAACAGATAATGAGGGAACAGGGGAGGAGGGGTCAGGCGTAAGAGAGCATGGCGACAACGAGGCCGATGGAGATATCGTCAGTGTAGGCGTGAGTTGAGGGACAAGCCCTAGTGAGGCAATGTGACTGCGGACAGGCTCAGAAAGTGGCCAGTGGCCCTGGAGGGAGGTGAGCTCCTCAAAGGAGTACGATGTGAATTTGGCATGAAGACGTGCCCCTCGCCCCGTCCGGCCGCGGACGGGCGCAGACGGGCTTAACTCTGGCGCAACTCCGGCGCGTTTACGGCGCGCCCGCTGCGCTCGTCCGCTGCGCTGACACATGGGGGACGTATAAATAGGCTGTGACGCGGGAGGTGGGAGGAGTCAGGAGGGCGGGATAGGAGGGGAGTGAGTTAAAATAAAAGTTACCGTCAGCCGCTCGCACTCACCATTTCCCCGAAATCTTTAAACACACAACCTTTCGTCAGTGGGGCCCATAACACTGCACGATTATTCTATTCAATTACACTTGACCTCAGGGCTTTGGTGAATCACACTGGAGAAATGCTGTAACATTTGATGGAGCGTCTTAAACCTATTTAAAACAGTTATTATTTACACCTACAGATTATTACACTTTACCATGGTTTTATTCAGACATTTAATTATTCAGACACACCACCATAGTGGCAATGGATCTGCTAGAAAGAAAATTAGGCGTAGGAAAATCACAAGACCAGCTTTTAAAGTTCCATTATCCCAACTTTATTAAAAGCAAAACTTTATTATGTCTGACATTTATGCATTAATTAAATTGTTTATTCAGTGAAATCTTAAACTTTATTTCAAAATGATCATTTTTATTAGAACTCAGAAAAGTCGCTTTTAGAAATCAGTTAAAAGTTTAGCAAAGAAAAGATAGTTCCAAATTCATTCTTTCCTAACATCCCTAACTAACACCCTCATCGTATCCTTCAGTCCTGTAAAGCAAACAAATAAAATCAAGTGGAGACATTCTTACATCCAGGAATCGATCACCAGTCTGGCAGCACTTCGTGTAGAAATCGAAAGAGCGACACTTCCAGACAAAATCAAGGGTTTTTATACACTAATTTCCTAACTTAATCTATCTAAAAAGTATCTAACCTTACCAACTCAGGTCCTGCCTGATTGGACACATTTTGGGTGGATGAGCATCTTCTCACCATTACAGCATCATCCTCACAATGATTCAGCAGAAAAATAAAGGTTCTTTGTTTTAAACAGTCTGTGGCGTAGTCATATCCACAGTTTGCAACGTTAAGACATTTTCCCATGATCATAGCATTTGAACGTCCATGCTTGGCACCCATTCTAGGTTCCGGGGCAAGGCGGCCTTGAACCTCTCCGAGCACAGGCAGTTCACTCTGACTTGCAGGCTTTGGGCGCGCATGCGCTGTTCAACTCCTGCTCACAGTTTACTCAGGCAGCCATTTCTAATATAGGCCTCAGAGGCCTTTCTCGGAACTATCATAGAAACAAACACAAATTTACGTTAAATATAGAACTAAAGCCCTTCTGTTTACCTCCCACCATACTAATGTTTCCCTATTAGTTGTTACCTAGCAGGTAAGCCACACAAATGTGCTTTATACTTACATAGCCGACGACCTCTTAGCACAAAAACGTGTACAATAGGCACATTTAAGCCATACTTGTTTAATTTTAAGCTGTGCATTAATTCACATCACGATAACAATACATATTAGTTAATTTTATTGCAACATGCAGGCAAAATTAGTATTCCCGTGTGTAAAAAGTGTATGCATCTTATACTATGGTTGATTAATTCACAATACATTATTAGCAAGTGTTAACGTTATGGGACATTAATTTCGAGAGGGGTACACAAAATTTTGTTTACCACCTCGCTCCATCAATTCCTTCATCTGGTGATTTTATCACCAAACATCTCTCAAAATTTTGGAAAAATTATCAGAACATGTTTCTAATCCTTCGGTTTAGTATCATCTACACTCTAGTTTCATTTTCTTTTGTGTCTTTGAAAATCTTTTCTCTTATATCTTCCATTTCTATCTCATTCTTTTCTCTTACCCTTGCCACTTGTTCCTCATTTCTTTTCTTTATTGCCTGTCTAAAATTTCTCCTACCTTGTATATACAACATCATCTTATCAAGGAAACCACTACTATTAAAACTGTTATTGGTATTAGTATCTTACCTATAATTGAACTACCTATTTCTTGGAACCAATGCTTAATTGCTGAGAAACTTTTACCCAGCTTTTCAAGGACACCTTCAACCTCCAGTGGTTCAATTTCTTTATGCAAATCTGTAATATTTATAATATACTTTTCAATATTCTGACTTTTATCTGGTATATAAGTACAACAATGTTGGACTTTCAAAATCCAACAGACTCCTCCCTATTTTGCCAAAATTATATCAAGGGCAAGTCGATTTTGCATAACCATAGCTCTCGTAGCAACCATCTCAGTATTTACCATCAGGAATCCTCCTGCTGTGTCTGTTGATAATCGATCAACTATTGTGGACAATTTTCTGATTCTATTTGCATTAAACAAAATTTCCACTGCTGGTATCAGTTCTCCAAATACATCACCTATTATTTCTAACACACTTTCTCTTCTTTTTCTACTTAAAACTTTACCTATCTCATGCTTTCCATTAGTACCTCAGTCTACATGAAAAAAAATTGGAAAGACCAAACCTACATAAAATGTACCATACCAATGGTCCGGTAACCTATAATAAGCTCTATTCCCACAAATAATATACATTCCTGGAAAAACAGGATCATCTCATCTTTTAAATCCCCAACCCCCTATAATTCTATAGGTGTCTTGCCATTGACTTGCACCCACAAAATAATTGTCATACATTGAATTATCTCTTCTAATACAAAATTTTCCCAACATTGGAGCATCTATATTAATTGCCACATTCACATTCTTATCCTCAATATTCTCATCATCAAATGTAAAATATTTAGATTTTGCATGTTTCATTTTCTCATTTTGTTTGTAAGCAATCCTTCTCTCCTCAACCATATTTAAAAATGTATTTTCTTCAATTCTCATTTTGCATGTCAAGTTATTGTTAAAAGCATACTTGTGTGTTAATTCATCTAATTCTAAGAAACATTCTCCCATTTCCTTTGCAGGTTTTCTTTTATTTAATGTGCCATCAATTTTCAATTTTGCAAATATTTCATCTACATTGGATATTCCAGTTTTCCAGTCTGATAAAACAAACTTGCAATTACAGTACATGTAACTCCATAAGTAAGAGGAAGGTGGTGATAGATCACCCCTTCTGACACTGATGCTGGCAATTTTACACAGACATAACAGTCATCAACATTCATAGTTTTAATATACTCAAGTAACAACTTTGAAAAGGTATTTTTAGTAAAATCACTAATCGATCTATCTTGATGTAACTCTGGTTTATACACATGAGTCTCATGCACTTTTTCTTTCTCACTTGGCTCATCAGAACTCACATTAATTTTGTTAAATTGCTTTGGAAAGGAATTACAATAGCCAAAATTACCCATAATACTATCAACAATCCCATACATATTGTAAAACATCTACACCATTTTCTGAAAATAGAACATTTAGTTTTATGATTATTCATTCCCATTTTTCCCTAACAGTTTTTCTTAGACCTTATGTCACTTATAAGTTGCACACTACTCCATTCACTAACAAGTTTTCTTCGACCTTATATCAATCCTATTTTAAATTATACTATAGTTAAATTTTCTAACAAGTTTTCTTCAACCTTATGTCAACTCCGACCTCTTCTATATTTACAATATCCGTCTCTCAGGACTTCAGAACTTTTTACTTAATATCATATATTTTGAGCACCTATCTCTTATCTCTTAGTTGACTTCTCTACTCACTTTTTCCCAATTGGCTTTTGTTTGTACAGGTTTTCTTGACTGCTATTAACCTCAACAATTGGTGGTAGGACAATGTATTTCCACTCAGGTGATTTGTACCTCTGATTTGGACGTCTTACTCTTTTTGGCCTTTGGTTAGTCACTATCTTCTTTCCCAGTGTTTTTTTGTTTGGCTAGTGATCTCATTCACATGCTCTTCTGGCTCTTTTGTTTTGTTCACTATTTTAAATCTCAATCCACCAGTTCCTTTAGGCCAATTGTCTCCTTTACAGATTTTCTTAGTTTTTTGGCTCTACTGTGTTATGCTCCATTCTCCAAGCTCTTTTTCTTGGGCTTTTTCTTAATGGAATCTCGTCTGCACTGTCGTCAGTTTCACTTTCAGTATCTTCAACTGTATCATTTATTATGATTTTCACAATGTCTTTGTCTTCATCAGATTCAGCTTTCTTTTCTGTTACTCTGTTAGGAACACCTCCATAACTGGTACTTGGGATCTCATCCTTTTCTCCAGTCTCCGGATCTGCGTTCCTGCTTTCAGAGGTTTCAGAATGCTCTTCAGCTGTCTCTTCTTCAACAATTTTATCTTCTTTTCCCCTTGCGTCTTTACTGTAGTCTGTCTTTACCAATTCTCGACCTTCAGATTGATCTTCTGAATCTGGTATTTCAACAACTTCACCTTCACCTTCACCTTCAAACGCAGAACTGGCTCTGATACTTCCAGATGTCGACGTTCCTGTCGATCTTCAGTATCTGGATTCTTTTCTGGTTCAGCTTCAGAATTGGAGTCAGTCGTACTTTCACCGTCGTATGGATATTCCGGTTCAGGCACATGGGTGGGGTGGCGACCATGAACCCACCTTTTCAGTCCAGCACACTTAACTGTAGTAGTACTGACCAAGATAACTTGACGTGGTCTTTGCCACCTTGGTACCAAACAATTCCTTCTGCGATGGACTTTCACTCGTACCCAGTCCCCAGGGACTAGATCGTGAGCTGGATTTTTCTCTTTGGAATTTGATTCAGTTCCCACCTGGTGGAGCACAGAAGTTACCACATCAGACAGATTTTTGCAGTAATCCAGTATGATGTCATCATTAATTGTCAATAGCTTATCAACTGGTACATAGGCCTGCCTCATCACCCTGCCCATCAAAATTTCATGGGGGCTTAATCCAGTCTTCCTGTCAGGTATGATTCTTAATGTCATTAAAACAAGTGGCAAAGCATCAGGCCACTTTAGTCCTGTCGCTGAACACATTTTTGCAATCCTGTTCTTAATTGTTCCATTCACCTGTTCAACTACTCCTGAAGGCTCAGGTCGGTAAGCACAATGCAGCTTCTGGCGAATGTCCAGAGCTTCACAGATCATTTGCATAAGTTCATTTTGAAAATGGGGGCCTCGGTCCGACTCAATCGTCACCGGGAACCCGAAACGTGGTATTATCTCATGCAAGAACAGTTTGGCAACAGTGATTCCATCATTCCTCCTTGTGGGGAAAGCCTCCACCCACCGGGAAAACAAACAGATTATCACAAGGACATACCTCAATCTATTGCATGGGGGTAACTCCACAAAATACATCTGAACTCTTGTAAATGGACCACCCTCCCGTCCTATGGTTCCCAAACTTACAACAGTTCTTCTGTTTGGATTAAATTGCTGACAAACCAAGCATCTCAGACACAAACTCTCAGCAATCATTCTGAATTTAGGATTATACCAAGTCTGTCTAAAGAAACGAATCATAGCATCTCTACCAATGTGGGCCTGACCATGGTACATTTGGGCCATGTCTGAGATCATGCTATCGGGCATTATTGGTCTTTCATCTTTGTACACCCAAATTTCATCTTCCTCCCTTTGTCTGCATCCTGATTATAGCCAGATATCCTTTTCCTCTGCTTCTGCCTCTTCCTCACTTCCTGCCAAGTTTCAACTACAGTAGTTAGCATTAAAGGACTCGGAACATGTTCTTCGACTTTTTCTCGATTAATTGAAATTTGGTTCTTTGCACAGTGTTTCGAATTGCATCTGCGTAATTGTTCCCACGAGTGAAATAGTCTTCACCCGTTTTATGAGCAGAACACTTCACTGCAGCCAATTTTTCAGGCAATTGAATCACATCTATTAAAGTTTTCACAAATTCAGAATTTCTAATAGGTGTTCCTGCAGTGGTCAAATAGCCTCTTTGGGACCAGAGCTGTCCATAATCATGAACAACTCCATAACCATATTGAATATCAGTCACTTTCACCTCTTTTCCCAATTCACATGCTCGTATCAAAGCAATTAACTCTGCTATCTGAGCAGAATTAATTCCTTTCAGACAAGATGCTTCCAACACTTCTGCCACTGTACAGATAGCATATGCAGCACTTAGAACATCACTCTCCATTCTCAAGCATGATCCATCCACAAACATTACAAAGTCTGATTCAAGTAATGGTTCATCTTTAATGTCTGGACGAGGCTTTGTACAGTACTCCAAAACATCCAAACACTTGTGATCAAGTTCACCTTTCACTTCTGCCTCAACGGTATCTGGTAACCTTGTCGATGGGTTGACATTCACACATCTTGCAACAGTCACATTCTCAGCTCCCAAAATTATTTTCTCATAACAAGTTATTCTGCTGTTAGTCAAGTACTGTGTCTTTGCTCTAGTGGGGAGAATCTCCACAGAGTGGGGTACATACACTCTCACAGGAAATCCCATCACAATTCCTTCACTTTGCTCCAGTCTTACACTGGTTGCTGCTACTGCTTTCAGACAACCTGGCAAGGCTTTTGCAACAGGGTCCAAAACAGATGCAATTGGTTTTCTCAATCTTCCATGTCTTTGAATCAACACTGACAATGCACATCCTTCTCGTTCACTACAATACAGTTCAAATTATTTCTCATAATCAGGCATTCCTAATGCTGGTGCTTCACACAATTTATTTTTCAGTTGTTCAAATGCTTCCATCTCTGTTTTGGTGAGAACAATAGGATCTCTAATATCTGCCTTTGTCAATCTCTTTAATGGTTTCACAATCAATGAAAATCCACTTATCCACTGTCTGCAATATCCTACCATTCCTAGGAACATTCTTACCTGTCTTTGAGTTTTAGGTGGCTGCATTCCCTAAATCATTTTAATTCTCTCAATTGTGACCTGTCTTATTCCTTTAGCAATCTTGTGACCTAAGTATTGTACTTCATTTTGACAAAACTGCAATTTTGATGGAGACACTTTATGTCCCTCCTCTGCCAGATGATTTAACAATGCCACAGTGTCAGTTACACATGCATCCTTTGTTTTTGATGCAATCAAAAGATCATCAATGTACTGTACCAATACAGACTCTCCAGGCATGCTCAAATTTTCTAATGATTTCTTTAGTAGCTGATTAAAAATCGATGGACTCTCAGTGTACCCTTGCGGAATCCTGCACCATGCTAGGATCCGGTTCTGGAAACGGAACGCAAAAATTGGCTGGCTTTCTGGATGCCACGGAATAGTAAAGAATGCATTGCACAGATCAATCACAGTATACCATTCTGCATCATGCGGAATCTGGTATAGTATCACTGCTGGATTCGGAACAATTAGACAACATGGAACAACAATCTAATTAACCTTTCTTAGGTCTTGCACAATTCTAAAAGTTTCATTAGGCTTCTTCAATCCCATAATTGGTGAATTACAAGGACCACTCTCTATTTCTCTTAAAATTCCTTGCTCAATCATTTTATCAATTACTGGAGTTATTCCTTCAATTATTCTGCAGTCATTTTATACTGAGGTATATTTGGGTAACTTGCACCTTCTTTTACTGAAACTTACACGGGATCAACTCCTTTCATCAACCCTATATCTTTTCCAGTGAAATCCCAAACTATCTTCATCTTGCAATTCTATGCCATCTGGTGAACAATATATGGAACATGTTCATTTTACACAGTATGTCCCTACCTAGCAAATTAACAGGACTGCTATCGCACACCACAAATCGATGCATATCTTTTTATGTCCCAATTTCTATTTCAACTGCTTTTGTCAAAGGAGTATTTATTTGCCTATTAGCTACACCTACAACCTGGATTGTTTCACCCGAGAGAGGAAGATTTTGAATTTCCACTGATCTAAGAGTATAACGGGTAGCACCAGTGTCCACTAGGAAAGTTATATCCTAATGGACCTGACTGATCTACCTCAAGAGTGTCTCCAAGCATACACTCTTCTTCCTCCCTCAGGCACCATCAGAAACTTTCATCTGGCTCACTGCCATTCTCTTCTTGCAACCAATACTGAGGACACGCATTTACTCTTTGCGATCTTTTTACCTGCTCACCTCCGCTGAATCCTGTCTCTGCACTGTATTTCTGCTGATTCCCACTGTATGGCAGTGGCGGTTGCGGCACCTGACTTTGCTGATTTGCTATCTGCTGTTGTTGCGGTTGCTGCTGATTTACCTCAAACTGCACCTGCGGATTAAATGACGTATGTTCTCCATTAAGTCTAGGCGGACATTTACACTCTTGTTTCCAATGCCCTATCTTGCCGCAATTGAAACATGGCAATTTCTTTTTCAATTCGTCAATATTCCCTACTAATTTAGGTTTTCCTTTAAAACTACCTTGATCCCCTACATTCATACTTTCCATCTGCGCTACTTGTTGTTCTGCTACTTTCACTTGTGCCCACATAGCTTTTTCTTTCAACTTTTTCTGTTTTGCATCAATTTCTTCACTGCAGTACTTTGCCTGTCTCAGTACTTTATCTACTGAGCTCAACTGCCAATCCATCATGCTATGTCTAATCATGTCTGAAATCTCTGGTCTTAATCCATATACAAACCTATATACAAAATGGCTCATATCTTTTTCATTCAGTTCCACATAACCACTATACTGTTTAAAAACTAACAATAATCTCCCATAAAATGAGTGTACAGTTTCTTTCGGCTCTCGTGTGGTCCTGTCTATCTTTACCCAATCAGTTTCTTTTGGAGGTATTTTATTTTTCAACCACACTATCACCTGTTCATATTTTCTCATCATATCTGGTGATGGGGCTCCTGTTATCTTGTCTCTAGGATATTCCTCTCTAGGCCAATCTACAGATATTTTATATTCTGTCCATAAGTCTGTTGGTACCACGATGTCAAACAATCCATCCAAATCGATCCATAATACTTTTGACACTTTTACAAATCTATCTACTTGTCGATACCACTCTACTGGTTTCTCTCTCAGTCTGGGGAATTCATTTGTAAATGACAATTTATCTTGTCTATTCCAAGGAATATGTACATATCCTCCTCCAGGTATCTCTCTCATAGGGAACTCAGTTGCCACTGTTTCTTTTTCTTTGATCGGAAAAGCTAATGTTGATTTATCACTCGTTTCTTCTTTCTTCTTTGCTCACTTGACCCTCCATTTACCTACATCACCCCATTTCCTCAACAGTACAATCAAGTCTTTTATCTGAACTAGTCTTCCAGCAGTATTCATGTTCTCAATGTCTCTTTCCGCACAATCTACTCGATAGGTCTTCTGAAATGATTTTATTTTTGAAAATTCTATTCCACATTCACTTGCCACTTCTTCTAGCTGATCATGCTTTGTTTTAGCTCTCCACGTTATGCTTTTACATAAAAACATGAGCTCATCATCCTGGTACGTTTTTAATCTATCTGTCCAGATTGTTCCAATTATTAATTCTTCCATGTCTACTTTTAACTTAGCCACATCCAGCACTTTTGATTCCTGCTCCTTTAATTTTAAAGTTTTAATCCATTCACTTAATTCTTTATCTGATGGTCCGACAGGTGTTTGCGTTAAATCTATTTTATCTTCACTCCTCTCAGGGGTTGCAGAGTCAGATTCTGCTCCTGTCGGGTATCTGCATGACAAACTTTGATTAAAATTCAATTCTGGTGGATTTACATTTATATTCCGCCTTATTTCTGACAAATCGGAATAAATATTTCCTTTTGCTTTTTGCAAACCTTGTTGTAATGGAATTGTTAAACTTGGCTCCTTTATTCTCTGATTTTCAAATACTGGTATCACAGGTCCTATCGTTACTGGGACAGTTACAGCTTCCATATTTTTAGTAAGGTTTTGAATCAGTTCATGCGCAGAACGTTCATAATCAGACATATTTGGCTGTGCATCATTTCGTCTTTCAGCATTCAACACAATTTTGTGCGAGTCATTACTCTGTACAGGAGTACTGTAATTCTAGCTTCCCCTATCGGTGTACTCAGGACATATCTTGGTTCTACTCTTTCAGGGATATCTCGAAAATTAGATGGTTGTCTTGGTGTTTCATTAACTCTCTCTTCTGCTACTGGGGCATTTGGGGTAGTCCATAAAGAACTTGGTTGATATGGTGGCGGTCTCCTATTTAATATTTCTTCTAATACAGCATCCTCTGATTCGCTTTCACCATAACCTTGATTCCTCAACTCAATATTATTTTTCTTTTCCGTGCATTTTCGTCCCTCATATTCTTCTACCAATCTGACTGGATACATGCCATCACACATACTACCATTCCTCCATCTCCGCATTCTAGTCTCATGAGTTTCTCCCCATAAAATCTCGACCTTTATCTCTTGGTCTGATATTTGTGGAGAAGTGTGGCTCACTGGTTAGAGGAGGCAGACCTGGAAGCAGAGGTCAGCCCGGGACCAGGGTTCAATTCCCGGCTCGGCGGGGTCTTGAGTCCTAAAATGTCCATGGACTCGACAATTCTCGCTCCGGTGCCTACTCAATTCACGGGTTCACACTCTGCGACTCTGGGCAATAGCTTGCTTAATCTCCACAACGGCCCCTCGCGGCGGGATGCCTGGCTTTCACCTTGCGGATACCCTGCCGGGGTTATCTCACAGGGGAATACCAGGACGGGTTCCCTAAGCAAGCGCTTAGAAACCGCTCGGTGATTTGCGCTATATAAATTCCTGTACATTTACATTTACATGCCTGCTCAACCTCTCACTTTCCATTTGATGCACCTCATCTTCCCATTCAACTAATGCTTCAAATTGAGTTGGTCTAGGTCTCGGTTCAAGTTTCATCATTTCGTCTTGCAAATTTCTTAAAATTGCCATGTCAAACGATCCTCCTTCTGGAAAGGCTAACACACCATCATCCTTGGTATACTGTTCCAAATTCTCCAACCAAACACAGGTATGGTAACCATATTTCGTTATCATATAAGAAGCAGGTGTCGTCGGTGAAGGAAGTATATTTCCCTCTCTCGTACCTACCTCTTTGTGTTTTACAAACATGTTCTTCAGTTTTTTAAACCATGAAGGTTTCTTCTTGTCATCATCATAATAGTAGTATGACATTTTCGGTAAACTTTCCTGCTTTCAAAAGATCGCGTACTATTCTATTGATGTTTCCGTATCACCAACCTATCACAGCGCAGTTCGCACTATTGTACCAATTAGAACGCGATATGTCACTATAATGCTTAACCAATAGCTTTTGCTGCTTTTTGTGATGAACCAATCAGCTCCTACTCTGTCTTGGTCACGCGGACCAATCCCAGTGCGACACTTTTGACGTCACCAGCGCTCCGTCTCCTGCAGCGCCGACTGACATCTCCTTTACAGGGTTTTTCAAGAAGCCGTATTTACAAGATATTTTACAAAATCAGTTAGTAACTTACACAAAACAACACCATTTGCCTGTTTCGCTAATAAAGTGATAGATTTCTCAATCACACAAGTATTCTGTAACCAGACTAGACAACGCTTACCCCTCAGAATTTTTAGATTCGGCGATAAAGTAGCACTACCCTACTTTACCCTTCTGTCAGGCAATAACAAACTCGTTTCTCCAGGAAAGCACATACAGAGATCTTTTTCACCTCCTTAGAGACAATCCCAGAGTTTCACCAGAACGCGTATTGCAATTTAATTTACACATGTTCATACAGAAACCCTATTCATATACGCATGAACTCTGTATCACCAGTAGGCAGCGCATCCATCTAACCCACCACAGAATTCCTCTATCGTTAGCAAAAAGAGACGCCACTCCCTTTACCCTTCAATCAAGCTCGGGTTAAGTTCTATTACTCTCCCAGCAGTAAGTTTTAATCAGGATACGCAATGATCCCTGTGCTTGAAGGCTGAAATTTCATAAACTGTCCTCACTATACATTTATCCTCTCAGACCTAAGGTCCCTAAACAATGATTTTCAACGATATCACCGCAATATTCGACGATACTCCTCTTTTGAAACAGACTAATGCACTGTACGACTTTACTTGCCACACTTCCTCTGCCTGCAGACAGAGGCCCTAGCTTCACACAACACTTGGAAGCTTTTTCTGAACTACATATAACGTAATACAAACTCAACAGATGTTAGTCATCATTCTGTACATCAAATTCTATATGGTACTTTATACATAACCCTAGCTAATTTCCTTAGCAACTACTACTCTGCTACCAAGTAAATACTGCTACAGCGGGACTCCAGAAATCATTTCTAATTTGCACTCACCATTTCCCCGAAATATTTAAACACACAACCTTTCGTCAGTGGGGCCCATAACACTGCACGATTATTCTATTCACTTACACTTCACCTCAGGGCTCTGGTGAATCACACCGGAGAAATGCTGTAACATTTGGTGGAGCGTCTAAAACCTATTTAAAACAGTTATTATTTACACCTACAGATTATTACACTTTACCATGGTTTAATTCAGACATTTAATTATTCAGACACACCACCATAGTGGCAATGGATCTGCTAGAAAGAAAATTAGGCGTAGGAAAATCACAAGACCAGCTTTTAAAGTTCCATTATCCCAACTTTATTAAAAGCAAAACTTTATTATGTCTGACATTTATGTATTAATTAAATTGTTTATTCAGTGAAATCTTAAACTTTATTTCAAAATTATCATTTTTATTAGAACTCAGAAAAGTCGCTTTTAGAAATCAGTTAAAAGTTTAGCAAAGAACAGATAGTTCCAAATTCATTCTTTCCTAACATCCCTAACTAACACCCTCATCTTATCCTTCAGTCCTGTAAAGCAAACAAATAAAATCAAGTGGAGAGATTCTTACATCCAGGAATCGATCACCAGTCTGGCAGCACTTCGTGTAGAAATCGATAGAGCGACCACTTCCAGACAAATCAAGGGTTTTTATACACTAATTTCCTATCCTAATCTATCTAAAAAGTATCTAACCTTACCAACTCAGGTCCTGATTGGACAAATTTGGGGTGGATGAGCATCTTCTCACCATTACAGCATCATCCTCACAATGATTCAGCAGAAAAATAAAGGTTCTTTGTTTTAAACAGTCCGTGGCCTAGTCATATCCACAGTTTGCAACGTTAAGACATTTTCCCATGATCATAGCTTTCGAACGTCCATGCTTGGCACCCATCCTAGGTTCCGGGGCAATGCGGCCTTGAACCTCTCCGAGCACATGCAGTTCCCTCTGACTTGCAGGCTTTGGGCGCGCATGCGCTGTTCAACTCTTGCTCACAGTTTACTCAGGCAGCCATTTCTAATGTAGGCCTCAGAGGCCTTTCTCGGAACTATCATAGAAACAAACACAAATTTATGTTAAATATAGAACTAAAGCCCTTCTGTTTACCTCCCACCATACTAATGTTTCCCTATTAGTTGTTACCTAGCATGTAAGCCACACAAATGCGTTTTATACTTACATATCCGACCACCTCTTAGCACTAAAACGTGTCCAATAAGCACATTTAAGCCATACTTGTTTAATTTTAAGCTGTCCATTAATTCACATCACGATAACAATACATATTAGTTAATTTTATTGCAACATGCAGGCAAAATTTGTATTCCAGTGTGTAAAAAGTGTATGCATCTTATACTATGGTTGATTAATTCACAATACATTATTAGCAAGTGTTAACATTATGGGACATTAATTTCGAGAGGGGTACACAACATTTTGTTTAACCACCTCGCTCCATCAGTTGCACCAAGGATATTGTGCTGGATAACTAAACACTTATAAGGTCCCAAGGGCGAGACCTATTGGCTATGCCAAAGCTTGTTCTTGTTGCTTGAAAACTACTGTTTCCTCCCTTAGCCCACTAATAGGGGGGCGTGCATTTAACAAACCGAGGCACTGTTACTTCTGTTAGGCTCTATTGGGTTGCATAACTGTGTGCACAGTACAGCAAACAAGCCAAATAACAGATCGAATACCACCATCAAATAAGAAGAGAGAAAAATCCTGGCCTCAACTCTGGAGACAGAGCTTTTTGTGCGGCAGTGGCCACAGCAGTTGTTCTGCTGCCATGTTTCTTATCAAGCACATACCCGCAAACAGTTGGGCAAGGCAAATGCATGGTAGTATTTGTCCAAGGTGTATCCGGAGCTCAAGTATTTACTTAGAGATGTGATAAATGCCCAAGATCACACAGGGACGCCATAATTGTGCCCAGTTATCAGGTTTTACACTGTGCAGTTTAGCCACTAGATGGGGGGTGGAATTTGTAAAGTGTGCCCAGGATCACACGGTGTGGTCATGCAGCACAGTTTTATGGTCTTCTGGAACAATAAAACAAAAGTCGGCTAATTTACCAATCAGATTGCTTTCCAATAACACCTGGCAAAGCAGACACTCACTGAACCACCCAGCCAGTGATGGCAATCAACAAACTCTTCAACCTTCATTGGAAATATGCACAGCTCAAACGAGATGCAATATGCCTTCAGCCCCAGAAGCATCCATTGTCCAACTTAGCACTGCGCTTTCTTAATGTGCAGCATAAATACTTCTTTACAGGTTTGTCTTATTTAATGTGTTCGGTAGTGCATATTTGCAGGAATAGCATATAGTGTGTCATTTAATGTGCACTAGTACTTTTTCATTGTTCACGTCAATAGCTCAAACTTCACTAATGCGAGACCTGTTGCATTGCAAATGCTTATTATTCTCTTTTCCTCGTGTCAATTTAGTTCAATTTCCTTAAACTAATCTTTTCGTTTTAGCATGCGAGCTCTCCATTTTCTCTCCCTTGCTTTACATTTCATTAAAATGTTGAGGCTGTCAGCGCAAATAGCCCGAGGTAACGCCAGGATAAACAAACTGAACAGTTAAATACTTTATTACACCCTTGTTCAGCGTCTCCTAAGCAGCGCGATAAGTACGTTTCTAGCAGGAGCTCTGCTCGGAGCGCAGCTGCTTCTGCCTGCTAAAGCCGAGCTCTGCCTCTCCTGAGGTGGGTGGGTGGGTCTGCTGTAGCTCTGTGCTGAGTGCTAGCGATTCGTCTGTGTGAGCGTTACTTCCGGGGGTAAGTCTTCGCATGACGGCATGCTGTGAATAACTGCGGTATTGCTCTATTTATATACATATTTTAAAGTAGTGTGCAGAGCGTAGTGAAATCAGCACTGCGCCTCAGGTTACTTGTCAATCCATATATCTGATTTAGGTGGGAGAATCTCAGTTTTTAAGCCTAAAACTGTTTTTTTTGGCGGTCGGTGAACTAAAATTGCTCCCACCTAACTGGAGGTCAACAGAAAAATAAATTGCTCCCCCTCCCCGTCTCCTGTTTACAAATGTCGGCGTATATGTTTCTGTGTTGTGTCTGGGAATATTTAGCAAACTTGCATTTTGTTCTCGTCTCTCATAATGCCTGTATTATGAGTGTGGGCTCACACAGTACGCTATATGAAGATTAACGTTTTGAAATGTTCCATTTTGATCAGGTCAAACCACATTCCCTGTGTCATTGTTTTGTCCGGATTTATTTTGGGAAGACACACTGGACGAAAGGGGCATTTTCTCCAGAAAAGAATCTCAGCTGCTGTTTACTGCAGCCCGGCAAACAAGTCACGCTGATTGTAGTGAAAAACGGACAAAAGTCATGCATGATAAAACTTTCTTTTCAACAACTTACTACAACTAATGTCATAGCGTGACTTACTTTTGAGCATGATCTGAACAATTTAACATGTATTTAAAAAGATATACGTTTAAATTTTCTTTTTTGCCCTACTGGGCTGTGTGACGTATATAAGTGTCAGTGCTTCACAGGAATGCTGGAGAATTCGCACCTCATTATCACCCTGCATCCACAGGTGTACAGTGTTGTGCCAGGCAGCAATGAGGTGGGGCGTAGTCCGTTTAGTGCCCGGGGTTTGGATGCAGAAGCCAGACCTGTCTTGGAATCCCTTAAAATCGTCCTGGTGCAAGAACAGCTGCAGGCCGCTGCTGACACCCGGCGTCCCTTCCAAAGCATCTGCACCATCCTCAGGACACGGAGGTTTGTGTCACACTCTACCTTCCAGGTGTTTGTGTGTGTGTGGTGGGGGGCAGGGGTGTGAGTGTGTCGTAAAACTGTACATACGTAGGACAACAACGACCACATTCGTACAGGGATTATATTAAACTTTCTTTTAATTTCTATTCGCTATCACCGTTAATGTTGGCACATAAATGCACAGTACCAATCTGAAGCAAAGGTGATTCTGTACAGCTTGCGTCTGCCATTTCAACAGCAGTGGGAGACTGGATATGCGCCTAGCAATATATGAAGGCAAGACCCAACGTGATCAGTTGGTACGTCATGATAGAGCAGGGTAGTGGGACGATGCTCCACTGCAGAGAACTGGGTACAAGCTGGAAGTTACCGGTTTAGTACCCTCATGGCGACAGCGCTACCCACCCCCAGGACCATGGCATGCATGCAAATAAATACACACAACACAAATTTGTTATTGGGAAAAACTGCTGCAGGTTTATTACAGACAGCGTTATGTAATATGGTGGGTTATTTTACGGGCGATCCAAGGGCAGGCAGCATACTCACCACCTGCCTGCCTGATGAGCCAAGCAGCACTGGGGCAAACCCCATCTGTGCTGCCCCTTCTGGTGATCCTCCTCCGAGATCACGTGACACTTATTACTCACGCCCCTTTCAGGGCGGAGCTTAGCAAGGCAAGCCCCCGGTTGTTCAGGCCCACAACCTTCCGAAGGACAAACGGGGCGCCAACACGGTTTTCAGGAACCTCCCATGAGGCTCCTGGGCTCTGGCACCCCTATGTGCCGTGCAGAGGTACTTTTCTGTACCCATTTGCTTCCAGATCGCCCTGTAACTCTGCCTGCAACGAAAAAAGTAAAAGATTACAACATTCTCACCATGCTTCCTACCATCGACCACGCTGGGTAAGCGGTAGGGTGGGAGACGGCGTGTCCCATGAGGGTCCGGTGCGACGACAAAGAGGTCGTCAGCGTGGTGAGGGAGGGGGGATATATACCCCTCACCCCGCCTAGCGCAGCGGACATAACGCGGCACTGCCCGCACCCAGGAGGGGACTCCCCGAGAGTCCCTGCCCCTTTGGGAGGAAAGGGGGGTGTGGAATGCCCAATAGCACTAGAGGGCTGCCCTCTTGAGTGGCCTCCTGCGGTGGCCTCGGGCAGCCGCATAGTACCCTCATGGCGACAGCGCTCCCCACCCCCAGGCCCCTGGCATGCATGCAGATAAATACACACAACACAAATATGTTATTGGGAAAAACTGCTGCAGGTTTATTGCATACAACGTTATGTAATTTGGTGGGTTATCTTACGGGCGATCCAAGGGCAGGCAGCATACTCACCACCTGCCCGCCTGATGAGCCAAGCAGCACTGGGGCGAACCCCATCTGTGCTGCCCCTTCTGGTGATCCTCCTCCGAGATCACGTGACACTTATTACTCACGCCCCTTTCAGGGCGGGGCGTAGCAAGGCAATCCCCCACTTGTTCAGGCCCACAACCGCCCGAAGGACAAACGGGGCGCTGACACGGTTTCCAGGAACCTCCCATGAGGCTCCTGGGCTCTGGCACCCCTATGTGCTGTGCAGAGGTACCCTTCTGTACCCATTTGCTTCCAGATCGCCCTGTAACTCCGCCATAGCTCTGGCGGTGGCCACCGTCACCGACGGGGCCCCCCTCCAAAACAGCTCCGTTCTCCCCTGCAACTTCTCATATACAGGCCCCCTGCCAAAATTGGGCAGGAGACCCAATCTAAATCCCAGTGACCCTTGACGTTAGACCGCCTGAGTCTCCTGACTGAGGCCTTTCTGGCAAGTGAACTTGTGCCAAGAACTGATTCTCCCGTCGGAAGGTTCCATCGCTTTACAAGACTCTGCCCCGTGCCACTCGGGCGGGGCGGATTCAGGAACTATGGTTCACATGGCCCCCTGAATTTGCTGGTCGCACCAGGCTGCACCGTGTGTCTTGCACCCCTGTGCCCCACCTCTTGGTAGCTGACCGCTCCCACACCCGCCTGCCCACTTAGGCTGTTAGGGTGAAAAGGAATATACTTTTGCATTTGCACAGTCATTCTTCTTCTTAAATCATGCCGCACCTGGTTGTCGATAACTATAAGTATGTGACCAAGAGCAAGGGATCGACAATTCAGCTTTTTCTGTAGTGGATCCCCCCGGGCCTACCGACTCGCAGAATGTCTGAACTATGCTGAGCCCCTGCCATATGGTGCCTACCTTTAAGAACTAAGTCCTGCTTACCCCCTCCCTAGCATATTCACGAATAGGGGGTCGGGGGGCTTCACCTGCACACACTGAGCAGCCCCGGGGGTGGAATATAACCTGCCCTGCTGAATTTGACTTCTTGTAGCACACTGGACAAGCCACGTGCTCGATTACATAGTCTTTCGTGCTTGACACCTTGCTTCCCCATTTCTTGGGCGTGCAACACAGGGTGACCTTGGACAGTCCGCTTGGCGTGCCACAGTAAGCCACAGAAAAGCACCCAATTCCCACCTGGGCATACCTCAAACTTGAGGGTGGCTTCCCTTAGCTGTAAGGCCATAGAGCTACCTCTTACCTATTTACTGGTTTTTGCCACTTGGCACTTATCCGGTCGCAGCACTGCGTTTTTGTGAAGCACGCGTGCCCCCGGGGCCCTCTATCGCTGAATAGACGGTATCTGTTACCCATTTGCTTCATCACCATACAACACCGCTTGCCTTAATGTGCTATGTTGTAAGCGATAGGTACCTAACTTATCTCTTCCCTTTGAAAAGATATAAACTGCAAGGCCAAAGGCACCCATGGATTAACCTATTTACTGGTTCATGCCACAGGGCACCCTTCTGGATGGTGATGCGAAACTTCCTACCCAGTCTAGCGTTGCCGACACTCCACCTGTGTCCCCTGAATCACCCTCCATCCTCCTGTGCAATAGTCAGCTGCTAATTATACTTTCCACACCGTTGGGCTGGTGACCAATAGCAAAGGCAGACAGGCCTGGCATCAGATCACAGTTTCCTAGGGTAAACAAAATTATTCTGCACCATTGTCCCAGGCAAGTGCGTGTGCTCCATGCGACACCCCCAGTTCTGAGTGCTACCAACCCTAACGCACCGTTTGCCAGTATGTGCATATCATTCTAGGGTGAGACTAAGTCCTACTGTGCCCCCTTCCTGGATGAACCCCGTACAGACTGCCAGAGTCAGTGAACCACTGCAGGGTGGCCTGCCAAGCTAAGCCCACCCAGAATTCGCCTGCCAGTGCGAGAGGACCAAGCATTCCTCGCTTCTTAAGCCATCATCGTCGGTGGTGGGCACACCCACCCGGTGAAACCACTCTATATGGGCAAGGTTGTCTCCCACCAGCCTGTGCTATCCCTGTCTAGGTCCTCCTGTGGCAGAGTGCCCAACAGGCAACCTCATGGTTGCACGGTCAGTGCAATTTGGCATGGCTGACTCGTCCGCTGGCATTTAGTGCTGGTCTTAGTGTGCACCCGGCTGGGATTTAGCGGCTTCCGTCATTGCCTCCAGATGTATCCTACAGGACCACCTTACACCTACAACCCGCCAGTACCATTGGCTTTAATAATGCTGGTTAGCTGTATAAGATGACTGAAGCCACAATTCAGGCTTCTCTGCATAGCATATTGAAAATGCTGCCCTTCTGAAATGGGAGGACTGTCACTTATGTGTTGAATATTGCAAAATGGGACATTACACTAATCCACACCATCCCTCAACTGCAATCAACCATACACCCCTGTGAACAGGTAAAATATGTGTAAAATCAGCTGAAGCCGCACAAAACCATTAGAGCCGTTTAACGGGGCATTGTAGAGACGCATTAGGTACTATACAACCTGTCCCTTCTATCTGACAATCGCTAAGCATCAAGAATGCCAAGCGGCTATTAAACAGACATATCACTGGAACAGATCCACGCCATACAAAGGCTCTTGCCATAAGGGGGACCGCAAATAAGGTGCTTTCTTTACCTGCCTTTTCCTAATTCTGCAGCCATGTGACCTTGGCTATGCTCGATCTCATTACCAGAAAGCCAAATAACTTGAAAGGGAGGCTTATCACCGTAACAGCTCAACCCGGTGCAAAGGCTCTTGCTAAGGGGGAACCTCAAATGAGATGCTGTCTTTACCTGCCTTCCCATAATCTGCAGTTATGTGACTTTGGCTGGTGGTACATATTCCCTATAAAACTGGCGCCACCAAGTACAAGTTTCTTTTTATTCTTCTCAAACTGTGAGAGCAAAATAAAACACCAACAGTCGCACTACCTACCCACAACGCTCAGCTCACCTATTAATTTTATTATTAGTGAGCTGTTGCTGTGTTACACTTTGGAAAACACACTTAGAACTTGCTTGTGGAAGAAAACACATTTAGCAATTGGAAGAGGGAGTCCGTGCACTGACAGTAACTTTCGCTAAAGTGGGCTTGCAAGAACTGGACTGTATCAACTTCAAAGCTGCTCTAAACAGGGCTCCCCAATAAGTTTCTACCAAGGGCAGCTGATTAAACTATTGCATTTGCTGTTGATCACGAGTATGCAGTCCTGACCTCAACCTTCAAAATGCTGTGTTTAAAGCGACATATCCACCACGCCTCCTGGAGAAGGCTGCGCATTGCCAACAGAGAAGGCATTAATACTCAACGTGCGCCAGGCAACAACACGCACGCCTTAGCTTCCCCAGCCGACCATCAATATTTGCTGTGACACGTTAACTAAACATCAAAAGCCCCTCAGTGGAAGTAACCGCAAAGTGATCTCTCAACCGTAATTAAGGATAAGGGTATGGCTTATACTGTGCAAGCCAAGGTAAATAAGCAAGGATACCCACAGGCCCCTCCACCTAAATACAACAGGTTGTGGTCCCAACGGAATACATAGAACAGGTCTACACCTTACAAATCCCCGTCCAATGCCGAGGGCCCTCCTCCTGAAGCAAACTCACCGTTGGTGCATGCCAAGCCCTGTTCCCACTAGACGACTCTCCTGAGAACCTGGACGAATATTGCACGCGGAATCCATATTTTATTGCCAAGTTCCCTTCCCACACAGTTTATTGGGTGCGTGTTGGTGGTTGGGGGAGGGAATGGACGTATATTCCCAAAGTCACATACAGGAGTAAATGTAACGCTGACTTACACCACATTACCATGTAGCCCACCAAAGCGAGAACCTTGCCTAGGTATTACTTCCTGTGGAGCAGAAAGCAACAAAGCGCTCCGGGACGACCCCAACAATTTGAGTGGTTTAGGCATTGACCCTGCTTCAGTTTCAAAATGCTAAGGCTGTGCAAGCTCCTGCTCAATCACTCTCGAGGTCACTATTGGAGATGCATCACTGGGAAAACGGTCTATAAAACTACCTTCTTCACCGCGTTTAATTTAGCATTAATGGCCCATTGCTACACTCGCCCATAACATTACCCTTACGGCAAGCTGGAGCTATTGACATAGTCAATGGTTGTTGGTTACCTGCGTAACTTATACATATGCATATAATACAATGCGTACATCCGGGCAGGACTCTGCATCTCAGAGCATGCTCCATCAGGTGGGCCCCAGAAAGGCTAGGGCCTGTGTCCAGCACCCTTATTTCCCATGCCTTAAAACCTTTCTGACTTTAAGAGACAAATGAAGGTTATTTGTTTTCCATTAGGTATAGGTGTCCTCCTAACTACTAAATCAACCGTGCGTTTTAGGCTCTACGTGTTGGTTCTCTGTTCAACTTAACACGCCCGAATCTTTGGACAGGCTTGCCGATATCCCGCCAACAAACGCCCTTGGGGGAAAACCCTCAGTAGACTCGCACACAACTCAATCATTCATGAAGGATGGCCCTCGGAAGACCCGGCCTCCTTCCTTCTGTCAAGTTGGCAGCCCAAAATCTCATCTATCACAAGAGAGCCACGTTAGAATGCCCGGCTTGCATCTCCTTGCTAGGCAAAACCTTCGCGCTGTTGACCCCCCTGTCCCACCGTACCAGCCCTGGTTTACACCTGAGATGGTCATGAGTTGACCTGGCCAGACCAGCAGGATGGGGTGCCCTTGAGGATGGTTGCGATTCGCTGGAGGGATCCCCACCACACTGACCCAGTGCCCGAGAACTGATCGTTTCGTAAAGCACAAGACCTCAACAACACCGATGACCAGCCGTCTCCCCCATCTTTCACCTCTGGCAGGCCATAGGCCCCAATTGGACTGGGGGGGGGAGGACCGCGACAGGCTTGGGTAAAAAAGCCACAACAGCCCAGTGCCCCGGCACCCTAGGTAGCGCCGCCCGAAGGACCCTGGATGTGTAGGGAGGCAAGCACAGACTCAGGGCAAGACACCCGCTCACCAGAGAGACCCCATCGCGCTCATCATGGAGCAGGTAGTGGAGCCTTGTCACCCATGTCAGACCACTCCGGCTCTCTGCCTGGCGTTTGTGGGACGGGGGGGGGGGCTCTCCTAGCCTTGAGCACCGCGGTAGCCATCAATGCCAAACCAGCAAGCGGGCCACGGGCAGACTAGCTGACCCTCCAAGCCCCCCCCCCAAATGCGTGGGCACATTGGGGCAGCCCTGAGCATCCGCAGCCAGCAATGTGAGACACAGGGCCAACCGCACTTACCTAACACCAGCATGGGCGCCCCACAACCGGTGAAGGGCCCCACCCCCCTGTGTGGCTGAAGGCCCCACCCCCCTGCACGGCTGAAGACCACCACTATGCATTTATTCAGTTCACTAGCACCAGGAAAAAAATCACCTGCCTAACAGGCCTGAGCTCGCCTCAGAGCATGATGCGACGCAGCACAGCAAACAACGCATCACACCTCTTCCATGAGCAGCTGGCAACAATCCTGCACACATCCTCATCAGCAGAGATCCGATAAATCATGCCCCGCTCGCTATCACACGCCACACTCCTCCCCCTGGGCAGTTAGGAATGGAGGGGAACAGGTTGGGGCCTACGCTATTTATGCATATTTGTTATGAAAGATAAACCAATTTGAATTGCCCAAATATTGCTGCACATTAAATGGTGTCAAGTAACACCCCTTATGAAAGGTACTGTCTCAGAAGAGCTGTAATCGACGGACCCAATAAATTACCACGGCCTGCCTAAATGCTCCGCAACGTACACATTGGCCTGTACAGGGATCAAACCCTTGACCTAGGTTTAATCTGCACCATGCTCCAACTAACGGAGCTAACCGGCCTCAGGCAGATTAAAAAACCTCTTGCATCACCTGAAAATTCTTGCTGTGCTGCACAAAACAGCAGATGACATCCGCCATGGCACCCTGCACATTTTATGAGAATCAAATGTTCATGTTCAGAGCTTGGCAGCAAGATGCCCTTGGCACCACATACCAACAAATATTACTGCCAATAAAATTCAACACTAAGTAGAACAATGTACTGTAACGCCCCGCATCTATTGACACCCTGTTGGGACCACGGCCACAAATCGACCCACCTCGGCGGCAGACGTGCCACAGGACCGACCTAAACAACCAACTCCACGGTTAAACTGTACACTTGCGGTAAATGTATAACCCAGTTGAAACTGGGAATGCGATCAATGGAGGCAGGGTTCAAGGCACCCCAGGGAGCTGTGGAGAAGCTATAAACTCAAAGCTACTAACAGCGGCGTGCTATGCTCCTCCCCAGACACTGCAAAATCGTGACATCAATGGGGATTCGAGCACAGACGGGGATGTGGGCCACCCCCCCCCCCCATGCTGCTTACAGTTCCCCTCTGGGAACGCACTTCATAGCTCTGCCGCAAAAGATGCCCGAGCAGCTGGCTTGGCTCCTTCGACCGCCAACCCTGCAAGCCACTGCAGAGAACTAACTATGGACCCAACAAATGCCCTACAAAACTAGAACGTGGGCCCTTAAGCCATGCCGCGGGCCTTCCATGCTGGGCTCGTAACCTCGTAAACCGCACAGGACTGTGACCCGTGGCCGCACTTGACCATTGTCCTACCATGGCACTTTGACAAAAGAGGTAAGGGCAACGGTGGGCTCAGATATACATGCCTGTGGGCAGGGGCACCCGCCCCAAGGGAGCGCCGGTGAGAACTCAAACTGCCCAAAGGGCCCAGGCTCTCACAGCGACTGCGGAGCGTTTGTGCCCCCGCCCCCCAACCGTAGCACATGCTCCGCCGGGTGGAGGGAGTCCACCAAGGGGAACATCGTCCTCTCCCCTACATGAAAAGCCCTAAGTAATTGACTGGTTGGTGAAGGGGGGAGCTCCAAACTACTCGCTACAATCTCCAAAGCCCGGATCAGGATGGGAGATTACCTCATGAGAGGTAAAAGATGCAAGAGGAGAGGGGGGAGAAAAACATACCCCCTTCTCCCACGATCATGCACGAAGACGGGCCCCCAAATTGTCCTCTCTTCCAACAAAATGCATGTAAGCACCTCGCTGCTTCCATGTGGCACTAACGCCCGTTCCAGGCTGCAATGACCCCCACAGCCAGCACACCTGTGTCCCTTCTAACAATGCGCCTACCAACAAAACCGGATGCACATCTGCGCGCCGCTACACGCCCCAGCATTTGATTAGTACCCAAAGGCACAACGTGTCCAGAGGAAACTAAGGACACAGCCACAATGCCGACAAGGGCGGCCATCAATTACTGGGACACCGGACCAGGTGACTGCGACTGCCCCACACATGCTTGCATACCCAAGGCATCTAAAATGCCTTCCCACACGGGCTCGAGAAAACTGGCTGCCCGACCAGGGGGATTGCTCTGCCCGAACCTCACACTCATGTCACGCACCTTCGCAAAACGCTGGTTAAACACAGACCACGGCGACCAAGGAAACCCGACTCCCGATGTGGCTAAGTCAAGCCCCACGATGCGAGACAACCATCGAGACGGCTTGGCGTGTCCCGCGAGTCAGTGGCCGCGCGTGTCCGGTGCGATGACAAAGAGGTCGTCAGTCTGAGTCATGTCTTCTCCTGTCAGATACCTTCTGACAGTGATGAGTTTTTGCATACCATGGCAGTAGCCTCATTACTCCATATTCATTTAGAATTTTGTAGTCGCTGTTTAGGTTGTCTTATTGGTGTGTGACGCTTTGTCACAGTTGAGGTTGTATCACATGGTCAGCTCAGTGATGGGCCGCTGGTAGCGGTCAGAAGAGTTTGCAGATATGTCAGCATGTTTCCTCAGAGAGTCTCGTCTTTTTCCATCTAGAACCTTCTGTTAGCGTTGAGGTTTGGGTGCCTGCCACGGCGATTATGCCATCAGGCAGTGAGCGGGTTGTAGTTGCTTGCCGAGGCTATTATGCCATCGGGGCAGCGGTGAGTTATGCGTATCTGCCGGCGTTTGCCTTCAGGCAGTGATGAGTTTTTTTTTGGATACTGCGTTGCTGGTTCAGTTTCGCAAGGTTAGCGCTTCAATGGGACGCGGGTAGCGGTCAAATGGGTTTGTAGAGATATCTGCAAGTTTCCTGATCAGTGGGTTTTCTTTTTGTTCCAGTCCATTGTAGAATTTCCTGTTGAGTTTGAGGAGATGATCGTCCAGCATCTCAATGCCCAAGTCTCTGTGGAGGTCTGCTGTTCGTGTGAACATAGGTGCACCTGCTGCAATCCGTAAGGCCTTGTTCTGTAGTCTCTGTAGGTCTTCCCGAAGCTGCGGGCGGCAGCCACTCCAAACTGGTGAAGCGTATGTCATAGTTGGTCGAATTATTGCAGTGACTACCCGCACCTTGCTCTGCATGGGCATTGACTTAGTCTTCAGGAGTGGGTATAATGCAGCCAGTTTGGATGCTGCTTTCTGGCAGGTCTTCTCTATGTGGTTTCTCCAGCTGAGTTTAGAGTCCAGAGTCACCCCCAGGTAGGAGCTGCTGTTTTCCCATTTGACCTCGTCCCCATTGAGGAGGCTCTGTGGGTGTTTCCTCTTCTGCTTCCTGGTAAATAATGTTGCAGTGGTTTTGCCTGTGTTCAAGGTGATCTGCCAGTCGCTGTACCATTCGGAGAGTCTGCAGAGCGATGTCTCCAGGTTCTTAGCCACTTCTTTGTCGCTGAAGGATTGAGAGATGACTGCAACATCATCTGCGTAAAGGGCAAGATCAGTCTTCTTTAGGTCCGTGGGGATGTCGTTTGTGAATATGTTGAAGAGGAATGGTCCTAGGATTGATTCCTGAGGCACTCCAGCAAGAATTGGGCGTGGCGATGAGCATTCTTATCGCACTGCCACGTGAAAGGTCCGTTTTGTCAGGTAGCTGGACAGTAGCTTGACCAGGTAGCTGGGAAACTGGAGCTTGAAGCAGTCCCTCGTGCCATACTCGGTCAAATGCTTTGGCTACATCCAGAAAGACTACTCCGGTAGACTTGTTGATGTTGAAACCATGGCTGATGATGTCCACAAATCTGAGGAGTTGGTGATTGGTTGAGTGATCTTTCCGGAACCCAAACTGTTCTTTAGCAAGGAGGTTGTTGCTTGTCGCAAAGTCCACGAGACGGGTGCGGATAACTTTTTCAAAGAGTTTTGATAGGCCAGATAGCAGACTTATGGGGCGGTAGTTTGCAGGATCTCGCAGTGGTTTCCCAGCCTTGGGGAATACGACGACTCTTGCTTCTTTCCAGGTGTTTGGGAAATACTGGTGCTGCATGCAGGCGTTAAATATCTCAGCAAGGTGATCCACTGCAGTATCTGGTAGCGAGGTCGTCAGCGTGGTGAGGGGGGGATATATAGCCCTCACCCTGCCTAGCGCACCGGACATGACGCGGCACTGCCCGCGCCCAGGAGGGGACACTCCGAGAGTTCCTGCCCCTTTGGGAGGAAAGGGGGGTGTGGAATGCCCGATGGCACTAGAGGGCCGCCCTTTTGAGTGGCCTCCTGCGGTGGCCTCAGGCAGCCGCAGTTTAGCAGTGTTGACCGATTCTGATTCAGCAGCTGACTATCCTGATGTCACCAAGGTGAAAGTTATTGCGTTTTTATTACAAATGTGTATAGTGCGGTCCATGCGTCCTGGGAGTTGTAGCACCGTACAAATAGTTTGTATATTACACGTTTTAGAGTTCAGACACGGAAAACCTTGTATGGCATGACATGATAAGCTGTGATAGAGACATAACGCGTAACAACCACTCCGTCGTAAACAGTGAATATAACATCATTGTAAGAGTGTAACAACCACACCATCATGCAAGGTGGGATAGAGTTAGCAATGGAACCGTGAACAAATCTTCAATTAATAGACACATAGTTTTTGTGCAGGCTGGAGAGTGAGAAGACAATGAAATAACAGACATATAAGTTGTTGTTTCATAGTGTTTGTAGTTTCCAGGCCTAGTCCCCTCTTTCTTTTAGATCTGCAAGCACATTTTCAGAATAGAGTAAAAATTTAAATTATTGTTAGAGCCACTTTAAATAGGATGGTGAGCATTACGTAAATTACCAATATATTATCTTTACTGGGAGTATGAGTTCTCACACAAAACACAGAACTTGGGTCAATTTTCACCCATGCCGAGGGTGAGACATACACCCGCCAGCAAGATCTTTCACACCATACATATAAGCCTATCATTCATTGCAATTGATTGTTGCTGCCATGGATGAGGGTACAAGTAAGTAGAAGTTAAAATGAAATGCATTTGGTAGCCTACTAACCAGCACGCAACTCATCTGTTGGAATTTGGTGCATGCTTCTCCTCACGAGAGGAACCAGCAAAGTTTGTCTGAGACATCCGTCTACATGTGAGTAATGCTTATTTGACCACAGAAACTAAAGTTTCAAGTCATACACTTCCATAGAGAGGGTACCAAAAGTAGTAAACTTTTGTAGATAAATGAATGTCCAGCACTGACTGCCAAATTTGAATGTGCTTGGGGAGGACTACTTTAAGCGTGAAGCTCATTGTGTGACACAAATGTTGACATTTTTGTCCACTTTGATATTCAATGATTCAAATATTTATAGTATTTGTCACAGGACCGTACATTCGAGTACTTTCATGGGTTTAAATTTACTTTTTGTAAATCATTTATGAAATTGACTATGCTGATATGGCCTCGACTATGGGTGCCTTGGTAATTATTTACCCTGCATGAACACCTCTTTGAAAGGATGGTTTGGATTTACTGCATCCACTAATTAAAATCCACACCCTCTCATAAAGTTTAGCTGGTCAAACTGAAATTTACTTGAGAAAAAAGGAATGGTAAAGCCTGTGAAATTGGTTTTAGTGTGGAAAGCACTTCATTTTTAGTGCTACTCTCTTAAAGTTTGAAATGTTCTCTCCTGTTTCATTCTGAGCCCCTGGGTATTGACGTTGTAATGGGTGTACTCCAGGGCACTCATAATTGAGACCTTTGTCTCATTAATCATTGAAATGCAAAGGTCCAGAGTTCTGAGCTCTCATTTAACCCCCTATATTTATCTCCATCCATTATTTTATCTATTTTAGTCAGCCAGGGTTGGGACAGAGAAGTCCTTTGCATGATGACAGACTTGTACCCCTGCACTTAATGCCCCAACTGCAACAATGCCTTGATCACTGATGCTGATTTTTGTTGTCATGGGCGAACATGGATCATGTGTATGCACCATGACTTTGGCCGGTCTCATGGTTTGCGGTCTTAATGGACCGAGGGGGGGCTTCCAAAGTGCTTACATTCATTTTGGTGAAAGGCTACTACCTTTACCAGGTATCAAGCAGCACAAGTGCGGTGGTGGCAGCATACCGTGTAGTGATCAGTTGGAAGTAAACAGGCCTTTTTAGCTGAGTCACTGGAGTGATGCCTACTGGTGTATTAAAGTAAAGTTCCACTGCTGCGTGCATAACTCACCCGTTGCCTACATCAGGTCAGTCTGCAGTGCTGTGCAGTGCATTTGTGTTATATGCATGTGTAGGGTGTGTGTGTGCCTGTGAATGGTGCAATACTTGGGAGATGCAGTGCTCTGCAGGGCATGTGTGTTATATACATCAGCTGGGCGTATGTGTGCCTGTGAATAGTACAATATATGAGAGATGTAGTGCAGTGCATGTGTTTTATTTGCATGTGCTAGGTGTGTGTGACTGGAAAGGGTAAACTACATGGATGATTCTGGGAGACCCAGGACTGACTGGAGGAGCATGATGAGGTAGAGGAATTCCTCCAGACAGATCTGTTGATTGCTGCATTTCTATGAGCTGGGTGGAGACACACACCGGAGGAAGGAGAGCCAGGCTCCTCACACTTCCAAGGGTGCTGTTTGATTCAGAGAGAGGTCACTGGAAGGGGACTTGGGCACATATCAGGAAGGACATAAGGGAATCATAAAGAGGAGAGTTGGAGGCCTTGGGGTAACCTTTTGATGCACGTATCACTGTGGCTGACAAATAGTTGTGAACCTCTGGTAACTCCCATGGCCAGTTTTGTGGGTCAATCAGATTTGGAGTCACTCCTGCTTCGACAGACTGCTTTTTTGGAAGAAGAGCAGGAAAGAGCGCATGTCAAAAGGAAACAGACCCATAATATAAACTTCAAAGACTCTGACTCTAAATAACATTTGGTGTCTGGAAATAGACTATAAGGGGAGTTTGAGGCCCCCCGAAATTGTCCACTGTCAAGCAGCCAGTCTTGCTGAGCAAGGAGAAGTAACTCTGCAATTCTTCAGCCTAGGACCAGGTCTGGAGGCTACGGCCTGCCAGTCTCCCATCTGGGTGAAGGGACATCACTCAGAATCATCCTAGATCCCTGCCCCTGAAACCTAGAGCACCGGTGTCTGCCTGCTTTCCAAGACCAGTGACCCCTGTGAGGAAAAGGAGGGCTGGAGGGATTGAGGTCCAGTGGGGGATCCTGGCGAGTGGATCCCCATAGAGAGGTGTGAGGAGACGACTGCTGCACCCATCAAATCATTGCCCATGTGCAGGATTAAGTCAGCGATCCTTATCTGTGAGAAGAGGTTTGTCGTGAAGTGAGCTGTGAACTCTGCTGCACTGATTGGGTCATTGCTCTTGTGCAGGTGTGAGTTGACGACTCCGTGTGCAAGACAGGCCACCATGAAGATTGGTATGCCAATCTAGCAGTTGCCAGTGTGATTTGGGAAACTACGAGAAGGGGAGAAAGCCAAGATGAAAAATGTAATACACAAGCATAATAGAGAGACAAAGAAAAACTTTGAGCCACTTCTCTTTTTTTTAAATAAAATCTATAATTGTGTTTGGTAGTAATTTGAAATTACTGAATTATCTGTAATAATGTTCCGAAAACTTTTAATCCTTTTCTCTCTCTTGCTGACAAAGTAAAAAAAAAATAGGTTTTATATTTAGCACCAAATTAATGCAGAAACCTCATATTAATGCTGTTAGTAATTGTTTTTTACCACATCAAAACACATAAACCACTGCTCCTCCTGTTCTTAAACAAGAATCAAGCATTAGCCCAAAGTCCAATAGTCAACCCTATCTTACATTATTCTCGGAGTTATTTGCCATCTGCAAAATAGAGCATATCTCAAGGGTCCATAGTCCTCTCCTTCCCCTGCTGAGTGCATCAAATTCAAGATTTGTTTGCTTGCCTACATTACCTGGCTTCACATTATCTCTGCTCCAAGGTGTCTGTCTACTTTTATCCATGGAATTTATACAGTCAAATCTTATTTTTCTAACCCTTTCGAGCATCAGCCTAAACTCCAATGGCAGCCATTTGTTCTCTGTCATTATGCCACATCTCCCTCCCGAGAAATAATCTACAAACTTCATAAAGTTGCCCACATGTGTTTTAAAACAAAAGCCACACTGGAGCCCTCCAGAAAAACACACACGTTCTCACAATTTTCCACAAAAAAAATAGCACATATGAACACATTTAACAAGTCAAACATTGAAGCTGTGTTCACTTATCCCTTTTAAAAATGCAATAAACTATATGACAGCCAACATTCTGTTGGCAGCCACGTCTCATTTGAGGGTTAATTAGATCACCCTGCCCCACATTATGACACATACTCCTAGCCAAGACATGAGCTACAAAAGACGTTACTGATGGCCCATTAAAAAATTTCTCACTGACATTGTTTTCTTCCACTAAAAAACAGAATTGGTTTCAACATGTTTGGCTCTGTTCCCTAAGGGCATGATACATTCTCCCAGAGCCTTGTACCACAAGATCTGTTAATTTCCCCCACCGTCCCAGGGGTCTGCCCCACAGTTTGAAGACCTCTACTTTAGAGTCAACACCACTATCTCCTCACATTCTGAAACAATTTGAGAACATTTTGTTTCATTAGGCAGGTTTGTAAGTGCAACTTTCATCACCTGGAGACCCCTTGGGGTAGTGTGCACTACGTAAATGTTGCCATTTAAGTTTGATCTTTCAGGTCATAACAATCTTCATACGATACGGAAGATGATGCCTAGCTATACATCAGGTTTTCAAAAGACTATAGTCCTGTGGCTGCCTTCCAAAATACGTGTCTCAAAGATTCAATCATCAGTGCTCGCTGGTTACCTTCATCCTATTTAGTTTCAGAGTATAGGTGATAATCGTTTTTAGACCAAGGAAAGATCTTGCCACAAAGACTTGAAAACACATGCATTTTTTGCTCTTGCAATCCAGTGTCGAGAAACGTTTCGAATTTGATTCTCTTTTGATCACAAACCAACCATGATTTCCAAAGTTGGTTGTAAGAAGGAAGTAGCTGTTTTGGCAATCTAAGTAAACTATGCTTACCCACCCACACAAAGCCATCTTGGTCAGGAAAGGGACTTTTTGGGGCAGGAATGCTCCCTGCATAGCAAATGGGCATGTACCCCTCAGGCCTCAAAACAATCCCAAAAATGTTACTAGACCTGGGGGGGGCGGAGCTAGCAGCCGCGGAAAATGGCCGCATAGTCCCGGAGCTCCGTCGACACCATCTCTCTATCCTTCATTATTCTGCTGCAACCCACGATCTACGACCCCCCCCTCCCTCCCTCAGTGTCGCGGAACACCTGGGGGCCTGGCCGCCCGGCTTGCAACGGATCATTTCAGCTCCGGCGGAGCGGGCGGGCTGCTCCCGCTGGAACTCCTGGAGGGCCCGTGATCCGCGGCCTCAAGTTGTAACGTGCCCGCGTTGCGTGCGGTGACGTGCGGCAGTATCTTGGCAGCAACACCGCCAGTTGTCGGGACCCTCCGCAGGACTCGGAGAAGTGTCAGAGGCGTGGCCGCGGGGAGCGCGGCCATCATCACTCACACAGCGGACCCGGCCCTCGCTTTACCCTACGGTGAGGAGTCGGGTGGGGACGGAGCGCAGGTGCGGTCTTCCGCGGCCCGGGGGCGCCAGGGGCACACTCAGCTGTCGTAGCGGACTTTATCTGCGGAGGGGGGAGTGAAGGAACTTGCTGTCTCCCCCCCCCCCCCCCTGCCCTCCCGGGGTGCCCTGGACAGTTTGCCCTGCCTGAGATCGGCCCATCTCCTGGGGCCTGCGCACCTCCCCCGCTCTCCTGCTGCTTCTCGCCGCGAGGCCTGGGCCCCACAGATTTGCCAGCGGTGACAGCACTACCTGGTGGTTGCGGACCTGCTGCTTCGTCGAACAAGCGATACCAGGCTGGTCTGGGTGCCCATATCCAGCGCCGGTCGCTCTCCTGAACTCACAGTAGAGCTGCTCTTGTGGATTGCAGGCGGCGGACTTTTGCTTGGTGGCCAGCTTCCCCATTGCGCAAAGGCGGGGGCATAACGGGAACAAACGCGACATGGGGAAGGGAGACAGGACCCAGAGCAAACTCCCCTTTTCGCAGCGGAGGGTCCAGGTACTGAGCCCACAGGCGCACCAGGATGAGGTCTTGCCCGCGGGTGAACGCCCAGAGGACAATTCGGAGATAAAATCGATGCTCCGCTCCATGGAATTGAATATTCAAACAAACATCACGGCGCTGGGGACCAAGATGGACGCCATGTCGTATAGGATGGACCGCATGGCGGAGCGTCTCGACAAACACACGGAGAGGCACGACATGGCTGAAAGGCGCATCACGGAGGTGGAGGAGGCCCAGACAGACTTGGATACCGCGAGACGCCGGGCGGAAACGTTAATCAAGACTCTGCAAGACAAGACGGAGGATTTGGAGGCGCGGTCACGTCGATGCAACCTTCGCATCCTTGGCCTGCCGGAGACCACTCAGACCGGGAAAATGGAGCTGTTTGTGGAAACCCTGCTAACCACCCTGCTCGGGGAGGGAGTGTTCTCGTCCATGTTTGTGGTCGAACGCGCTCACCGGTCGCTAGGCCCACGTCCTAACCCGGGTCTCCCTCCGCGGCCAATTATTGCGAAGCTGTTGAATTACAGAGACAGGGACACGGCACTTCGGTTGGCACGTTCCAAGGGTGTTCTACACTTCGAGGGCTCAGTGATTTCCATCTTCCCCGACTTCACGGCCCGTGTACAGGAGGCGCGCAAGCACTTTGCGCCGCACAAGAAACGACTCAGGGATATGGGCCTTGATTACGCCATGCTGTAACCAGCCAAGCTGCGTGTGAATAGGCAGGGCCACTCGCACATCTTCACTGATCCTTCGGAGCTGCAAAAAGCATTGAAGAAATGGGCTCGAGACAAACCCGAAGAGCATGCGGATGATCAGGAGGACGACGGTCAGCAAAGTGGGGACAATCAGGAGTGACCTGGCGATGGCCGAACTGTGGTACTGTGTTCTACCATCTGATCCTTTTTTGAGGTTGTGTATGCGTGGAGTGATCTGGATTCGGAGGGACTATTCACTGCCGAGAGGTCACAGATAAGAGGGCGTGGGAGGCGGGTTACGATTCTTGCTCACTGTTGTGTATAGACTGCACCCACTGTGACGGTGGCTCTCTCTGCTCATTATTGTTGGAATGGTGATGGTTGCGGCGTTGGGGGCGTGGGTGGAGGGGGGGGGAAGTTGCCCCCCGGCATAGCTGGGGGATAAGTAGAAGTTAAATCTGCGATCTTATGGGGTGATCCATACTTGATGGTGTACGGCGGGGGGTGGGGACTCGGGACAACAGAGTTGAGACTTCCTAGGTGAGCCTGTTGTGGCTGGCTACCTTTTGCCCGCGAGCCGTCGGCTATGGGGTTTCTGGACTGGTGGTTGGGGAGGGGCGGGTGGGATGGGGACCTGAGTGACCGAGTTGGGGGGGTCAGCTGTGGGAGGAGGGTGGAATGTTGGGGTTTGTTTTTGTACTTGTACTGTTCTTTTTGTTCCTGATTGAAAATGTGCTTTGCCAATCTGTGCGGGGACCTTCCAATATGCAAGCTGCCGTTGCTCCCCTTCCGTTTCTCCTGCTTGACTGCGTAGCCGCAGTACACGCACATCTATTCCGCAACTTTACTGTCTTCTGCCATGGCGGGGGGGACTGATACTCCCGAGCTTACGGCACTGAGTGAGCCGGCACCTACACACTTAAAAGTCTTGACTTGGAATGTACGGGGATTAAATGACTTCAGGAAGCTTCGTAAAGTCCTCAGCTACCTGCGCAGACATCACATAGACCTTGCACTGTTACAGGAAACACACTTGCCTTTGAACAGCAAAATGCTTCTTCACAAGGGTCTGGTGAATTGCAGTGTAGCTTCTGGGTTCACAACACACTCTAGGGGGACCCTCATTTGGGTTAGCCCTGGCTCCAAACTCACACTGACTCCCCTGGAAGCTGACACTGAGGGCAGGTATGTACTCTGCAGATGTCAGGGCAGAGGTCTTGATTGCATGGTGGTGAATGTGTATGGCCCAAACTTTGATTCCCCGGAGTTCTATACGACATTGGCTCAGAAATGCGAGCTGTATGAATGTACAGGGATGCTCTGGGGTGGGGATTTCAATATGATTCTTGACCCGATGTTGGACAGGTCGGCGGGACCGCATAGGAGTCCGTCGGCAGCGGCTACGGTGCTGCGGACTGCAATGGCGCGTCTGGATTTACTTGACGTTTGGCGGAATAGACACCATACCAGAGGGGGCTACACGCACTATTCCTCATACCACGAAATACACACGAGAATTGATTACTGGCTAGCGTCGCGGCCTCTGGCCAGCAGAGTAAGGGACTGTCTGGTTCTGCCCCGCACACTTTCAGATCATTCTCCTCTCCTCATGCTTCTCGATCTGCCGACACCTCGCCTTCCCCCGTTCACGTGGCGCTTTCCCCCATATTCTTTACTAGACGAAGTGTTTAGGGGCGAACTCGCGGAGGAGATCCAGAACTTCTTTGACATCAACTTGGGCTCTGTGGATGACTTCCAAACGCTGTGGGAGACATTCAAGGTATATGTGCGCGGTGTTGCTATGGCCAAACACTCCAGCGTCCTTAAGTCCATTCGGCAGCGGCTTCAACACCTGGAGACGCGCCTGGCAGAGCTGGAGCAGAAGCTACAGGCTGGCCCTGACGGGGACACACTAGTTTCTATTAAACAGCTAGTAACAGAATACAATGTGGAAGCCGATAGGGAGGTCCAACACATGGGCAAATATGCTACAGCACGCACTTATGGCGAAGGTGGGAGACCTGGATCCCTGCTGGCCAACATGGTTCGCGGCGAAAGGCGACAGCTTGTAGTTGGCGAATTGGTGTCGAGTACGGGAGAGCTCCTGACCGACGAAGAGCAGATTCTAGAAGAGTTTCGACTGTTCTATTCCACTCTTTATGAGGCTAAATCTACTGGCATGGAGGGGGCAATAGATGATTATTTAGACTTTATTGCAATGCCACAGCTATCAAACGCGCAGAGGGAGTTCCTGATGATGCCTATTCAGAGGGAAGAGATAGTTGATGCCCTGAACGGCATGAGCGCGGGCAGTGCTCCGGGAGCCGACGGGCTGACGGTTGGCTTCTACAAGGCCTTCGGGGACCTGCTGGTTCCCTACCTGTCGACTCTGTTCGACGGCATATGTCAGGATGGCTGTATGCCGCCGACCATGCGAGAGGCTCTCATTATTACTCTCCTTAAGCCGGGAAAGCCCCCGACAGAACGGAGTTCATACCGTCAACTCTCGTTAATAAACGTTGATGCCAAACTATACGCCAAAGTTCTGGCGACGCGTCTGGCTCTCTTGACCCCGGAACTGGTCGCTCCGGAGCAGGCTGGCTTCATCCCTAACAGGAGCCTTACCTACAACATACGCACGGTGCTGGGGACAATGCAACATGTCAAACCGGAGTGTAAGGCGCTAGCTGTATTTCTGGACATGGAAAAGGCGTTCGACTCCGTCGAATGGCCCTTCATGTCCAGAGTGCTGCGGAAGCTGGGCCTGGGAGAACCCTTCCTGCAGATGATAGGTGCGTTATATTATGAACCATCGGCTAGAATTCGCCTGGGCAACAGAGTGTCGGACCCCTTCGCAATATGCAGGGGCACCAGGCAGGGCTGCCCTCTCTCGCCGCTGCTGTATGCGCTCGTGGCTGAACCTCTGGCGTGCGCGCTGAGAGAATACCATAGTCTTGAGGGAATCAGCTTCCCTACGTACAAGATCTGCATATCCACGTATGCTGACGATACCCTCCTCTATGTTAGAGACCCAGAGCTCAATCTCTCCTCTGTGCTGCGAGAAGTAGTGCAGTTTGGAGCGTTATCAGGACTGAAAGTAAACTGGAGCAAATCCGTCGCGTTCCCGCTGACCCCGGCAACGAGTAAGTTTGAGATGGATTATCCGCTACAGTGGTCGGACGACCCGGTTCGATATCTGGGCATACAGTTGCACCCGGACCCAGACGTTCTGGTGAGGGAGAACTGTGGGGTGGCCTATTCCAGACTGTCCGATGACATTGACAGGTGGTGCAGGTTGCCGTTCTCCCTATCAGATCGCATTGCCCTGATGAAAATGATTGTCCTGCCCCGGTTCCTGTTTTTGTTCAACACCATCCCGGTGACTTTACCGAAGGTTTTCTTCAAGACGCTGACCCAGGCTCTCACGCGGTTGGCCTGGGGGGGCAAGCAACCGAGGGTACAGTGGCAAATCCTAACGCTCCCATATGAGCAAGGAGGTTTAGGGGCTCCCGACTTAGAGAGATACTACAGGGTTGCGCAAGCGACGCATTTGCATACATGGACTCACGGGGATCGTAACATCCCCCACGTGATACTGGAAACCCTTTTCGCCGCCCCTCTCCCCCCGCCGGCCACGGTGTTTGAACCGGCCTCGCGTCGGGTTGGTACGTTGGACTCAATAACGGCGACTAACCATGCGTGGCATTCATTGGCTCGGAGACACGGACAGGACCTATTGTATTCCCCACTAGTCCCTATAGACTGGGCTGTGTGGCTCTCGCCCCTACGGGAGAAGGGGGTCCTGTGTGCGCTTCGACAATTGGGCATACTCAAGCTGGGAGACCTATTCATTGAGGGCACAGCGATCACCTGGACACAGCTGGCACAATCCAGGCCGTCTGCCACGCTAATGCAGCGTTTCCATTTCCACAGGATCCGCACGGCGTTACGGGACACGTTGGGCGTGACCATGCAGGAGCCTCCTGAAATCCCGGAACTGACGTACGTTATCAAGACGCCATCCCCTAGCCACCTTGTATCCCGGTTGTACCGGATAGGCCAGCGTAGCGGCCAACATACTATCTCCAAAGCTCGATCAGCATGGCAACGGGATTTGCAGGCGGAAATAAGCGATTCTATGTGGGAATACTGCTGCCGCAATACCAGAAGGGTCTCCATTAATGCTCGACATAGACTCATCCATTTTAAATTCCTGCAAAGAGTGTATTACACCCCTGAACGCCTACATAGGTATGGCCTCCGACAATCAGCGGAGTGCGAGCGATGCCACTCTCCGGTGGCGGATTTCATGCATCTTGCGTGGACGTGCCCGGGCATCAACAGATTCTGGGCGGACGTATTTGAGGAGCTGGGCTCCATACTGGAGACCGAGATTCCGGTTGACCCGGCGCTGGCTCTCCTGGGACACTCCAGAATTCTCCCACCGGCGATGCGCCGCCTTGCAGACCTGGGATTCATAATGGCCCGACGGTCGGTGGCGAGATGCTGGATGAGAGGTCCTCTCCCGACCAAAGATAGATGGTCCAGAGATATGATATATGGGTGCACTCAGTCACAGCTCTATAGCGAGCTTCTACCCCCTCGCAGCAGACCCAAAAATTTCTGGGACCAGTACCTGACGTATTCTACCAAAAAGTCTGATACGGATTCGGAGCATGAGGAAGAGGAGAACCAAATCGGTGAGGAGGACTCTGAGGCTCGGGGCTCTACTCTTTTGTGTTAAGTGCTTAGTGGAGGCCTGGGTGCGTCATTGGATGAGTCCCCAGGGGTGGTGGGAAGTATGTGGTAGTATGCCCTTTGACTGCTATTTACAGTGAGTCGCTTGTAGGGCGGGTCGTCACAGTACACAGGGGGCACTGAGATTTGGAGTGGGTGGAGGGGAGGTCACGGTCTGGGAGGACGGGTAGGGAAGAGGCATAGGTTTGGGACTCACGCAGAGGCAAGCACGGGGGTAGTTAAGGGGGGGAAGGGGGTTAGTTTGAGAGGGGTGGTTGTAAGAGAGGTTATAGGCTGGGTTTCAGGGGATAGGCAGACATTCCACACTAACACACATAACCACACATTGGGGCTGGGTGGGCTCCAGAAGGGGGGGGCAAGGTTAGGATGGGTGGGCCATGGAACCGAGAGTATGTGTGCCCAACAGTTGAGAAGGGGCGGGACTCCCACTGTTCCCTGCGGGGCTCCCGCTCCGTTGATCTGCCGGTCCTACTATGATGATCTGGATGTTCACTTACGTGGCTGCCGGCCTCAGGGTTGTAGGCATAGAGCTGTGTGTATGTACTGTCACTGAATAAAAGTTTATAACCAAAAAAAAAAAAAAAAAAAAAAAAAAAAAATGTTACTAGACCTGCATGTTGAATATCTTGAATAATCTACTTGACCTAACTGTAATGCAGTTTACCCGAAAACCAGTCTCAAATGGTGTGATCATAGGCAAATCATTTATTTTATGGCGTTACCTTTCTCTTCATTGTCGAATATGTGAGTTCAGCATTCAATCTGGACATAAAATAGTTTACGATTTATTAGACTAAACATTTGCTCCATGTATTATACCAATGTGGCACACATATAGAGTACACATGACCCCTAACTTAACTCATAGTTCATTAATGGCATTGTCATCAAGGCGGGGACTGGAATATTTCTCAGTTCATGTTTAAAAACTCACTTTTAATAAATATTGCACTAAAGCATGATGTGGTAGCGCACTTTCATTTACAGACAGCACATTGAAGTGGTCAGAAACCTCCCCACTAACATGCATTTTTACTGATAAAGCTATGTTGCGCATAAACAATGTTTGGGAATTGTGTTTCAGCAAAAAATATTTATCATTTGCACATCACCAAGTCAAGTGTTGTGACTTATTTTCATCCTATAAAAGATCTGGTTTTCACCATAGAGAGTTACAAAAATTTGCTTTCATTACTACTGAAATAGAGTTTGACATTTTTGTACATTTCACTCATTAGCTATTTAATTGTTGTGTTAGAAAAAAAGCCTTACATCTTACAGCCTTTCATTTCACATGCATTGCACAGCACGATTGTCAGACATTTCACTTTACAAAATCCTCTAACTTCACAGTCCGAGAAAGAAAAGTAAATGATTAAAGACAAACTGACTTTTGACCTCTGTCTCTGAATGCGGAGCAAATGTGATAAGATAAAAACACAATTTAATGGCATCTTTATTGCCCAGGATAAAGATGGCAACACTACAGTCGATGAGTAAAAGGATGGTGGGAAATCCTCCAAAAGGACTTGAGAACGAGGATTGGAAAAACAATGTAATTAGTCCAAATACAGCCTTTAATCCATTCACCAGACCTGATTGGATGTTCTTGAAAAAGTGCACAATACCAGTTGTACTGGGTGTATTAAAAAACATAAGTGTTTGTAACAGCCTCTGTATCCCCTTAGCAGTTCTAGCTGTTTGCAAATTGTAGGTAAGTAAGAAGTGCCTATTTGTGTAGTAAAACTGCGACAAATTAACTAATTCTGTCACAATGCATGTCTTTCATATCAATTCTAGGCCAAGGGACACCATTGATTACATGTTGAGATGGTGGCTTCAGGGTTCTTCCCTAACACTGTATTGTTTTAGAAATTGTAATCACTTAACCACTTGGCTGCTAATGACAAGGGTAACTCGTCATGGAGTTTCCATTGATTTCAATGGAAATTGTTAATAAATCTGTCCAGGGCCTTAGCATCCAAGTGGTTTGTTGTCGGATTCCAGCCCACAGGAGCTAATGTTGGGTAACATTTGTTAAGAAGCATTATTTAAAAGTCTGTGGTGCATAGGGATGGAATTATTGGTAGTTACCGATAATATACAATTCAATCCAGACATCAAAGTATTACACATTCCATACAAAATAAATAAATCACACGGTAGTGAGTGACCTAGAGGGTTTCTGCAGCTTGAAACACTGATAAACACAGGGTAGTCTTCATTTAAACATGTACGAGAAAGGAAATTTCCTCGAATTAAACAGATGTCAATTGTGCATTTTCATGTATCGGGTCAATGATGTATATTTCTGCGAATCATAAAAATTACAAGTTGTAATTGAATGGGGAACAACTTGTGTGTCAGCCTTGTTACAGGTGAACTTTCATTACAGAAAATGTGGTTCCCTCCATTTGTTCAACGCTTAAAAAAGTGTACGTGGATTCCGTGTTAGCTATCGCTTTCTGTGTTAACGTCAAGTTGTAAGATTAAAAATGACTGTTTCATTTAAAAGTTGCCGGGCTTATAATCTGATCGAAGATTTGTAACGCCTGGTGTCATTCCATTATATCTCCTAATTAAGCCAGGCCATGATATAAAGGATGCAAGTTTCCTTTAAGCAGATATAATGCTGCAGACCTGATGTTATTCAGTTAATACACATTTGGAGAGTGCATCCATGACATTGTTGATCATCTTAAAAACTGCTTCATGTTTTCTTTATCTGTCAAATTCTTTCTGCAGCTTCTCTATGAGTATTTGTCCCTATCATTATAAAAGGCATATATTCCTGTGGGTATAAATCGATTAGTTCTTGCATGGCATGGGCCTAGATGGAAATCTGAAAAATTAACCAACCTTGTCACAGCTTACCCACACTACATATGTCTGTTATAACGGGGATCGGGGTGATTAGCTTTTATACCAGGGTTATGGAAAAGCAAACAATACATGCATTAGGCTGAACCTTCAAGAGACAATTGTGAGGAATTATAATTCCATACTGGATCACAGCATTTATTTCAGAGTCAGAAATGTTTTTGTTGCCAATCAGTGACTAGTATTGAATCAACCTTTGGTGTAGAGGTTTTTTGTGGTCTTACAAAGTTCCAATTCCCAGGCAGGTAGTCTGCGGGATAGTTTGATTTACAAATCACCTCTGTGGGCATAATGCATACTCTGAATAGGGCTTCTTTACCTTGAACTTGTCAATATTTAGTTCCTGTAACACTTTTCTCATCAATATTTTCTTTCCAGCACTACTATCCTGTATGGCTACATTTTGACTGAGCTCCTCTAAATGAATCATATTGTTATCTGTAATTAGCTCTTTAGGAGTTGTGAAAAATAGAAAGCTGGGGGATGAAACCTGTCCTCCCTCTGGAAAAAGGGACATTTCTTTAAGAAATTTGGATGACTATTAAGAGGTGGAGCTTCACTGGTCCCACTGTGTGTAATTCTATATTTCTCTGGGATAACTAGTGAGATGTATGAAATAGTGTGCATAATCATGAAAACAATACATTTCTTTGTAATTCAATGCATTCAAATGAGGATCATAATTACTTTGTGTAGTATATGCTTGTAAATCAGGCATTATACATTTTACAGTCTCAGTGTCCCGGTCATCTGAAATAGAACCAGGAATAATCACATAATTCATTGAAACTTTCAACACATGGCAATTGCAATGTCTCACTGGTTCCAATAACCCGATAGGGAACCTTTTCCCATACTATGTACTCGGGCACAGGCTAAGCTATAATGTTTGCAGCGTAGAATTCTCTTCAAGCTCTGTGGGAAGAAAGGTGCGGTTGAACCTCTCAATCCACGAATTGTGGAACAGTTATTTCATGATCGTAATGTCCTTTCAGTAGCAACAGAATGACTGTCCATTGTCAGACACATGATGAAAAGAAACACTCCTATAGAGATCCAAATATAGGATCACAGCGTTATCAAGTACCTCTCACAAAACCAATGATGTGCAAGAAGAAATCAATAGTGTATGTTGACTAGGGAGTGTGAAGAGTCATTTGTGTAAAACGTATAGATCATTGTTTCTTGAAAAGGCATAATCTCAGTCAATGTTGACTCATACAGGGTTCATAATAAACAACGGCATTGTTTCCAAATTCACAACTGTTGTAATTGCAGCTCAAATTCTTCTATGAAATATGTTGCTCAGTGTAAAGCTGGAGACACAGTATGCCCAAACATCCCCGGCTGGGTGCTCAAGCTACTGATGTTTGTCTTCTAGGGATATTTCAGTCAGAGCAGGGAGAAGCTTAGGGGTTCTACTCTGAATCATTCTTAATGTCCAGGAGGTCTGTTGTACAGAGTTAGCCACATAGTGCGTCTTATCATGGGCAATAGACACCTGTTGGTTTTTCCTTGAACAAGACAAAAGAGGCAATGTTAGTTTGATCACTTTGCACCCCAAGAACTGGATCGAATGGTCTGTAGTAGGTGTCTCCATCCAGTCAATCGTGAGCTACTAGTAGCTGCAAGACACCTTAGCTCACAACCCTGAGTTCATTATTAAATAAGCACAGGGTCACATTTTCCTTTTAAAGTCATGGGGAGGCTGTGTTTATTTTACATTATTATCACCAGGCTGCTGTTAGTAGGGCCTGATAATGAGCAGTGCTCAGTCAGACTTATGACCCAGGATGAGGCTGGGACACAGAGGTGAATAATTGAAGCACTGAGGTATTTAACTCTTAAATAAAAGTCCTTGACAACTCAATATTGGTGTGTGCGAACAAAGTAATGTTTCTGAATGCTTTTAAAGAGGAGAAAAATAAAATGAAAAGTAACCTTAATGATTAGGTTAGCTCTTCATTTTAATTTTCTCCCATTTCAAAGTGATGCCTTTACAAACAGAAGGTCTCTTGCTTCTAATGACCAGTAGACACCATGCTATATGTAGAGCACTGAAAAAACAGTCATGTTTTAAATGGGAGGAATTTAAGGTGCGTACAAATGTTCCATATTTTGAACACTTTTGCAGAAAATATTTGTGGACTTTAAATTTCTTAAATACAAAGAGTATCCAAGGGTCTGCAGAGTTACTCCATACACTGCAAAGACTGCACAAAAAGAACACACCAAAGAGACACTCGCCGCAACTAATAAGGAAAAATGTGAACAAATATGAATACATTTAACGGATTCCCATCACTGACCAAATTGGTGACATGCTTCATCATCTGGGTCTTCTCTTTATAGTCACTCTAGTGACTCTAAAGGCTACAAACCTATCATAGTTAAGGGGAGCCCGAGGATGTTTTTTTATGACTTCTAGCAGATGAGACTAGTTAGATGTAAGGGAACTAATTGCAGTGCATACGTGTAAAATGAAATTTAAAATTGAGATTATGAGAAACCACGGATTTATTATTGTTTCTCAAAATTCAAATTAAAAACAGTGCAAAACAAGACAGTTTAATCAAATATCTGTCTTATAAATTCTTATACAGTGGTCAACATGTTTCAGCACAGTCAGATAACGTTCTATCTAGTGCCTTCGTCAGGACCCACCTACATTTACTACTGCAATTTGTGAAACTAAACAAGAGAAAATAGTGATATTAAACCAAAATGCAATTTAGATGGTTGGAAATTATACCACCAAATCACCTCATTTGTAGTTGTGTATAGTTCTTCCTTTGCAATCACCAATTACATTGAGTGGCGTCTGTAAGAAAAAATAAATAAAAATGTATAGAACCCCGGTTCTACACCACCAACATCAATGTGACAGGGTTGCCTGTTTTTCAGAGACAGTCAATCTGTGGATGAATTTTTGCTACTGCCATCCTCAGGTTGTGCTCCACATCCAGTCTTGAACGGTACTTAGTCTTTAATACCGCAAGTGCTGAGAACCCAATCTCACATAAATAGGACGAGCTGAAAGGTAAGAGAGTTTTGGTAGCAGTTTCTCCCAAAGCTGAATATTCTGCAGCGATTTTCAGCCAAGACAGGGACTGTAAGGGATACAGTGTTGTCAGATGTTGCGAACACTCCCTAGCTCAGAGCTGGTACACGAGAAACAAATCTTCTCTAGAAATCATTAACAAACGTTTTAGGCAGCATTATAATTGGATAATTGCCCACCAACCAGTTATGGATCCGAAGACAGTCGAAAGTCCACAGAGAAGGCGCTGAACAAACACCTCATTCAGAGTTCCTTAGTGATACGATAAGTTGCTTGCCTGAAGTAGTGGAGGTTTGGGACACGTCAGGCTTATGTTAAAAAAAATTGAACTAATAATAAATGAATGATGTTGTCTACTTTACTTCAGAGTAATGTTGTCTGACGGCAGGGACATGTTAGGGATTTTGGGTGCCCCGGGCCAAAACTATTTTGGGGCCGCTGTTCAGTACAGGGTTGAATTTAAATGATTTATTTTCAGCTCTGCCATACCCTATTTAGCCAGGCTACTAACGGTGCACAGGCACCGTAGTCGAAATTCTATTAGCGTTTACAGCTAATATCCAGAGATAGTGATGTGTTGTCACTGTTGTAACAAAGCAGCCGCCCACAAATTTTACAGTGATTAATATCTGTGATATCTTCCAATTTCTCATATGTGAGGACCCGCTTGGCTCTAAGTTTTTTATGGTTAACTTTTTTATGGCTGTTGCATGAAACAAACACATTTCTCTACAAATAGTAATAGACTCCCTCACATCAATTACATTAAAAAGAAATTAAACAAAATGGTATTTGCAAGAATCTGTTTAGGAATTATTCCAGTCCATCAGGGCAAAAACAGAACTGTCTCTATCAAGGGGCCCCTGGAAGGCTGGATTGTAGTGCATTTAGATGTCTCCTTTTGTAATTTAGGACAAAAACTTTAATGGGGCACGACATGCCCATACTTGTGTATAGGGGTGAGTGAGGAGACCATATGAATTTGGGTGCGCATGTTAGTGCAGAGTGGGACGAATGAATGTATGGTTAGTGGTGGGCTTATTCAAGTGAGATTGCAGATTGAACAGTGAGGGGGACAGGTGAGTGAATTGTCACGAGTGCAGGTTGAGTAGTGTGCTCGTGTGACTGCAGGGTGAGGTACAGGGTGAACGGCGCAAGTGCATTGTGAGTGCAGAGTAAGTGGGTGAATGGTGTGAGAACATGGTGATCAGGGTGAGTGGGTAAATGGTGTGAGTGCATGGTGATCAGTGTGAGCGCATTGTGATCGCTGTGAGTGCAGAGTGATCACTGTGAGTGGAGGGTAAGTGGGTGAATGGTGCGAGTGCATCGGGATCAGTGTGAGTGCTGGGTGAGAGTGAAAGTGAAGGGCGAGAATGAGGAGTGAGTGGTCTGAATGCAGGGTGCATTCTCAGACACTTAAAGTAACTTATTGACGTCCGCGTAGGGTTTCAAATGTGTTAAACTATTGCTATTATGGCAGTAACCAGGGATCAGGGTGGAGCAAATAAATAATATGCTGATCCCTCAGCAAACTTCCAGTCTTATGGTTAGGGGTGCCTGCTCATTATTTTGATGTTACAGATGGGATAAAAATAAGCAGTCACCTAAAGCTGTATTTTCAGCACTTATCTGTGCATACTTTGAACAGCAAATATAAATAGAAAGAACTTTTGTTTTCTAGAGCTGCATGAATGATCCATGACTGATAATAAAAGGGAAACAAAGATAGAGATAGAAAAGTCACATTACAAATGAATCAACAAAAAGAAGGGGGGACCGGGAACTTGTTAACTTGTTAACATTGCAAATGAATACATACTTCTTATTTATAACCATATTTAACAATTTGCAAGCTGTTTAAACACATACATGGCTGACATTTTGCGCGCCTGCCTGTGTAATTTTAAAAGAAACTTTCAGGGACGTTTTAATGATTTTGGGGCCTGTAGGCCAAATGTATTTTTGGGGCCCCTGTTCGGAACAGCTTTGATTTTATGATCCAGTCTCAGCTCTTTCATGCCTTCTTTGATCAAACACTAAATGTGTGTACATCGGATATTCAGGGATAGTGATGTGTGTTTTCAGTATGTAACACAACAGCAGTTCACTAATATAACTGCAAATAATCTGTCACACCCTTCTATTTCTCATATGTGAGGTCAAGTTTTGATCTAAAATAAACTTTTTATATGGATGTCGCATGACGTGTAAACACATTTTGTCTGCAAAATGTCTGTAATAGACTTTTACACATTAAAAATGAATCATTGAAAAACGCTATTTACAACATTATGTTTAAAAATGATTCAAGGTCATGAGGGCAAGACTCTGTAGAACAGTGCTGGCTCTTTCAAACCTCCCACCCCCTTTGAAAGGCTGGGGCACTGGGCCAGAGCCCACTTTGCCCATGCCTTAAACTGCTCTGGAAACCTTGTCTCCGTTCTGGGAAGAGCTAACTCTCCCAGGAGGGCGTTAATTCATAGAGCTGAAATGCTTCAGCTGCAGTGGGAGGCAAGGAGTCTCCTCTGCTAAAACCGAAAGCGTGTCTGTTTGTTTGCTTTTGGTTTTAGCAGAGGAGACTCCTTGCCTCCCAGGCCTAAAACTCTCTTTTTAACACATATGTCACCTATAAGTATGGCCCTAAACACCCCCTATGGCAGTATGCATGGTATTTTATAAAGTTGGACATGTGCATATAAGCCTTAGATGTCCTTTTAGTGAAAAACTCAGACTATTGTTTTTCACTACTGAAAGGCCTACCTCTTCAATAGGATAACTTTGGGTAACTTTGGGTTACCTTATTACATTTAATAAATGGTAACGTTTGTTTGGGAGCAGGTAGAGATAAATAAAATACATTCCCACTTGCCTTTTGTGCTGTAAGACATCCTGGGACCAGGGCAGAGTAGAAGGAAATTCCAACACCATCTATGAGAGGAAAACACTAGAGGTTACTTCCACTTCAAAGCTGAAACCAGGTAAACTATTAAGACTCTCAGACTCACTCTTCAGTTCACTTGTGGACCTGCAGAGGAATCTCAGAGGACTTCCCTGTTGCCTGTGGTCTGCAGTGTACTGCAGAGGACTGCCCTGCTGCCTAAAGTGGCCCTTCAAGCATATTGTAGCCTCACACCGCTGCAACACCGAAGAGGGATCACAGATCCCAGGTGGGTTCAGTAGTCCTTTTGCAGTTCGACCGCACCACCACTGTGGCTATAGCAGTCCATCGGACCATCGTAGTCATAATCGGGCCCCATGTCTGAATGTTGAAATCTTCACTACAACTCCGTCCAGCAGCACCTTGAGACAAAGCCTCATCCTCTGACACTGCTCGATGACTTGCCCTGCTATACTTTACATTCTCAGACATTTTTCCACAAAAACTCCGAAGGTAAGTGCAGACTGTGCCTAATCCACTTTGAGTATCCCAACCATGCCCCATCACCTTCGGCCATAACTTTCAACTTTGCCCTTAGTCTTGTATGACTTGATGTCAGCAGTTGGTGCTTTGATCTTTTAGGCACTTTTTTTCAATTTAAACTTTAAAAATCCATAACCCCGTTTCTGCTGGTTGGATTTTTATTTTGGTGTCAAATAATTTATAAAATTGTACTCTATTCTAACTTGGTGTAGGATTTTTCTTGTGTTGTATCTTCACTTCATTTCTGTTTTAAGAGCTCCATAAATACTTTACACATTACCACTAAGTTAAGCCTGAATGTGTTTGTGCCAAGCTACCATAGGGTCAACACAGGTTAATGTAATGACTTTTTGTGATTTACCCTGTCAAGAATTGTGACTGTTGCTTGAGAAGAGCTCAGACCACCCTCAACAAACATCCCTGTTCCTCAAAACCATCTTAACTCCATTTGCTGCTGTTGTGTAGAACATCAATCCTCCACCGTGTTAGCTGACCCCGGGAGGTACCCCGCAACCAAAGATATCCCCTTATGAAACAATTCCCACAGGGCCTGGCTAGTTTTGCCAGGGGATTTGGCCATGTTCCCTCCAACCTGTTTATGAACCTTAAGGGAGTCAGGATGTCCATCTGATGGAGTACTGCAGTTCAGAGCATTGTGAAAGTCAGTGCAAAGTGCACTAAGGAGCCTGCCAATTTCCTTTATTAATTTGTTACCAAACAGGGACCCTTGAGTATTCCAGCCGACTTCTGATCCTGCTAGCTCTCCCAATTAAGGGTCTATTCTTAATAATAGGCCTTTCTGTCTCTCATAGGACAACCCCAAATTTACATAGCCCAGAAAAGAAAATGCTTTCTGGGCTCACTTGGTGGCCACCTCTGATCCAACAGTTCACCAGAATTCTTAACCAGTTACGTTAAGCACAAAAGTTTAGTTAAAGGCCCCCTTATGTCTAAGAGTTTGTCCTGCTATGGAAACCCAGGTGCTATCAACTCCGCTCGCTCAGAAAGGTTGCAATCTTGTTATCAAGAACAGAGGTCAAAGCTGCATGAAATGGAAAACCTAGGGCACTCTGCTCTCATTCTGGTCCTGGTTGCTCTACTCATAGGACGTTTGATTCTTGTTTTGACATAATCATCCAGAAACTAAGCTGGTAACCACTGTACTGAATTTATGTGCTGAAGCAACCAAGGGTTACGCATAGATTTCACTCAGCATCCAGATTCACACTTTGCAGCTTCCCCGCCGTCCACCTTTTAGCCATGTAAATATTCATATTTTATCCTAATGACTGTTATTGTTATATAAATCAGATGTATCTGCAATATCACAGAATTGTTTTTTTTATGTTGACCACCAAACATTTAAATATGTATCATACCAAAAGGTAGTTAGTTAAACTAAAATATCCTTGCGCAATTGAACCACCAAATATTTATCATGCATGTAACCATCATCCAACACCATCCTATGCATAACTTTCGTTACATTTTTACACCCAAAGGGTGTCAATGACCTTATTATTGCAGTTGCCACTGAGTTTTCTACATCTGTGACTACATTGTTAAAAGAGAACAATATAGCTTTTTTAATTAAGTTTGACATTGATGTATCAAGAAACCCACAGAGATTTTTATTAAGAATCTCTTCCTCTGCTTCACTAACATTGACAGTATTGTCATTGTTATCTTCATTACTAATGACTGTTATTCCAATCAGGACATTAAACCCCTGCAAGATCGGTGTCTCAAGCAATACACATCTTTGTAGTTTTATGTATTTTAACCCCTTAAGTGCTGCTGTCGGCCGTTGGATGTCGCGAGCACTACCTTCTTAGTGCTGCGCACGTCCAACAGCCAACGCGGCCCGCCCTTTTTTGAGGAACTGCCGCAAAATCGCAGCCGCGGCCAATGGGTTAAGAAAGAACGTAGGTCAGAAACAATTTCCCTTTGGGGTTTCTCAATAGCATACCATACTGCTCAAGCTCACAATCATTCAGCAAAGGAAATGGTTAAAGCCCAAAAAATATATACCAATATGCAAATGTTTATTTAATAGATTCATTCAATACATTAAAATCTGTTAAAATCTTTCCTGTGACTAATAAAAATGTCAATCTATAGGAGTTCATTGCATTTCATACATATATTCAAGAAAGAACAACACAATCTACATTAACACATGATAATGATAATTCCAACCACTATTAGCATTACGGTTCACCAAACCATAGATTCTTAGTTCATAAGAACCTCTAAATAGTGGTAGGGCAACAATGGACCAGAAAGTGACGCGTTTCGGTGGTATCAAAGGGTCCAACCACCTTCTTCAGGCTTAAAAAAATGATGTCTCCCTGTGGTTTTTATCTAATTCAGAGATCAGGATGTTGAAGTGGGGTGCTTGTTTATCTACTCGATCTATCTTTACACTCCTCTCAATGCTTTTGTGAGCAGGTCTGGCATAGATTCCTGATGCCACCCCTATTTTTCTTGAATATTCAAGAGGGACAGTCTCTCGAGGGTACACTTATTTACCACAATTCTGTAGAATCTTTGGTGTTCACCTCCTGTCATCTCTACTGCCCGGATTAACTCCAGAGAGTCGCCATGCAGTAATGTCCTGATTAAGTAAAATTGCACTTCTGCAGCATCCAAACGGTCCGCCTCCAATTAGGTGTAGCCAGTGTATACAATCTCTTGATAAAAACAAATACGTGCCCCTCAGGCTTCCTGCGGAGTTTGCTACCGGGACTGATTAGTCTCCTGGGGTTCTCCGTTCACAGCTTTAAGAAAGCTTGGACGGCAGAGCAGATGGCTGCCTAAGAACATTGCTCCGTCTGATCGGATTTTCGGCAGTCCCGAGAGATCCATGTGAAGCAAAGGGGTCGAAAAGGAGCTCAGAATGTCGGAACCACAGCAGCGTCCGATGGCACCGAATTAAAGATCGCAAAAGCAAGCATTGAAACAAAATTGGGATAACACGGAGGGAGGACGGTGTACTGTGGGGAGCAGCAAGATGGCAGAACCGAAACTGAAACCAGCAACAACGGGAAAATAGGGGATCGATAGTGAGGTGACGAAGCCAGCACCGGCGCCAGATAAAATAACCGGCTGCCCAAACAAGCCAAGGCAGCAGTCCGCTTTCAGTATATCCCTAAAGTCAGCGACCTGGGGCACATAGGCTGGCTCATCGAGCGGGAGAGAGACGTGCAGGAAAGCAACGCCAACATTGATGAAATAGAGGTCGCCGGCCCTACTCAGTCTGGTAAGATCCCATGAACAAGTAGTATGAGTCAGTGACCAAGAGAATCTGACCGTGCAGCAGCGGGTACTTACACGAAGAGAATACCGGGGGAGGTCTCCCGCTAAAGAGGAAATGAAAACTAAAACACCGCAACCCAAAATGGTGCCGGGACCAAAGATCATTAAGTGGGAGGAGACAGCATAGCAGCAGCAAAACCACGTGCCGGAGCCAGACCCACGTAACCGACGGTACACCCTGCTCACTGGTTAGAGGCGGCAGACCCTGAAGCAGAGATCAGGCCCGGGACCAGGGTTCAATTCCTGACGCGGCAGGGTCTAGGATCAATGTCCGCGGACTCGATAATTCTCGCTTCGGCGCCTTCTCTAATCATGGGCCCCACGCTGCAACTCTGGGCAATAGCTTGCTTAATCTCCACAACGGCCCCACCAGCGCTGGGATGCCTGGCTCTGTCCCTCACAGGGAGAGCCAGGAAGGGTTCCACAGCCTAAGCACCGAGATACCCTCATGGGTGATTCAGCGCTATATAAATCAATAACTATAACTATAGCAAGCAGTGAGTAGATAGGCGGCGGCAGCGTGGGGGGGCTGTATGCGGGCAGGCTCTAAACGAGCGACCGAGTGCACGAAAACGGGAGAAGGCTCCAGCAGGAAGGTGGGCATGACAGTGGAAGCTGTGGGGGCAAACAAGGACATGGGAGCCTTAGGATGCAGTAGATCCTTTCAGAGAAAGGGAATGTATTCAGCCCAAAACCAGCCGAGCTGATCCAAAACGGCAGCAGCCTCAACCCTACCCGGATCGCTACACCACACCACACCGAGTGAAGGGCCAGTATAAAGCGGATAGCAGCAGCAAACTGCGACATCAAGAGGCAAGCAAGAGGGAACATCACCCTTACCACACAGGTATCTGGGAAAAAGGAAACCAAACTAAAACAACAACCACAACAGTACAAGAGTCTCTGGGGCCCTGCACAATTCCGCAGAATTCTGGTATACATTAAGGGCGCTCAACCAATACAGCCATGGCAGAGAGGGTACCAAGACTACTACAACAGCAGAAAAAAACCAAGGCAGAGCCAGCTATCTCAGACTCCCCCATCAAACAGAAGCCAGATATCAATAGCACCCTAGATATGATCTTGAAGAAAGTAGCAGAGGTGCACAACTTGGCTAAGTCCACAAAAAACACCACAGATTCAATTCAGCTCGAGATCGCAGCAGTTAGGGCTGATCTCCACACAGTCAATAATAAGCTTGCCGCAGCTAGTAGGGGATGTGGTGCCGTGGCCAGGGGGACTGACGCTGGAATCTGGGGATCACGATTCGATCCTCTGCGCCGGCGGCAGATTAGCCCAGCACCATGTGACTCTGGGCAATAGGTTGCTTAATCTTCCTGACGGCCCCCATCGCCTGGAGACCCTTACGGGTGATTGTTTGCGCTTTACAAATGTGTATTATTATTATTATTATAGCCGAACAGAGAATCAGCGATGTGGAGAATTTATCCCACCGCTCAACCCAGGAGTTGAAGGCCCTAACAAAAACTACTACATCACTCCAGAAGCAGACAGTGGAACTGAAAGATCGTAATTGGCGTGGGAACATTAGAATAGCGGGCCTTCCTGAGGGAGAGGAAGACCAAGCGGGTTCTTGTGTAGCCTTTCTTGAAGATCTAATCCCTAAAATCACAAATCTAAAGTTTGAACGCCAATTTGAACTGGACAGGGCACACAGAGTCCCCACTTTTAAATCTTTAACAAGGCAAGCGGTCCATCCAATCATCTGCAGACCACTGATGGCACAGCACACGGAGGCCATCTTTGACTTTGCACGTAAAAAACCACCAGATAACATGGAAAGGCAACAAGATCATTTTTACACAGGGCTACTCAAAACCCACAGTCGACACCAGGAAAGGATTCCTTGCCCTACATGACAAACTAAGAGCCAAAAACATACCGTTGTCATTCCTAGCCCCAGCCAAATTCAGGATAAACAGCTCCAGAAGACAACTACTTCAACGACCCTAAGGATCTAGTGGCCTACCTGAACGGCCCAACACCCCAACAAATGGAGACATCACAAACCCGATCCAGCAAAAGGAGAGCTTCACTAGAGCCGGTCACTGGATGAACACAGCAACCTCACTAACCCACCCTTCTGGTGGCTAAAAGGGGTCATTACCCCTACGGGGAACAACAGAAACCCACCCACTATCTACCTCAATTATATACACTATCTATCCTCAACTTTATACACACGTCTACCTCAATAGATACCCGAGTCTCTCAGTGGTGCAGCAAGTACCCGGCAACGGCAAGACAACAACATGGGATTCCATGCACAGACTAAAGTCATATCCTAGTATCCTTTTGTCAGTGTAATTGCAGAAGTGAACGCTAAAGGTTTTTTATGATGTTTTTTATAATGCATAGGGGGGAAGTTCACAAGATATAGAGACTGGTGCTTACTCATAGACTCTCTTAGGACTACAGCTATATATTCCACACAGCAGTTAATCTCCAAGAGACAGGACGATGATCCTGTCGTCGCACATCCGACAAACAAGATTGTATAATAGGGGGGGGGGGGGGAGAGGAATCCGCACTAAGGTTTCTCAGTTCTTTGCTTTCTATATTATCGGCTTTCCTTAACTTTTCCCCCTCTTTCTTCTGTTTAACCTGGCATGCCCTGCTAGCAAACAATCTTGGGAGATCTGACTTATATGCATACCCAGACAGGCTAGGTACTTTGTTTGCAGAGCACTGGGGAAGCGCGGATGCACCTTACCGGGGATGTGGGGACCTGCACAATTTATTCAGCCTTGCATCAGTAAGGAACTGGTGAAGAGGAAGATAACACGGAGGCAAACACCACGCGACACCATAGATGATGGCCTGTAACAGCACACTCAGTCTAGCAATGGACCTCGACATTGTGTCCCTCAATGTGAAAGGTCTAAACCACCCCATTAAGCGCCGTAAGATAGACTACCTAGCCAAAACTAAAGGCAATATAATCTTATTACAAGAGACTAAACTATCCGAGGAGGATGCTAAACTAGTGAGAGGTAATTGGATCTCTCTGTTGGCTTGCTCACTTGCCGACAAAAAAAGTGGAGGGGTGATGACACTGGTATCCAAAAGATCCAACATAACAATAGAAACATTCCCACGACAGCGGAGGTAGGCTCCCGGTGACTCACCTGGGAAGGGGGGAGGAGGTAATCCACGTGGCAAATGTATAGGGCCCCAACGCAGACGACTCAACATTCTGGGCGGAGGTGGAACGCACGCTAGAGAGCTTCACCCAAAACGACCTAATGGTGATGGCAGGGGATTTTAATATCCCAATGTACCACATAACAGATACAATCCTCCTGTCAATATCACCCCACAAACTCGCATGCGGCACTTAAAAAAATCAGCACCGAGCACCCAGACACAAGAGATTACACTTTCTACTTGAACCCTCACAACTCTTATACCAGGATAGATTACATATTAATATCAGGGACCGCACACATCTAATCGAACACTCAGACATAGCCCCAAGACTAGTATCAGACCACTCATTTATGAGCCTAAAATTGAGCAGGTATCACAACGAAGCCGTTCCCCGAAGATGTCGGTTCAACAGAATTGTGCTGTCAGGCCCTGTGGACAAAAAAAAAGGTTTAGCAGGCTATAACGGATTATATCAAATATAATGACTACCCGGACACTAGCCCCAACACTCTATGGGATGCCCTGAAGGCAACGGTTAGAGGCACAATAATCGAGATTAAGTCAAAAGTACTAATCACTTCACTTTGATAACTTTATTTCGGTAGATGACCATAACAGTGCAATAAAATATGTACAGGCAAGATGATAAAACATAAATACTTCAGAATTAAAAAGTAATTAAACATTGGTTTTCAAAGTACTAATCTGATACTCGGTAGCTCGAGGAGGTTAAAAGCCTGAAGTTGGCCCATGCTAGGGCCGTACAGGATAGCGGGCTCCTAACCAAACTAACACAGAAGAAGTACGAATACAACAAAATACTGAGTGAGAGACCAGGACTTTGGATTAATAAATATAAAGCCCTCAACCTGTGTGAGGCAAAAAAAACAGGGTAACTACTTGCCTCCTACCTAAAACACAAACATAACCAATTTACCATCTCCTCCATCACAGACTCAAATAACAAGACCCACTCAAAACACAAAGACATCCTTAAGACCTTCCAAGAGTTCTATCAGACACTATACAGGAAAGATCAGAGCCTCAACACAGTGGATTGTTCTAGTTACCTAAATAGACAAGGGCTCCCACAGCTAAGCACCGAAGAGATGCTTACGCTAGGTCAAGAAATTAATTTGGCCGAAATTGAAATGGCAGTCAAATCTACTAAAGATAGATAAGAAACTAGGAAATAGCATCTAAGGTTCTAAAATGGAATCACTATGGGCCAATAGCAGGATTCCTTCTAAAGGGAAAAGTGTAGCCTTCGAATCGTGGATCGAGAAAGGGATCTGCTACACTTACGAATTAGAAAACAATGCTTACCCCATCACTTTCACCGCCCTTCAGGAAAGATATAAACTTAATGATATAGACAGTAGCCTATTGGAATAACCAAACTCACACCCCACTCGGCGATCGAGAATGGGAAACACTTTGGGCATCGGCATCACGCAATAAGATCTCCCCAGTGCTCTCGCAAACAACATTTTCGCTGCTCCACAAGGCCTTCTGGACACCTGTGCGATTATACTCATTAGGCCTCAGGGAGGAGGCCATATGCTGGAACTGTAACAAAGGTAAAGGGGATCTAGCACACCTTATCCTTTATTGCCTCTCACTCAAAACATTCTGGGACGAAATCTTTAGGTTTTAAATAAAATGTTTGGCTGTACACTAACAAAAGAATTCTCCACCCTCATCACAGCATTTGTGAGCACAGAGCTAGGATCAGTACACGATAGGGACCTTCTGGACCTTCTACTGACAGCAGCTGTGAAAATGATCCTCACTAAATGGAAAGACACAAGTAAGCCTTCGTACAAAGGATGGTTCAACCGGATCACGGATCTTAGAGGAGCGGACAACATGACACTATAGACTTCGCCCAGGAAACTGGCCTCCAGAAGAATTCGGCTGTCCCTGGACACATTCCTAGACTTGTTTGAGACCCGTGAACAACAAGCCCCTCCCTGTCAACAAACCTAAACGGGCCCTACTGGATTCAGGGTGGCCCGCTGGGAATGGCAGGAATGTTATCAGGTGTAATTCTATCCCCACTGTATGTCAGATGCAGATTTTAAGAAATGTAACTCTCAGGTGCCTGTCCCCTATCTCTTCTCTCACCCCTTGCTTTCCTTCTTCTTTCTGTTCTTCCTTTTCTCTTCTTCACTGTTACGACATGTAGGGCCTGCCAAGTATTATTTTAACAAAACAAAGCGAGCAGAGTAATCGATGCAAACCCTGTACCAGAATTGCTAATGTGTTCTTGTATAAAAATGTAATAAAACATGTCGAAATAAAAAAAAACTCTTTCAAACAGTATTGCTCATCACCACAAGTTACTTTCTTTAGGGAGCAAATTTGAATTGAAAAATATACTCGGACAAGATCTAGTTTTGAACAGCCGAAAGATGATTAGTAATCCAATAATCTTGCAGCTAGGCTATACACTTTGTTAACCTGCTTGAATCACAGAAAAGGAAGGTTCTTCAAGTGAATGCAACAGATAGTATACCAGGAGTGTGTTTCCAACTTTCCGTACCAAAGATACAATGTAACAAAACCACACAACTCTGAGAGTCCAAGAGAATGTCCACTCAAACTTGCCTCTCAAGGAAACAATGCAACAAGAACCCATTCCCCCAACAACAAGCTTTCCTTCGAAATTGACACTGAGCCAAGAGTAGCCCTGTGATTACAAAGCAATGTATCAGTATCCCGTCAGAAGCACCAGTAAGATTTCAAACCGATAAATTGATACAAACAATGGCTACAAGCTGCAAAGTAGCATTCTCTACACAAAGAACACACACTTTCTTACAAAACACCAAGCCTCAGCAGAATGCTGCAACAGAACTCTGCAGTATAAATGTATCTCCGCAGCAAGAAACAAGGAAGTTTCTGGTGGGACTGCCCTATTTATTGGGTGATGTATGTTAACTATGTTTACACTTCCTGCGTAGGTAAGCACGATTGTGGGAGTTGTAGTTGCGTTTAAGTGCTATAAATCAAACAGTAAGAAAAGAGAGTGCATGATATGAGCCTCCTGTCTTGTAGTAAAATTAGAAAGACAATTACGAGAGCCTTTGAGGGGAAAATAAATAGCTGATATAGTGTGAGTGCAAAACTAGCCTAGTTCTTTTTATGTTATTGTGGAAAAGGACAGAAGAGGCGCGAGAAATGGAGTTCACCCCCACACACTATCAACAATTAATTTAAAAAATAAATAAGTTATTTGAGGAAACAATATATAGATTTTATCATTAATTGAAAATACAACACACATCATCAAAAATTCACGATTAGTGAACCATTATTTACAGGCCATTGCATTTGTCCAAGACATTTTAGCAGAATATTTTTGTGTAGACCTGAACGTATTGTGGAAAATGTACCCCAAACAAACTACAGAAATGTGTTATTTTCAGAGGTACAGATGGAAGCAGCAGGAAGAACTGAAAAAGGCATTGCATTCCACTCTTTGAGGATATTTAAAGCAAAATATTTTCTGCAAATCACAAGACTGTGGGGTGGAGCAATACAGGAAGTACATGACGTAGAATGGTTAGGAACATATTGCACTCCTACACTTAACAGTTAGTCCTCCCTCTCTTTTGAAAATATTTTAACCCGTTACAAATTCAACACCTCTCTGAAGTTCCAGTATACAGTCGCCCTCTCCCCACACTGCTCCTTTGTCACTGTCCATGACACCTTAGCAGAGCGGTACACCAACTATTTGATGACTACTCAAGTATAATCTCAGTTGTAGACTTTAATGTCTGGCCTAGGCAACCCCACCTCCCTCCATCTAAAGCTGTCCTCTAAAAACTCCCACCATTTGGTTTCTGACAACTGATATTTCCTTATCATCTCTTACGACAGGCATTCTTCCCCTATGAATCCTCTCCGATTAACTTAATCCGACAGCTGCTCCATCTTCTTAACTCTGTATTTACATCAAACGTGCACCTGTTCTGTCCTAAAACACCCACCCTCAGACCTTGTTTTCCCTCCTATGATCATGGTCTTACAAAGCCATAGGCCCACCTCATGCCTCTATTTCCTCAGCTCAATCCTCACTAAAAGGCTGTACGTAATAGCTGCGCTTACGTCAGGTGACCTTTCGAGGAAATCTATGCGAAAATGTTCACCCACTACTGCTCAATTTTAAGGTTTTTTTTTCTCTTTCTTAATAGTTGTGTTTATTTGTACATGTATACATTAAAATACGAAAACCAATAGAACAGACATGCTCTTGACACACAAAGACATAGGAAATAGGTTGGAAAATTGAAAACATTGAGATTGCGTTATGGAAATACAGACTGATCTTTAAAGCCCCAAAACAAGGCACTACTTGAGATTTAGAGGTAATGCCCATTTGCACTTTTTAAGGTCAGTACCTGGGGCAGATGCAGTCAGTTTAGTCATCTCTAAAATGTATGTAGAATTTGACAGTGGTCAAGTGATGGAGCTTTCAATTCAATGAAATGAGCTTTCAAGTTCCAAAAATATTCAGATAAGATAAGTTCTTATCATATTGGTTGAAAGAGCATTCTAGAGTAATTGGAAGAATCTGCAATGCAATGGAATACTGGGTATTTTCCTACAGCTGGTTGGCTGCTGTCTGATCATATTAGCCAAAGAAGATGTTGTTGTGCACTAGGGCAGATAGGTAATGGGAGACCTTTCTGTGACTGTAGTTTTGAGTTTTGGGCAGTTTGCAGCAGTAGAAGTGGTGGTGGTGGTGGTGGTGATGCTGGTGAATATAAATTATTGTGCTTGCTGTTATTAACTAAAGATCCTAGGATTCTGTCAGAATGAGTAGGAGCACAAATATATCAGTAAAGATAAATAATGCAGTTTTCAGAACGGAGGCTAGATGGCGCCAGTGTGAGCAGTCGCCATACATCGCACCGCAAACCTGAACCTTGCCGGGACCTGAGTGCTAAGCTATGCCGTGTGCCATGCAATGTCATGGTGCGGAACTGGATTCGCTTTAGTCCTTTAATCCCCCTTTTACATTTACACATATATCTAAGCTGGAGTCTAGCCGAGTGCTGGATCGGAGAGTGAAGAGAGGAAGCGCGGAGGTGTGCTGGATAGAAACCGGCTGGCTGGGACGTCTATGAGAAGCTCCCGTGAGTAGAAACCTTTTCCACTATCTTTATCACCAGGGGAACTGTTCGGAAATCGTTACCATTTGACGCAGCACATACCCAAAAGATCCAAAACACAGCTGTCAACTACCGGACTACTGGTGCAACCATTAGAGCAAACCATCAGAGCAAAGGGACTGAGTGGCAACGGCAGTTAAACACGTACCTATGGGTGGGAAACAGAACGGGCCGTACGAAGCAATGTCGGAGCAACGGACAACAGTTAACCATTACATATAGAAATTTCGATCTCCTATCCCTCACGGACAGATATCCACACAGACTTTCCTTTGTATAGCTGTCCCAGATTCCAGCTCTAGCTCGTGATCACCACTGACAACTGACCTGCCAAAACGGACCGCGAGCTCTTGCTTCCCCCAGCCACCTCAATCACCTTCATCGATCCTCGATCTCCCCGCTGGCCTGCCAACTTGCTCTCTTGCTCTGTCATCCTCGACTCGGCTCGGCATCCCTCGCAGGCATTCCGCAGGCATCCCTTGCGGCCCCGTAACAAAATCGGTGCTTGATTTGCACGGCTCATCATTGGCAGGAAGGAGGAAGGAAGGAGGAAAAGAGAAAGGAGGAAAAGAGGAAGAGAGAATCAATGGTGTATAGTGCATAGTGCAAAGTTGCTAACATATAGGAAAATCTAGATTCACCCCCAGAGCTCCTGTAAGTGGACAGGCAGAGTCTAAGGCAGAGTCTAAGCCGGTGTAGTCGCTGGAGTCTGTGTCAAGAGCGGAGAGCGCTGTAAAGAGCGTGGCTGAGAGAGCAAGGTCAGCATCGGCATCTACATCAGGAGGCATCGTAACGGAAATACACGGATACCTCCAGGCATCCTTAGCCTGGGGAACCTGGGGAGCGCAAAAAAGCCCCAAAGGAAAAAAAAAGTCAAGCTGAAATTATGTCTACTTAGCCACCAGAAGAGCCAGGGCCAGGGCACCAAGGGCACCAAAGATCCATATCCACTTCAAAATTCATATCAAAATAAAAATCAAGAACAAGACCAAGCAATAGAGCCACGGGGAATCTCTATCTTTGTCTCTGTCCCTACGCTAGTAACCTTAAGCCTCCACGTAAAAGTACAAGTAAAAGTTAGACAAACAATGGATTTATGGGAAACAGACCCCAGTATGCAGGCCTTATCCCCGGCGGTGCAACCTCCAGGCAAGTCACTGGAGGCATCTGTCGCAACAGAAGGAGCGTCTGAACTACAAGACGTACAAGATAACCATGAATCAACAATCATCCAGATTACCCCGAGTGAAGGGGATTCAAAGAGGCCTAAGGGAACCCAAAGAAGACCAGAAACCAGGGGGGCGAAAGCAAAAGAGAGCAAAAACCAAGATAATCAGGGTAAAGATACAGATGGAGACAACCATAACATCAAAGACAGGAACAAGGACAGGGACAAGGATAAAGAAACTAACAAAGACAAAGACAAGAAAGTCAAGAAAGATACACATCGTGAGAAAAATTATGAAAAAGAACTTACGAAGGAAAAAAAGCAAGGGAAAGGGATAGGGAAGGATGCTGGGAAGGACCCAGGGAAAGATACAGAAGGCAGCGATTATGACAATCAGGAACTAATGGCAAAAAAAGCGTAACGACTACAAGTAATTAAGATTCTGAAAGCTTCTGCCAAAACCACCGGTCATTCAATAGAGCTTCAGCCAAAGATCTCAAATATCTTCGCCCCGCTCTCCAAAGAAGGGGTTGGGGATTCTCCCAATCCAACAAATCTTAGGCCTCCACCGGGGTCCTGGAGGATCGTATCCATGAGAACAGCAGGCCAAACAGGGAGGACCACATAGCTCCTGGAGCCACAATCGGAGTGCTTCGAACCACGGGGCAAGATCCATGGCCGATCCTTGATCTCTGATATCAGATTACGATTTGGGAAACAAAAGGGTGAATGAAGCCAGAATTCAACCGAAAGGATCGGATAAGTTCCCTAAGACCTCAAACACTAAACCAACTCCCAATCTCCCTTCTCCCCCGACAAACGCTATAATACAATACTCTGAAACCCAAGCAGCTGATTCTTACTCGGATATTTATGAAACCGGGGTCTCGACGTCTAGTGAAATTAGCTACTCCAGCGACGACCATAGCATTGATCCTTCAACCCCAGAACTCTCCGAGTTATCTGACTTCACTGGCGCAAATATCAAGAAAGCAAACAAATCTGGTTCAGACAATACCCCAAGGAAAAAGCTGGGAAAAAGGAGAGATAGACAAAAAAGACACCACAAAGAAACTACAGACCTAGGGAGCAACACCAAACAAACAAAATACATGGGAAAAAATCCAGCTCCAAAACATATATCAGAAGCTGACCATCATCATATTGCCAGAAATTAGACTTTAGGGAGTGGTCATAACCAACAGAGACACACAAGACCATCCGGAAAACAAGCAGAACCATGTCACAAGCGAATAAAACACGGGTTATTACAATTACTCGAGGTGTCAAAATAAGCAAAATGAAAGGAAAAAATGACACATTCACGCTTTAAAAAACTGCAATCAGAAATGAAAGAATATAAGACAAATACTAGTGCAGGGCTATACCATAAATTTAAAAAAAAATGGCCAAACTAAAGATCCTAACTATTAATATCTGCGGTCTCAATGATGCGAAAAAGAGACAAAGGGTGGCTATTGGACTTAGGGCATTAGGTACTAACATCATATGCATGCAGGAGACACATGTGGAAGGGTCGCAGCAACAACTACTGAAAAATATGGGATATAGACTAATTATCTCTACAACGCAGGCCACAAGGACAAGGGGGGTAGCTATCCTCACAATTGGCGGGGGGCTACAGTTTAATAGGTCTACAGCTGATAAACTAGGGCGTTGGGCAATAACAGAATGCCTATTTGGTCAAGGGAAAAAATCACGATTTGCTCTATATATGGGACATTAACAGATGACCCTGAATTATGGTTATTCATTTTAAATGAACTAGCTCACTGGTCACCGCCCTTCATCATATGTGGTGATTTTAATCTGAATCTTCCCCCAGACAGGCAATCAAGTCCAGATTTTCTATATAAAGGAAGGAAGCCAGGAGTTTTTAGTACACTACAAGAAATATGTACCACACATGGATTAGGGGACTGCGGGCAAGCAAGAAACCCTACCGATCCAGGTCACACATTTTTTTCACACCCACATAAGAAACTAGCTAGGCTAGACTACATATTAATCTCCAACACAATCTTATCAGAATGTACAATAGAGAAACTTTCCCGAGTATTATCTGACCACAATCCATTGATACTTAGTATAGATATAGAAGGGCCTGGCCATAGTCAGAAACGATGGACTTTTGAGAGAGCTTTACTTCTGAATGAAGTGTATTGTCGATGACTAAATAAGTGGATCCCAGAGTTCCTAGAGTACAATATGGGGACAGCTCCAATCGAAATAGTCTGGGACACCTTAAAGGCAGGAATAAGGGGAGAGACTTTAAGATTCTCCCTTAACCTTAACTGGGTAGCCAAAGAAGAAATGAAAAAGCTACAGGACAGACTAGTTAAAACAGAGGAAGATCTTATGAAGGCAGTAAAAGTGGGCCATAAAATTGAAGAAGCACTGGTCGCAGTAGCTATCGCAAAAAATAAAGTGGCTGATATCTTTACTAAAAAGGCAATAGAAAAAGCAACGCATATACGAACTTAGTGAAAAAGTAGGACACCATCTTGCGGTACGAATAAGGCAAGAAACTATGGCAAATACAATTAAAGAAATTAATGTTCCCAATAAAGGCCTTACACAAAATCAACCAGAGATAAGAAAAGCATTTGAAGATTACTATCAGGATTTGTATACAGAAACTGATAAAAACCAAAGCAAAATTGAACAATATCTAGAACAGTCTAATTCCCCACAACTATCCATGGAAGATAGAGAAAGCTTGGCAAAAAAATCCAGAATGGGTTGAAATGTTACTATCAATTAATAGCTTACCCCACGGGAAAGCTACCGGGTTAGACGGGATCCCTGTCGAATTTTACGTTAAATTCCACAAATCACTGAAGGGAATCATAACAACCTTAATGACGCATGTCTTTGTGGGGGGGGCAACCCCCAGGCTCTTGGGATAAGGCAAATATTGTATTTTCCCGAAAAAAACAAGGACCCTATACAACTGGGATCCTATCGCCCTATTACATTAATCAACAGTGATTCTAAAATATACTCGAAATTGCTGGCAACCAGATTGGCGCAACACATACATAAAATCACATCTCCGCGCCAACATGGCTTCATTCCAGGCCGATCGATTACTGATCATGTTCAGAGCGTCATTACACTCTTCGACATTTTTTATTTATTTATTTATTTTTGCCATTTATAAAGCGCTAACGAATACCCGTAGGCATCTCGGCGCTAAACAATTTGCATAACTTCAGGTCAGTATTAAAAGCTCCAGAGGAATTTGGTGAGAGTTATTGATCAAAAAGCCATGTTTTTAAATGCTTGCGGAACTGGAGAAGTGAGGGGCTTAGCCTAATGTTTTGAGGCAGAGTGTTCCATAGTTTGGGTGCCGCTACTAAAAAGCGGTGGTCACCCCAGGACACTGTTTTGGACCGTGGGATCACTAGCTGGTTAAGGGTGGTGGAACGAAGCTGTCTAGAAGGTGTGGTGGGTTTCAATTGGTCCTTCAGGAAGTGAGGTCCTTGATCGTTGAGTGCCTCGTACACTATACATAGTGATTTAAACTTAATTCTGTTCCGGATCGTCAGCCAGTGGTATTTTTTAATGGTATCTGATATGGCCGCGAATTTAGGTGTTCCAGAAAGCAGACGTACTGCGGCATTCTGTATTGCTTGTAGCTTCATCGAGACCCTAACCTGAGCATTAAGGAATAGGCCGTTACAATAATCAAGGGACGATAAGACCAAAGAGCTAACCAGTGTCTTAGTCGCTGCTTCTGGCAGGAACGGGCTGATTTTCCTGATCATTCTAAGTTTGTAGTGAGCTGTGGTTGCTACTTTGTTTGCGTGATCCATAAAGTTAAGACCATCGTCAAAAATGACTCCCAAGTTCCTAACCTTAGCTGTCGGACTGGGAGGTGCTCCAAAGGCCGATGGCCACCAGCATGATGACCAAGCTGGTGAGAGTGGTCCAAAAATGACTACCTCTGTTTTTTCAGAGTTTAGCTTGAGGCAATTTGTAGCCATCCACTCTCCAATTTCCCGCTTTCCATTTTGGAAGCGTTGTGCCACCTCGCCTCCGTCACCCTTGATGGCCAGTACCAATTGCGTGTCATCCGCCTAAGAGGTTAGGCTCATCCCATGTGCTTTGATAACATTAGCAAGGTCCGACACATAGATGTTAAATAGTGTCGGACTGAGGGATGAGCCTTGAGGAACCCCGCACGGCAGCGAGAGCTGTGCAGATTGGTAAGGTCCCAAGGTGACCGCTTGTGTTCTGTCTACCAAGAAAGATGCAAGCAAATCTCTAGATACCCATCTTTCCGACACGGTCGACCAAGATCTTGTGGTCGACCGTGTCGAAAGCTGCTGATAGGTCCAGAAGTACTAGAACTGCTGTCCCACCTTGGTCCCGAATTGCTCTGACATCGTCCGCGGCTTTAATCAGGGCAGTTTCGGTCCCGTGATACTTTCGGAAGCCGAATTGAGTATCGTCCAGCAATCTGTATTTCTCAATATGCTCCGATAATTGAAGATTCATGGCCTTTTCGGCCACTTTGGCTATGAAAGGGAGGCTTGCAATAGGCCTGTAGTTTTTTAATTCATTTTTTTCCAGGCTCAGTTTCTTTAGTAGGGGTTTTAGTAAAGTGTTTTTTAGCAAGTTAGGATATATCCCGGAACTCAGTATGGAGTTACAAACTTGTGTGATAACTGGAATAATAGAGACCATCACTGGAGGAAGGACTGAAAAAGGACAGGGATCGAGAGCGGATCCTGTTTTAATTGTAGAGACAATGTTCCTTATATGATCAATTGTAAGTACTGTAAAGGCATTTACCAAGGGAGTACTAGAAGAAGGAGCATTCGTCGTGGTAGGTTTGGAAGTAAAGGCTTGGTATATGTCGTCCACTTTAGAGAAAAAGAATTTGGCCAAGGCATCGCACAATACTTGTGATGGGGGAGGAATAAGATCGGGAATATTGCCTGACAGTGTTTTAGTGATCTCATATAATTGCTTGCTTGAGTTTTTAGCTTTATTGATTTGTTCTGAATAGAATGATTTTTTCGCATTTACAATCATTGCTTTGTAGAGTGCCAATGAATCTAAATAGCAGGTCTTGCTCTCTGTATCGTACGTTTTCCTCCAAAGCCTTTCCTTATTCCTGTTGCATTGTTTTTGTATTCTCAATTCATCAGTATACCATGGAGCAGTCGGTTTGGATCTGTTCCTGGATAGGGACTTGATAGGAACTAAAAGATTGGTGGCGTGGCCAAGCCAGTCCTGGAACTGTTGTGTAGCCCTGTTAGAATCGGTGGACACCAGTGGACGAGTGCGGTCCAACAGTATTTTTAGATCTGACTGGTTTATGTTCTTCCAATCTTTGAAAGAGCATGACATCACAGAGGTGGCAGGAGACCCTATGGCCCTAATCCTATTAGATGCCGAGAAGGCCTTCGATAGGGTCTCCTAGCCGTACCTATGGACAGCAATGTCGAGGTGTGGTATCGGTAATCGATTTATCAAAGCATCCGTATGTTATACTCAAACCCGAGGGACAAGACAGGGATGTCCGTGCTCTCCGTTACTGTTCGCTATTTTTTATAAATCCTTTCATCCTCAGATTAGAATCTAACTCAGCGATATCACCAATCCAAACTATTAATGGCAATACTAAGACGCTAGCCTATACGGATGACATAGCAATAGTCACCAGAGATCCCTGCGCAGCTGTAAAAGCAATGGAAGAAGACGCAAACCATTTTGGGGAAGTTTCAGGATATAAACTTAATCATGGAAAAACCCAAATAGTAATCAATAATAATATTACATTTCATCATGAACGGGTAGTTACCAGTGCCATGTATCTTGGAGTGAACATAACATCAGACCTAGACAACCGGTCAATATTAATCTGGAGCTCCTTATAAAGCAAACAAGCAAAAATCTGAGAAGAATCCATAATCTTAATTTAACCTTAGTGGGAAGATGCAATGCCATCAAAATGTTATATCTCCCAAAATTTCTATATTTTTTCGGACCATTTGTTTAGATTTCACTCCACAATTGTTCCAGGACATAGAAACCTTATTCTCACAATTCATATGGAACTACAAAAAACCACGTAGGGCACTCAAATATATCACACTATCAAAAGAAAGAGGCGGACTCGCGCTGCCATATTAAAAAATATATTGGTGGATCACGCTCATACAGTTTAGCCATATTCTTCTGACCTCGAATAATTCAGCAGAATGTGAGGGGACGATCCCGACACCACAGGGTTTAATATTAGGTAACGAGACAAAAGCAAATCTCTGGCGACTAACCTACAATTGCTACTATAAAAAAGTATGTTTTAAAACCCTAAGGGGTGTATATTCAGCGTGGAACAGTGTACGAAAGCTTTTGGGTATTGGGAGAATTTCCTACTACACTACACTAGTGGGAAATACAAACCTCCCAGAAACATTTAACGACGCATGTATGATAAGGTGGCAAAGGGCAGGGATCACTCGGTGTGGTAATCTCTATTCTAATATAGTATTCAAAACATTTACGGAACTGAAATCAGAATTTCGGTTAAACCAATCAGATTTTTTTAATTTTTACAAATTAGAGATTTCTTAATGAAGAAAGGGGGAGGCCCTGCCAAATTTGGGAAAATTCATCTGATCGATACAATAATTCTTACCCCCAGGGTAAAAATTGGCTGTATATACAATAATTTGTTATATGCCCTACCAGATGATATCGCAAAATTTATAACAAACTGGAAGGAAAAACTAGACGTGGTGGAGGATACCTGTGGGAAATCACTTAAGGCATCCCAACTATGCTTAATGTCTGCCAACCTTCAAGCCCAATACTATAAAACTTTCTTCCAGTTATACTATACCCCGAACAAAATTGCCAAATGGGGGTTAGGCAGAGGTACAGAATGCCCTCGATGTAATCAGTATGAGGCAGATATCGTACACATATTCGCAACATGTGTCACATTGGGTACAATCCGTAGGAAAATTTCCACTTTTTTATCTAACATCTTTAAAATACAAATTGAAATAACGACGGCAGAACTAATACTTGGTCTAGATGGAGACAAGCGGCCAAATGAAATTCAAGGGCTTATATTTATTGCTATGCTGTATTCAGATTGTGTTTGGCTACAGCATGGCTAGAACATAATCCTCCAGCTTTTGAACAATGGCGAGCCAGACTCCTAGCAACATATAATTTGGAAAAAGCTATATATGGAAAGAAAGGTAGAAAAAGTCAAAATACTGGGTCGAAAATATGGGACCCACTAGCACGTTGGATACAAAATCCGGTCTGATAATTATTCAATTATATAACTTACTTTGTTTGCAATTGTAGTGAGAAAACGCATTTTATGTTCACTGTTACCACTCAGGCACAAAAATGTCATTTATCATTTACCATGTTTTATTTTCTTCAATTACTGTTTTTTCATACGTGTATGCTCAAGCTTGGGGGATGGGGGGTTGGTCGGGTATGTATATGCAATAGATTTTATTGCTTTATATGGATTTTTATTTAAAACCAGCGAGGGGAGAAAATAGAAAATGTATCAATAAAGACTAATTTTAAAAAAAAAAGTAAAGATAAATAAAAATAAAAAATAAATATCAGGGAGGTGGTAACTTCGGCTTGGGGGATGGGGAAGAATGTTGCAAAATAAAGTGCGTGTGGCATTGGTGTAAAATTATAGGAACCTCAAAAGAGCGTTTACTATCTCCAAGAGTTGATATAAAGGTTAAACAGGTGAGACTGAAGAAGAGAAGCTTGGGAAACAGCAAGTGCCAAAAACATTGGCAGTGAGAGTGAAGAGCACCAGGGAGGCTAGGGCCTTATTATGGTAGGGTGATCAACAGTGTAGAAGGCTGCAGAAGATAAAGTAAGATCCGGGGAAATAGACATAAGCCGAAATGAGAAGGTTTGAAATGTGCAAGGGTATTAGAAACCCAATTGCAATCTGTTATTAGTTTGTTATTTAGGCTAAGAGAGGAGTAGTATGATGAGAGAAGAAAGGAACGTGGGAAGCATCGTAGTACAAGGGTGGCGAGAAAGGATCTGCTGTTATTTCTGCAAGATGTTCAGTACAACCTCAGAATTGAAGCATTCTGGGTAGAAGCTAGAGTGCAGGGAGTTTAGGAATTGGGTGAAGAGGCATGGCAGATCACTAGATGATTTGAACAGTGGAGATAGGGAGTGTCACATAACATTTTAGCAGATCTGAATATCGAGATCCTACCTGTGGTCGAGGTGGACAAGGTGGGAGTAGTTTGGCTGAACAGTAAGGGAGAGGAGAGGAGTGTAGTGTAAGTGACTAAACGTGGGGACAGTCAGTAGTAACCAGAGCATGTTCATGGGGATGCTATTAAGAGCAAAAATAATGAAGACACAAGCAGTGAGGTTAGATATAGTGAAGTTAGAATGGAGGGGAAGTTATTGTATGCAATAGTTTTGGATTATGACGTTTAAGAGTGTGTATTAGATCTAAATATGATGAATGCTTGACTGAGGACTTGGGCAAGAGTGCAGATTACCACTTTGAGAGTATTGAAGTTTACTGGGCTGCATGTTGCCTTCTGTATGCACAGAAGAGAATGCATTTGTTATTTGAGTGCTTGGATGAACAGTGTGATCAAAGTGGGCTTCATATGTTAAGACTTTTGTGGGGCAGTGGGAGTTGAGAGCTGTTGAAAGTTTTTTTTATTCGTTGAAGGACGTGTTAACAAAGCGGGCTATTGAATGATTGTATTTTGATGGTCACGGGGAGGTGGAAGGGTGTAATATTGTTGATAATGAGGTTCATGGAATGGTTGGGCAAGAAATGGACGGTGATGGGGGAGAAGTTGTCAAGGGTGATGAAATAAAAAAAAAGTTCAAGTGCTTTTCCATGCAAGTGCTTGGGGCTAGTGGGTATTTGAGAGTGAGACATTGAATAAGAGTTAGCTGAAAATAGTGAGCTGCTGTGATGTTTCAGATGTTAGTTGAAATTACATAGGACTTAAGAAAGGTAGAGGTTTCAGGAGAATCCAGGATAGAGTTCAGGTCTTCAAAGAAAGTAAGAGTGGTGGCAGGTAGGCAATCACAATATGAAGTCTGAAAGGCACAATTCTAGAAATGATGGCAGATAGTCAAGGGGTGGGGATAGTGTGAGAGAAAGAACTTCATGTAGGAGTATTCCAGTGCCACTTCTACTGCACCAGAGAAGAGGCCCAGGTGAGTGGGTGAAGTTGGTCTAGTGTGTGTGGAGAGCTTGTAGGGTGGCCATATATTATAGGTCAATCCAGGCCTCAGTGATGGCATTCAAATGGGCTTCGGGAGTTGGAGACTTATGTTAAGTGGTGATGTATTTGGTTTAGCTGCATATAGAACTTCAATTTCTATAGATTCAATGCCTTCATAGGAAGAACTTCTCAGATGCTGTGTAGTTGTCTTGAAATGCAGGTCTCATGATTCACTTGTTTTCTTTTGGAGACAGGTATCAAGTGGTCAATTCATTCCCCTGTGTTTATATACCTGTCATTTGTTTAAGGTTCCGCTCAAACGTTTCCAGTGTTCCTTTTTCTCTTTCCGGAATGCTGCTTTTTGGTAGGTAAGAGTAAGTAGAGCTGGTCTTCCCAAGGTTATTTCTCGAGAAAAAATTGAGATGGAGATCATTTGCGTTAATATGTCTTACCTTCCAATGGAAATTCCATTTTTACATTTGACAAAGTATTCATAGTAACAAAGGAGCAAAGAGATGATAATGGCATATATGAATGCAGGGCCACTATCGTGAGGTGAGTCTGCCTCACTGAAACAGACACTCTGCTTCCCTCTGTTTCTAAAAGCAAAAAGCCCTCCTCTACGTGCCTACAGGTTGCTAAATGGACCATAAGCCAATCCCTTTTTTGACTGTGTTCTTGGTTACACCACTTATCCTATGGAAGAGGGATATTTTTAAATCTGCCTTTTTCTCTATTTCCTATTTATAGTATAGATACAGCTTAGTGTAGATCATTGGTTGTGATGGAATTTGTGTGTCTCTTGTCCCGCTGCTCCTGTGGGACTTCAGTGGAGGAGATCAGCAGATTTTGATGGGGCTAACAATGGTGGCTGTTTTCGAGCATATGAAGATCTTCCATGTCATTGCCCTTAGCATTCTGTGAGGCAGACTCAGTGTTGTAGATGTTTATCTTCTGTGACAGGTTGGAGCTGGTAGTATTTGTAAGATCTGAGATAATGTGGCGTTGGGAAAAGCACTCACTTCCTCAGCATGCCCAGTGGTAGCTGGAGAGCTTTGCAGAGGGCATAGAGAGGCTTCCTTGCAGCACAAGTAAGTTGTGGTGGACAGGTGAATGAAATCTAATAAAATGGTGGCACAAAATGATTGCCATTTTTTAATTCAAATTCTTTATTGACAATTCCTTGTATCACAGACTTGAATGGCAATGTGTTCAAATCCAGTATACACAGCGGTACAATAGGAACAAAGGTTCTTCCAATGGTGAGAGGGGAATGGATTAGTTATCTAATATTGAAGTAAAAGGGTAGAACAGGAAAGGAAAGAAATACCGACCCCCCCACAGAAGCAATCTCTATCACTGCTATGAACGATGTGCCTGAAACATGAACAGAATCCAAGCAAGATTATGCCCAGTTTAGGTACAGAGAGGCACTCGGTCCCACATGCTCCTTTCCCTATGGTCACCCACCCCACTGCAATCAATCAATCAATCAATCAATCATATCATTTGTAAAGCGCACTACTCACCCGTGAGGGTCTCAAGGCGCTGGGGTGGGGAATGCTGCAACTGCTCGAAAAGCTAGGTCTTGAGGAGTTTTCTGAAGGTCAGCAGGTCTTGGGTCTGCCGTAGGTGGATGGGGAGGGTGTTCCAGGTCTTGGCGGCGAGGTGGGAGAATGATCTGCCGCCTGAGGTCACTCTTTGGAAGTGGGGGACTGTAGCGAGGGCGGCGGAGCGGAGCTGGTGGGTGGGGGTGTAGAAGCTAAGTCGTCTGTTGAGGTACGTTGGTCCGGTGTTGTCGAGTGCCTTGTGTGCGTGGGTGAGGAGCTTGAAGGTTATCCTCTTGTTGACCGGGAGCCAGTGCAGGTCTCTCAGGTGGGGTGTGATGTGGCTGCGGCGAGGGATGTCGAGGATCAGGCATGCAGAGGCGTTCTGGATGTGTTGGAGCCATCTCAGGAGTTTGGCCGAGGCTCCTGCGTAGAGGGCGTTTCCGTAGTCCAACCTGCTGCTGACAAGGGCCTGGGTGATTGTTCTTCTCGTTTCAGTGGGGATCCACTTGTAGATCCTACGGAGCATGCAGAGGGTGTTGAAGCAGGAGGAGGAGACGGCGTTGACCTGTTTAGTCATGGAGAGGGTGGAGTCGAGGATGACCCCTAGGTTGCGTGCATGGTCGGTGGGTGTTGGAGCGGTTCCCAGTGCGGTTGGCCACCAGGAATTGTTCCAGGCCGAAGGGTTGGATCTGAGGATGAGGACCTCCGTCTTGTCCGAGTTCAGCTTCTGTCGGCTGTTCCTCATCCATTCAGCAACTGCCTTCATTCCTTCGTGAAGGTTGGTTTTGGCGATATGGGGATCCTTGGTGAGGGAGAGTATCAGCTGGGTGTCATCGGCGTAGGAGAGGATGTTGAGGTCGTGCCGACGGGCGACGTGGGCGAGCGGTGCCATGTAGATGTTAAACAGATTTGGGCTGAGGGATGAGCCCTGGGGTACACCGCAGATGATCTCGGTGGCTTCGGAGCGGAAGGGGGAAGGCGGACGCTCTGTGTTCTGCCGGAGAGGAAGGAGGTGGTCCAGTCCAGGGCCTTCTCTTGGATTCCAGCGTTGTGGAGGCGTGTTCGTAGTGTGTGGTGACAGACCATGTCGAAGGCGGCTGACAGGTCCAGGAGGATGAGGGCCGCCGTTTCTCCGTTGTCCAGCAGGGACTTGATGTCATCGGTGGCGGCAATGAGGGCAGTCTCGGTGCTGTGGTTGCTGCGGAACCCGGACTGGGAAGGGTCCAGGATGTTGTTCTCCTCGAGGTATGGAGAGCCATTGTTTCACAAGACGAGGCTTGATAGGATTGATCTATCATGCTCCTGGTAAGCCGGTCAGTCTCCTGCACCAAATCCTGTGGAATTCTCCTGGGTAGTATGCCTAAGATGTAAGTAAATCTCAGCATTAAGTTATTTTTAATATTCTGTAGTCTGCCCCAAAGTGACAGTTAAAGTTTAGAACAGTTTGCAAATTCAGTTTTTACGTTGTTGATGATGGGGATGATGTTATCTCTCACTACATTTGTTCGGCCGCTGTTCAGGTATACACCAAGGTATTTTGGGTGGGCGAGAAGCCAAGTGAACGGTGAGGCCCCTAGCAACACTTTTGTAGTTGTTGGTGTAATCGGCATAGCCATGCACTTTGACCAATTTATTTTATATCCTAAAAATCTGGAGAATGACTCAATCACATTCATTAGGGCTAACACAGTTTTTGATGTGTTGGATAGAGCTACCAAGTTGTTGTCTGCATAATGGAATGCTTTCTGTTCTCTTCATCACCATCAGTATCCCACGGATGTGTAATGTCCTGTGGATAGTGGTCGCAAATTGTTCTGGTGCTATCAAAAATACAGAAGGGAGTGTGTGTAACCCTGTCTTCTTCCCCTTCTAATGTCAAAGAAGTGTGAGGTGAAACCCCATACATCACAGAAGCTCTGAAAAAGCAGTGGAGCCAACAGACTTTGTCAGTGCATGTGCTCCCCAGACCCAATGTCGACCATCACCTTAAACAAATATGGCCACTCTACATGGTCGAAAGCCTTGTTGTCCTTGAGGGAAAATACAAATCCTTTCTTCTTTGGCCTGCATTACCTGCCACAGTAGGTGAGAAAGCATTCTCAAATGCTTTGCAGAAGAACAGCCAGGTACAAAACCCACCTGTGAAGGATAAATTAAAAGGGGGATATAAGTGTTGAGACTTGTGGCCAAGATTTTCATATCCATATTTATAAGGGATATCAGCCGATAGCACAGTTGAGGAGGTCCCTTCCTGATCTGGTTTGAGAGAAATCTTGCCCCTATTAAGTTCTGGTAGAGCAGTGTTTTTCGGTAGAGATTTCTTGGAACAGGTTGCCCAGCAATAGTATTAAATGGAAGTTGCCCAAATAATATATTCTAATACTTGGATAGCTAAATAGCCATATAACATTGTGGGGCCAACTACCAATATCTGTGTCACTAGCAGATTACACAGGAGTGTTTTTGGTGGCACCCTCTTGAATCTTTTCCTAGCAGATTTGTATTTTTCACAGAGTGCAGTAAATACTTATCCACCAGTATTGGGAAATTAGTGGGAACTGATCCTTACCTACTGGTGTCTAGGAAGTACATCTATGTTAAAAGGCAACTTTGATGAAGACGATTTTGCAAACCCTCAATTAATCTAGTAAACGCTATGGGGGTTATAGATTGTTGCTTTTAAAGTTTTTTTTTGTGGCGAAGCGGTCTCCACAATTACAAAGTGGATTCTTATATGGTGGACTGATGGCGATTAAGATTAGGATGAAGTTGAAGTGTTAGCATTGCAATCCGTGCTACTGAACCGGTGTGATGTTCTGAGTGCTCCCCAAGGGACTCTTAAATGCAATGCCTATACGAATATGTAAGGAATTAGGTAAAAGTTGTAAAGTACAATCAATGGATTTGCATAAAGAAAATTATTTAGCACATCTCTGAAACATAATAATTATTTGTACACTATGAAAAATAGCTGCATAGTAATTATCTGTTAATGTAATTTAGTGGACGATAAACAGTTTTTCTTACATTTCCATTGAGTCAACTCCTCTTCCAAGTGATTTGTGATAGTTCTGTTGCATATCCCAACAAGCAAGGAGATGTGACCTTTGTGGCTTGGGATGGGAAACTATTTGCCACATCTTGTTTTACTCTTTTGGTTGCGGCGATTTAAAAAGTTGTCAACTCCTGTTGTCATTAAGTGATATCCATTACGATCTGATAAATACAAATATACAACGAATGATGAATGTGGTAGGTACAAAGATCAGAACCGTCCTTATTAGGTCTGGCCTAGAAGCAGACCGCTTCAGCTGTTTTTCCTGCCTCATGTTTCTCAAATAATTAATAATAAAAGTACATACATATAAGCATAAATACAGGGGCTTTTATTCAGTCTCCTTCATCAATTGGTCTGTTCAAGTGGCGTTCACATTTTCCTTCCACCTACCATAGCATACAGCTTGAGGCAGTGGGTCAGCCCACTTCAATGATTGGCTACCTAGCATTGTGGGTGATGGAATTTGCCTGATCACATGTCCCCTGCTATCAGAAAAAAGTGCATTCTGTGCCTCGTTAATGCCCCTCCCCCCTTTTTGGCAATTATTTTGCATATTCTATAAAAAATGCATGCTTGTCAAAGCCAGATTAATTGGTTTAACCAGTGCTTGATAAAATATGGATTAATATTTTCCTGCTTTTTAAGTATGCGTTTTTGAAATGCTTGATTACTGATGTATGTTATCTCGTCTTTCATAGATGTACATATTCAATGGTTTCCAATATGATGTATCAAAGTAAAAATAGAATAAAAAATGCATTTCCTTTTTGTTTTGGGCAGATAAGATGAATGTTCTAACTGAAAGGCATGGAACCATCATGACAATTGGGATCAATAGGCCTGAAGCCCGAAATGCGGTGAACTATCAGACAGCATCCGAGCTGGTACAGGCATTTGAGTCCTTTGAAAAGGACACTTCACTCACAGCAGCTGTATTTCATGGAATAGGTAAGGCATATGTCCGAAGTAGCTAAATCCTAAAATTAATTGCATTCGTACTATATGATTTCTTATTAGATGTGTGTCTGCGAAACACAGCTTTCTTCTGTTATGAATTGGAAGGATTGTGCTTTGTGCAAGAAGATTACTAAAATCACTGTAGTGGCAACTAATAATAGTAAAAACCTTATCTGATAGAGAGACGTCTAGCCGCATTTTCATATTCCCCAAATCACAGACTGGATGCCGAAAATCTTGAGCATGAACCTTGAGCATCAGTAGGTTTTGTCTATTGGCTCCTCATCGGAGTCCAGTGCTTAATTTGAGCTGGTGATATTCGGCACTCAGCACCATCACTTATTTTGTTTTCTGGTGCTCGGCACTGATACTTAATAGTTTTCTGGTGCTCGGTTGCAAAACTTAATTGTCAACGCCACACTTAGGACAGTTTTCATTGAGACTGACTCTGAGCCAGTTGGGTCTGATGGCCTCCTGCATCCTGCCAATGATGTATGCTCAGTGGCGTATGAGGCCTCTGCAGTGGGATCTGAAGTCACCGTGAACACAGCATCAGGGAATCTTTCTGACCTGGTCCAGATTTCAAGGGAGACAGCAGAAAGATCTGCGGTGGTGGTTCAAGTGCCACTTTTGGGTCATCAGCAGACTTCTCTCCCTTTCCCCACCCAGCGCTGACAGTGGTGACGGATGCATTGCTTCTGGGCTGGGCCAGCCATCTAGGAGAGTTTGAGAACAGAGGGGCTGATTACGAAGTAGGGCGGATTACCACAGCCCGCATGGCGGTGGCGGTCTGCCCTACATTTCCCTTAGCCCGCCACTGATTTCCCCCGCCATATTAGTATGGCGAGGGGGACCCGGCGGATGGAAAGACCGTCCACCGGTTTTACGCCAGACGACCAGGCGAAAAAGGAGCTAGATATGGTGGGGGTGTCTGCTAGACACCGCCATCCATATTAGCATGGTTGCGGGAAGCAGCCTTTCCATGGCGGCATCAAGGAATGCCGATTTTGCTGTCGGGGAGCCCGTTGCGGGCCCCCAGTTTATTGGTGGGGTGCACATGGGGGGTACACCCCTACATTGCCATGGACCAGGTGGCAGGCACCGCGTGATGCCTGTCACCTTGTACATGACAATGCACACAGTGCATTCCCCGCATTGTGGCGGGTGGGGCTGTGAGCACCGCCCTCCACAATGCTAGGAATAGAGGATGCTAACGCCACGGTGGCATCCTAATTGCAGGTGCAGGACTCTGCACCACTGGCGGCCAGTCCCAGCGCCGCTAGGGTAATCGGCCCCAGAGACTGCCAAAGACTTGGCTACACATCAGTCTTTTGGAGCGGAGAGCCATTTGCACGGTATTGGAAACTTTCCCATCAAAGAGAAGCTGGTCCAGGTGTTCACGGACAACACCACTACACTGTGGTACAGCACAAGCAGAGTTGAATATTGACGTGCATCCTGTGCGAGGAGGATCTGCACCTCTGAACATTGCTGAAATGCCAGGAGAGTTTTGCTGGTCATGCAGCACCTAGCAGGACCTCTAAACTCAGCTGTTGATGCCTCCCAGACAGAGAATGGTGCTTGCATACGAAGGTGGCTCAAGGTCTTTTTCAAGATGGAAATGAACCTTGGCTAGATCTATTTGCCACCAACGAGTGTTTAAAATGTGAGCAATATTGTGTGCTGGAGTTCCCAAATCGCCTCTCGCTCAGACACTCATTCAGACTAGAATGGAATACAGGGCTCCTATATTGCTTTCTGCCAATACATCTTCCTTCAAACTTCTGAAAAAGAACAGAACTGATCGGGTCCAAGTCATCCTGGTGGGTCCGGATTGAGAGAGGAGACTCTGGAATCCAAAACTCCTGAGCATGTGCATCTGCTTCTGATAAGGCTGCACTTTTGGCTAGATCTACTGTTGCAGCATGTGACATCCAAACCTGCGCACACTCCTCTTTCATGATTGGAGATTGAGCAACAACAGTTGAGGGTCCTCGACCTTTCTACCGAAGTCTGTGATGCCATCTTGGCAGCCAGGCATCCATCAACAAAAACTGTATATGCCTGCGTTGGGACAAGTTTGTGGCTGGGTGCACTGAGGAGCAAATTGATGCACTGTCTGAACCCTTGGCCGAAGTGTTGTTTGCTTTGTCCATAGCCTGGCAAGTTCTTGCTTTGGGCAAAGGTAAGGGGTATCTGTTTGCCATCTCAGCACCTCACCCCAACAAGGAGGAAGAGAGACTCCACAGTCTGGACTCGAAAAGCACTCTGTCATTCTATATTGATTGTACCATAGAACGCCAGGTGAATGATCCACTCTTAGTAGGGTTCACAGGCACGAAGAAGGTGAATGCAGTGCAGAAATAGACCATCTCCAGATGGCATGCATTCATATCTGTTATTCATCAGCCAAGAAACAATCCTCTAAGGGTTTGCAGGCTCTTTCCACCAGAGCCAAGCTACGTCTACTGTGTTAGCTTGTGGAGTCCATTTCATGGATATCTGCCAGGCTGCTGCATGATCATCCTTGCACTGGTTTATCAAACACTACTTGCTTGACAGTCTGGTCCATTGCGATGGGCACTTTGATGGTTCAGTGCGCCATGACTTTTTGGTCTGAGACAGTCCGCAGGCCCACCTCAGGGGAGGTATTCTAAGGTAAGGAATTTGTAGCTAGAAGTCTCTATCAGATGAATAAGTTCTTTACCTTCGGTAAAGACACAATTGGTAGAGACTCTATTTAGCCGCAAATTCCTTACTAACCCTTCCATCATCTCTATTCTGTGAACTGTAGTTTTCTGACTAGATTGGTTCTTATAGACCCTTAGAATCTGCACACTGGACAATCATCCTTCTGACGTGGCTCCATGCTTCTAGCGCAGAAATAGTCACATGTAAGAAACTTATGTCAGCTCACTGGGGTTATACCTATATAGGCACTGCACACATCACATCCAGTATGGACGATTCCTACGATGCCGAGCCGTACAACACCAACTACCGGCATGCAGGGGCATTGCTCAAAATGTTCTACATCCAGTCTGCCACATGGGAGTGTTCTAAGCTAAGGAATATGCAGCTAGACAGTTGCTACCAGATAAGGCATTACCGAAGGTAATTGTATTGTATTGTATCGGGTTTATATAGCGCCTGAATCGACTCAAAGAGTATCTCTGTGCTTAGGTGGGTGCATATTAATCCAGGGAGAACTATTAAATTATTTAGAAACAAATAGAGTGGTTTTAAGCAATTTTCTAAATACAAGATGATTTGAGCATTCTCTTAATGAAAGAGGGAGGTCATTCCAATGCTTGGGGCCGAGGTATGAAAGAGAACTGCCTCCCTGTCTTTCTTTCCTAACTCTGGGAACTATCAACAAGGATTTGGTGCTGGAACGCAGGGCTCTCAACGGGTGGTAGGGAATGAACTTTTCCGATAGATAGCTGGGACCAAGATTGTGTAGTGCCTTGTGAACGGTGCAGCATATCTTAAACTTTATTCGTTGGCGTATTGGGAGCCAATGTAATTTTAGAAGGAGAGGTCGGGAAGCAGATCTAGATGGCATGTTCAAGACCAGACGGGCCGCCGCATTTTGCAACACTTGTAATTTGTTAATGAATGCTTCATTAACAGAGAGCCGCAGACCACTGCAATAGTCTAAGCGGCTCAGTATGAGTGCCTGGATCAAGGTCTTTCGGACAGAGTCTGGAAGAAAAGGAATGACTTGTCGAAGTAAGCCCAGAGTATGAAAGCAAACACCAACTGTCTGACCAACATGCTCTTTGAAAGAAAGAGCTTGGTCTAACCGAACTCCCAAATTTTTCACGGAGATTTTTTGAGTGGGGGGATTTCCAAGATTGTTGGGCCACCAATTTGGTGACCATAATACTGGGGCCCCTCCAAAAAGTAAGAGCTCAGTTTTACCAACGTTACATTGAAGGAAATTACTCCTCATCCAGTGTGAGATGGCATTCATGCCCCGAGAGAAGGTCTCCTGGATAGTTGGAGTATATACGTCAAAGGGAAAAAGCAGCTGAGTATCGTCTGCATACGATATTGGGATGAACCCGTGTTTTTTTAGGACATTAGCCAAGGGAGCCACGTAGATGTTGAATAAAGTTGGGCTCAAACAGGAGCCCTGTGGAACTCCCTTGGTAAGTCCCATGGGTGCAGAACGATAGGCACCTAATGTAACCGACTGAGTCCGACCAGAAAGGAAGCTTGCCAACCAACGGAAGGCAGAGTCCTTTAATCCCACTTCTTTCGATCTGCCGAGCAATATTTGGTGGGAAACCGTGTCGAATGCGGCAGATAGGTCCAATAGCACCAGATTCATGGAATGGCCCTTGTCTAGAGTCATTCTGATGTTGTCTTAGACCTCTAGCAGGGCTGATTCAATGCTATATTTGGGCCTAAAGCCTGACTGAGAAGGGTCTAGGCTGCCTGAAGATTCGACAAAGCTGGAGAGACATTTATTAACATGTCTCTCTAATACTATGCTCGGGTAGGGAAGGAGTGAGATAGGGCGGATGTTGGTCAAGTCGGTCAGAGGGAACTTCGTATTCTTTCGAATGGGCATTATCTGTGCTGCTTTCCACTCCAATGGAACATGACCTTCCTTCAAAGATAGGTTCAGTAGTTGTTTAAACAGTGGTGCAAGTTGAGGGATAAGAGTATTGGCGATTCTAGCAGGGATTATGTCACTGGGAGAGCCAGACTTCATTTGATGCATTAATAACTCTACCTCTGTGATGGAAAGTGGAGGAAAATTTTCGAGTGACGTAGAAGTGGTCTGTCCCAGTACATCCATTGGTGCGGGTTGTTGAAAGGGGCTGCTTGAACAGAAAATGCTGTTGTAAATTAATTCAATTTTTTGTGAGAAGTGTAAAGCAATTTGATTACAGAGAGGTTGTGTGGGAGCTTCTACATTTTAACAAGCCTTAGGATTAATGAATTGCTTGAGGATATTATATAGAACCTTTGGTGCATTACCAGATATGGAGAGTTGGGTGGAAATGTGATCCCTTCGTGCACATTTGAAGCCCTTATGATAGTTTGACGTAGAAGCTACGAACTGGGATTTGTCATTTTCTTTATGGGAGGTGCGCCATCTCCTCTCGTGTTTTCTACAAAGTTTTTTCAAAGAGAGTAAATGAGGTGTATACCAAGTTGCTTGCTGGCGCTTTGGGCGGTTGGAGGAGCATATCACTGGAGCAAGATTGTCTATAATATTAGTTAATGCTAGATTGTGATTTATAAGCGCATCCTCTAAATTATTAGAGGGGTTGTTCCAATGACCTGTCAGGGCGGCTTGAAAATTCTCTGCAGTAATTAAGCATGAGCGCAAAATCCGCTCCGATCGCGGATTTTGCGGATTTTCGGTAAATTCGCGGTCCGCGAACTCTCGCGAATTTACCGAAAATCCGCAATCCGCGAGCGGCGGATTCTGCGGTCAAAAGTTCAAAGCCTAATTTACGATGGCGCCGGCAAGCTGCCAGCGCCATCCTCAAATAGTTACTTAATTAGCTTCAACAGGAAGCTCTAATAGATAAGATACAGCAGGGGCTCGAGCGCCTGCTTTATTTTATCAGTTGGAGCTTCCTGTTGAAGCTAATTAAGTAACTTTTTCAGGATGGCGCTGGCAGCTTGCCGGCGCCATCGTAAATTATTTCAGATGGGGGAAAACGGTGGTGTCTTCTTGAATAAATATGAAGGGCAGGGTTCATTCTGGCACGACGGTCCTGGCACAAAAAATAAACCTCAACAGGAAACACTTGCAGATATCAATAAAGCATGTGCCCTAGTTGAAGCTTAAATTCAGTGACTCATTCATCAGCCCAAAATCAATCGTGAGCGTTGTGGAGGCTGGGCAGGTGTGCCTTCTTCCCAAATATACCATCGAAAATCCGCTGTGATGCAGGCCAGAGGCATTTGCATCTTTGACTTTCACGAGCGCAATCCCCGTGCTGTTCCTGTGACCAGGAGCTTCTGTCTCTTAATCTGCTGCTCTGATCGGTCTCTGACCTTTTATACACACAAGAGGCATGTGCGCTCGCATGGAAGCCCCGTCCGTTTGGCCCCGCCCACACACTCGAGGAAGCCCCGCCCCCAAATCCGCCGATCCGCAAAATCCGCGGATTTTGCGGATCCACGATCCGTGAATCCGCAAATTCGTGAATCGTGGATCCGCAAAATCCGCCCATGCTTAGCGGTAATCTTCTGCCATTGTCTGCGGGTTCTGCTGGCCTCTTGATGTTGGCCCCTGTGCTCTGTTTTATGAGTTTTAATTGAAAACTTAATTAAAGCATGATCCGACCATGTGAGTTGTTCTGGTGTCTCACAGTGAATGTTTGGGTAATTGGATAAGATTATGTCTAAAGTGTGGCCAGCCGTATGGGTAGGGCCTTCATTCGAATTCCTTATATCCATAAGTGCGAGATCGTTCAGAAAGGCAGATGCCTCCACATTATTGGGGCATTCACTGTGGATGTTAAAGTCACCTAATAATAAAAAATTAGAGCTGGCAAGTATATGGGGGGCTAAAAGTTCAATCAATGTGGTGGAAAGATCTGTCAAGGGGCCAGGTGGGCGATAAACCAGAGCCCCCTTTAAGCTAATTTGTGCGGACAGGTCGATTTGAAAGATAAGGACTTCCATCTTTGAGTCACAATGTTCATCAAGAACGGAAACTTTGATACTATCTTTATGTATGATGGCAACCCCCCGTCTTGTCTAGTCTGTCCAATCTAATACATTTATAACCATCAAGTATAGCCAGAGCAATAGAAGGTGTGGAGTGGGGCTTAAGCCAGGTTTCCGTAAGCAACCCCAGGTCTGGCTGAGTTGAAAAAAAGAAATCCCACATATCTGTTGAGTGCTTAGGTAAGGAGCGAACATTGCAGAGTATGTTTTTCCATTCACTCTTATTCCTGGTTGTATGGTGTGTCTCACCTAACAAGGGAGCATGTCTGGTATAGGGATGGGCCTTGTGGAGTAGACAGTGGTCAGCAGTGACCCAAGATTGCTTTAAATTGATAACATTACTTTGATACTGACAGAATCTACACGAAAACGGTCCTTCCAAAAATAGGGGAAGGTGAAGTTGGTTACACAGGGTGTTGTTTTTCCTGAAAGCCAATTGTTCCTGTCTGCTATATCTCTCAATTTTACCTGTAGTCTTTGGATCGGTGTTGATACAACCAGGGGTTCTGGCCTCTGGCGCGGACCGGCGCAGACGGGCTTGCCTTTGGCGCGCCGCCGGCACGCCCGCTGCGCGCATCCAGAAGCATCCCTTAAATGAGGGTGGTTGGGGCACTAGAGCGCCAACCACCTTCCGCCGGAAGTGAGGGAAATAGCAGCAAGGTCTTAAAAACTTTACAAATAGTAATCTCTCTCCACAACAAACGAGCAGCGCTCGCGGTGGACCGGGGAGTATGCACACACTCACAATTAAGTTTTAAAAATGGGTTATGGCAGCAGGAGAGCAATTGCGATAAAATCAGCAAGGAGTGTCACCCAGAAGTAAAATGCGTCCACTGCGCATCGCCAGAAGCAGCCCTTAAATGAGGGTGGTTGGGGCACTAGAGCGCCAAACACCTTCCGCCCGAAGTGTGGGAAATAGCAGCAAGGTCTGAAAAACGTTACAAATAGTAATCTCCCTCCACAACAAACGAGCAGCGCTCGCGGTGGACCGGGGAGTATGCACACACACACAATTAAGTTTTAAAAACGGGTTATGGCAGCAGGAGAGCAATTGCGATAAAATCAGCAAAGAGTGTCACCCAAATCCAAAGACTTGTAAGATTGACAGTCCTGCCTCCACCCAGCCAATCACAACACCAGTATTTCCATACTACATAAGCCCTGCCCACCTACCGCCATGCCTGTTATCAACAAGACACCGACACAAACACAGCGAGAGGGAGGGAGAGAAGAGGACTGGGACGGGAGGACCCTAATCGGGGTAATGAAGATTACCGGTAAGTAATAAGACATTACCCCCTCATGGGTCCTCCCCGTCCCAGTCCTTACTACGTGAGGAACTCACAAGCAGAGAACCAATAAAGAAAATACGCAGGACACCAGGGATCCATGCAGATTACAAAATGTTAATCAATAAAAGATCAATGAACAACAGCGTTCAAGACTGTCAGGAGAGGCATGTAAAACATCAAGCCGATAATGTCGCACAAATGTGTGATGAGACTGCCAAGTGGCCGCCCTACAAATCTCCAGGATGGAGACCCCCGCCACCTCAGCCCAGGAAGCAGACACAGAACACGTTGACCGACCCTGCACATGAGACAGAGAAGGCAAATCCAAAGACTTGTAAGATTGACAGACCACCAAACGGACCCACCGACTGATCGTGGAAGTGGAAACCTTCTTCCCTTATGCCACACCCCCACAGGAGATAAACAGGGCAGGAGAACTCCGGAACCCCAGGGAACGTTGGAGGTAAATTTGGAGAGCCCTGCGAACATCAAAAGAAGGGGGAACAAGGGAATCCCCCGCAGCAGGCAAATCAGGAAGAATCACCTCCTTCTGCAAATGAAAACCCGAAGAAACCTTCGGCAGGAAAGCCGGATCAAGCCGCAAAACGACCCGATCCGGGAGGAACTGCAAATAGGGAGACGAAATGAGCAAGGCACCCAACTCACCCAACCTGCGAGCAGAGGTAATGGCCAACAGGAAAGCCACCTTAGGGTACAGCCACAACAAATCCGCCTCCATCAAAGGTTCAAAAGGGGGCAACTGCAAACCACGCAAAACAGTAGGTAAATCCCAAGAAGGAATGAGAACAGGAGAAACCGGCCGACGAAGCCTAAAGCTCAGAAGAAGCCGACTAACCAAAGGGGCAACAGCCTCCAAGGAGGCCCCAGGACCCCAACAAGCACGAACCGCTGCCCACTGAGCAGACAACGTGGAAGGGGAAAGGCCTTTCAAAAAACTTTGTTTATTAATATAGCACCTCATGATTTTGATGTTTCTCTAATGTTGCAAACAGATATCCCAGTTTGATGGTACTTAATATATTGACCACTCAACAAAGAAACCCTAAGTTGGCCATGCAGAGATTCAGACCTGTGACATGCAACTCAGACCAAATGCTAACTGCGCTGGCAGCTTCCAAGAGCTGACACAGATATGTCATACGTATTGTTGTGTAGCTGGTTACCTGTTCCCAACAGATGGCACAATTGCCATTCTCCTCCTTAGACTAAAGAGACATGTCTCTGCTACATCCTCCTGATTGGGATCCTTGTTATAAAAAAATGTATTCTCGGTGGAAACTTGGAATGATAAACTCCTTTTACAGGCACTGAGCACTTTTCAAAATCAAGATTCATTGACTGTCACTATAGTAAAGACTGACCTTTGGGGTTTACAGTAGCAAATGCGATGCTAAGGCCATCTTTGAGGGGATTCTTAATTCTGTTGATGTCAGTAACAACAGTTCTCAGCCCATCCGAGTTATGAGACCCTTGGTGTTCCAAAGTACTGTTTATTTTCACACTTTCTAAAGTGACCTCCAGGGTCTCACTTGTGATAGCAAGGATTTCTCCACCCAAAAATGACCTATAGTTCTGAGCTACTTGTGATGATAGCCTAAATCGATTGCATTACACGTATTGGCTGCTTTGAAGGTGTGAACCCAGACCTAAAAGTTCTTTGAAAGGGAGAGTCACCAATATCCTCTTACCTTTGGTAAAGTTGCTACATCCTGATGTGTATCCCTCAGTGTTATTGGACAGTTCTACTTTTTAAATGCATCATTTAACACATCTTTTCCGAAAGCAGTCTTTTAGGTGAACACCCATACTCCAAAAATCTCTTTTTTCTCGAAGTGCTCCTTTTTTGGGACTGCAGATGGTAATACTACTTTTAAAAAATGATCATCTAAAGGTTTGTTTTGAGCTTATACTTAGCACATGGGTCAACGAGGAACCATGGGGGTCTGCAAAGCATACTCAAGTGGTCTGTGACTGCCTAGAAAATTAATTTATATTAATAAAGTGTGTATATATACATTCTGTAAATGTGAAGGAATACGAAATTGGAGGTTGAAAATTAGGGTTAATATCTTCATACTGATTTGTGGGAGCAGCACAAGTTCATCAAACAGAATAAGTATGGAAAATGGGTATCCTCAATTGATCTAAGGAAAACTCCAAGCTTTCTATTAAATTGTGCATGTTTGTTTATGAATTAAATAAAATATTTAATCATTTATGTATATGATGGATGCTTGTTTCTGGATTTTCTGTGTATTATTTTGCAGTTCATATAATTGAACATTTTTGTGCTGGGATTTTTAGCTTTTGTAATGACTCAGTTGGGATCCCCAGGTTCTAGTAATGCATCAGTGGGGTCCCTGGGTACCAGTAATGATCCAGTCAGGTCCCTAGGTTCCAGTAATGAATAAATGGGAGTCCACAGATGTCAAAATGTTAAGAACCACTGCACTTTTAATTTAGCACATTGTGATGGTCACAACTGCTTTACGTCGAATGGTGAATATATTTCCATGGCTGTGGTGAATCCGTTGATGAATGTACAGTGATGTGTTTCCTTGAGTTCCTGCTTTGCAATTTCTCACACTCATCCTACACCATTATCTTCATCCTCCCCTGCTAGTCACTAATGCTATTGATACCAATTAACTTGTAGTCTGCTTCTCATTCACTTCTCTTCTACGGGGGAAGGAAGCAATGAAGCAAAGCTAGTGATTTTAGGACCAAGTAAACTCTCCCAGGATAAGCAAGAGATCGACCCTAGGTAGCTCTCCGGGTAGCTCTAAAATGTGAGTTATTCCAGCAGCTATCTGTACAGTGACCTTTATTCAGATTACCTGTAATATCTGTGGTTCCTGTCCCCCACCCCTTCTCTCCTGCTCCGGACTCCTGTCTCTCCAGCCTTTACACTGATGAACCATCTGCACAATTGCATTCACACAGACATTTGTCATGTGCAATAGCACACAAAGAAATAAAGAAGCCTTGAGACATGCAACTCCTGTTTAATAGACAAATAAATGCTGCAGTAAAGGTTTGTCTTTCAAAATAACACTAGCAAAACATAAGGGTACCGAAATTACTCCCTTTGTGACAGAGATTCCCTTGCAATCATTACCTTTTTAAGGTTTACATGTAGTCAGCATACACAGTTTGGCTGGCCACTTCTAACAGCAGATTCCTCACCTTTTCAATATTACACCAGGCATCAGACTGAGTCCGGAAGATATCAAGCAGTACCCTGTGCGCCCACAGGTGGTGCCATGCAGCTCTGTGCTGATGCTGCTCCTCTGTGGAAGTGTTGAGGCTATAATAAAGGCGCCACCCATTCCCACTGACCTTTGTCCCAACAAACGTGGATTCAAAGTAACCCTCATCCCAGGGGACGTCCCGCTTCTACTCCAGAGGTTGGTTGCATGACATATCATTGTTGAGGTTCAGCTCTTCGGATAAGTCAAAGAAAATGCACAAGAACTTCAAGCGGGATTCGACCCAATCCTGCTACTCTTGATTTCCTGAGAAGGTAGCAAGGGCTCGCCCTGTCTTCCAATCTTGCTCCTGAAGCCATTCCCTTCTGAGACAATCCAACCCTTATCGTGCAGCAACCCAAATTTCTGGGTCTTTCGGCGACACTGCTGCAAATCAAAGAACTCCATAAAGTCAAGCTGCAGCTTTTTGGCACGGTACAATCTTCCTTTGGTGCCCCTTTTAACTTGGCTTAGGCTGGCGAGTCTGGTCTCTTCGCTGGTTTGGGCACACTGGTTTTGTTCTGGGTTCCAAAAAGACTTCTGTACCGGCTCAATCTCCGGCACCACAACCGACTCCGGAACATGATCCACTGAAGCCAGTGCCATTGACACCAGACGATGCAGCCAACTCATACTTCTGTCCAACGTTGAGATGGAACCGCCCTAATTGACTGAGGCAACAGAGGATTCACAGCCTAATGACCACCCCTCTGAGTCCGACACCGTGCCACAGCCCCTTGGAAGAGCTCATGTCCTACAATAATTGTTTGGCACAGATTCAATATTTGTGACTATGATGCAGGGGTCAAGTTTGGCCATCCCTGGTATGTGAACAGTTGGTATTAAAGCATTAAAAATACCAGTGATCTGGATACTTCTCCAGGCAATAGATTGGTTTCGCCTTACGGCCCTGCCAATGAGGAAAGGGGCTCCTTTGTGATAGCTGTGCAGAGGTGACGGAAGATTTTGATCTCCAAGCCCCTGCTCAGAAAGTTAACACCAATGTCTTAACGGAGGTGCTTCAGCCTTTACAGACAAGTTTACTTGACTTCAACAAGGCTCTTACAGACACGCTTTTGGGGACCTGACACCTGACAACCTGACACCCCCCCACAAGAGCTAAATGGCGCTGAGGGGTGGACTTGTGCGCCGCTCAAGAGAAACCCTTATTTGAAGCCAGGGGTTGCCCGGCCAAGTTCCGAAGGGTGTGGGGTAAATGGACAGATCAAATGGGTTAGTGGGATCCGTAAAGATGGACTCTGGCTTTCGGCAGGCTGCTTATTTCCGCCATGTAGAGTGCTCAATCGTTGCGCTTACAGTATTACTTCGCTACTGACACCCCCATTATGTCCTATATGTGAACCTGTAACTGTGCTGTCAATGTTAACCTTTTCTTGTTTCCTAAAAATCAATAAAGTTGATTATCAAAAAAAGTTTGCAATTTTCTTGTTGATGCCTGCTACATACATTGCTAGAGTGTTCAGCAGGCTGATTTGTAAGTCCCTTTTGTTTGCCTGTAAGTTTAGTCCCTCTTCCTAACTGTGCAACATTTTTTAAATGTTTGACCATAGAGCCCCTTGTGGATTCTTGCATCCTTTTGGCTTGTGACTGGAATTTGTTGGTGCCTCATTACCATATGCGGCAAGCATCCTCTCCCATTCCTTCCAGTAAAGGGATTAGGCATCATTCTCAGCTGCTTGTGAGTCCTCAAACGGCGCCAGCCAAGTTGTCCGGTGTTTACTAAGGGCCCAGCACTGTGGGAGGAGTTGTCACGTACACAGCGCAGCCTGGCTGGGTTGGACTGATGTTACTGGATCCTATTGCTGTTCCCGGCAGTATGTCAGAGTCGATCATTTGATATTTCCTTTCTTCCTCCTTTAGTTTATTTATTAGCTGGAGCACATCCCCCAAACTCCCCCACAACAGATGGACTAAGTAATTGCTGCAAGGATTTTTCCTCTGTAGGAGGGGTAATATCATTTTTCATCTCTGTTTCCTCGGTCAGCTCTAAATGTTCTAGGAGCTCTAGGCGCGAAGGGGATGATTTAGCTCTCAGGTTGACTCCAACTACCAGCTCCATGTCCATGCCCTGGTTGGCTAAACTATACTGTTTGTCAGAGGATCAGTGGGTAACTTTAAGTGCCATGGGGCCATTGTTGGGAATCACTGACATAATTTCGAAAGACACAATATCGACCTACCAAAATATCGATACAAAAATATCGATAAGAATAATATCGACATCCTATACCTATCGAAAAATTACAAAAATATCGGATGCACAAAATCGAAATACATAAATATCGATATCACTAATATCGATAACATACATATCGAAATGTTTAAATATCGACAACCATTAAAAAAAATAAACTAAGTAAAAAATATCGTTAGCGATAATAATTTGGAAATATCGACAATATACTATAACAATAAATACAAATATAAAACTACAAAAATAGTCTTTTATTACTAAAAATACCAAAAATTAATATTAATTTATAAAAACACCTTTAGTCCATTAAAAATTAAATTAACACAACAAAATAACTAAAACATCACTCATAACATTACTACAATAAATATTATTATATATTGCAATTATAAAACATTTAAAACATAATATTTAAAAAAAAAAGTATTTAAATAAATAAAATAAACTATACATACCAAACTACTAATTAACGTTTTCCTTATTTGGAAACTAACTACCCCAAAAAAATTCAAAAATTACAAACAAACCAATAAAAACACTGCAAAGTCGAATGAACCAATAATATACTAATTACTAGTTAAAAAACACTATATAAACAGTTAAACACTAAACACAATCCACAACCAAAAAAAGAAAACTACAGGAGAGAAAACTCTGGATGACTTCAACTACACATATACGAAAATCAACATATAACCAAAAATAAAGTGGATTCAAAGTAAGTAACTAAACTAAATAAAACTAACAGCTAAAATGTAAAAAATAACAAACATTATCTAAATAGTAATGAATATCTTTTTTTTATTTTCTCCTACCACTACAGAAAAATCTACAGAAAACTAACAAACAAAGTAAGTATTTCCAAACCATTTAAATAAATAGATTTAATAACGCAAACCTAAATGTAACAGCGAAAACATTAACTGTAACCTATAAAAAAATATAGGAACAATTAATACAAACAAATGTACTTTTGTTTTTCAGAGAAAGAAAATACAGAAAAAACATACCACAACTGTTTAGTAAAGACCATCAAACTTGAACACAGAATTATCAACAATGTAAGTATATTATATACCAATGTTTTTATATTTAAATTAAAATACATAGAACAAGATTTTAAATAACTATAATATATATTTCTTATAGGTTAACATTCAGAAAAATGACTGAAGGAGCAGAATTTATAACCAGCCAGAAAGGAAAACTATTACTCTGCTATATGGGTTACACTTATACACAAGAAAAACAATTTGGGTTGAAAGTGAACTGGAAATGTTGTAAATACTACTCCAATAATTGTTACGGGGAGGCAACAACTAGGGAAGCAACAGTACTTTATACTAGGGAACATAACCACCCACCGAAAGTAACAGACATTGAAGTAAGAACAGCATTAATATTAGAAAATATAAAAGAAGCTAGCACAGGTACCCAAAAACCAACAAGTGTTATTTTAAAAGAACAGATTCCCCAAATCCCTAAAACAGCCACCACACAAATGCCAAGTGTAGCTTTCCTAAAAAGAACTATTTCACGTACCAAAAGAACTGCTACCACTACCACTTCAATTCCCAGAACATATAGTGGTCCTTTTAATTCCTGATCAAAGTATAAGTTTAAACGAACAACCATTTGTCATTTATGATAACGAAAACAATGACAGAAGACTAATAATATTTGGCACTGCTAATAACCTCATAAAACTTCAAGAAAGCCAATATTGGATGATGGATGGGACTTTTAATATTTGTCCCAAACCTTTTTTCTAATTATATACAATACATGGCCTATATCAAAATTGCCACATACCACTACTTTACGCACTACTACCAAATAAAAATAATTCCACATATATGGAATTATTAAACACAATAAAACATAAAACTAAGGGCTATTCCCCTGAAAAAATAATACTAGATTTTGAACAATCAATGCTTGCTGCTATCTTAAAAAATACATCCCCATATCTGCATCCCATATCTGCATCCAAGGCTGTTATTATCACTTTAACCAGTGCCTATGGAGAAATTTGCAAAAAAACAACACTAAGCATAGAATATGCAACAAATGCATCTTTCGCATATCAAATAAAAAAACTAACAGCACTTGCTTATGTCCCAGAGATAGATGTTGCAGAACCCTAATTTTAATAGACAGCAACTTTTACAAAGAAAATGAAGCTAAACTAAGTCCACTATTAGACTATTTTGAGGACACATGGGTGGGTAGACTCCACAGATCTGGCCACAGAAGAAATCCTAAATTCTTAATACCCTGGTGGAATGTTTACAGAAGTACATTAAATGGAGAGTCAAAAACAAACGCAGATGAAGGATGGCATAATGCCTTCCTTTAGTCAACAGGCAGAACAAAACCAAGTTTAGAAAAATGTATTAAATGCCTACAAAAGGAACAAAGCTTCCGAATGGAACAATCCATTACTCAATTAACTCCCAAAACATCTAAACAAACCAAACAAATGCGTACATATTTAGAAAAACAAGTAAAGTTGTACCCTAGTACAAAAGGCATGAAATACCTCAAACTAATAGCCAAAACTCTCCTTTAAATTAATATCACCAATAAATGAGTAATAAAAAACTATCAACTATAAAATGCAAATTTACAGTAATATATTTTATCACAAAAATAATTATTGTGTGCAATATATTTTTAATATATTATAAAATATATATACACACAATAATATTTGCAATAAAATTAAACATAACAATAATAATAAAAACATTACCCACCCACCCACAATGAATAAAAATAAAAAAACTTACCAAGCATATTCCAAAGACTGTAGAATCCATGTTCAGCCAACATAATCCATAGAAAAAAAAGGTTGCCCAAAAAGAAAAGATAATTACACCTATACCAAAACCGAATAATCCATGTAACGAGAAAATATATAAAAGAGTAAAAAAACGCTCCAGTAAAACCGAAAATTTTAAAGAAGTGTTAAAAATATATTAATCAATTAAACTAACAAACACTTCTTTTTAAAAAAAAAAATGACTCCTTCCGATACGAAGAACTCCTAAAAGTAAAAAAACGGAAAATAAAGTAACATGTATTCCCACCCACATACAACACATAACCACCTACTAACAATAATACTAACTTTACATTTCATCTAAATATACTTTAAACACCGAAATCTTAACTCTCTAAACAGGCCTAGACAACGATATCAACACGTAAAAACACCACACGTAAACACAACATATAAAAATGCCAAATTCAACTAACTTCTAACTACACGAAACACTATCAAACTAGTATCAAAATTAATATAAAATACACTTAGAACATATAACACAAACCTTACCTTTAGCAATGTGAAGTGTCTCCCAACCGCGAGCTTCTCTTCAATCCAAATGACACAAAACGACCTAACACGTTTACAAAAAAAAACATAACAATAAGGTTATTAAAAATATATCATTTAATACATTTAAATATTACTTTACATGTAAAAAATGCAATACTATGTCAATAAAATGTTACTATTTTTTTTACTTTTATAAAAATATGTAACAAAATATACCTATGTTGTAAAATTCTAAAAATAAGTATTATGGAAATAACATTTATTATTATAATTAAAAGAAATCACACAAAATGTTCAAAAAACTGTACAAATGTTTTTCAAAAATGATATAATTAAACGTGTTAAAAATGTGTTTTCACTTGAAAATACTGTTTAAAAAATGAATATTAATAGTCTTAATATTAATATTAATTTTACAAAAAATTAGTATGTACACAAAACATGCATTAAAATATTAATAATGTACATTGTATGTAATAAAAATGAACTTTCTTTTTATAACTGTATACAATACTTACTACTGTATTAAATATAATTTAAGAAAATGTACAATTTCATTGACAATACAAATTGTTGTAAAATGTACATAACATATTTCAAAATATATGCATTAATATATCTGTATGAAATAAAAATGTAATAAAAATGTTTTCTGTTTCCTACTCATATTAGGAAAAAATAATATAACAACTCTTAAAAAAATTGTATGAAATCTATTTATTTTACTTTTTTTACATTACATACAATTTACATACAAAAAATACTTATTCTTACACACATTATAATAAAAAATTATACTGAATACATGTACTCCTATTTAACAAATTCTAAATACAAAACTATCTTATGTTATTCGTATAACAATACATTCTAATATATTAAAAATAATATAAAATTAAGATAGGTGCTGGACACTAATTAAAATTAATTTACTATTCCCACTCCAGTCTAGATTAAATTGGGGTAGGTGCTGTACCCTAATTATAATTAATTTACTATTCCCACTCCAGTCTACATTAATTTAAGGTAGGTTCTGGACACTACTTAAAAATAATTTTCTATTCCCACTCCAGTCTACATTAAATTGGGGTAGGTGCTGGACACTAATTTAAAATAATTTACTATTCCCACTCCACTCTACATTAAATTGAATAGGTGATGGACACCAATTAAAATTAATTTACTATCACCACTCCAGTCTACATAAAACTAGGGTAGGTGCTTGACACTAATTAAAAATAATTTACTATTCCCACTTAAGTCTACATTAAATTGGAGTAGGTGCTGGACACTAACTAAAAACAATTTTTTATTCCCACACCGCTTAACAAAAAAATCTTACATTTTAAATGTAATTAAAATATTAAAAATAAAAAATTCAATTAATAAAATACACACAATTATACCCTATAAACAGAAAATCCCAATCCAAAAATGTATTTAGAAATGTAATTAAAATATTGAAATTTCACATTTTTATTAAAATCGAAATTCTATAGAAATGTATTAAAAATGACTCTTATAAATGATATTTTTATCACTCCACACCCCTATCCCCTATAAACTCAAATTCTTACTCCAAATTTTAATTTTTCAAAATTTTGTAAACATTTACATTTTCTAAAAATGTAATTTCTAAATTTTTCTAAAATTGTGAACAAATATGAATGTGATAATATATATTATTAAAAACACTACCCACCCTTATCACCTATAAACCCCACATCCCACTCCTACAATTTTTTTCAAATATTTATATAAAATGTAATTTGTTTTATTTTTAATTATAAAATTATTAAAAATTCTAAAAAAAACTTACATTCAAAATGTATATATTTAAAACACTCCCCACCCTTATCCCCTATAAACCCCGCATCCTGCTCTTAAGAATATTTATCTAATATTTAAAAAACATTTTGTTTTAAATTCTAAAAATGTTAAAAAATCTAAAAAAAATTACATTTAAAATGTATATTTTTAAAACACTCCCCACCCTTATCCCTTATAAACCCCACATCCCGCTCCTAAAACATATTTTTCAAAATTCAATGTAATAATAATTTTTTTTATTATGATTTGTTTTGACTTTTTTTTATAAATTTACATTTAAAATATATATTTTTAAAACACTCCCCACCCTTATACCCTAAACACCCAACATCCCGCTCCTAAAATTATATATAAAATTTGAACAAATAAAAAAATTGAAATATACAATAAATTTTTTAAATACATTAATATTAAAATACTAACAAAAAATTAACACATTAAATAAAAAAAATTACAAAATACTACACATTATCGACATTTTTCCACAATGATGTTGTTCACAGGCTGCTAGGAGGCTTCACCACTCTTTGTACTGAATATTTTGCCACCTTCTCCATTCATTCCCCATTGGGGATACAGGCTCAATATCCCCAATGCATGCTCCACTGGCCCCCGAGGCAATCCCAGGCTTGCAGGCAATGGAAGTTCTGGTGATCATGGTGCAAGCCCTCACCCTTCTAGCTGCAGGCTGCCCAACTAAATTGGTGTTTCGTCCTGGCAAACAACCGGCACCCTCAGTGGAGCCGACATGGTGACAATGGCAGCTGCAGGGAAGCCGGCATCCCTGCCCAGCACACACCGCTGTCCCGCAGCATCAGGGAAGGACCCAGCCCTCCCCGCCACTAACAAGCTAGCAGATGTGGTCCTCTGGTGAGTGGGCCGAATTTTAATTTTAAAATGAATTTCAGCTGCGGGCTGCGGGCCGGCAGACAACAAGTAGCAGAGCCTTCTTCGGTCCGACGTAGGAGTTCTGCATGTGACATAACCTAAGGCCACGAGTGGAACGGTCTAGCTGAGGCTGTATATTCCTGTCCCATGCCCTCCATGAATTGTCCGTCATAGAGACCCTTTAGGTATATAAATCCATCTGTAAGGACCTATAAGTTAGAAGCTCTCTCAGGGCTGCGTCAGAGCAGTGTACAGAATATATCGAGGGTATAACCAGTGCCCACTCCAGCCCCCGGATCGAGGCACCAACCCTTATCCATGCGGCCAAGGATTCACTTGCAATAACAAATAATAAAGGTAACAGGTGATAACCATGCCTGCTTTTAAAGAAGTGCACTGCAGTGCCACAGCTGAAGGCCAATACTTACGCCAACAGTGCTTTTTTCCTTATACTTTTCTCCTTCTTTAGTTTTGAGTGTTTAACTTATGTCTTCAGGTTACAGTAATTTAGAGCAAATGGGCCCTTTTATTTGAATTAAACAAGAATAATGTATTTCTGTGATATACGCTAAAGCAAAACTCCCTATGATTTTATTAATTCGTATTTTAAAAGCCTTGATTTGAGAAACCTGCTACTCTATATTCACCTGCATTTTTAGGTCTCAGCTACAGATAGCTGTAGCTGCCTGTTGGCAAGAGCTATTGTCTTTAATACATTACATATGCTCATAGCGGGCTTTGGGTTAATACCTTGTCCATAATTGTATTGATGTGTTATTTGGCTCATTTTACTGCTCCTTATTTAGTGGCTTTCCTCCCTATTCTTATGTCTACCCCAGGAGCATTTTTTTTACTTTAAGTACTCTATGCTCCTGCATGGGTTTCCTTGCTGTCTCCCTCGTTCCTTCTCCTGCCGTCTCTCTGTACTTCTCCCTGGTACCCTCTTCTTCCAGCCTGGTGCAAATAACCATCCTGTTCCCCATGTTTTTATTTTTTATTATTTTACATTTTTTGATTTCCATTTTTCATGAAGGTCTGGAAGCTGCAAAGTGCTGTCCGGGGTACTTGCTCTTTCCTAACCCCATCCCGTTATCCAAAACTCCCCATACCACATTAAAATACTACATTTCTATATTTAATTTCTTTTACTCGGACACAGCCACTGAAAGTGCTGCTTAGTGGTCACTTACTTTGTATGTGTTATGCATTTTTGTAATTGTACTTTTCAATTTTAATCATGAAAAATCATTCTCCTGCCAGACTTACTGTTCTCTATTTCTTTTCCAATAGCTGGCAAACCCCTGATCAAAACAAATAATTAAGCCTTGAGCCACCCAAGAGCGCTCTTAGCTATTCCTTTGTAAAAATCTATGCTTCTACCAACCCATCTCGCTGTTTTTCCCGCTCGGTCCCTGCAAACTATTTTGCTCAGGATATAGCTTACTTTATCCTCAATATTATTAGAAGAATAGAAGGCAGGTTTCCTACTACACTAAAATCTGGTCCCACTCTTACTGAGAAAGCTAATTTGCATCTTAAAGACTTTCAGATTTTAAGACCAGATTAAAAAATTATTTTCTAAGAAACAAACTGGCTTTCTACCACTTATATCCCTTGTTTGAAATAGCATCCGCTTGATCTATTTCCTGTCCCATTTTCACCCCATATGCATGACACCCACAGTACATTTTACACGATACTGTACGAATATTGGCCAAAGGTGACGACTGCTTCTTTGTAGTTCTAGATTTATCAGCAGCATTTCATATGATTAATTTTGAAATGCAACTCACTATGCTATTCTGGAATGAAGTTTGTAAGCTGTAAACTCAAACCTACCATACAGACATCCAGCTGATTTTGGACAGTGATGCAGTTTCTATGACTAGATGGTGCGAATGAGATGCTCCCCAAGTGTTCCCTCGGTTCTATGAGTTTGAGTTTGAGTTTAAAACATTTATAGAGAGCACGTACACCTGGCGGTTTCATGGCGCTGTGCAGAAGCAGAGCTCAGGGGGGGTAGAAGGGGCGGGGAGGAGGGGGGGAGATGGGGCAATTATGATGGGAAGGCTTGTGAAAAGAGCAAGGTTTTGAGCGCCTTACGAAACAGAGGATAAAGAGTGGAAGATTTAAGGTGGGCGGGAAGAGAGTTCCAAAAGGCAGGGGCAAGTGTGGAAAATGTCGTGCCCCCCCACTTTTTCCGCCTGAAGCGGGGAACTTTCAGCAAATGTTGAGTGGATGAACGTAATTCTCTGGCGGGGGCGTAGGCTTTGATTTCCGAGGTGATGAAAGCAGGGGATACGCCAGCTCGGGCCTGAAAGATAATGCATCCTAACTTGAATTGAACTCTTTCACGAATGGGGAGCCAGTGCAAGGACTTTAGGACCGGGGTGACATGGTGGAATTTGGCCTGATTGTGGACCAGGCGGGCAGCCTGGTTTTGGACCAACTGCAGTCGTCGCATACTGTAGGCAGGCATGCCACAGTATTGCGCGTTGCCGTAATCTAGGCGAGTGATTACCATCGCCAGGACAATGAGTTTCAGGGCGGAAAAAGAAAAGAAACGGGAAACTTTGCGGATAGTGCGGAGTGGGAGAAAGGAGGAAGAAACCATGAAGCTAACCTGGGAGTGCATAGTGAGTTGGTTGTTAAGTTTGATCCCCAGAGTTTTCACGGCGGAAGAGGGGGGGGGGAGACCTATGGAAGGGGGCCAAAAGAGAGGGGTCCAGGGACTGGAGCAACCACCTGTCAGAACTAGCTCAGTTTTGTCTGGGTTTAACTTCAGGTGGTTGTAATTCATCCAGTCCCGGATAATGATCATAATGGATTGGAAGTTCGCCATGGACTCAGGGGAGGAAGACAAGAAGAAAATAAGCTGGAGATCATCCGCATAATTGTATACGGAGACCTCCATTTGCTGAAGGCCAAAAATAAGGGGGGCGATGTACATATTAAATAACAGAGGGGAAAGGGAAGAGCCCTGGGGGACCCCGCATTGGACCTTCCGGAAGTCTATCCAGACCATTCTCCATGCAGCAGCACAACTTATCAAATATGCAGAGAAATCACAGACTACCACCCCTATCCTGAGAGCCCATCATTGACTACCCATCAAAGCCAGAGTTAACTTCTAAGTAGGAGGATGCTAATATTGGATGTGACTGAATCACGTCAGAGGAGTTTTCACCCAAGATAGTCAATGTGGGCTTTGTAAATCCGATGTGGAATCCTTACCACCTCTGATGTTCCACTGTTCAGTCATGAATAGGTGTCTCTTTTCTTGTTTCACCTTTTATTGCAAAAATAGTAATGTAACAACCTTTGGGGGGCTCCACAAACAAACTTATATAATACAAGTGAATGAATAAATATATTGATATCTTCATTTGTTGTAATAACATTGTTGACTGCAGCAGAGCAAGGTTTAATAGTATGTATCTACGGCCCAAATGTTGGCTGTAGAATATAGACTGCCACATACTCCCAAAGTAAGTATAGATGTACTATTCCTAACCCTGCATCTATGTACCTTAAACATATATATGTTAAGATGCAAAGCACAGATGGATGTCATAGGGTTTTGCACAAATGAGTGTATGAATTAAACTTTGCACTTTACTTGACGTATCTCTTGTGTATCCCATCTGGCCAGCTTCTTAGTGCATTCATATCTAACAGGAGCAGAAGCTCTCTTCCTGCACAGATGTTGATTGATTTTGGGACCATGTAATTGAATTGGAAAGGATATATGTTGTGTATCTAATGGTGTTCATATATTAAATATGCTACCTATGATTCTCAAGTAGATTTGGTGATTCTCCTGACTGGCTTGCATGATCTTCTCATTAAATATTCTTTGTGTTTTTCTAGGGGGTACTTTCTGTGCAGGCTATGATCTGAAAGAGGTTGCTCAAAACCTAACTTCAATAAGTCTTGAACAGGATGCCACCAAGAATCCTTCCCCCATGGTAATTATTTGGCAGTTTTACTGTGCAAGTTGACTACTATAGAAAAATGCAGCAGAACCCTTTTCCAACGTAGCATATGTCCCAGTCCGCTTACTCTGGGAAAGTGGCAATCATAAACAATCTGTGAGATCCTGATCACATCAGAATATTTAGTCATGCAATAACAAATATTCCATTGTCTTATGATGTCAGTATATATTTCTGTAACAATGATTAGATGCGCTCAAAGGTAATTCCAATTAGGGAGGATGGTTTGCAAATATTAAAAACACCATACCCCATCACTATTAGCTACCATTCAGTAAGTAAGTAAGTAATTTTTATTTGCATAGCTAATTAAAACCATTGCAACACAACCTTTAAAATTTCATCTACAAGCAAAAACATGTATCACTACAAACATTAAAATGTCATCTGTATACATAAAAATGATATATATTCTGTTAAAATTGCCCTTTTAAAATCAATAAAACGACAATTTTTGACGATCATTATTAAAATGAGGTATAACTTGTGTTATAATGTTATTCAAGGGACAATTAAGAGTCAGATTTTGGCATTTTCTTTTCCACCACCTTCATAAACTTCACAAAGCTACAGTTCAACTGCGGATCATTGGGTGAAAAGCAGGCAAGGACTGCTTGTCTTCGTGAGCGTATTCCTCGCTGGGTAAATTGAAATTTTAGCAAGCGTTTTCATTCCTCCAGCAATTTGTCTGAGGAACACAACAGATGCAACATATCCTCAGGCGCCATGCCACATAAGCGACAGAGGGATCCAGCCTTATCCTTAAGCCAGTGTGGAAAATGGCAGATACAGGGTAACAGGCCCAATCTGTACTTTAAAAATTTCAACTTAGTAGTTTTTGAGTAGCCCAAGTCAAGATAGCTCTGTTGTGCTTGTGGGGAATAGGAGTTTAAGGTCATCCATCCATGAGACCTTTTCACAAGAGATGCCTTGTCTTCAGTCCATGAGAGATGTTTAATTGTTTTCTTTACCAGTTTTTTTAACCGTTATATGGTTGGTAGGGGTATTCCAAAGCTGTTGCAAGCCGAGATTCGCCAGACTGTCTTTCAGATACTTAAAGGATGGTGAGACTGGGTTTCGCTCTAATTCCGACCATAAATATTCGTTTAAGGTGTCCTTTTTGGCTTTCCGGATTTTGTCCCAAACGATTATGTACGCCCCCTGTCTTGCCAGGACCTGTTTCTGGCCACCAAACTCAAGCCTGATTTGAGCCAGGGAGGTGTATTTTGGGCAGGCTGAAAATAATCCAAATGCAGCTGTAACTGTATTATCCAAAATCATTGCATCTCTACCTCTCTGTACTTCACTCCCATAAGTAATTGTTGGCAGGAGCTTGGCTCGTATTACTTGTGACAGGGGCAAGAGGGAAGGGCTGGTACGTTTACGATTTAGTGCTTTTAAAGAGATTGCTACAGCAATGCCTTTACCTCTAATGCTAGCTTTCTGAATTGTAAAATGGCTGGCATTATCAATTTTGACTCCGAGGTATTTGTACACTGATGTATCCTCAATACGGGCATGGTTCCAAAACCGAGTTTAGGAATTTTTCCTTTTCTTGTTAATTGACTTTGCCTGAGTTTTCTCCAGATTTATTGTCAGTTGGTTTGCAACCGAATATCTCTGTGTAGCATCCACAAGATGTTGCAGCCCTACTCTTGTATGGCTGATTAGGACTATGTCTTCTGCATAAAGAAGACTATTAGCTACCATTCAGCCCCAAGTGCTGGTGTAAAAAGAGTGCCAGGTCCAGTTTACCTTGGTAATTTGCTCTGCATTGTCAAGACACAATTTAACTCGTGGAACTTCTGTAAATAGGTTATGGGTGTGCAGGATGGTTGAGGTGGTTGTGTTTTGGGTAACCTTGTTGGGTAAGGCTTCTCATATCCTCTAACACCAGGCTTTCTGTGTCACACGTGTATTCTTGCACACTACTGCAGTCTATCATATACCCTTAAGCGAAGTGGAGGTGGTTTGATTATTGTTTATCCATGATCTGCAGCTGAATCCTCGTCTGCATCTAAAAGTATGCTTAGAATTTAACCTACCTTCTCAGCAACTAACATTAAATGGAAGGTTTTTCGCTTATTGTCTAAGACTAAACAAGGCTCCCTGTAGCACATCAAAACATATTCTGTGGTCAGTAATACATGGAGAAGAATCAAATTGGTGTTGATGCCTGGCTAGTTGACTGACAGATTTAAAAGTGAATGATATATGGGCCGTATACTTTGCGGCAAAACATATAGCAACATTTGTTTTCAAGCAAGCAAAGCTAATATTCCGAGACCAAGACATGAAAGTCCTGAAAGGAGAGGACCACTGCGTTTGGGTCACCCACTTATATGAGCCCGGGTTCACTCCTGACTTATCTATGGCAAACACTGGCCAAGGATATGAAAACAAATGTAATGAAATTAAGATTCATTGTAATCCTGCTTAACGCCTACTAGTATGGAAGAACAGAAGGGGATGAAAGTAGGCTAAGTATAGTCTGCATTTCCAAACCACTGCTTCCACATAGGAGATTTCGACTTCACCGTGTCCTGTGAGCATTAAACGTCTGCACATGTCACGATGCGGTGCTCTGCGGCTTGAAAGGTGAATCCACACAGCCCTCAGCACGCTTCTTGAAATTCTTCAGGATAGTGGCCCGAATGATGCAAACAGTCAAGGATAGGTCCGTGACAATTCACCAGGCAGAAGAGTGCGATAGTAGCCACCTAGTTGAAGGATTCAAGATTAAATATGGCGATGCAGTAGCATAAAGTGTTTTATAGCAATGTGAGGATAACAGCTGATATGCAGTACGACTGCGTAAAAATTGCCAAAAGAAACACTATTAAGCAAAAGGTGTATTATAGCCACACCAAGACCTGAATCCAGCAGGTTCTACGGGGGAAGACTCTATTTATTGTACAAAGGGGACAATAACTTTGTACTCCAATAGGTCTCACCGCCAGACACTTGTACCTGGTCATATTCTGCCTAAGAGCATTCACTAAGAGGGGGATTAAGGAAGCACTGTCATTGATGAACTGCTTTTATACCTACACTGAACACCAAGCTGTGGACTGAATTTTTTTAAAATCTATTTATTTTAACGTAATTGTAATGATTTTAAATAATTGTACTATACATTTTTTAATCTGCATCTAAGAGTTCGAGGAACCCAGTGCTTCTCTCAGGATAGTCTAAGCGATGCCCTGGGTACCTCTGAAATTATAGGTTACTTCAGGGCTATCTCTATCAGTATGTTGAACTCTGTCCGGGTTAGCTGAGATAATGTAGCTCATGGCCTCAGCCCCTTCTCATTCATTATGGAACGCCTGTCCCTTCAGGACCCTGCACACTCTAAAATTTAAGTATTTGTATATCTTTCACAGTCAAATAACTTTGTGGTGTTAATAAGAATGACTTTAATATTTTCGAAAATAATCATAAATAATATAAAAGGTTATAACAGAAAGAGAAGTCCTATACAGAACCTGAGAGGTCTTTAAAGAGAGGAATTTATAAAGGTGACAGAATATTGCTAATTATGAAAAAGATGTCATTGCCAATATCAGGACCATGCGCACCATCTCTGCAAAACTGGTCTGGATTATTGAATTTTATACTGCATGGTCAATACTGCCCAATTGGTCATCTCCAAAATGTGCAGTCATGACAGAATTGACCTTGTGCCGGGCAGGTCTCATCTTTGAGTTAGTCATTAGTGAAGTGCCTCTTTTGATGTTGGGCCATCCATGACAAATAATGTGTTTTGGAATACGTGTTTAATGAAAAAGCAAGATATTCCAAGTGGCGTAGCAAGGGGAGGCTGTCCACCTGAGGGGGCATGAGTTTGTGGGCGCAACGGCCTCCTCCCCCATCCCCCGCTCTTACCTGCGGCCATCATGAGAGGACACAGCAGGAATCACCAGCACCCCCAAACCCTCCCCACGCTCTTTCAGACAGCAACACACTTTACAGGCAGCCACGGTGGACGAAGGTCTAGCTACGCCACTGGATATTCCTGCATTAGAAAACAAAGTTATGACCAAGTAGTATTCTCCCAATATCATTATTATTTTCAATTTAAATTAGGATGGTGCAGGCTCGACATATTTTGACCGCAAATTTGTCTGCCCCTTGCAGGAAAATGGTCTCATCTACTTTTATAGTATTTGAGTTCTCAGGAGAGGACATAAGAAACATGATTGGTAAAGAAGAAAAACGTGTGCAGTATATATAAATATAGAAGAGTGAAAACCATTAAATAGAATGCAGTCTCACTGCTGTTTATGAAGTATCAGCTTGATGATCACGAATGATGAAAATTTATTGTCACTGCTTTGGTCACCACAGTATATTTATCTTCCGTAGTGATCACATCAAAGAGAACAAGATTGCCAACACCTCTTACTCCTATGTTCTACTGCTACAATAGTACAGGCACCTGCCTCGGAGGATGATGGTACTAACGGTGATTGTGAATTCGAGTCACTCGAGTCCAAAAGTTGAGTAGTCTGGTGCTTGTGCCCCACACTGCTGTTCAGCTGACTGAAGTGCTTCACTTTAGTCCCTATGCTACTGTTTCCTACTGGAGTTAATGACAGACATATTTCACGAGGAATGCTGTTTTAACAAAAGTTCACAGTTACATTATGATTGTGGTTGTTCCTAGGACAGATCTCCGACGTTTTCTGTAATAAGAACCACTTATGCTCAATGAATATCATCTGAGATACTGGTGGTACTATTTTAATAGTGAGCATATCAAACAAAATTACATACATGGTCAGCGCATGCAAGACTAGCAGCAGTGATCACCTCAGTTCCTAAGAAAGGGTTGCCACCAGGAATGTAAAAATGTTTTATCAGTAAGGAATACCTGTACATGTTAATACATAAATGCTATGGTAAAATCATAAGTAGTAAGTGCCCTGGGCACCAGCGGCTGCTCCTCCATTATGGCTGAGAAGCATCGCCCCACTGCTGGAAGGAGCTGGTGAACATGTAAAATAAAATGATAATAAAGCAATTATTAAAACTGCTTTATTATCATTTTGTTTTACCTGTAGGAGCCAGTTAGAACACTGCAACCATCATCTGAGTCCTGGGGGCGGCGACTTCAGCAGCAGGAGTGGTGGGCACTGCTGTCAGTGCACATGTGGATTTGACCGGCCATCTCAGGACGGCCAAAACAACATGCGTACAGACCTCTCCCCTACCAGAGCTGCATTGCTGGGTGGAAAAAACAGCAGGCGCAGGCTTACAGTCCCCTTTGGACCGGTAAAAATGCCCGCTCAGGCCAATCCTTGCACTTCTCGAGAATCGCTGGGATTGGCCTTAGGGGAGTCTGTGCTCATGGGAACTGTAGTTTTCAGTTCCTGGAACAGAAGAGCACAGAGGCTAGGTGCGGGAGAAGAGGATCATAGAGGCGGCGGCCGGCAGCAAGAAGGTAAGTGTACTTTTTTGTTTTAGTTTTTTGTTTTTCCCCCTCACTGAACCCGCGCTGGCCCACACACACACAGTTTGTGTCGCCAGCAGCCGCCACTGCTGGGCACCACATGATTTATCACACAAATATCAATTTTCAAATGTATTTTGCAAAGTCCACCATTTGTCTGCAAACATCAGCTTATGAATTCGGAAAATAACCACATTTTTATCTCAAATGCAGACTTTTAAATTTTGGTATACATATATTAATTCAACTTTGCAAAATCTTCTAATTTATGAGGCTTGGCTGCAAACAGGAAAGCTACTGGTAGCTCATGAGCTACTCATTGGTGAAGCCTGCCCTAGACTGTGATGATAATGGCATTAACCACGTTTAAGAACACCATCATGTTGCTGGCATATTACCGTCGGCATACATGCCAACATTTGAGACCTAGGAAGAGGGAGACTTTGAAAAAATAATTTGGGTGAGCTTTCTCCCTTGTTGACTTCTACTGAAGCAGAGGCAATTTCAGGCAAGAAACAGGTAAAATGAAGCCATGTTTGACTTTAAAATTTGAGGGTCTCCCGCCTGAATCGGGTCTGTAGGAATGTATGAGGCATCAACATTTTATTGTTGCTAATTTTACATTACACAAACAAAAACAGAGTTTGGAACTCTTCTTGATACTCGTGATTTTCTCTCAGAGTTATTCATGGGATTCACAGGATGTTTTAGAGCTGAGGCCTGTGATTCAAACCTGCATCCCCACTTGCACAGCAGAGGGGCCTACCTTGCAAGAGTGCACCTGGAGGATCAGATATGAACACAATGGCAAAATATGCTTTGTTTTTCCCTTACCTGGCAGGAGCACGAAGTCAGCACTATGGCAGGGAGAGAGGGTGACAAAGAGATTGTGCAAGAACCTAAGCTGCCTTGCCTGTCACCAGCAGATCATGATTGTGCAAAAATAGGATTTCTGCATCCAGGAATTAGAGGTGGGAGATTAACCTTGAAATTGGGAGTCTCCCACCTGAATCGGGAGTGTTGGCTTACATGCTTGTATGTGCTTACGATGTGCACCAACCAGACTGTCCAGAGTGGCCCAATTACATCTACTTGCATAGGTTCATTATGTTTCTATGGATCAGATACTAAGGCCCCCATTAGGATGGCGGGCGGACTTTTCCCGCCCGCATCCCTGTGGAAAACGGGACCACCCGCGACGTGAGCGGCGGTCCCGTCATGCCAATTATGATGCGCCCGCCACATTGGCGGGCGCATCATGCACTTTTAACATTGCGGCGGGCGGTGCTTAAAGCACAGCCCGCCGCAATTTTAAAAATGCATGTCATTCATTTGCATATACAAAGCGGCAGGCACAGCGCGGTGCCTGCCGCTTTGTGTGTGCAAAAGCAGGGGGGTACCACAGGTACCCCCCATGTGCACCCCCTTCTCGCCTTCATCATTCGGGCCCGCAGGGGGCCCCCAAAGCAAAGACCGCATGCCTTTCGGTGGTGGCATTGCCGCCCCGGAAAGGCATCTGAATGAGGCCATCCTAATATGGCTAGCGGTGTCTGTAGACACCGCCAGCCATATGAACCCTTTTCCGCCCCGGCCGCAAGGCGACCATGGCGGAAAAGCGGCGGACGGTGTTCCGTCCGCCGCGGTCCCCCGCGCCATTGTAATATGGTGGGGGGGGGAAATAGGTGGCGGGCGGTCAAGGATGTCAGGCGGAGCACCACCACCTGCATGGCGGTGGCGATCCGCCCGACATCCTAATGGGCCCCTAAATGTGCACATTCTGTATCCACAAGTCGAGGATAAAAAGATTTTGTTAATAAAACAAAAAACCTTGCTTCAGCTTAGTAAATTGCAATGTTCCATTTTGTCAATAATTTGAATGTATTCCTTTCCAACACAGGATTTTGTGAAGTGAAAGATAATTTTCAACTTCTGTTGTCATACTTTGCTGACACCCAGAAAATGCGACATTTTTTGCTTCAGTGCTTCATTTTAGTGAGGTTACAGAAATCTCTTTAACCCTTTTTTTAATGTTCACAATGTTTAATGTCAGTAGTACTTTACATAGCATTTTGTTGTATTTTTATCTAAGTGTTACTTGAGGGAAGATCCAGAATTTCTCTTGTAGAAGTCACAGCTGGATAGTCATCTCAATGAGCAGGATCAAGAACTTGTGAAAGCATATTAGTAGATTCTGTGTGTGCCTTTCATGATGATGCAGCCCACAGAATAAGTCACTGCTAGAAATGGGAGTGGTAACAAAAGTAGACCCAACACTCCACAGAGATGCTGGACCTGCAGCAGCAGAGTTTGGTGTTTTCCCAGTTTGAAGAACAGAATCTCATGGCTTCAGGATATGGTTGCCTTTCATGCCGTATGCAAATGTAGAACTGCGAGTGGCTGCGTTCACACTTGTGATATATGTGGAGATGCGTTAAAATGTGCTAGCGTGTCTAAATACCGTTTAAGTACAATTACTATACTGCAACACATGCATTCATAGCAATGGGGCTATATGCTACGCAGTGTCGTCAACATGTTCAGTGGCGATGGAAATGTACTTAATTGTGTAGATGGCTAGGTTGGAATCTGCAAGTTGGTGCTAGGCATTCCACTTGTCTTGCTGACTCTAAGCATTTTCAAATACTGTCTCAACTATGAGTGGTAACAGTTAGTGGGGAAGACATTTTTGAAACTTCTCTTTGCAGTATGGTTTCTATCTGATCTCAAAAACCCCTTTGTCCTTCATGACCCGTGAATGGGTATAAAAAAAGCTCAATCTTTTTACAGCATTGCATTATTTGGTTTGTAGAGTTTGTGAACATTGGCCTCTTTTTGTGTCCGTTGTCCGTTGCATATGCCTTGAATTTCCCTATTATTCCTCTTGTGTTTGATGTATATACATTGTTCACAAGCGTTCACATTGTACTTTTGTGCCAAGTGAGATTGCATATGTTCTACTCTGGAGTTGTATATTTCAATCTATTTGTAACATTGGCATCATGGTGGGTGATGTGTGTACTAGTGACTTGTTTGTTGTCTGTGCTGTGTGTGTCTCTTTTGTTGAGTTTTCTGAACCATCAACAAAGGTGCATATTTCTGTTGTGCAAAATTGAAATTCCAGATGTTATACCATTTTTTTGTATCTGTCATGATACTTTTATTTATGATACAACAGGCTGTGGCTTTTGACCATATTGTCTTGGTGTGTGTACTGGTTGTACCTTTTGTTATGTGTGTCTGTGAATGTGAGAGACTGGGTTGTTGGATGAGGGCGGTGGGATAAGCCCATCTCTAGCAAACGCTCTCAATACTTGTCAGGGAAAGTGAGCTTGATACAAAAGCACTCAGCCTTAACTTGGAGGCAACATATAAAGTAATAAAGTGAAAACAAAATAAAAGAAATATTCCACACCAAGAGCAAAATGTAATACATTACTTGACACCAAAACAACAAAAATCCACATAATAGAACCAGAGCTTAATTTCAAACATTTAAGATAAGTGTAGTGCCTAGAAGTACAAAGTGCTGCTTGCAGTTATGTGGTCGTCCGAGACCTGATGGAAGTCACAAGTTCAGGCAGACCAAGATGGTGCCCAGGCTGGATACTTGGCCAGGTTAGTCCTGCTGAAAAAAGTAATCTTCTCAAAGTTTTGTACAAAAAGTCCAGTTCATGGTAGAGGAAGCTGCAAGGAGCAGGGACAGTGTTGCAGTTCGTCGTCAAGTAGTGCGAAGAGCAGACCGGGCACAGGTGACAGAACCCGCTGTTGCTTGAATCATCCTGTCTAGTGTCGCAGATGGTCTTTTGCTGAGATTCGTGTTAGCATTCACTATAGGCTTACAATGCTGTTGCATGAAGTGCAGATCTTGTGTCACTGGTGGTCACTGTAGCGCAAAGAATCAGATTCACCAGCTCTTCGTGTTGGTGGGCGGTAATATCTTGGTGCGAACGGGTCCATCGCGATTGCAAAGATCTTAAAACTTCAGGATGTCTCCCTTTATTCAAGGAGGAAGTTAACTGATGCCAAACCAAGGGTCCAGGACCTGGCGGGCACATATTGGGGGTCCAGAGCTCACTCCAGCAGAGCTCATGCAGGTCAGGTTGCAGGTCCAGGGAGGTGCCGTTGTAGCAGGTCAGATGGGTAGTTGTAGTGAGGCCTCTGGAGCTTGTTATATCCCTGTAGCTCAGAACAGGAGGTCAACCAACTGAACCTTGGAGTCATTTCAGCCTGGGATAAATGGATTAGGTCCAGTCTCCTCAGAAAGCAGAGTAGGCATCTAGCAGGCCCAGTTGTAGGTCCAGGCAGCTCCAGAAGTTCAGGTCAGTCCTCCTGTAGTATGTGGTATCCACAGGTCGAAGAGTGTAATGAAGAGTGGGCATGAGTCCTAGTTTTATACCTGATGCCAACTTTGAAGTGGAACATGCCTCTGGAGTTTTCCCCAGAAGTGTCTGCCATTTCCTCCCTCCCTGCGTTGGTCACAGGATTCCTGGGGGCACAATAGGCTAGTGTGAAGTTTGGGGTGAGCTGAGGCAGTGTGTTTGAAGTTCAAGCGTGACAGGTGACAGCTCTGCCCCTCCCATCAAGTCAGGATGGGCCATTCTGTCAACAACCAGTCCCACTATTGTGTGGCTATCGGGGAGGAATAAACACAGGCCAACTCCAATTCCACTCTTAGCCATGTGAGCCAGAAGCAGGCTACAGGCACTAAATGATTAGGACAAGAAAATGCTAACTTTCTAAAAGTGCCATTTTCAGAGTTGTAAATTAAAATCTGACTTTACCAGTAAAGAGGATTTTAAATTACAATTCCTTAGACACCAAACATGTTATTTCTGCCTGCTCCCAAACAAAAATGATCACTTATTACATGTAATAAGGTAACCCAATGTTATCCTATGGGAAAGGTAAGCCTCTCTGTGGTTGAAAAACGTATTTGTAAATGTTTTCACTACCAGGACATGTAAAATTTAAAATTGCTGGTTGTTAGGGGGGTCTCTAATTGGCAGAGGTAGGTACCTTTGTCCAAGTAGGGACCCTTCTTTCTAGTCGGAGTAAGGGAGTTAGACTCCTAAAATAACCACTACTCACCCCCTGGAAGCTTAGCACAAGCAGTCAGGCTTATCTCAGAGGCAGTGTATAAAGCATTTGCACATGACCAAAAGTAATACAGTGTAAACACTACAAAACGACACCACACAAGTTTAGAAAAATATGCTATATTTTTATACTCCCAAAACAAGACCAAAACGATAAGAATCCAACATTCAATACTTAAAAATGTATACTTTGCAAGATATCCTTAAAATTGCAGAAATAGCTCAAAAACAGTTTGTATGAGTCAGTAGGGGCCAGCTAAAGCGTGGACAGACTCGGTAACAGTACCTTTCTTGTTGCGGCTGGCACATTGGTGCGAGCCAGTCGTGGCAAACATTGTGTTGCAAAATGGAAGCAATGCGGGGTGCGGTGCCCTCTCGATGCTGTGCATACATCGCTTCGGGTGACGGTCGTCCAGATGGCGTCGGTGAGACTAACGCTTACGGTGCAGGGCAAGGCGGTGCTTGATGCAGTGCTGGCAGATTTCGGTGCAAGCAACAGAGCCGGTTAACAGGAGCTGGCGTCGGTTCGCACAGATGCTGTGTAGGATGAGGCAGTGCGCTGTGAAACTTACGAGCGGTGCACCCCGCCACAATGCGGTCACAGGTGTCAAAGCCAGCAGCAGCGACGGTGGCTGGGACCAGGATGGTGAAGTGAATTGAAGTGAAGCGAGGTGGTGCGGTGCGGAGTGTGGTGCCCACAGGTCACGGTGCAAACAGCAGCTCGATGGCGGCTGCGGCGGTCGTCATTGTCGGTGAGACCACGTTTGTGGTGCAAGATGCAGATGGTGCCCTCTGCGGTTCCGTCAGGACACTGAGCCAACGACTGAGTCGTTGCGTTTCCCTTCTCTGTGTCAACTGAAACAGCCATTCCAGAAGCGGTACCCAGAGGTTGCTGAAGTCTTTGCAGTCCCTGAGACTTCAGAACAGGAGGCCAGCTCAACTTCAAGCCCTTAGAAATACTTAGCACAAGTGAAGAAATTTCAGTCCAGTTCTTTCACTGCCCAAAGCAGAAGCAGCAACTGCAGGCCAACCCAACAAAGCAACAACACAGCAAAGGGGCAGTACTCCTCCTGGCAGCTCTTCCAGCTCTTCTTCTTGGCAGGGTCATTGATTCCAGCAAGTTCTAAAGTTCTGGGGTCTGGGCCCCAATATTTAAACTCAAAATTCCTTTGTTCTCTCAGGCAACGAGTGTCTGGGCTTAGTCCAAATCAGTTTGGTCCTCTCTAGCCCAGCTTCCGGGCAGGTGGTGGAGACAGCATTGTCCACAGCAGACCAGGCCCATTCAGGTGTGTGGAAATGTCCTCCCACTTCTTTTAATGCAGCCCAGGTCTATTCAGCCCAGCTCTGACTCATCCAGGAAAGGCAGGACACACCTCGACCCCCACTGGCTGTCTGAAGAGAATGCACATCTCCAGCGTCTGTCACTCAAAAGCCAGACAGTAAATCCACAACCCCAGCAGAGGCACCAGGATGGCTAAGCAAGAAAATACCTACTTTCTAGAAGTGGTATTTTCAAACACAGAACATAAAAATCATTTTTACTAAAAGATGCATTTTTACACTCTGAATCCAGGCATATTAAACTCAATTTCTAGTCCCAATGGGAAGTTATGCTTATAATATGTTATGAGTAAAACTCCCATTCTACCCTATGGGACAGTTAGCCTTTCCATAGTGAAAAGCAAAATGCACTGTAATTCACTACTAGGACATGCCACAAACAGCAGTACATGTCATACCTTTAACATCTACTACCTTGGGCCTACCAGAGGGGTGACTTATATGTAAGAAAAGGGAAGATTAGGGCCTGGCAAGTGGGTGCTTTTGTCAGGTCGACATCGCAGTTTACAAACCACATCCAGAATCCGCAGTAGCAGGTCTCAGTTACATTTACTGGGCTACTTCTGTGGGTGGCACAATCAGTGCTGCAGGCCCATTAGTAGCATTTGATTTATAGGCCCTGGCACTCTGTGTCCTATACTAGGGACTTACCAGTCAATCGAATATGCCAATCATGGGAACACCTATCCATATCAGAATTTACTACGTGAGCACTTGCACTTTAACACTGAACCGCAGTGAGAAAGTGCACAGAGACACTAAACCAGCAAACAAAGTCAAACCAGGGAGGTCAGAAAGCAAAAAGACAGGGTAAACATGCCAAGTCTAACACATGTCCAATATTTTAGATACAATGCATCCTGCCCTATGGTCTGTTTAGGGTCTCCTCTAGGGGTGACCAATATGTATTAAAAGGGAGTTTTAGGTTTGGCAAAATACTTATTTTGCCAAGTTGAATTGGCAATTTAAAAGTGCATACAGGCTGAAATAGCATGCCTGAGCCATGTTCTAAGGCACTATTTAGATGTGTGATATAATTAATCCTGCAGGCACACTAGTAACATTTAATTTACCAGTCCTGGGTATATGGTATATCATTTTACTAGGGGCTTACAAGTAAATTAAAGGTGCCAAACAGACGTCAGACAATTTTACCAAGTTTTAGGGAGAGAGCTCAAGCAATTTATTACTATTTAGCAGGGGTAAAGTGCACAGAGTCCTAAAGCCAACAAAAATGGATTCTGCAAAGCAAGAGGCAAGAAGGCAAAACGTTTGGGTGACTAACACCCAAGGGTGTGAGGTCAAACAGAGAACATTAAAATGTTTGCAAACAATCAGAAAAAAATTGAAACTCTATATGTTCCAACTGTGGTGGTGTCTTTGTCAGGAGATTTTTATTCTTGCCCATGCTAACTTGTGTTGTGTTTACATTGTGCGGTGTTGGTAGTTAAATTTGGCGTTTGCGAACATCAACAATGGTACAAAGCTCTTTGTTGTAAAATAAAACTCCATATTTTTCACTGGGGTGTTTATTATTAACCCACCAGCGCATAGTCTATGGCTATGGAGACTTATGATGTATTTGTGTTTGTTTCGCTAGGTGATCACAAACATTGAAAATGGGGTGCAGTTATTTGTTACAAATAAATACACCATATATTTCACTGTAGTGTTGTCTGTGTTGGTATACTCTGATTATTCCCAAGAATGCAGTTAAAGAGTAGTAGAATGTACACCATTTTTCTTCAACGTACTCAATGCTTTTCATTTCGTTTTCTTGTCTTTTTCACTTTTTTCACGCTTGCGTGCTGACTGGATCCGTGCCTCACCTCATAGCACGTATTTGCATAATTTGAAACACTTGCAATGTCATGACGCTCCAATTGCAATCGCACAGCCAAAAACAATAATTGCACAATTCCTCTTATGTTTTAGTCCATATTTATTCCAGTTTATCCTTAGTTGACCAAACTTTACTTCACAGTACACGAATAGACTGCTGAAAGTCCCAATTTTTCAAATGAAACAATTATGCCCATCTGGCCTTTTACTGCTTCACGTAGGTACATACAATTCATGTTAGGCAGCTCTGATTTTTACAGAATCCAATGCATTTCGGGCCTTTTTTGCCATTCGTCAGTGTTCGCTGTCAAGTTAAAATAAAGAACCTCTGTTAATGTCTTTCAAGGTAGCAGCCATTATATATTCACAAAAATAAATTTTTTGAAACAATCGTATTTAGACACTTTAAATCTTGGTAGAATAACAGAATACCTTTTAAAGATCACTGCATTAATGATGAAACCGATGTTTCACCCAGAGACTGAATTATGTTACTACCCTATTGAGTATCCGCTGAACGTGGTGACCTCCCCCACTTCCATCCTCTTTCTCATACCGGCCAGATATGACCGCGTTACTAGACGAATTCTCAATCACCCAATGTGCTCAAAACACTTTAACCAACCTACATTTGTCAATCCTCCCACACGCCATCCATCTACAGTATAACCTTCCGACATCACTGCTTTTACCACTTCTATCCTAGTTGTAAACCCTCTCCCAAATCCGTTTTTTACAAAAAGCTTCATACCTGCTCTTCCCCCTTCTTTACTTTTGTCAGTACCAGAGTCTTCTCTCATCTACAGGGTTTTGCCGAACGGATGTTCAAACGACTAACTCCTCCCCCTCCTTTCTCCTTAAATGCCTCCCCCGACTTGACTACCGCTAATCTCATAACCACGTTCCTTTCAACTCCCTTCCCCCCAACTACCTGTTCCACAACCCCTTGCATGTGACTACCACTTCCTCCATCTTATTCTCAGCTTCCATTCTGAACCCCGTGTCGTTTTTCACTTTTAGTGTGAACGTAACATAATTAAAGTGCAACAATCATATAAATGCTGTTCTGTATTTTGTACTCTCGTGTCCTAACACATGAACGTGCAGATGTCCATAAAATGTATAAATAATGTTCAACATGTTGTACGGAAAGCAAGAAAACGTTCCCCTGGACTTTCTAATGGTAGGTAGAAATTCACATCCAATTCTTTTGTTCACTCACAAGTAATTCTGCACACCACATTCACTCTTCCTTCAATGTACAAGATATTCCCCATTATAGCATAAGTCTATAACCAAACTAGAAAATAGTGCTAATATATATATATATTTTTTTAAAACAGTTTAGACAAATATTTAATTGTATCAATAAAAAGAACAGCTCCTACACTCATGTGTATATGGAGGACGCTAGTCAGTTAAAAACATACAACTTTTTTATTAAAAAAACAATAACACAACATATTATAAACAATTCATGAGACTAAAATATAAGACCCTATGGCCACCAACAAACCAATACTAAGATTCAGTTGTGACCAGACAATAGATCCAGGGCTGATATGTGATTTAAAGGTAATTTCGGCAAAATACTTTTTTTTTGTCCTGAAAAACCCTTAAGTGATGGATTCTTTACGAGTGCGTCCACGCGTTTCGGTGGTATCTATGCCTATTGCCCATACACCTTCTTCAGGACTAACTTAAATAGATACAGGGTCCAATGTTCCAATTTTGCGACTGGTTAATCTAAATAAGAGAAACCAAATGTCAGCCTTATCTCCGTATATTATACACACATAAACAATGCATATTCCTACGTCCTCTAGATATACATAAGTGCATAGACCTTTTTATTATTCATATTTCATTGACTTTATTACATCCATCCTGTTTTTTGTCAACCAGAACGTCTAATCATAAACCACTGACTTTTCTTTAGCACTACATTCCATTCTGGGTTTCATATGTCAGCCAATTACCCTCCCCTTGGAGTCCTCCCTTCTAGAGAATTATATTCCTCCCCATGTGAACTATACCACGTCATCCTAGCATAATCATTCATACACAGACACTTTATAGTTATATGATCTTATCAACTAACCACTTCATCCAACCATACTCATTCATACACAGACACTTTATAGTTAAATATTATTCTCCACTGACCATGGGATGGGGTGATTTCCATTATTACATCCGTATCTTATATTCGATTGTAGTAAAAAGGAATTTCAGTTCTAGTTCCACTTATTTGAGCTAGAATGACATAAAAAGGATACAGGCCTTATTATTTTCCTTAGTACTATTGTAGGGCCCTCCTCAGCAGTAACTTTCCATGCAACTATCTTACCTTCAGTGTAAGGGTCGCTATTTCTGATTGTAACGTTATCCTTATCTTAAATTCTTAAATCTTTTCCTTCTTGATTTCTCATATGTAAAATTTAATTAGGGGTATCCATAAGTAGTTCCCTGCATAATGATATATATAGAGTTTTTAATTTTCAGTTGGGTTCATCTCTATGTTTATATATAACAGGAGGATTTTTTCAATAAAGCTTACCTTAGTATCGGTGTAAGTCTATTTGATCATTGTACTTTCATTCCTTTTTTCTTTGGTTTAGGACCGACTGGCGCCCCACAGCTTCTGATGCGCTTATTTATGGGTCATGCGCTGTATTTTCCCGAAACTAATTTTCGATGGTATCTGTTGGGATCATAAGTAGGGGGTCTTTTTATACCACAGTTTGTAAACTCCTATGCTTTTTCTATTGCTCCATTTGTGTAGGGGGCCCTACAAGGTTTGCTTGAGAATCAATACTCTATTTGATTAAGCTATGAGGGTATGTCCGTATGCGTAAAATTCTCTCCTGTTTAAAAGCCTGTTCCCCCGGGTTTTCCACCCCCGTATTCCATTATTTTACGTCTGCCTTTCTAAGGATGGTCTTTGTACAAACCCGCAAGATTCCAGGTTTAGCGCTCACTCCCCCCCTTTTTTCCTATTAGGGGTGCCTCGTGCATGTTAATAAAAGGCCCTGTCTATAGTCGCCCCTACGTTTTTTTAAATCTACGCGCCTTACGCTAAAAACGCTCCAGGTCTCCCTTTCTTTATTCCTTACCTCGCGCGTGTATTGATGCTCGGCGTTTTCGAAGTATGCAGCGCCCTTGCGTTAGTCCTACTTTTAATAGTTAATGGTGGGACGTGAGACGTGTTGTCGTCACTATGCGTACTGCGCATGTCTGGCGGCCATGTTAGGCGTATTTATTATTCGGGTTGTATTTAGTAATATATCCATCTAGATATTTATTTTAAACGTTTCCTCTTCTTTAATGTTATCTCCCTGTAATAATTGGGATGGAACTTATATTTATATATTATAAATTAAAACTCACGTTGCATGTAGCTTATTTTCTAAAAGAATAGTTTACTTCACGAAAGTTTAGCTGTACCATGCTCGATACTTCCAACTACTAACGCCAAAATATCGTCAGGCCATTATGCTAGTTATTGATCTATACTCTATTATGCTCGTTATCAGGGCTATACGCATTAGTGTCCCCAATATTTGCATCGATATTTTAATAATGATCTTTATATATAGATTCCCTATTTCATATTAAGCTGTGCATGTCTTGTACTCATGGCCCATTATTTCCTGTTCCCGCACTACCTATCCCAGTTGGACTGCACGGCAAGGGTTGTATGTGTGTATAAATTCAGTATATGTCCCTCCATGTATCTAGGTTGTAATAATCTTCTCCCAGCCCTCTCTACTATTGAGTCCATTTTTGATAGTGTCAAACCTTACCATATACCACTGTTCCTGCTGTTTCCTTCGTTGTACACTATTGCCCAGCCTTCATTTTCTTTAAGATAACCCATATGATCTCATGGGCGCTCTGTGGCCATTCTCTCTCCAGTGGTTAACTAATGGTACGTTTTCTTTACTGGTGTTTATGGCAGATCTATGTTCACATATCCTTTGCCTCAATTCTCTCCCTGTTTCTCCTATGTAGCTGTCGCCATATGGACATAGGATAAGATATATGATGTTCTTCTCAGTTATTGAGGGTCTTTATATCATGTTTAACTGAGTTAAGAGTTATACTTTTGGTAGTAATGCAGAGATGTATATACAACCAGAGAGGAAGGGTATAACTGGCTACTCTCCTACCCCTAGATTTTAATTATTAACAACAAAAGAGCGCCTACTATTGTGAATTTCTAAACGACGTAATGCCTTAGTGGGGAAATACACAGTGACTAAACTTAATAGAATATGCGGTCAAAAAACAGAAAAGTGGATGCAGAAAAAACTATTTTCTAAAAGAACCCTCACTCACCCTAGTGGTGACATGCTTCATCATGGGGTTCGTCACAGGAGGGGCCGTCTATCCCCCCTGTGTGCTTCGACGCCTGCAAGTGCAGCGGAGCAGGTATGTGCAAAGAACGTGATGTGTGTGATCAGTGACAAATGAATAGTGTAATAAAAGATCACAGCTGTACCCCAACAGACTTTATTAAAGGGTCAGTTGTTCACATTAAAAACGGTGAAGTCACTTGGAGATATTTATTAAAACCCCAGTGACCTGGTGTAAGTGGTCAACATGTTTCTGCTGGTTACTGCTATTTAAGCTCAGCTTTCATCAGGACCATTATTATAATACAAAAACAACACCGTCCTACGGGGGTCCACGCGCGCTAAGGCGTGCCCTCACCGTTAGGACAGAAAGGAAAATATGTTATGTTATGTTATGCGTTTTTATTTGGCGCACAGATGCTCCAGCAAAGGAGCGTCCTGGCGCCCGACAAGGTAGCTGCACAACACAACTTAAACAATAGGCAACCAATATAGAAAGACTAAGGGAATAAAAAAGTTTGCACCGCACGACGAAAAGAAAACAGATCCCTCATAGCACGAATCGCCGGGGGCAGGCAGTTCCACAGGACCGCCGCACGCACTCGGAATGAGCGTCCTCCAGCTCGACTCCGCTTAAAGCGCGGCACGACAGCTAGTTCTAGGTCTGCAGATCTTAAGAGTCGAGCTGGAATGTAGTGGGCGAGAAGGGCCGTAAGGATCGTTGCTGGGGACCCCTTCAGAATTTTATAGGCGACACAGAGGACCTTAAACTGTATCCGCTGGGCCACCGGCAGCCAATGCAATGACCGCAGGGTATTAGAGGTAGGACAGAATCTTGGGAGGCCTACCACCGCTATACCTAAATACCTAAATTCAGTACTCTCCTCAGTTCACTCACGGTTTTACCCACTGTCAGTGCTCCTACTATTCACCGGGATACACTCTGTGAAACAATCAGAAAATAAACACACATATTAGATATGTCCTTTTTAGTTAATCGACCTGATATTCCAACTTTGATTCAAGTTATGATTTTCAGCTCATTATTAATTGTTTTGCTGATTTGAAAGCTATTATTAAGCTACATAACTTCATATCTCCACTAGAGGCATGTAGTTCCTTAAAATCAAGTTGTACGTTTAAAATACCAGATGTGCAAACCATAAAAATCCTAGTCATTGTAGTCCCCTTTCCGAGGTCACAAAGACCGAATAACAAACAGAACTTATGGAGAACAAAATGGTCGTTTCTAATGCACTTACGGTGCTCAAGAAATCGGCGTGCCTCATGGACTCACAGTGTGGCCATTTCTTCACGTCCCGTTCCGTCTAGTAAAAACAAACAAAACACAGCGGAGCGTGTTACCACTCTTCGGTTTCGCCATGACACGGCATAAATCACCCTGCTGAGATGTTTAGTACGTGCTTACAAGAAAGCACTGACTTACTTCGTACAGGACGACTCGCCGACCGGAACCTAGGAGTTCATTTCACTGTTGTCCGGATCTTGCCCTAAAGGCGTCTTTTCCGTTTTAAAAGTTACGCGATTAGAGCGCAGTTGCATCAGCGGTCACGTGACCGGAAAATAAACCTTGCCCCACAGAATATTTTGAACAAGTCATCAATGGTTATTAATCAGGGTTTATATTATACTTAGATCGACCGATCTGTATATAATTCTTTCTTGGTCCTGTTAAAAACAGATGAATAGAGATGAATAGAAGCACTATTTTGGTCACACCCTATACGGCGAAAATACACTTCCGGTTCATACTGATTGGAAGTCTAGAACGCTGACCCATATTCGTAGTCAATTGTGATCTCATCTTGACGATTACTAGGAGATGTTCGTTTAATGTCGAGTTCTAATAAATCTCTTATGTAAGTTGGTGACAATGATAAACAAGCATTAGAAATGCAATCGGGCTCGGATTTATTTGAGTTTGAGCTAATGGCATTGTAAATGGCAATGTCTTTTCGCCATGTGTTATGGAGTGTGTGCATGTGGCGTGTAGTGGAATTATGTGGGTTGGATTGTAATATCTGAAAGAAACAGGTTAGTATTAGATTCCTTACCTTAGAATATCCCCAGGCGTCAGTCTGGATCCGGAAACTTTTGCGTAGCAGTACCCCTGCGCGTCGGTAGGCGTCGTCTGCAGGCGTCCCCTGCGGCTCCGCGTCGTCGGCGTCGTGCGCCGTGATGACGTCGCTGGAGTATATAGACGCCGCCTCCGCGCGCTGACGTCAGTTCTTCTTTTTTCCGCGCCAGTTAGCGCAGATCCGAAGAGCAGTACTCCGGTCTTTTGACCAAGTTTCTTGTTAACTACTTAATCTTCTACGGTGCCGGTAGGATGCCCGGTTTCAAGGGTTGCGACGAGTGCGACCGCCTGATGTCGGTCACCGACCACCATCGACTCTGCCTCCGGTGTCTGGGCGCGGACCACGACGTGGAGTCCTGCGTCGACTGTCGGGCCTTGACTGGTAAAGCTAGGCGGGAGCGGTCCCGCAAGCTTCTCGAGCTCCGTGTGTCGGCCCCGCGTCGAGAGCGGTCCCGGTCCGGTCGGAGGTCGAGGGAGCGGTCGAAGGAACGATCGCGGAGCCGCCATGAGCGCTCCGGGAGTCGCCACCATTCCTCCGGTTCGTCAGGTAAGCGTAAGAAGTCGGGGCGTCGTCATCGTACCCCCGACTCCCCCCGACGCCCGCGTGATGCGGCCGGGGGCTCGGGTGGCCCCACCCCCGCGGCCCCGCGTGGGTCGCCGACGCCGTCTGCCCCATACCCGTCGGTCCCTGGGGAAGGCGCGTCGCGTGAGGAGATCGAGGCCTTCCTCATAGCTATGAGGGCGAGGTCTCCTCCGGCGGGGCCTACGGCGCCTGCGGGCCCGTCGGTCCCGTCTGGGGGCCCGAGCGGTTCGGGTGCTCCTGTCTCGACGCCGCCGGTGGCTCCGGCCCCGGCGCCGCTGGGCCCCTCAGGTTCGTCGCCGGCTGGTCTACCGGCCTCTCCGGCGTCGGTTCCTTTGGGCCAACCCGTGGTACCGCCTCCGCGCGGTGCAGCGACTCCGCCGTCGGTTCCGGCCGGCGTCGGGTCCCCGGCGCCAACGCCACGCGGCGCCACCCCCATTCCCCCTCTGACTCCTGACGCGGAGTCGGACCGGCGTCGTCCGACGCCAGATCCGGCGCCGATGGGGCCCATTGACCCCGAGGTCTATATCGTCGATCCAGAATACGGCGATGAGGACGAGTATGGAGAGGGTTGGGAGGGGTTTGAGGACCCTTTATCCCGTGCCTGCCAGTATGATGTGGACTGGGTAGGTGATCTGGGTGATGCCAGTGGTCTGGACGAGTCGCCCAACCCTGGGTTTGTCTCCCCGACCCCTGTGGCGTCTGAGGCAGGTGCTGCCTATTCGGTGGTCCTGATGAGGGCTGCCAAGGCCTTGAGCCTTGAGCTCCCCGTCGCGAAGGTCAAGCCGAACATTCTGACCGAAGTGTTTAAACCGCAGTCATGCCCCCAGGAGCCTCTGCTTCCGTTTAATGAGGCCCTGACGGATGTCCTTTTGGGCACCTGGTCCAGGCCCGCTTCCGGTGCACCGGTTGACCGGAACGTTGCCAGGCGTCACCGTCCGTGCTCGGACGACCCTGCCTTCCTATCCACCCATCCCTCCCCGGAGAGTCTGGTGATCCAGGCCTCCACTTCACAGTCCGCGTTCCCGTCGGCTCCGCCCGATCGGGAATCAAAGCGGTATGACCAATTTGGTAAAAAGGTCTTTTCCTCTTTGAGCGCTGGACTGCGGTCTTGTAATACCGCGTGCCTCTTGGGCCGCTACACCCACTCCCTGTGGGATACGGTCGAGGAGTGTTTGCCGCAATGCCCCCAGGAAGTGCGGGACAAGCTCACCCGGGCCTTGGTTGAAGGCCGGGATGCGGCGCGGTACTCGATCCGTTGTGGTCTGGACACGACCGACTCGCTGGGACGGGCTATGTCCACGACGGTGGCGATTCGTCGCCATGCTTGGCTGAGATCTGCCAACTTCTCGCCAGACGTCCAAAATACACTCATGGACATGCCATTTGATGGCAGTCGCCTGTTTGGTGACAAAGCGGACCACGCGCTGGAGCGCTTCAAGGACTCCAGGGTCACGGCCAAGTCCTTGGGTCTTTCGACCCAGCGCCAGCAGACGGGTTCGTTTCGCCCCTTTCGTGGCCAAGGGAGGGGCGGTCCCACACGTGCTGCCAGCCACGCGCCGCAGAACGCTCCCCAGCGCGGTGGCGGCCGTGGTTTCCGCCGTGGTGGCGGTAGAGGCCAGCGGCGAGGTCAGTCCACGCCTCCCCCCGCTGCTGCATCCAAGCCTTCCTAGTCCGAGCTTTCGGGCTCACGTGACGCCAGTGGGTGGCAGGGTTCGCCATCACCACTCCCGCTGGCGCGCGATAACATCGGACAGGTGGGTGCTGCAGCTCGTTCGAAGGGGCTACGCCCTCCCCTTCGAGTCCACTCCTCCAGCCATGCCACCGCAGAACCACCGTGTGTCGGGGGACCACTTGACACTTCTGCAGGAGGAAGTTACGGCCCTCTTGGCCAAGGGGGCCATCGAGCGCGTTCCTGGGCCAGAAGTAGGGTGTGGTTGCTACTCCCACTACTTTCTGGTGCCCAAGAAGGACAAAGGAGGCCTGCGTCCTATCTTGGACCTACGGAACGTCAACGGCTTCCTCCGGAAGGAGAAGTTCAAGATGTTGACTTTGGCTCAGGTCTTGGCTGCTCTAGACCCACAAGACTGGATGGTAGCGTTGGACTTGCAGGATGCGTATTTTCACATCCCCGTCCTGCCGGCCCACCGGCGTTACCTGCGGTTCACGGTAGGCCACGAGCACTTTCAGTTTATCGTGCTCCCATTCGGCCTTACCAGCGCCCCACGGGTGTTCACGAAAGTGATGGCGGTGGTCGCAGCTCATCTGCGCCGGTTAGGGGTTTCAGTCTTCCCCTACCTCGACGACTGGTTGTTGAAGGCGGGCTCGCCCCAGACAGTCGTCCACCACCTTCAGATGACGGCAGACCTCCTGCACGAGCTGGGGTTTTCCATCAATGTGCCGAAATCACACCTGTGTCCCTCTCAAAAGCTCCTTTTCATCGGAGCGGTTCTCGACTCGGCGCAGTTTCGGGTTTATCCCCCGGAACGGCGGGTCCGGGATATTCAGGCTCTGATTCCCATCTTTCAGCCGTTATCCCGGGTTTCGGTCAGGTTGACGCTGCGGCTTCTGGGGCTGATGGCCTCCTGCATCCTACTGGTGCATCACGCCAGGTGGCGGATGCGGGCTCTACAGTGGGACCTGAAGTTTCAGTGGGCCCAGCATCAGGGCAACCTATCCGACCATGTCCTGATCTCGGAGGGCACTGCGAGACAGTTGCAGTGGTGGCTTACGGACCGCGATTGGGTCAGAGGCAGATCCCTCTCCCTTCCCCAACCGGAGCACGTGGTTGTGACGGACGCGTCCCTCCAGGGCTGGGGTGGCCACTTGGGAGAGGCGGAGATCAGAGGCATCTGGTCTCCGGCGGAGTCCCGGCTCCATATCAACATGTTGGAGCTGCGGGCGATTCGCCTAGCACTGAAGGCATTCCTCTCCTTTGTCAACGGGAGTGTAGTGCAGGTGTTCACGGACAACACCACCGCCATGTGGTACTGCAACAAACAGGGCGGTGTGGGGTCGTGGACCCTTTGCCAGGAGGCTCTGCGTCTCTGGCAATGGCTGGAACGTCAGGGCGTGACTCTGACGGTTCAACACCTGGCAGGTTCTCTGAACGCCAGGGCGGACGAACTCAGCCGTCGGTGCTCGGTGGATCACGAATGGCGTCTGAACTCGGACGTGGCGAGAGGCCTCTTTCAGCAATGGGGAGAGCCTTGGTTAGATCTATTCGCCACAGAAGAGAACGCGCAATGTCATCAGTTCTGCGCGTGGGAGTTTCCAAGACGGCACTCGCTCGGCGACGCCTTTTGGCGCGAGTGGAGTTGCGGTCTGTTGTACGCCTTTCCGCCTATACCACTTCTGCCCAGAGTGCTGAAGAAGATCAGGCGCGACCGGGCCCAAGTTATCCTTGTGGCTCCGGACTGGGCTCGAAGATACTGGTATCCCGAGCTACTCAGCATGACAGTCGGTCCCTCGATCCGCCTGCCCCTTCAGGAGGACCTTCTGTCGCAGCAGCAGGGGACGGTCCTCCACCCGAACCTGTCCAGTCTCCACCTCCATGCTTGGAGATTGAGCGGCGGCAGTTGAGGCCATTTGACTTGCCTCCTGAAGTCTGTGATGTAATTCTGGCAGCCAGGCGTCCCTCCACGAAGTCGGTATACGCCTGCCGGTGGAACAGATTTGTGGCATGGTGCACAGCAAAGGCTGTGGATCCCCTTTCTGCCCCTCTGTCTGAGGTTCTCCTCTTCCTCCTTTCCCTTGCCCAGCAGGGCTCTGCTCTGGGCACTATCAAGGGCTATCTTTCTGCCCTTTCCGCCTTCTTGAGGCTACCTGATCAGCCATCTTTATTCAAGTCCCCTATTGTGTTAAGATTCTTGAAGGGCATCACGCACATGTATCCTCCAACTCCGTTCGTGATGCCTCAGTGGGACTTGAACCTGGTCTTGACTTTCCTGATGTGCGCTCCCTTTGAGCCCCTTCATTCCTGTCCTCTCCGTCTTCTCACTTTAAAGACAGCCTTCCTGGTGGCCATCACCTCTGCCAGGAGAGTGAGTGAGCTCCAGGCTCTTTCTGTTAAACCTCCTTTCTTGTCTGTTCATCCTGATAAGGTGGTCCTTCGGACTAGACCTTCTTTCCTGCCCAAGGTAGTCTCTGCTTTTCACATTGGGCAGTCCATCACCTTGCCCTCCTTCTTCCCGCCTCCGCATCCTTCAAAGGATGAAGAGCGGCTCCATCGTCTGGACCCAAAACGTGCGCTTTCATTTTACATGGATCGCACACGCCAGTTCCGGGTGGATGACCAACTGTTTGTTGGCTACGTGGGTGAGAAGAAGGGAAGGGCGGTGCAGAAACGAACCATCTCTCGGTGGGTCGTCCTGTGCATCAAAGCATGCTACTCTTTGGCTCGGAAGGAGCCTCCTGTTGGGCTGAGGGCCCATTCCACTCGGGCCACGGCGGCTACTACTGCCCTGGGCCGGGGAGTCCCTTTGCAGGACATTTGCCAGGCGGCCACGTGGGCCTCGCTGCACACCTTTGCGAGGCACTACTGCCTGGACAGTCAAGTCCGGAGGGATGGCTTCTTTGGTCGTTCGGTCCTCCAGGACTTTCTGGTGTAGGTTGTATTGGTTCGCAGACCCACCACCGGGGTTGGTATTGCTGGGGTATCTATTCTAAGGTAAGGAATCTAATACTAACCTGTTTCTTTCAGATGAACAAGTTACTTACCTTCGGTAACGATATATCTGTAAGAAACAGTAGTTAGTATTAGATTCCTTACCGCCCCACCCATCCTCCCCGTTCTGCGAACTGATACCTAGGGTTAAGGACATCCCTTTCAGGGCCCTAGTTTCAAATGGCACCAGTGTTAGTTCTCACATGGCTCTGCGTGTTCTGGCGCGGAAAAGCTGTGTGCAAAGAACTGACGTCAGCGCGCGGAGGCGGCGTCTATATACTCCAGTGACGTCATCACGGCGCACGACGCCGACGACGCGGAGCCGCAGGGGACGCCTGCAGACGACGCCTACCGACGCGCAGGGGTACTGCTACGCAAAAGTTTCCGGATCCAGACTGACGCCTGGGGATATTCTAAGGTAAGGAATCTAATACTAACTACTGTTTCTTACAGATATATCGTTACCGAAGGTAAGTAACTTGTTCTTTAGCAATGGTGGCATGCAGTGCTTTAGATCAATATGTTTAAAAGTAAAGTGTACCATACTGCGATTGCTACAATAGTTAATTGTGGATGCGTTAACAATTGATGCGTGCACTGATGGCTGGTGGTGTGTGTGCTTGGTGGAAGAGTGCTCTGCCGGCTGGAGGTGTGTGTGCCTGGTGGAAGGGTGCACTGACGGCTGGTGGGTGTGTGCTTGGTAAAAGCGTGCAAAGATGGCTGATGGTGTGTGTGTGTTTGGTGAAAGCGTGCACTGACGGTTGCTGGTGAGTGCGCCTTGTAAAAGCATGCACTGACGGCTGGTGTTGTACGCCTGGTGGTGTTTGTGCTTGGTGAAAGAGTGCATTGATGGCTGGTGGTGTTTGGCCCTGGTGAAAGCGTGCACTGACAGCTGGTGGTGTGTTGTTGTGTGTGTAGTGGTGAGTCTGTTGTGGTGAGTCTGTGGGGGTGAGTGTGTGGTAGTGAGTGTGTTGTGGTGAGTGGTGATGAGTGTGTGGTGGTGAGAGAGTGGTGTGTGTGTGTGGTATCTGTGTGTGGTGTATGTGTGTGTGGTGTGTATATGGTGTGTGTGTGTTGTGTGTGGTGTATGTGTGTGTGGTGTGTATATGGTGTGTGTGTGGTGTATGTGTGTGTATGGTGTGTGTGTGGTCTTATGTGTGTGGTGTGGTGTTATGTATGTGTGTGGTGGACTTAGTTTGAGTGTTTGTTTCCTGCACACTCACACACTGCCCCTACACATTCACACACTGCTCACCCTGCACACTCACACTGTTCACCCTGCATAGTCACACACTGTTCATCCTGCACACTCATCTTGCACACTCACACAATGTGCACCCTGCACACTCACACACTGTTCACCCTGCACACTCACACACTGTTTACCCTGCACACTCACACACTGTTTACCCTGCACACTCACACACTGCAGTCACTGTCACTCTGCAGTCACTGTTACTCTGCAGTCACACTCACTCTGCACTCACTCTGCACTCACTGTCACTCTGCACTCACTGTCTCTGCACTCACTGTCACTCTGCACTCTCACTGTCACTCTCGCACTTACTCTGCACTCACGGTCACTCTCGCACTTACTCTGCACTCACTGTCACTCTCGCACTCACTCTGCACTCACTGTCGCTCTCGCACTCACTCTGCAATCACCGTCACTCACTCTGCACTCACTGTCACTCTGCACTCACTCTGCACTCCCTGTCACTCTGCACTCACTCTGCACTCCCTGTCACTCTGCACTTACTCTGCACTCCCTGTCACTCTGCACTCACTGTCACTCTGCACACACTCTGCACTCACTGTCACTCTGCACTCAGTCTGCACTCACTGTCACTCTGCACTCACTCTGCATGCGCTCTGCAGTAACTCACACTCAACTCACTCACTGTCACTCAGCAGTCATTCTACTTTCCCTCTGCAGTTATTCTGCACTCACTTCTGTCAATCTTTAGTAACTCACATTTTCCACTCACTCTCACTCTGCACTCACTCTCACTCTGCACTTACTCTCATTCTACACTAACTCTCAAATTGCACTTACTCTCACTCTGCATTCACTCTCCAGGGTTGAATTCAAAAAATTATCTTTTCTCTCCCTTTGTGGTCAGTGTCAGTTCTTCTGATATATCCTGCACTGGATATATTGTTTTTCTTACACGTATTCAGTACATGTTTCAAAGTAATTGTATTCATGACAGAATCATTGTTTTTTGTTCAATTACCCACCCAGGTTCTGAGGGTTACTGGGTTATCCCATTATTATAATGTTATTCCTCAGTAGGGTCACGGAACTCGTTGGTGACCTGCAATATCCTTAAAAATACCTGACAGGCGGTACTTTATCTCATTTAAAAGATTTATATTGTAGATGCTCCGATGGGTGAGCTAATAAATCAACATGCCACCCCAGTAGCCATTTCAGGAAGCTGGAACACTAAGGACGGAAAGAAATTCACAAAGAAAATCACTATCTTTAAAGTAAGTTCAAAACATAGCATATATGAGGAGAGTTTTAAGGGGCTTTGTGTGGTGTGTCAGGCATGCATCCAGAAAAGAAAACTTTTCTCCAACATTATCTCTGCTTCTAGGAGAAGTAGATTTTTGGCGCAAAACCATGGATTCCCCCCTTGATGTTTTGATTACTTTAGGTCTACTTTACAGTGTGAGTATTGTTTTGCACTTGAAAGTAAATCCCAGTACAACACTTAGGGCCTTTTTCACGACAAAGTAAGGCAGTGAGGTGCCGCAAGCCATTTGGCTGCACCGCGCTGCTTCACTTTGGAAGAAAGGGGTTGCATCATACCTACAATGATATGACCGATCCCTTTGCTCTGCCCTGCATTGGCGCACAATTGGCTGCCATGCACCAACGCAGGCACCCTTGTACCATGGTGCAAGGGTACCTGCATTGGCGCTAAGCTGCCAAAAGGACACCAGCACAGGGGAAAAGGACTTCCCAGTAGAGACTTGGTCACCAGCAGGACATGGGATCACCACGCCACACTGCGTTAATAGACAATTTACTGTTCCATTTTCAAACTATTATTCATCCTGAGATATTCCAACTCATGACACACAGACGGTCATTTGAGTACCGAGTAGGCCTCTTCATTACCAATTGTCCTACACTGGACGTACCACCGATGCCCTTTGTCTTGGCACGATGTTCATAGTGAATCGCAACGTCGCATTGGCTGTCTACATTGATGCAATTTGAGCGGATGTATGTCGTTACAACGCATGCTTTTACAACGCATGCCTATACGACGCAACTTTTACAAAGCAAGTCGTTACAATGACTTGCGTTGGGGGGCGCTGGATAGTGAATAGTTTAATTTACTATTCCAACTCCTGTCCCCGTGGATAGTAGGGAAGGTGTTGGATAGTAAATTACAGCTATTCCCTATCCTACAGCGCCCTCCAGCGCAAGTCGTTGTAATGACTTGCGTTGTAATGGTTGTGTCGTAAAGGTACTGTGTTCTAAAAGTTTCGTTGTAAACGCTGTTCCCCAATTTGAGCACACTGAAATAAATTATTCAAGACTGCAATCAACGACTTTGTGTGTATCTATCTGTATACCTATTTTCGTTTTGCATGAGTATATTGCCTCTCATCCACCCTATTTGAAAAGGACAGGAATGGGCTGTAGTGGATAATTATGGCACACTCCTCCCCTTTCCCTGTGATGCAGGGCAACGTAGCAAGGTGATTTGATGTGCTCCCCTGCCCCACAAAAGTCATACATATGCCGCTTTTTTTTTATATAAACGCCATAATTGTAATGACGATTACAACAAACCCACTAGACGTTCTCGGATGCAACCAGGGCTTTAAGTGGGCCGGGTCTGAAGGGGTCTGAGCACCGGCAGTTTTTTAAGGGGGTTCGAAACGGGTCTCTATCGGGCTCTGTTTTGAGCCCTGGCACAGGCGTCTGTGGGTTTTTTTCCGGACTGCAGTGACAGTAGTTTGCTGTCACTGCAGTCCGCAAAAAAGTGCCAGGGCGCAAAACAGCCCGATAGAGACCTGTTTCGAGACAGCAAGTACATCGATGTGCGCTGCCCACACTGCTCACTTCTCACTAGTACATCGATGTGCGCTGCTCACACTGCTCACTTCTCACTAGTACATCGATGTGCGCTGCTCACACTGCTCACTAGTACATCGATGTGCGCTGCTCACACTGCTCACTTCTCACTAGTACATCGATGTGCGCTGCTCACACTGCTCACTTCTCACTAGTACATCGATGTGCGCTGCTCACACTGCTCACTTCTCACTAATGGAGAAGTTACAGCATGAGGTCATGCCAGGTGAGCGTTGTGGGGGAAGGGAAATCCTTTAAAGAGAGTCATTTTCTCTCTGGATTTCCCTTCCCTTACTAAAACTCAGGAGCAGCAACATTAGGGTCTCCAGGGCTTTAAGTGGAAGCTTTTTCAATATTATATACAAGCCATAGTTGCGGCCTATTTATCTTATGCAACTAATAACCATTGACCAAGCCAATAGTCCTGACTTCCTGTAGGTATGATGCTACTTTTTGTATCACCTATCTGCATGCAATGACAGAAACAGCAAAATAAAAGTCGGGCGGCACACTATTCTAAACACAGATTTTTATCGTAAGTGTTTAAAGCCACGCCCCTAGTTACACTGGCCACGCCCCTTTGAGAGACCCCCAGTTTTTTAATCCCACCTAAAGCCCTGGATGCAACGTTTCGTTAGCTAAAAAGCCAGAAGTGGATGCAGCCTCACACGCCATGGGGAAACCCTTGACAACCATGAGTAAGGAAAACAGCAAAAAGTGAAAGAAAAAGCCAACACATTTACGTAAGCTCAAACAAGAAGCCTTCTTAAACAATATGGGGTATGCCTTCACAGAGAAATAAACAGAGCAGCCCCTCCGAACCTCAGAAACAGAATGAAAGCCGGCTACCGAGTACTTTTGAAGACGAGCGCCCATTTAATACTAACAATACCCGTGCAGTTCAATCAAAATATTTGTACGTTTTTTATGACCACGTTTTATAAACAATATTACATACTTTAAAAAGTAACCTCGCTACTGGTCAGTGCAGGACACCTGCAGCTCTCGATCACAGTTTCCTCACAGTAATCTGGCACATAGTTGTGAAGAAGCTGTCTGACTGGTTTTGTTGTTTTGGCTGGGCTGTGGCAAAGGGAAGCCGGCTTATCAATTCAATTAGGTCTGACTCCGAACATTTTTTCAGGTAAACATGTGCGCCTGCTGATGAGCCGACAATTATCGGTAAACGTGCCTAAGGAGTGCTTTAAATGGCCTAGTTAATTATTGCCTTTTAGACGATGACGGGATGATCTTAGACTGTGTAAAAACGCCACTCTCACGCCAGCTGTTACTACCACAGACACAGGCACGTGCAGAACCCTGCAAGGGAATGCCACGTCTGACTGGCAGGCACAATATCTCGGACCTGTCTGCGTTAAAAAAAATACACATTTCGGCGCATATTTACAAGCCCCTTGCGTCACTTTTCCCATGTTAAAAATGACGGAAAAGTGGCGCAATGGCTTGTAAATATGCCCCTTCTTTGTACAAAAAGATAAAATAAGGGAGGTGTTAGAAAACACATGCATGTATGTCTCGCGTCAGTGCCATTCATGAAAATCGACATAAGTGAATTGCATTAGCCAGAAATCCCATTCATATAATTCAAACGTATTTCATTAAGAAATGAGTGAGAGGCCTCCGGTTTGCTAATGGGCCTCACGTCAAAAGAGACTCCTAATCTTCCACGACTCACAAACCATAATAGGAAAATGGTTCCGCCGCGTTTATATGTAGGACTAGTTATGTTTACAGAAGTATATAAATCCAGTCAGCGGTGGGGGTGCTCGGCTGTTTCTAAAGCGTGTTTTTCATAGGTTTCCGGCGGAGAGGCTAGAAAAGAAAGAGGCTTTCCGTGATTGCTGAACGATAGATAATTCTATGCGAACAGAATTTATGTCTAACGAAGTTTGCCTCACCTGGGGGCATCTCAACCAAGAGGTTTAGGGAGCTGTCTGTTAAATAGAATCTCTGGCTGCTTTTCAGATTCCCCGCTTGGAGAGGATGTGGTCTCACTTTGGGGCTGGGAAACTATGGTTCAAGCCTCGGGCCGAATCAACATCCTGTGATTCTGGCCAAATCACTTAATCTCCCTGTGCCTACCAAATAAAACCAGGCTGGCCCTGTAAACACAGCAATATGCCTCTGGATAGCACTTCAATCGCACCTCCCCGAAGCTGCCTGTGAACGCACATCATAAAAAAAAAGCCTCGGCCTCGCGCGGCGCGCCACTGCAGGCATATGTTTTCAATTATCTCGGCCTTGACGACGAGATAATTGAAGATATATGTCCTTCTGCTGCTCGTGCACGCACAGAAAATGCAGGAAGTGAACCAACTCTTCATCAAGTGGCCTATTGCGTGCTGTCTTCTAAAAAGACAGGCATGCGAGGCCCAATTGCCATCCAGATGGCAAAAAAAGAATGGAATGTGTGGCATTTTATAAGTGCTTTTCTGAGAGCCCTTACAAGAGGGAATCGGACTCCTCCCACTGCCTGCGGCAGTGGCGGAGGCCTCACCCTAAAAAGAGAGGTAGATGGGTCAAAAAACATATTTATAAATATATACATATATTTTGAGGCAGAGGGGTGAAATTATCAGGCAAGAATTCGGGGTGTGTTAATGGGTGTTATCTCAATACACTACCCCACGGGATATCGTCATTGAGTCCCACCTGGTGAGATGCTAGACGGTATACCCATCGCTGTTCTTGCTCGAATAATCTTTACTCATTACCATGTTGTAGGTGTTCAATCACTGTCCAGTGGATATTATCGGGGGAGTGTTTATAGTTTAAGAAATGTGAGGTCATTTTGGTATTACTTTTGCCACATCTTATGCTACTCCTATGTTTGCATGTGCGGAGTTTGACCATCCTTTTCGTCATCCCCACATATTTTAAACCACAAGACACGTTATTAAATAAACAACATTCGTTGTATTACAATTGGTATGGCTTCTTTGCTCCCAGCTCTTATTGGGTTCCAACTGTAGGGTTTTTGAGCTGCTTGTAAATGGACGCACACTGCAACTACCACAAGGGTAGTGACCCACTACAGGTGGTAGGCCCCAAGCATTCAAAACACTTCTGACTGGTTCTTGTGTCTTCTGGGGGCGAGTATGAACCAAGGCATCTTTGAGACTTTTTGCTCTCTTGTACGAGAACAAAGGTTTGTCCCAATTGCAATTATTGGGCGTGAGAATCCTCCAATGTTTGTTAATACTGCGACTTACTACATTTGAAGCTGTATGAAACGTAGTCACGCATGTAAGTGGTGCCTCACTAACCTCTGCTTGGGGCTTCTCTTCCAAAAGGGAATCACGGTTCTGATTGCGAGCCCTTTTGTAACTTTTTGTCAGGAGATTTTCAGGGTATCCCCGATTGTGCATTTTTGCAGTCAAGTTTTTTGATTGTTCCTTGTCGTCTTGTACGTCAGAGCAGTTCCTCCGGATACGGAGGTACTGCCCAAACGGCAGATTCTCCCTCAGTGGTCGAGGATGGAAACTGGTATAATGTAACAAGTTATTTTTATTGGTGGGTTTGTAGTAGGTTTTGGTTTTTAACTCGTTAACAACCCTCGTGATGGTAACATCCAAAAACACTACAGTTGACTCGTTATATTCATGTGTGAATTTAAGATTTGAATCACAATCATTGATCCGTGTGAAAAAAGAAACTAGTGTCTCTTCGCTCCCTTTCCAAATCAAAAGCACATCATCTATGTACCTTCGCCATAGAATGATGTTGTCAAAGAACGGATTATCAGTTGGTAAAATGTACAGTTTCTCAAAATTAAAGACATACAAACCAGCCACACTGGGGGCAAATGTGCTGCCCATAGAAGTACCAGTGGCTTGCAAATACAACTGGTCCTCATACTGAAAAAAGTTTCTTTTAAGGGCCAGAGTGGCACAGTCAACCACAAAGGATCTTGATGTATTGTAATCCCACACACTGTTTCCAATATAGCGAGTAAGCTTTTGGTGTCCTTTATGTAAGTACTGGTGGCCTCAACTATCGATCTCAGAAAAAAATCGCAGTACTTGGACAAAGGTTCAAGCAAAGAGCCCAACCCAGAGACGATAGGTCTCCCTGGTGGTGGTAGTATTCCTTTGTGTGTTTTTGGGAGGATATAAACATATGGAATTTTGCCCTCTGATACTGTCAAGAAATCAGCTTCCTGTTTGGTAATTAAGCCTTCATGTTCCCCTGATATTACAAGTTCTACTATTTCTGATTTTAAACTTTCGGACGGATCCTCTCTTAGTAGAACATAGTTGGTCTCGTTACCCAAGAAACGTCTGCATTCCTGATCATAAGCGCTCTTGTATTGGATGACAATACCTCCCCCTTTGTCTGCACTCTTTATCACTATATCAGAATTTTTCTGTAGTGTTTGTATGGCTTTAAATTCACCAGCTGTTTGATTTTTGTATGGGCTGAGAGTCTCGATAGATTCAATTTCTTTCTTTCTTTCTTTCTGGTGGAACACTGTGTGGAGGGGGATTGAAAGTAGACCTAAGTCTAAAGTTTGTGTCACCCTGTGTCCTCTGCATTGAATCTGTCATTTGCTTTTCAAAAAAACTTTTTAATCTTAATTTTCGAAAGAAATCAGTAAGTTCACAACGTAGTTTGAACATGTCAAGACCTGGGGTTGGGACAAACCCAACACCCTTTTCCAAAATTCTGTTTTCGTCCTCTGTTAGGATTACATTAGTCAAGTTGGTAATTAGACTCTCTGATTGCTTGGGCCCGCTCTTTGGTCCGCGGTTTTGCTCCTCGTGTTGTCGCCAACCGCATCCGTCTGGTCCCAATGGACCTGGTTGGACCTTTTCTCTTTCCCCTTGTGCCCCGACCCCTCCCTAAAAAAGGAGGTTGGAACATGGGGGGCTGATAGAAAGGGGGCTGCATATGACCAAACTGTTGATTCCAACCCATCATAGGAGGGAAAGGAGGTTGAGGAGGGAAATCATTTTAATAAGGAGGTCCATTCTGTTGGTAAGTCTGCCAGTTTGGATTAAACACACCTCTACCCCTACCTCTTCCTCTATTCTTTCTGCTGGCACTCCCATTGCTAGGGCCACTGGATTGGGAGTCATCAGAAGTATCAGAATTGTAACCTGATTTTGTCGGGGGAGTATAATCAGGTGTCGAGTAAGGATACACCTTCTCATATGCCCATTTCTAAGGTCTTTCTGAAGCTTCTGGCCCTTGGACTGTGCTAGGTTCTCCTTATAATCATTCAGCTCTTTATTCAGATCATCCAATCTTTTTTTATAACCCGTAAGGGTTGCTTTAAAATGTGCTTCTGTGGTTTGTATCTCTAATTGGATGGCTTCAGAGAGTCGTAAGGCAGTTTTGATTATGAGGATCGCCCAGTCTTAGGTGCAGTGCCAGGCTATTTGCGCCCATTCCTTTCTAAATACTGCATCCTCCAGAAATATTCTTGGAGCGTTCGTCACCAGCAATCCCTTGGGAGCGGTATTTTTCAGTAAGTAATGTTTTAACATCGTACCATGTAGGATTGCTCTGATACGGCTTCTCTTTAATTCGTCCAATTTGTCCCACTCCGTGGTTTGGGAGATAGTCTGAGATATAGAGGGGTCTGCAAATAGAGTCGCATCTCCTAAGAGAGCATCAACCTCTTCTCTACTATAAGAAAGACCCAAGTCCTCCATGTCTGTCTGTATAGAATGCTCCGGTACTACAACGGAGTAACTCTTGCAGCTGTGCGCTGCCTATTATGTATATACAACCAGAGAGGAAGGGTATAACTGGCTACTCTCCTACCCCTAGATCACAATTATTAACAACAAAAGAGCGCCTACTATTGTGAATTTCTAAACGACGTAATGCCTTAGTGGGGAAATACACAGTGACTAAACTTAATAGAATATGCGGTCAAAAAACAGAAAAGTGGATGCAGAAAAAACTATTTTCTAAAAGAACCCTCACTCACCCTAGTGGTGACATGCTTCATCATGGGGTTCGTCACAGGAGGGGCCGACTATCCCCCCCTGTGTGCTTCAATGCCTGCAAGTGCAGCGGAGCAGGTATGTGCAAAGAACGTGATGTGTGTGATCAGTGAGAAATGAATAGTGTAATAAAAGATCACAGCTGTACCCCAACAGACTTTATTAAAGGGTCAGTTGTTCACATTAAAAACAGTGAAGTCACTTGGAGATTTTTATTAAAACCCCAGTGACCTGGTGTAAGTGGTCAACATGTTTCTGCTGGTTACTGCTATTTAAGCTCAGCTTTCATCAGGACCATAATTATAATACAAAAACAAAACCGTCCTACGGGGGTCCACGCACGCTAAGGCGTGCCCTCACCGTTAGGACAGAAAGGAAAATACCTATATTCAGTACTCTCCTCAGTTCACTCACGGTTTTACCCGCTGTCAGTGCTCCTACTATTCATCGGGATACACTCTGTGAAGCAATCAGAAAATAAACACACATATTAGATATGTCCTTTTTAGTTAATCGACCTGCTATTCCAACTTTGATTCAAGTTTGGATTTTCAGCTCATTATTAATTGTTTTGCTGATTTGAAAGCTATTATTAAGCTACATAACTTCATATCTCCACTAGAGGCATGTAGTTCCTAATGCAGAGATCACAGACACTACAATTTCCGCATCTGTGATTTCCTGTTGCCTTGTCCCCATGGATAGTTTGTTGATGTTCTACTGTGTCTTCTCTATATGTGTGCACTAAAGAGTTACGTACATTTTTATTTTTATTATATGCGAACATGGGTTTGGGTAGTTTGTTCATCTCTCCCTCATTCAGTATCTTCCAGTTATGGTTAATGATAATTTTAACCTTATTACTGATGTTGGAGAATTGGCTGGCCATCACCATCTTTTCTTCCATTTCCTGTGATTTTTTGCCTTCTAGAAGGGATTCTCTATTATAAAATCTAGCTCTCTTGAAAGAGTGGTAATGAGTCTCTTAGGGTAACCTCTATTTCTGAATTTTTCTTTCGTTTTCTCAGAATGTTTGTAGAAATCTTCTAGGGTGGTACAGTTTCTTCGTAAGCGAAGAAACTCCCCAAAGGGAATATTATCCTTTTTGGCTCCTGGGGTGATAACTGCTATAGTGTAGTAATGTGTTCCTATCTGTTTCCTTGGTGAATAGTTCTACTGCCAATTGTCTGTTATCATGTTTGATACTGATGTCTAAAAAGTTCACTTTGTTGTTGCTATAGTCACCTGTAAATTTAAAATGTTTGTCTCCCAGGTTTATCCATTCTAAAAATTCAGTTAGTCTTTTTTCGGGTCCCGTCCATATGAAGAAAATAGCATCTATCAAACGTGCCCAATTTTTTATATTTTCAAAAAATTGACTCATTTCATTATATATATGTCGCTCCTCAAAGGAGCTTACATATATACAGGTTAGACTCTGTGCGCAAGTTGCTCCCATGCTGGTCCCTTTCCGCTGTAAATATAGGTCTTGTTTGAATAAAAAAATATTGTTCAAAAGGACCTTCGATACACAGTCTAGGATAAAGATCTTCTCAGCTCCCACAATCTCTACCTCTTCTAAGGTGTTTCTAATCACCTCAATGGTGTCTATTTGAGGAATGTTTGAATATAACGCCTCGATATCGAGGATCACCATGTATTCATTGTTTTAAATAAATTGTATACCTTCAATCTTGGCAATCATGTCGGTAGTGTCTTTAATGTAGGATGTCTGTCTCTTCACTATTGGTTTGAGGAATCTATCTGCAAACTGGCTAAGAGGTTCCAGCAATGAATCAATAGATGCCACTATTGGCCTTAGAGGGGGGTTATCTAGGTTTTTGTGTACTTTAGGTAGTCCGTAGAATGCTGGGATTTTACTATTTTGGTTATTAAGAAATTTGAATTCATCTCCTGTGATGATTTCATTATTTCTTGCTGTCTCTAACATAGTTAGTACCTAACTTTTTAAGTGGCCTTTTGGTAGTGTTCATCGTTGGAGAGGAGACTCATCACTCTTTCATCATAATCAAGAGTATCAAAAACTACTACTCGCCTCCCTTGTCTGCTGCTTTTATAGTAATGGTACAGTCCTTGGTGAGGGAGTCAATGGCTTCTTTGTGAGGTTTGGATACATTTTGAGATTGGAAGTGGTTCTCTGTTAAAAGATGTCCCACCTCCATCTTGACCATGGCTTCAAAAATTTCTATATTCTCTCCCACCATGCCTAAACTTGGGGTGAATGTGGATCTCGCTCGTAGCCCAGAATCAACCTATGTTTCCCTTTCTGGTCTATTTTAAAAAAAAGTCTCAATCTTACTTTAAGTAAGATTGAGACGTTTTTGGGATAACTTGACAGCTATCCCTGACGAAGGGCAAAAAAAGTACCGAAATGCATTGGATTCTGTAAAAATCAGAGCTGCCTAACATGAACTGTATGTACCTACGTGAAGCAGTAAAAGGCCCGAATGGGCATAATTGTTTCATTTGAAAAATTGGGACGGTTATCAGTCTATTCGTGTACTGTGAAGTAAAGTTTGGTCAACTAAGGATAAACTGGAATAAATATGGACTAAAACATAAGAGGAATTGTGCAATTATTGCGTTTGGCTGTGCGATTGGAATTGGAGCGTCATGGCGTTGCAAGTGTTTCGAATTATACTCTGATTATTAACCTGATATGGAATGATCTTTGAACACAATGGCCTGTGGTGTGCTCTGTGTGTCTGTTTCCTTAGGTGTTCGCAAACATTTAAATTAGTACACAGTTCTTTGCTGCAAATTAAAACTGCATACATCCTTGTGTTAGGGGCATTTGTATTTCATGATCTACTAGGCCTTTGTCCATGCCATGTTGGGTATATGTTTTGACGGTCCCTTGTATGTGTTTTCACAATTTGTTTGTGGACACTGCAACGGTTGAAGGTGTTTTGTGCAAGATGAAACTCCATATATGTCCTATTGAGAAGTCATATTTACCTGGGTACATGTTACTAGGTTGTATTTGTGCCCGTGTATTGCCCATGCCAACTGTGACAACCCTGCGACACAGAAACCAATTTCACTGTGATTTTAGTCCTACCTTTAATTTTTAGTTCACAAACTTCTGTTCCTTAAGGTTTTAATAAAGTTTTTTGAAAGATATGCATATTTGGACCTGCACTATAGAACTCCTTTTTTTGGCTTATTTAAATCCAAAACTTCTGAACAGATATTCCCCAATGAAAAAAGGCACAGAATGACTAAAAAAAAACATTTCGCTAGAAAATTTGGTGGCCACGTTTCCGCCAATTTTGGAGTTGCTTGTGGTCAAATGATCTCCTATAGACAATCTAATTTTAATGGAACGGAAAAGAGAAGTTTGGGATCCACCTTATAACTTTTGAACCATTTCACTGATCTCCCTCAAATTTGTCACATTTGTGCCAGAATTATTGAAATTTGGATTTCTCAAAAAAGTAAGTCAACTACAAATGTGCCACTGTGCTTTTGTAATGCTAATGAAACAAAAGGGGTGCTTGGTCAAATCCTGGCCAAATTGCCTATTCTATCATAATGGGATATGTCTTGAGACCTAGCTTACTTATAGTGTGTGACTTTGCTCATTAAAGAAAGATCATGAAGATTATGTAAATTGTTTCTTACCTGTAACGCACCGACTGCTTCCTCATATATTCCGGGGTGCCCACAGTTTACTCTATTTGGTCTTACGTAGTGGTCCTATAGCCTGTTTTTACCTGTAATGCACCGATTGAGATGCTGGGATTGAGATTTCTGTCATGACTTCAAACTAATTAGTTGTAAAGGGGCAGCTGAAATTCCAGGAGCCTAGTCCCAACAGCTCGACGACGTCGGAGGGCTGGAAGTGGTCCCCCGCTACACGGCGGAGGAGGGCACTGGACATCGAATGCTGTCTTATGTAAAGCGCGTTGATAACCTAATGGGTTCAAGATCCTGAAATGTGCAACGTAACTGATTCTATGTAAACTGCTGTGATAACATGTAACGGAACTGGTGCTATGTAAAGCGCTCTGATAACCTAATCGGTTCAAGTTCGCGCTATAGAAAACTCTAAAAATAAATAAATAAATAAATCACTGGTGGCTTTTTGGGACAGGTCATTCGCAAATCTGCCTTTCAGGGGAGATAGTCAAGGATTCCAAACTGGCATTTGTCCCACTCCTTATCTGACAAGTAGAATGAATCGGAGGCAGCTTTGAGCAATCCATTGCAAATACACAAACGATTATTATAGTTTTATGAAAATGTGTTTCTATATATTTCTAAGCACTGGAGGTAAATGAACAATTACAAAGTGTGCTTTCAGGGGCTCCAAAAGGTGCTCCTGATTTCTTGAACCAACTTTGCTCTGAACATTCCTCATTTGAGAGAATCTACAGATTCATTCTCAATTCACATTGAAATATTCATTGTTTATCGCACATTTTTTTAAATTCATTCAACTACTATGCCTAAAGCATAGCTAACTTTTCAGTCACTTCAAACATACTTTTCCCACACATCACTTTGAACAATAGGACTTGCAGATCTGGAGTTTTGTGTGCAATTTTATATGATTATTTGCCAATGAATACTGAAAAGAAGGTAGGGTTTTTTTGGGTCGCATTCAACACAATCCCAGATGTGGCACTGTATGAAGTTGGGTTGAAACACTTGTTCTGCATGTTAATCTTGTTGATGATATGTATAGAAAAATTATGAACTTCGTAGTCATCAAGTTCACATTGTTTGGGAAATGTTTCTTAGAATGTCCCAACAAAATCCACATTTATCAGTCCACAAATGTGCACTGTCAAAGTTTGTGATTGAAATGCCTTAAAAGCTCAATGAATACAACTTGTTATGAGGTATGTTACGGTTACCTGCTGAGCCAATTTATATGTTTGCTATTTCAAAATCAAATAAACTCCAGGAATATCCTAATGTGCCAGGGCCTTCAATTTGCATTTCAACTCTTCAAAGGCTTTGAAATGCCTTATTCAACCTTCCTTTCCAAAGCGCTGCTTATGACTTAACATAAGACCACTTTCTATGATGAGTCAGATTTTATCAGGTGGAGCTATTTTTAGGGCCAACTGACAGAACAGATGTTTTGTTAATTCAGAACGTGAATGAGCTATAAAGATTCCTCTAAATCGTGTTGCTTTCGGTATGTGTTCGAAAACAAAGAATGTCAGTTTATGTCTTACAAATTGCTGCTTATTTTTATCCTGGAGAGTGTTGTTTACCTTTCTTTTCCTGACTGAAAAGTTAGAGGATTTTGTAAAGGGAACTCTATGAAAATCGTTCTGGGTTACAGAGAGTTCCGACATGATCACGGAAGCACCGTGCTCACCCCCTATTCCCCGCGCCGCTGCAGAGTTCGCGGTGCAGGGTGTTAGGGTCTGGAGAGGACCTCGGAGGGGGCTAACGGTAAGGTGCTAGAAAGGCCTGTGGGCTTAATCATGGACACACACGCACTTCGATAGTTAGGTGGGACCGGAAGCCTCGAGCGACCTCCTCCCCTTTATTTATAGCCTTCTGGCCACGCCTGGCCAGAAGGTGATACATTGTGTGGTTGTGTTTCCGGGTCTCAGCCGAGACCCGCGAAACACTAGACTGCTACATCCCTTACCAAGTTAGTGTTCAATTTTCTTTTCTTTATCACCACCTTGCAGAGTCACCATTCAAAGTCCGCCAGTATCCGACTGGGTCTCGGATTCGGTCTCAGGTTGTGAGAGCTCCGCCCTCGGGTAAACAGATGTTCAACCTCTCCCCTCCGGGGAGACGAGGATGTGTTAGTGATCTCCTCATTCTCTTGGGGCTCAGACCTGGTGTCGGGTGAACTGGCGATTTCGGAAACTGGTTCTCCACCTGTCTCTGAGTTTTCCTGTCTCGATGAAATCCGTTTGAACCACGAAATATTCCTGGTAATTTCTTCCCCCGGCTTCTGTGCGGTCACCGCCGTCCCTTTTGTGGCCTTGACTGTCCATGGCTCAGCTTCATACGGGGTCTTGAATTTTCCTCCGGGCCGCCTTGCTCTCACCAGCACCGCATCCCCTGGAACTAGCACTCTGTCTTGCGCCCGCCGCTTGTGGCTTGCCTTTTCATTCGTTCTCCTCCTTCTCTCTTGAGATTCAGCTGGTGAGTAAGGTTTAGGGCTCCAATTCTCAGCTGTTGGTAACAGGTCACGTCGTGGTCCTGCAAACATCAGCGACCACGGGGATCTTTGGGTAGTGCTGTGGGGAGTGCTTCTGTATTCCCTCAGTAACAACTGCAGCGCCGCCTCCGGATCTGACCCCTCTACCAGTGCAATTCTCAGAGTCTTGTTCACTGTCCTCATGAATCTTTCAGCCTCCCCGTTGGCTTGGGGCCCTTGGGGCGTGATCCTCTGGTGAGTTATTCCTAGTCCTTGTAGAAACTCTTTGAACTAATGTCCCTGAAATGGGGGCCCATTGTCCGTTTTGACTACCTGTGGGAGGCCAAACATTGCGAAGATCTTGCTGAGTATGGGTTGTACATTTGTGAAGCTGGTAGATTGCGCTACTTCTACCACCGGGTATTTCGTGTAGCTGTCCACCAATACTACAGTCACTCTCCCATCGGGGAAACTCCCAAAGTCTAGACTGACCCATGACCATGGCGCTGGGGGTAGTTCTTCCGTTATGACGGAAGCTGGCGCTTCTGGAAGACTGGTAAGTTGGCACGCTCGACAGTTCCTTACTAGCACATCTATTTTTTCGTCCATGTGAGGAAACCACACCTTTTCCCTCATTCGGGCCTTCATCCTCTTCGTTCCCTGATGTCCTTCATGAGCAAGTGATGTTGCTCGATCTTGAAGAGTCCGTGGGATCACTACTCTCGTTCCTCGAAGTATCAGTCCATTGTTCGCTCTGCTGAGTTCATTGTGCTCTCCAAAACTGGGACAACCTCGTCCGATCTGCTTCGTCCCAGTCACTCACGTTTCGCAGAAAGTTCTCCCACGACCCTGTGTCCATTGCCGCTTTAACCCGGGTGATAACAGCATCTTCTCCAGACTGAGCCACAATCTCTTCTAGTGCCATGGCTTGGGGACACGAGAGTTGGGACACCATGTCGACATAGTCTTCAGTCCGTGCCTCTTGATCCAGGGATTCACTTGCTTCTGCCTGGGGATGTCGCGACAGGAAATCCGCCGGGTTCTTAGCTCCTGGTCTATAGACTAGGTCCATTTGGTAGTGTTGAACCTGGATGGCCCATCTTTCAATTCTCGGCGGTGGATGTGGGGCATTACCTTTGAACAGAGGTACTAGAGGCTGATGGTCCGTAACCATCCTGAAGGGTTGTCCGGTGATGTATAAGTGGAAATGATTGCAGGCCCACTTCACAGCTAACGCCTCTCTCTCTATCTGTGAGTATCTGGCCTCCGTTGCTGTGAGCGCCTTACTGGCGAACGCCAAAGGCACCCATGTCCCAGGTTCCGCTTCTTGCGTCAACAACGCCCCTAATCCCACCGGGCTTGCGTCAACTAAGATTTCAGTTTGGCGTGCCGTATCAAAATACGCCATTGTTGTGCTGTCCAGCAGTGCTGCTTTTATCCTGTTGAAAGCTTCTTCTTCTGTCGGTGACCACCGCCATGGGTTCTCTTTCTTCGTCAAGTTTCTCAGCGGCTCAGCTATTGTTGCTAATTGTGGGATGAATCGGGCACAGTATTGAGCCATTCCCATAAAGCTTCTCACCTCTGACGCTGTGGTCGGGGCTGGAGCATTCTTGATGGCAGTTGATTTCCGTGGGTCCACTTTGACTCCTTCTGTGCCGAACACGTACCCAAAGAACTCTATTGACTGCCTAAAGAATTGACATTTTTCTTTGTGCAGCGTGACCCCGAACTCTGCCAGTCTTTTTAGCGTTGCCTTTAGTCTCTTGTGATGTTCCTCGCTAGTCTTGGCATGGATGAGGATGTCGTCACAGACATTTAACACTACACTCAGTCCCGACAGAATCTCTTTTATTGTGTTTTGAAAAATCTCAGCTGCCGAGGTGATGCCAAAGCTGAGCCTCTTGTACCTCCGTAGGCCAAGATGTGTGGAGAACGTTGTGATGTATCAACTCTCCTCCGCTAGTTTCAGTTGATGGTATCCAGCATTTAGATCCAGCTTGGAAAACCATTGCGCCCCATTTAAGTCTGTAAGGATGTCATCCACTGTGGGAGTGAGATGCCTCTCCCTTTTGACCACTTTGTTCGGCATTCTCATGTCTATGCATATTCGGATTTTTCCAGGTTGTCGAGGCTTCTCCGCAATCACCATTGGCGACACCCACGGTTTCGGTCCCGTCACCTTTTCAATAACCCCCTGCTCTTCCAGTTTGACTAGTTCTTGTTCTACCGCTGTCCTAAGATGAAACGGTATTCTCCGATGCCTTATTGCGATTGGTGGTATGGCTTTGTCTATATGTAGTTTGACTGGTGGCCTCTTGATGGTGCCTAGACCTTGAAACAGTGATGGGAATAGTTGAAGGATCTCCTCTGTGTGGAACATCTTGACTGCATGTGCAAACGCAATCAATTTGAGTTCTTCCGCCGTGTGACTACCAACGAGCAGGTCTGCTTCTTTATCAATCACGTGGAAGGTCTTCGTCAGCTCCTGATCTTCGGCTTTCACCCGCACCGTCATTTTCCCTCTCACAGGCAACGGGGTCTTGCTGCCATAGGTTAAGATTCGTGCCTTCGATGGTGCTAGGTGAGGTCTTGGTCTTAGTGCCTTGTAATGCTGGATGCCCATGACATTGATCGTCGCGCCGGTGTCTATGACTCCTGTCACCGTCGACCCATCGATTTGGATTGGGCACTTGGGTTGTGGCCTGCGCCGTCTCTTGAGTTCACTTTCGAACGATACATAATAGCATTCGTCTTCATCATCTGTTGACGAGTCCTCCAGCCGGTTTGGGTGACGGGATGGTGTTCTGTTTCCTCTCGCCGATTGCCCATCCCGTGTATCTTCTAGAGCCAACCGTCGAACTGCTTTGGTTGGCATTTTCCTTCCCTCTGGTTTTTGCCCTTGCGACGTTCCTCTTGCTCCTCCTCTGCATACGCTGGCAAAATGATTGTTTCCTCCACATTTGTCACATGTTTTGCCTCGTGCAGGGCAGCTATCGCGATTGTGTTCTTCGTATCCGCAGGATCCACATTGTGAGCGTCTCTGTGTCCTGGTCGGCCATCTTCCTCTACTCCCGCGGTTGGCGCTCCGTACAGCATCTATTCTTTCTGTCTTGACTGTTACCTCAGAATTTGCTGACGGGTTGATGACTGATTCCATTGCTGCTGCTCGCGCATCTGACAGCTCATGTGATCGAGCAAGCATTAGTATCTCATCCAGCGTTATGCGGGGTTGCCTCAATATTAGTGTCCTTAGATGTTTGTTCTTGCACCCCTGAATCAATTGTGCCATTACCTCTTTCTCTTGGTCATCATCCGGGCATGTGCTTATTAGTTCCCTTAGTCGGGCATGAAACGCATCCATGGTCTCCCCTTCCCTTTGCCGGGATTGTCTGAACTTAAACCTTTCATAATGGGGATTTAGTTGTGGGTCAAAATGCGCATTCAGCGCTTGGACTGCGCCATCGTAATCTGTCGCTGCTCCTGTGTTAGGCAAATGTAGAAATAATTTGTAGAGTTCATCGCCTCCAAAGTGCAGCAATAGGGACCTCTTCACTTCATTGTCTTTTTCCCTCGTTGCCGTGAAGTAATTGTTCCGGCGACTCAACCACACCCCCCAGCGTGGCGCTGCCGTGCTTGGATCTGCTAATGCACTGAATAGAGGAATAGGATTGATCTGGGCATGCGGCAATGGTTGAATTACTGCGCCTGGCCCTGGCTGTCCCGCTTGTTGTGCTGGGGCTACTTGTTGGGCTGGGGCTACGGCTTGTTGCGCCCCACCCACAGCTGCTGCGCTTTGTTGCACCGACATGTCCGTTTCTTACTACACTTGTTCCCCTTGTCCTGTGTGTGTAAACTACTTCCTTTGGGTGCTGTGCCTTGAGCTCCTTCTTTGTTGTGCTGCCTGCTTGCACTAGATTCACAGTTCCCACTCTGCTGTGTGTTCTTACTCCTCCTCAACCTCACTGGTGTGATTACCCCACCTTGCAATGTACGTTTTCCTTTTCCAACAACAAAACAATTTATTTTTTCTTCTTGTTGCTGCAGCCAATGCTTGATGGTTTATTTGGCACCCACAGCTGTCCACCGGTCCTGCCTCTTCTCCTCCTCTCTGGACACTTCGTCCTCCCTGGGGAGCCTCGCCGCTGTTTCCCGCCCAGCACACGGCTTCACCGCACGTCTTCAGAGCTGGGAGGGCCTTGGACGTACTGCGCATGAGCGCGCAGCCGATCGCGGCCGACGGGCCTCAGCCAGGCCACACCACGCAACCAGGCCGTGTCGCTCCTCGCCAACTGCCGTTCCTCACTAATCCGGTCCCTCATGCAGCACAGCCTACGCTGCTTCCGGAACATCAGCCACATGAACGGCTCCCTCGGCGGCACCACGTCGGACACCACGCGGCGCCCAGATCGTGCAGAGGCAGTCGACCGCTCCACTCCGATCGCCGAATCCAGGGTTCACGCGCCTTGGCACCACCCTCGTCGCCAGTGTTAGGGTCTGGAGAGGACCTCAGAGGGGGCTAACGGTAAGGTGCTAGAAAGGCCTGTGGGCATAATCATGGACACACACACACTTCGATAGTTAGGTGGGACCGGAAGCCTCGAACGACCTCCTCCCCTTTATTTATAGCCTTCTGGCCACGCCTTGCCAGAAGGTGATACATTGTGTGGTTGTGTTTCCGGGTCTCAGCCGAGATCCGCGAAACACTAGACTGCTACACAGGGAAGGAGTTAAGTATCAAAAGGTGGCCTAGTGTACATTACAGAATACTGCTGAAAGGACTAAATGAAACAAACATATATCGCTGAATTCTAAAGTTGTACTGTGGAGCGAAAATCAGATTAGGGTTGATTTAGGGATTTGTAGTTTGCAATATGTTTGAGGAGTTAGGATGCCACAGCCTTTTCAGTTCTTTTCCCAGGAATGGTTGTTCAGAGACTTGTCTGGGATTCTGAAGGTTGTTTGGGCCGAAATGTTGTTTTTTGAGACCAGGTGTGGAGTGACTTGGTCAGATTTGAAAAATGTTGGGAAAATGCTGTTTTCCAGGGAGGTGTTGACTATTTTGAGTCACAGAGTTGAAACATCTTCTTTGGATTCCTATATCCAAGAAGCAGGTATAGGTTCCTTGTAGAAACTCTAGGAATTTTTATGAGTCTTATTTGTGAATCTTATTTGTGAGATGAACCCTGTATCAAGTTTTTCGAATGCAAACTGTTTGGGGGCCATCTCTTCTTGTGATTTCATAAAATGGAGAATTTGTTTTTCAGCGAGCTCAAAGTGGATTGCATCAATTTTGCACTACAAAAATGATTGCAGTTTTGTTGACCTTGGCTTCAAAGCTTAGAAGTTTCGAGCTAGACGTAGGATTCAGACAGCGCTTTATGGTGTCGAAAAGAGATCTTGTTCGGTATATAACTTCTTCAACTGTATTTTTGAAATAGTTTGATTTCTAAGATTGTGTGATTCTGTGGACTTTGTTCTTCTCCAGATCTTTTCTAGTTTTCTTGTTATTTATTTGCGTTTGTTGTGATTTTTTGGGTACCAAGGTGTGGGGTTTCTCCTTGATGGTGTTCGGGTTAAGTGGTGTTAGTTTGTCCAAGATTTTCATGGCTATATCATTATAGAAATTGGTGAGTTCAGTTGTAGAAGTATGTAAGTTTGGAAAATGAGCTGTGCTCTGAGCTTCTGAAAAGAGATTCATAGTAATTTCTTTTAGAGGTCTTTCCCAGGTTTTCATTGGTTTCCATTGACTTGTTTTTACAATTTCTATTCAGCGGAATGTATTGGGAATCACAAGGTGGTTGGACCAGTAGATGTCCTGAGAGTAATTTAGGAAGGTGATGTTTGGTTTGCGTAAAATTAAATCAAGTCTGTTGACCTTCTTATGAATGGGCTAGGAGAAAGCCTGTGTCAGGTCATGGGGGGAGCGAGTGTTGTTTAGTCTTTTTGTAAGTTTTTTTCACAATCTTCCATAAGATGTTGGAATTTCCCTAAACAAATACTTTTCCATCATTTTGATTAGTTCTTCAAATTGTTTAAGAAAAAACACAATGTGGCTATCAAGTGGTTGAATGATGTGGAAACAATAGGACGTTATGTGTTTTACTTGCATCAAACAGTTGTTCAAAGGAAGTAAGGTTGGGGAGTCTGTTCTGGAGCTTTTACAGCAGTTTGCGTTTGACCGAAATGCCTCCCCATTTTTGTTGTGTATGAAAGATAAAATAGTCTTTAGGTAGTAGTGTGTAGAAAGAAGTTGGTAAAAGGGGGCAAACAAGGTCCAATTGATAAATAGCAGGTCAATATTGAGCGAAGTTAGTAGAACGGCTATTTCAAATGTATCTTCCTGAGCTGACGTAGCATTGATTGAGAGTGCATTTTAGGTTTGTAAATTGCGGGTGTTTGCTGTTTGAATTGTCAGCCTTCATTGGATGAGGTTTTCCAGTTGTGCTCCTTGCTAGGCTCTCCTTTTAACAGGTGGGTGCCTGTATATTTGAGGATAAGGTAAGGGTAGGAAGGTGGCTTGTTAAAGCACATCTTTGTATATTTATGATGGTATCAGAGTGATAGGGAAAAATAGCTGCGGAGGAGAGAATTACTTTGACACAATTACAAACTAGGGTTTTGTGAATTTTTAATATCAGAAAGGCTCAGAATCCTTGCTATTTAGCAGAGTGAACAGATCATTAATAGACGGAATTCACTCATTTGCAATAGAATCCACTGGGAGTATTGTTCTCAAAGTTATGGTACCTCACTGCAGTTGCTCAGATTTGCCACTATATGGGGATAGACGGGTGAGAATAACTTGCACTGATATGTAGACTAATGATCAAATAGAGAAACTTCCTGGCTGACTGCCTTCTTTGGGTAAAAGCTTAGCTCAAATCAAGGAGTACATACTAATTTAATGTGAACTATTTGGGGGACACTGAACTGTCTCTGCATTACATGTTTTATGCATCAATTAAGCTAGATTTGTGTTTCTTTTTCTATAATTGTGTGTTGGTTCTTTGCAGGGCCCAGCCCGCATGCGGTTTTCCAAGCCTGTGATTGCAGCAGTGAGTGGATATGCAGTAGCTGGAGGTCTTGAACTCTCCCTTCTCGCTGACCTCCGTGTTGTGGAGCAAAGTGCAGTTTTTGGAGTTTTTTGCAGGCGCTTTGGTACGTGCCCTTACGACGCTTATTATTGCAAAGTTTCAACATCCGTCACCATTGCCGTGTCAATTTACATTGTATGTTTGCACGAACCTCAAAGTAAAACATCTTTAAAATGATGCACTGTATTTATAATTGAAAGAAAATATATAACCACCAGTTAATTCATGTGTGACAAGCAAGAGGTAAGATCCGTAGTGCATAAGCAAAAATGTACTAGGTCGGGAGCAGGCGAGCAACACCCATTGGGCTCACGGGACTTCAGCCCCCCGTCGTGTCTGTCAGCCCGAGCGGAGACAGCTTTGCGGGCTGGCGAGCACCTAATTGCAGCCGCACCCGAGTACTTAACTGGTCTTTAAAAGACCATTTAGTTGTAAATGAGGCTTTTGTAGTGTGTTCACTCCTTCCTACAGCCACTTTGTCCGTGGTTGCCCCCCCCCCCCCCCCCCGAAATGTGGCTCTAGTTGCCCGCCTGGTCGGGAGAGGAGTAACATATGAAGGGATGAAGGGAAACCGGAGAAAAGCGATCCCTCAGAAATACACTACTGCTGATACTGCTTGGTGTTTTTAGAAAAGTTGCATGAAATATTCTCAACATAAACAATGGACATTAAGTTGGGGTGGTGCTGAGAGGAAGAGGTGCAAATTCTGGTCCTTGATTGAGTCAAAAACCAGTTTTACCTTTAGGCCAAGAGGGAGTTAGAGCACATCTAGCATCTTTTAGGAACTGTACTGTGGGTGATTGACTGTGGTATTGCGAGGCAGAACTGGAATAATGTTTCCTTTTCTAGTTTTGGAAGCCTACTAAAAAGAGCCATTCTTCCATGTGTCTAAAATACAATACTGTCATATACAATATGTCAATACACAGAAGATACCATGCCCCGAGGTACTATTTCAGTTGGTGTCTCCAACCGTGTTTGTGGCCATCACGATTTTCTGGGCCCAGACTGTGAAATAACAAGTGGGACCCATAATCACCAGGTCCATTATTCAAGCAATTCCTGATCCGGGTCCCATTTCCATGAATGGCCTTGTTCCTTATGCACTAACGTGGCACACGGCAAACCTCCTGTTCCCAATAGTTTATGCTTTCCACCTCAAAATGTGCTCATTAGAAGAAAAAAAAAAAACAGGATCGGAAACATACTTATACTAATAACAAACAAGCGGTCCAAATGACACAGAAATTAAATATAAAATAACTGAATAGATTCACGGATGAAATTTAAGCAAAGCAGGCTACTTTCAGAGCCAAAGCCAATTCATTTAAATAAAATACTTTGCCGAGATTAAAAAAAAGTAAATTAGTGGAAGTGAAAGAGGAGGAAATAGTAAGGGACACTAGACCAAACCCCAGAGCAGCTTAGCCAGACGTGTACTGTTGTGTACATGGAGTGGCAAGTTGCTGGAGGCCATCAGTGGTTTCTGCACAGTGAATGGATTGTAGTCGCCTGTGTATTAGCATTTAACATTGCTCCCTTCCAGGCGTACCAGGAGAGAGCTAGGGATCTCCAGGCAGGTTTGATTCATAGAGGAGGTGCATTGTTAGATAGTGAATGTAGGAGATAACTTGGAAAAACTCAGAATCCCTGGCAAATATTCAATATGAAGTGCTCGCGTTTGCAGAAGCATTACTGAAGTACACACAGACATACACAATATCAAGCATATAAGACATATTCAATAAATGTTCCTCCTCAGACATATACATGTGGAGTGCCCCAAGGATCAGCAGATGAAATTAACAGTGAGTGGGTTCTTCTGCAGCGCATGCAAGGAGTTGACCAGGATTTACTGCAAGTTATCAAATCATGGGAAATGTTATAGATCTAAGCTAGAAGACCTTTTTTTTTTTTTTTAAAGCAGATCATGTACGTAGAGTCTGCTTTCGGTAAGCCTCTTGCTCATGAGTGAATAGCATTGGTGTCTATTTCAGGTGTCTCTTCTTGGTTCGATGGCTTTCCACCTGATTCTTGTGTTTGTCGAGCACAGTAGCAGTTCACTCTCAAAGTGTTCTGATTGGATGAGTTGTATCCTATCACTGCATACTTAAAGGAACTATTGTTGTTTACTTTCCATTCAGCATTTCAAGACAGTGCATATGTTTGCTCCCTCTCCTGCTCCCAATGCCCCCATCCCACTTGTGGGTGGCTATGTTGCAGCAGCCAGTGTGAATGCTCTCGCACATCATTTTTCAAATCCCAATGAAGGTGAGGGCAAACTACAGGAGTTCCTCAGGGGTTGAGGGGGCCCAGGCCATGACGAAAGTCCTGCACCAATGGCTGCCCGAGGATTCATAGTGTCTGCCAACCCCAGCTTCCGGCATCCGAGGCAGCAGGGAGAGCAGCACCACTTAATCCTCCACCCTTACTCAGAAATAGATGTGTGGGCAAGAGAGAACAAAGTCGGCTCCCCTACCCAGCAATGGAGAAGAGTATGCTGGACAGGTGACAGCATGACAATGTACATATTTTGTTATTCTGGTGCCCAAGGGGCAAAGGACGCCACCAGAAGAGTGTTGTGGAGCTTGGGCCCTGTCAGGGAAGAAACCCCTGGCTTCTCAGAGAGGCTCACAGCATTGTTTTCTAGCTCACAAGCCTAAGCCTCCCAGCAACAGTGACCCTGGGAGAAATTTCTTTGTTTTTCAAGCACATCAAGAAGTGGGAATTTAGGCCCAGAGGTATGCCATTGATGGACATTTTTAACCCCTTGCTTGCTCCCGTCGGCCGTTGGCTGACGGGAGCACTACCTTGCTAGTGCTGCCGTCGGCCAATGACCGACGCGGCCCCGCCCATTTTGCAGAAGTGCCGCACTGCCGTGAAATCGCGGCCGTGGCAAAGGGGTTAAAAATGATCTTGACTGAATGTTTCCTATGCTAACAGTCAAAGACATTGGCAAACCTCTTAACACCACCTTGGTTTTGTCAATGCTTACCTTACTTTCCAGTGCATTATCTTCTTTATCGAGGTAGCTACTTACAATTGAGTTTAATGTTCAGGTCCTAAAGAATGCTGAGCAAAAAGCACTAAAAAACAGCAGAAACATGTGATCCAGCGGCCTATAGAAAATATGCCATAACCAATGCTACCCAACTCTATAACCTGTTACCTAAAATACTACTCTAACCCATGGACCCATTAATTAAACATGACATATTTGACCTACTGAATCAGGTGATCAAATTAATTTTATATACACCTTATTCACAACCTATGTACATTTCATATACAACCGCAATAATAGTTGACGTCATTTGAACAAAACCTAACTATTTAAATGACCACCATGGCGATGGCATCTAGCTAATAGTAACCTACGCTTCTGAATAACCAAGACCAGCTTGTTTCAAAAGTAAGATTTTATTAACTAATTGTAGATAATTCAAAATATAATTTTATAAATGCAATTTTATTAGCAATATAGTAAGCATGTTTGCAAAGTATCATGAGAAAATATAGTTTAAGCAAGGAAATATAAGTTTAGCATTTCTAAAAACCTAAGTCCCTAACTGAGCTAAATAAAATGGAAATAAAGTAAAGTTCTTTGAGGATTCTTACGTGCTCCACGCAAAGTCCATCAGCACGACACCCTCATCGGAAAATCAGAAAGCAGCAGCCAGCCCATCCCCAGGGCATGGACTTTTTATACCTTTCTATGCTAGCTAATCTAAGTAAAGGAAAATTTTCTGCAAATAACGATGTCTCATTGGACGAAGGGTGACAAGTGACATGTCACCTACATTTCAAAACTTCCATTCGGTCATATTCTTTGGGACCATTGTCTTTCTTGTACGAGTTCCAAAGCTTCCTTGGTTTGCAACAATTTGAACAAGAGTTCATACTGACTCCATTGCACTTCCGCGGATGCCAAGTTAGCGAAGTTCTTTTCTACCGGTTTCTGACCTTGGCCACGTCCGCCAGAATGATGACAGCACATCATCTTTGCTGAATGAATGCAACTTTTGATGGAAAGCTTTTTCTTTCTCAGAGTCATCTTGCGCTCCTTGCAGAATTAAATTCATCGTTTAGTAAACTCGAGCAAACTAGGCCCAAAAGCAGGCAACTTATTTTTCTAGTATAAAACAAACACAAGGAAAGTATTAATGTAAGAATTGTCATTTATTCTGTATCCACCCTTCATTTACTAATTGATTAACCCACCCAATTAGTCTAACGTTACCTAGCATCAAGCAACATATAAGCAGCATTTTATATCTACCAGTCTTCATGAATCCATGAAACCTTATGTGCACCTAGAATAGTAGAAATGACATCACATAGACAAGGAAAGCAAAATAAGCACATGCTCTTTAAATCTGCTGCATTTTAGTAATGACAAAACGAAAACGACAAATTAATTTATTATTTTTGCACAAACAAAAGATGCAACATTTATGCACATTTATGAGCACACGTGTTACCAACCCCATGTGTAAAGTTTAATCTAGGTTGTGTTAGCAAAACACACCACAAAACGTTAATAATATTATTTATGTTATGGAAATGTGACTTCACGAGTTTAAACAGAATTCTGTTTTCTATCTCGCTCCATCAACTCCCTCATCTGGTGATTAACAAATCACCACACCACCACCCAAAATTTGGAAATTTAAACTTTCTGGAAAATGATTCAAATTCATTTGTGTCAGTATTTCTAAAAATCTGTTTCTGCAAAATCCTTGCAATTATCATAACGAGCTCTATGTAATTCCTGCAACTCAATCTCCCTCTCCTCTTCTTTTTTGAGTTTATAAATTCTTTTCTTTTCTTTCATTTGTCTCTTTCTCTTATGCAACAAACAACAACATTTTGTCAAAATAAAAATAAATATTATCACAATCAAAGGTGCCAAAATCTTGCCAAGAACTGAACTTCCAATATCATGAAACCAATTTTTGATTGATTGGAATCTTTTTGAAAGTCTTTCTGAAAAATCTTCTTCTTCTAACGGAATTATTTCTGAATGCATTTCTGTGATGTTTTTAATGTACATCTCAAGGTTCCTACTCTCATCAGGGATATAGGTGCAACAATGTTGCACATGTAATATGCCACAGACTCCTCCCTCTTTTGCCAGGAGTATGTCTAAAGCAAGACGATCTTGAATCACCATGGATCTAATTGCAATGACCTCAACATTTACTAATTGGAAACCATCAGCTGTATCTGTTGATAGTCTATCAACAATTGTGGACAATTTTCTGATTCTACCTGAGTTCAGGGTTATACCTACAATAGGTATGACTGCTTGGAAAATATCTCCTATTACTTCTGTAAAAGATTCTCTTTTTACTCTATTTACATGATTATGAATTTTGAACAAACCCTCTGAATCTCTGTCAACATGGAATATCTTAGGAAACACAATCCCAACATAACAGGTTCCGTACCAATGGTCCGGAAGGTTATAATAAGCCTTGTCACCACACACAAAATAAATCCCAGGGAAAATTGGATCTTTTCCACCTTTGAATCCCCAACCTCCCATGATCTGATAAGTATCTTCACAATTACTCGCACCCACAAAGTAGTTATCAAAAAGTGTATTGTCTCTTCTAATGCAAAGCTTACCACTAACTGGTTTGTCTATGTGAATTGCAACATTATCAAGCATTGTGCCACTTAGCTTCTCATCCTCTTTCTGCCAGAACCTGGATTTAGTCTGTTTAACTATCTCATTTCTCTTGTAAATTGCTCTCCTTTCTTCAACCAGGTTCAAAAACTTCTTTCCCTCAGCACTTAGTTTGCAAGTTAAATTATTCTTGTAAGCATACTCATAGGTAAGTTCATTAGTAACAAGGAAAAATTCCCTCATCTGTTTAGCTCTCTTATGCTTATTCAAAGCACCCTCAATTTTTAAATTAGCAAAAATCTCGTCAAAATCTGAATAATAGTATTCTAAACGTCCAGTCTGATAGAACAGACTAGCTAACACACTACATGTCACACCATATGTAAGAGGAAGCATATTGTATGTTACTCCCTCAGAAACAGAAGCAGGTAACTTGACACAGACATAGCAGTCTTTTGCATCCATTACCTTGACATATTCACTCAAAAGCTTTGTGAATGTATTGCTTGAAAAATCACTAATTGAATTATCCTGATGAATGTTAGGTTGATGATCAATAACTTTGCCAGTTGCACTATTTTTGTTTTGACTAACTGAAGCTTTGCTTGTCATATTGGCTTTGTGAAAATCTTTGTTATATTCAAATGGAATAATAACAGCTAAAACTACCCAGAGCAGAATTAAAATGAGCAAACACACCAGAGTCATCTTACAGCATCTCTTAAAAATGGAACATCCTGAAGTACTTTGTTCCATAACATAAGGCATCTTTAAAAAGAAAAATGTAAAACTATTTTAAAAACTAAAACTAAAAGAATTAATTATTTTTTACCCCCCTTTTTAAAATATATATATATATTTTTTTTTAAAACCCTAACAATATTTCTTCGACCTTATGTCACAAATGAATTTTCTTCAACTAAACAACTTTTCTTCGACCTTGTGTCACCTAACAAGATTTCTTCGGCCTTTTGCCAAAAACTAAAACCCAAAATTTCTATACTTCAATCATTGTCACTAATTTCTTCAATTTCTTCTTCTTCTTGACTACTATCGTAAATGTCAATAACAGGTGGAATTACTAGATAAGTCCACTCAGGTGATTTGTACTTTTGATTTGGCCTTACAATCTTCTTTCCTTTTCTTGTTACAACTTCAATTTTCCTTCCAACTCCAACTTCCTTTTCAGAATCCTTTTGACTACTGATTTCTTCCACCTGGTCCTTCGGTTTCTTTATCAACCTAACTCTCAATCTTCTACCAGGCCAGTAATCTGCTTTTTTCACAAACTTTCTTTTTAGTTCTGAAGTTTTCAACTCAGATTTCCAAGACCTTTTCTTTGGACTTCTATTTTCACCATCCACATCACTTTCTCCAGTATCACTGTCTGAAACTTCAACTATTGACTCAGGAACTTCTCTATTCGGCAGTTTCACTCCTTCAGGAACACTTTGTCTTCCATCACTGGTACTCGGCAATTCGTCTTCCTCCTCCTCTTCAATTACCTCCAACTTCCCAGATTCTGGACTTCTGTTCCTTACTTCAGAGCTTAACTTCTGCTTTTCGATACTCTCCTGGTCAGAAATTTCTTTCGGTTCAGCCTCACTGTCTTCAATGGAAATCACTCCATTAATTTTCCTGACTGACTCCTCAGTCGTTTTTCCTTCTGATAGATTCTCTTCTTCTCCAGAATCTATTTCAATTATTTCAGAGCTTTTTCTTGTCACTAATCCTTCATTCACAGGCACAGGTTCCAGATGTCGACTTCCCTGTCGATCTTCAGTCTCTGGATTTGTTTCACTTTCTACTTCTGAATCAGAATCATCTGTAGTATCACTTTCAACATCAGAACTCTCAGGAGTAGGCACTGGAATGGTATGACTAGGATGTATCCACCTTTTCAATCCTCTGCATTTCACTGCATTTGTAGTAACCAGAATTACTTGTCTAGGCTTCTGCCACCTAGGAGCCAAACAATTTCTTCTCCGATGTACTTTTGTTCTGACCCAATCACCAGGTCTCAAATCATGTGTTAGAACTTTTTCATTTGATTGTGCTTCAGTTCCCACCTGATTAGACACAGAAGTCACTATATCAGATAACCTTTTACAGTAATCCAAAATAGCACTGTCATTTATACTCAACAATTTGCCTACAGGTACAAAAGCCTGTCTCATGACTCTTCCCATCAGTACTTCATGAGGACTCAAACCTGTCTTTTTATCAGGTGTACTTCTCAATGACATTAAAACAAGTGGAAGTGCATCAGTCCACTTTACACCTGTCTCTAGACACATTTTTCCAATTCTGTTTTTAATTGTTCCATTAATCTGCTCAACCACCCCAGATGCCTCTGGTCTGTATGCACAGTGTATTTTCTGCTCAATGCTTAATGCCTCACATATCAGCTTCATCAGTTTGTTATCAAAATGGCTTCCTCCATCACTCTCAATAGTGACTGGAAAACCGTACCTTGGGATGATTTCTCTCAGCAGCAATTTTGCCACTGTGATTGAATCACAATGTCGTGTAGGAAATGCTTCCACCCACCTTGAAAACAAACAAACAATTACAAGAACATATTTCAAACAATTGTGTAGGGGCATTTCAATGAAATCCATCTGCAATCTGGTAAAGGGACCACCTTCTCGACCAATTATCCCTGTACCCACAACTGATTTTCTGTTTGGGTTCATTTGTTGGCATGACAAACACCTTTGACAAAAAGACTCTGCAATCGTTCTGAATTTTGTGTTGAACCAAGTCTCTCGGAAAAGTCTGATCATAGAATCTCTTCCAAGGTGAGCTGGGCCATGATACAATCTGGCCATATCAGCAATCAAACAATTTGGTAAAACTACTCTGCCATCTTTATAGACCCACACTCCATCCTCATCACGTGGTCTACAATCTGATCGCAACCATAGATCTTTTTCCTCATCATCTGCTTCATTTTGTAAATCTCTGATTTCATTCCATGTTTCTACCACTGTTGTTAGCATTAATGAATTTGAATCAGTTTCTTTACTCTTTTCCCGATTGTATGCACAACCCTTTCTTGCACAGTATTTTGCTGTCTCATCTGCATAGGCATTGCCTTTTGAGATATAATCCACTCCTTTTGTGTGCGCAGCACACTTCACAATTGCGATTTCTTTCGGCAACTGTATGGCTTCAATTAATCTTTTGATAAAGACTGCATTTTTAATTGGTGAACCTGCTGAGGTCAAATAACCTCTCTGAGACCAGAGCTGTCCATAATCATGAACAACCCCGTACCCATACTGACTATCAGTAATGATGGTAACTCTTATATCTTTTGATATTTCACATGCACGAATCAAAGCAATCAATTCAGCCACCTGTGCTGAACGAATTCCTTCAAGACATGATGCTTCTTCAACATCTGCAACTGTACAGACAGAATATGATGCTTTCAAAACACCTCCCTCTGTCCTCAGACAGGAGCCATCCACAAAGTAGACAACATCTGATTCAGGCAAAGGTACATCTTTAATGTCCTGCCTTGGTTTGGTGCAAAATTCCATGACATTCAAACACTCATGTTCCACTTCATTTTCATCAATTATTTCAGAATCAGGCAGTAATGTAGAAGGATTCAGATTTAAACACCTTGAAATAGAAACATTATCTGCTCCTAGTATGATTTTCTCATACTTTGTCAATCTGCTACTTGTTAAATGTTGAGTTTTACCTCTTGTCAATAATATTTCAACTGAATGAGGTACAAAAACTTTCACAGGAAATCCCATTATGATTCCTTCGCTCTGCTCAAGACTGACACTTGTAGCTGCAACTGCTTTTAAACAACCTGGTAATGCTTTTGCAATGGGATCGAGAACCGCAGAAAAATATGCAATGGGCTTCTTTAAATTCCCATGTCTCTGGATTAACACAGACAATGCACATCCTTCTCTCTCACTGCAATACAGTTCAAAATCTTTCTCATAATTCGGCATGCCCAAGGCAGGAGCTTGACATAAGCTCTTTTTCAGATTCTCAAAAGATTCCATCTCAGCCTCATTGAGAATAATTGGATCTTTCACATCAGATCTTGTCAGTCTCTGTAGTGGTTTCGCAATTACCGAAAATCCACTTATCCATTGTCGACAGTAGCCAACCATTCCCAAAAACATTCGAACCCGTCTCTGTGTTCTGGGAGGTTGCATTGCTTGAATCATTTTAATTCTCTCAACTGTCACCTGTCTTTTTCCCTTTGCAATTCTGTGACCAAGATATTTCACCTCTTGCTTGCAAAACTGTAATCTTGCTGGAGACACTTTATGTCCCTCATCTGCAAGATGATTCAAAAGTGTTATTGTGTCTGTCACACAATTCTCTCTCGTTTTAGCAGCTATCAACAGATCGTCAATATACTGCACCAACGTAGACCTACCAGGTAAGTCCAAATTTTCCAAAGATCTTTTCAACAGCTCATTAAAGATAGAAGGACTCTCTGTATACCCCTGTGGGATTCTACACCATGCGAGGGTCCTACTCTGGAATCTGAAAGCAAAAATTTCCTGACTCTCTGGATGTAGAGGAACAGTAAAGAATGCATTGCAAAGATCAATGACAGTATACCATTCAGCATCATGTGGAATCTGATACAAAATCACTGCTGGGTTTGGAACTACAGGACAACATGGAACCACAATTTGATTAACTTTTCTTAAATCCTGTACTATCCGATACGTTCCATTCGACTTTTTAATTCCCATAATCGGTGAATTACAAGAGCTACTCTCAATTTCTTTTAAGACACCTTGTTTAATGAATTTGTCAATCACAGGTATGACTCCCTCAATTGTCTCTGCTTTCATTTTGTATTGAGGTATATTAGGAAACTCGATTCCCTGCTTCAGTGTAATTTTGACTGGATCGACATGTTTCATCAGACCCATCTCATTCCCAGTCAAATCCCAAATTTCAGATTTTACTGTTTCTTTGAGTTCTTCTGGCAGATTTTCCTTTTCAAATGTAGGAAACAATTTTGTTTCCTCTGTTTCCATTAACATCATTGTCAATCTGTACAAGCCATCTTCTTCCATTGTTTGTAATTCAACTCCTTCAGGAGAACAATATATTCTGCAATTCATTTTACACAATATATCTCTGCCCAATAAATTCACCGGACTACTGTTACAAACCACAAATCTGTGTTTGTCTTTGAAATTTCCAATTTCAACTGGTACTGGATCAGTCAAATCAGTCCTGATTTGTTGATTGCTTACTCCTACAACTTGGATGGTATCCCCAGAGAGAGGTAGGTTTTCTATTTCCACTGATCTAACAGTAGAACGGGTAGCACCAGTGTCCACTAGAAAAGTGATGTCTACATCTTTAACTTTCCCATTTACAAATGGACCAGACTGGTCAACCTCAAGAGTGGCTCCAACAACACACTCTTCCTCCTCTCTCGGGCACCGTCAGTAACAATCATCAGAATCACTCTCCTGTCCTTCTGTTAACAAAAACTGTTCTGCGGTATTTTGCACTCTCTGCCTTTTCGGTTTTATTACCTGATCTTCTCCTTGAAATCCCACACCTACATTATATTTCTGTGTTCCCCCACAATTTGGATACGGTGCCTGAGGCAATTGATTCTGACGGTTATTCACCTGATTCACCTGTTGCTGATTTACCTGTTGCTGCAACTGTCGTTGAAGACTCAATTCGTTTAAACTCTGTTGCAACTGTAGCTGTTGCTGCAGGTCATCATCATTCTGCATCTGTGGATTTAATAATGGGCTTTTTAAATTTCTAGGCGGTTTCTTACACTCGTCTTTCCAGTGTCCAATTTCGCCACAATTAAAACAAGGTAACCTTTGTTTCATCTCTTCAATTTTTGGATTAAATTTTCTCACAAAAGTATTATTTTTAAACTTTCCTTGCCCTTGGTTCGGATTTGCAGTTTGCACAAAATTGGTGTTTTTATTACCAAGACTGGCAATCTGTTGCTCAGCCACCTTTACCTGAGCCCACATGGCTTTTTCCTTGAGCTTCTTTTGTCTGACTTCCAACTCATCACTGCAGTATTTTGCCTTTCTCAAAATGTCATCAACAGAAAGTCCTTGCCATCCGACAATACTGTTTCTGATCATGTCTGCAATTTCTGGTTTTAAACCATAAACAAATCTGTAGACAAAATGACTCGTATCCTTCTCGTCTAATTTTTCATAGCCACTGTATTGTTTAAAAATCAACAGTAACCTTTCATAAAACGAATGAACTGATTCTTTTGTTTCCTGATTTGTTCTTTCTATTTTAACCCAATCAACCTCTTTTGGTGGAATTTTGTTTTTCAACCAGTAAATCACTTTTTCGTAGAAATCCATTACAAGAGGATTTGGAGCACCTGTTTCCTTAACCCGATCAGGTTCCGCTTTTGGCCAACTTATGGATATTTTACATTCTGTCCAAAGATCTGATGGGACAACTATGTCAAAAAATCCATCCAGATCAATCCACAGAACTTTTGAGACTTTGATAAACCTATCCACCTGCCTATACCACTCCACTGGCTTTTCCCTCAGTTTCGGAAAATCATTTGTGAACAGTAGTATGTCTTGTCTTGACCATGGGACATGAACATATCCTCCACCTGCAATCTCTCTCATTGGAAATTGTTTTGACAATTTTTCCAATTTCTCATCTTCCTTCTTTTTAGTCCATTTTACTCTCCACTTATTCAGTTCTCCTAATTTTTTAATGTACACAATCAGATCTTTAATATGCATTATTCTTCCCATAGAATTCAAACTTTCAATATCATTTTCTGAAAAGTCTAATCTGTAATGTTTTGCAAAATTCTTCTGTCTGCTCACATCAATTTCTAGTTCAGCTGCCAGTTCTTCCAACTGGTCATATTTATTTTTCGTTTTCCATTGCATACTCTTGCAAATGAACAGTAGTTCATCATCTCGATAATAATTTAGACTGTCAGGACCAATGGTACCAATTATTAATTCCTCAATATTTGCCTTTAATTTTGCAACATCAAGTTTAGGTTTGGTCACCCTAACTTCAGGACTCTCAGCATCAGATTCTGCACCCATCGGTGTTTTTGGAGATAAATCCTCATTAAAAGTTAAATCAGGCATTCTCGATTTTGAAGAGTTTATTTCAGATAAGTCTGAATAAAATTTTTCAGCAACCTTCTGGATTTCTGCATTTAAAGGAATAGTTAACCCTGTCTTATTAGCTTCTCTTTGTTCAAAAACAGGCTGAACAGGACCAATAGTTACTGGAACTGTCACAGCTTCCATGCTTTTTGTTATTTGTCGAATTAATTCTTCTTTTGATCGTAAATACTCAGAGGACTCAACAGCCTCAACATTTCTTGTTTCTCTTACATAATTTTTTGGAGCTTACCTTGCTCTTGGAGTCGCTGAAAAATATCTACCCTCATTACGGACATTTTCAAATTCTGGTCTTTTTGGAGTTTCAACAATTTCACAATTATTTGGATAAAGTCTCGGAGCTTCATTCATTGGAGGTGCACTTGGTGAAGTTTCTGTAGAAACCACCGGAGTAGACCATGACCTAGGAGGTCTAAAAGGCTGATTCCTTTTATCTGTAGTGTATATTTCTTCTAAAACTGCATCTTCCGATTCACTTTCCAAAGGAGCACTATTTCTTTTTTTCAGTTTCTTTTCCATCAGGAGAACCTGAAACCATTTCTCTAATTACAAAAAGTCCCTCACTCATGTTTCCCTGTCTCCACATTCGCATCCTGTCTTCATGTGACTCTCTCTTCCAACTTGGAGGTTTAGAAGATCTTTTAATTCCACTTGCTTCCCTTTGTAATTGGTACATTTCATCTTCCCACTCAACTAAAGCCTCAAATTGAGTTGGTCTCGGCTTGGGTTTAAGAGCATTCATTTTCTCTCGCAAATTTCTCAAAACCTTTACATTAAATGAACCATCATCAGGCCATGCTAAAACACCGTCGTCCTTTGTGTAGTGTTTCCAGCTATCGAACCACAGAACAGTATGATAACCATATTCACCTTCCATATACGCTGCAGGTGTTTTGTACTTATGAAGTAATTTACCACCTCGCGTTTCAATTTTCTTGTCAGGCGATATAAAATTTTTAAGTTTCTGAAACAACGTTGGCTTTTTCTCAACGTGTTTAAAATGATAACTCATCTTTACGAGTTATTTCCAATTAACAAATTTGTTCGTAAAATATTTCCGGGATGTTCCGCTAAAACAACCAATCCGTGCGCGAAACACACCAACAGGCCAATGAGGGTTGAGCTACGTCACTTTTCTACTCAACCAATAAAAATGAAGATTTTCTGAAGAACCAATCAGCTTACAGTTCGTCAGAGACTCAAGAACCAATCAGAGCACAGCTTGTGACGTATGTCACCCAATCCCAGTGCGGCTCTGTGACGTACACAGCAGCTGCGGTTTCTCGCTTCTCACTCCTTGCGCTTACCCCTCCTTCACAAAATCTTTTCACAGCGCCATTTTGAGAACGCTTTCTCTGTTAAAATTAATTTTTAACAATGACAATAAGGACTCATCTGACTGTTTCTCTAATTAGGATAGTTTGCATGCATTCAAGTATTCACAACTTGGAATAGTCGACGCTATTCTCATAAAATAATTTTCACTCGCCAGTAGAGCAACTTTTACTCTACCCTTCTATCGAGTAAAATATGAACTCATTTCCCTCAGAACGCACAACTAAGTGACTGTTCGAAAGTTCCACTTGAACATACCTTACAAAACAATCACGCACTTTCACACGGAAAAAATCCCTAACTTCAAACACACATGAAATCCGTACAGGACTCTCACCTGTTTATAGAAATCATGCACCGTTAGCAAAATATTGCCGTTATCCTTACAGGACTCTCACCTGTTTCTAGATATAAAACATGTACCCCTACAGGACTCTCACCTGTTTATAGGTAATCATATACCGACGTTATCCTACTCTTCACTCAAGCTCGAATATAACTAATACTCTTATCACAGTGAGTTTTACAACAGGCGCTTTGTCCCTATTCTCATGCTGCTCTAATTTCTTAGAAAATCCTCACTATACAAGATTCACACCTAGCCCTAAAACTGTGTTGCACGACCACAACACTGTGTTGCACGACCACAACACGTGATACACGACGATATCACTTGTGATACACGACGATATCACAAACAGATCAGATGTCTTGCGTGACTACCTTCTCATCACACAATCTGTACCGGTACAATTCACGTATAGCACGAAAACTAACTCAACATATGTTAAACATCGATCCTATTTCTATACCATAACATATCAATAACACCTTAGTTACCCCTAGCAACGCCTTGGTTACTCTTAGCAACCATCCTCTGCTACCAGAAGAATTGATCCAGCGGCCTATAGAAAATATGCCATAACCAATGCTACCCAACTCTATAACCTGTTACCTAAAATACTACTCTAACCCATGGACCCATTAATTAAACATGACATATTTGACCTACTGAATCAGGTGATCAAATTAATTTTATATACACCTTATTCACAACCTATGTACATTTCATATACAACCGCAATAATAGTTGACGTCATTTGAACAAAACCTAACTATTTAAATGACCACCATGGCGATGGCATCTAGCTAATAGTAACCTACGCTTCTGAATAACCAAGACCAGCTTGTTTCAAAAGTAAGATTTTATTAACTAATTGTAGATAATTCAAAATATAATTTTATAAATGCAATTTTATTAGCAATATAGTAAGCATGTTTGCAAAGTATCATGAGAAAATATAGTTTAAGCAAGGAAATATAAGTTTAGCATTTCTAAAAACCTAAGTCCCTAACTGAGCTAAATAAAATGGAAATAAAGTAAAGTTCTTTGAGGATTCTTACGTGCTCCACGCAAAGTCCATCAGCACGACACCCTCATCGGAAAATCAGAAAGCAGCAGCCAGCCCATCCCCAGGGCATGGACTTTTTATACCTTTCTATGCTAGCTAATCTAAGTAAAGGAAAATTTTCTGCAAATAACGATGTCTCATTGGACGAAGGGTGACAAGTGACATGTCACCTACATTTCAAAACTTCCATTCGGTCATATTCCTTGGGACCATTGTCTTTCTTGTACGAGTTCCAAAGCTTCCTTGGTTTGCAACAATTTGAACAAGAGTTCATACTGACTCCATTGCACTTCCGCGGATGCGAAGTTAGCGAAGTTCTTTTCTACCGGTTTCTGACCTTTGCCACGTCCGCCAGAATGATGACAGCACATCATCTTTGCTGAATGAATGAATTAAGGTCCGCTTAGATGCTTAAAATTAGCATTTTATAATAATACATTTCACAAACCTCTCCTTACTTTTCATCCTGTGTATGCCTCCCCTCTTTCAGCACAGCCTAATCGAAATTGCATGCCTTTATCTTAATTAATGGTAGTTCTGCAAATTACCCTCTTTTGATTTAAAAATTTCAACAATCACAACCCTCCTTCTGCGAAAGTTATATACCCTGCAATTTAACAATACATATGGCCTGATTTAGAGTTTGGCAGACTGGGTACTGCGCCATAAACGCACCAGAGTAGCTTTTCCACAGAATCCTCGTTCCGCCCGCCTCCTTCAGAGATGGGTGAACCGTCACATATCTACCAATTAATGATCACACCTAGCTCCTAATAATTTAATAATTTAATTTAATCTACCACAAATAAATTGATTTACGTGCATGGAATTGTTTTCGTAAGAGCACAAGACTAATGGCAATAGCCAACAATAAACAACAGTAACCAATGACCACTGGATTAACTTCTAACCTTGGGGTCAGGGATAGTGTGCTGTCTGGCATACAATGCTTTACCATCTCATTAGAGGTAGTAAGTGCTATTTAAATGCATTTATAACTTTAAGAGGAAATATATGGTTATAAAATATTTCTTCTAGTAAGGAGAATGGTTTCCAGTCAGTCTCATCGCAAATATTCTGCCTGCCTGTTTTGTTGTCAAAAGTTCGTTGAAGGTAAAATGCACCAACATTTTTTTCAAAATCTTTTTTATTAAAATTAGCAAACAAAAGACACCAGGTGACAGCGAACAGTTACACAGTTTTCATATATATAAATCCATACATCAAATAAAACATACAGGATGGTGATCAAGGGATCACAGGGACTCCTGCGCCGCCTCCTCTTCCAAATTGGTCGGGGGCGTACAAATGTCTCCGCGGTCGTGGTTCCAGTCTGTCCAGATCTTACCCCAGTTTTGGGGACAACCTCTAGTGGCGTAGACCGATCTCTCCCTAAACATACACCAGTCCATGTCTTCCAACCATTTCCCGACTCGGGGTGGCTGTCTCGCTCCCCACAGCTGGGCAATGTTGCGCTTGGCAACCATACATGCCAACATTACCCACTGCCGCCTAAACGCGCACAGATATGTGAGTTCCCAAGCATTTAAAATACATCTACGAGCCTCTGCCGTATCTCCACCCCAGGACCTTTCGCAGTTAATCATGGATCTCTACCCAATAAACCTGTACCTCCCTACAGTGCCACAAAATATGCATAAATGTGCCTGGTTCTCCACAACCCCTGCAACACTTCCCACTCTCTGATCTACCCATTAAGACCAGACGGGGCCCCATGACATACGATCTGTGAAGAATCTTTAGTTGCACTAATCTGAGCCTCATCTGTATTGCCACAACTCGTGGGGAGGAGATCGCCTCCCGCCAATCCTCGTCGTCCAACTCAATTCCATCTGCACTCCACTGAGTCCTAAGTAGCACCAGTGGGTCTTCCGTATTGTTAATGAGTTTTTTATATATTAGGGAGATGGTCTTCTCCGGGAGAAGACCGTCTAACACTCGGTCTTCGAGGGGAGAAGCATCCGGAAATGGCGTGCCAATGGGGATATGTGTGAGTAATGCGTGTCTGACCTGGAGATAGCGGAAGTATTCCCTCCCATGAAGGTGCTATTGCTGCTTAAGGCAGTGGTTCCCAAACATTTATGACCTGTGGCTCCCTTGACCTAATTGGCAGTTGGCCGTGGCTCCCCACCATTTTTTTACCCACGCACCGGGGTGCCGCGGCGCACCCTTTGGGAACCACTGGTCTACATGAAGATCAAAGCCTAGACGTGATGAAGGATTCAGAGAGTAGCCATCACTATCATAAAACTTTATTTGCAACCACTCTGCCTTGCACCCTTCTCCCCTTTGCCTTGCACCCTTCTGACCTCTTCCTTGCACCCTTCTCCTCTCTGCCTTGCACCCTTCTCCTCTCTGCCATGCACCCTTCTCCTCTCTGTCTTGCACTCTTCTCCCCTCTGCCTTGCATCTTTCTCGGCCACCCTCTTTCACCCTTCCTACCCAATGGAGGGGGCTGCCACCTGGAACAATGGCACCATTTCAAAAGCATGATGGACTCCCCGTGCCTAAAAATGAATGTGTCCGTCTGTAACGCAACGGGCGCTAATGTAAAGCGCTCTGATGCCTTCCGGTGGAGTTTGTGCTATATAAAACTGCAAAAAAATACTTGATAGGGGGAATTGTGCTGCTTTTGGCGAGCACTGAATCAGATGACGTAGTAAAATTACAAAGAGCATGGCGCAAGAGGCTTTTCACATCAGCATAAATTCGTAAACAGCCTCTGACCCGGCACCTACCCACCCAACGCTCTCCACCAGGCCTCTGACCCTCTACCCACCCAACACTCTCCACCAGGCCCCTGACCCCGCACCCACCTAACGATCTCCACCAGGCCTCTGACCCTGCCTGCTTCTACGTGGGATAAAGGCGATCCTATGGACTCCCCAGACATCCCCTTTTGGAAAACCAACATTAAAGGCTAAATTACAACAAAAATTAAAATGAATTAGCAATTTATTCTTAACAAAATGCTCTCTTGCAGACTCTGTGAACATGGGAAAATGTGTAGTCCCTACTAGTGAGATGTCTTTTCACTACATGCATTCCCCCACTGAGGCAGTAAAAATAAAATAAAAAGTGTGAAATATCGAATAGGCAGAGTGGGGACACATGGGATACTGGAATCAGTCAACAAAACAACAAACCCTCAAACCCTCCTTAACCAGTTCCAAAGGAACGTAAATGCGCTTTTGAAGACCTGTAAAAAACATATGTGTTAAGACGCCAGAAACAGCAGCTCGAGCTGCAGCAGCCTGGGCTCAGACACAGGCCGGAGGACGGAGGAGAGATGGGAGAGGCAGGGGTGTTAAATTCCTTTTAGCCCCTACAAGCGTGCAGCCTGATCACAGGTATCAGGAGGCAGTTACAAGGTCATCATTATGCATAGCGCTTTCGCGCGCTAATGGTCCTGTTAATCACAGAGGAGAATTTCCTTTGTCCCTTTGTCCCCCCCACTCTTGTCCCCCCCTTCCCATGTGCACTCCAAACTCTGGGGGGATCCCAAGATTGCGGGGCAGTGTCTGGCATGTGTGAGGCTTTCTCCGGCAATCACTCATTGAATACACATCCTGCGCCGCGGCACCCCTGGCTTCTTATCACGGCGCACCGGGGTGCCGCGGCACACACTTTTGGAACCACTGGCTTAAGGGAATCAAACGTGTGAATCATATCTTTCCCCCAGACATCTTTAATCTGTGTAATCCTGATAATTTCCCACTTGTCGAACCCCGGAGATTTCCAAAGGCTTCCTAATCGCTCCGAATTCAATAGTGGGGTGGCGAGTGTTAATCTCCCCTCCCACTTAAGGTGTTTATTGGCCGCATGCCACACATGAACAGCGTCTGCCGTAGGACCTGCAAGGGGAAACCGTCCCAATCTAGCGTACAGTGCCCTAGTAACGTCGACCCCGGGCGCTTGCCAAAGGTCCATTGCTTAGCTGGGGTCCACTGGGGCCCCGTATATGACGTGATTTACTGCATCCAACTGGGAGGCCCAGTAATATTACTGCAGGTCTGGTAACCCTATTCCACCATCATACCAGGGGAGAGTGAGCTTGGAACAGGCTATACGGGGCCTACTATCCCAAAGAAGCTGTCTCTGGAGAGCTTCTATTTCCTTGAAGTAGGCAACAGGCACGGGGTCCATAGCATTCTGGAGCGCGTATAAAAATCTGGGAAGGGCCATCTTGAAAAGGACTGCCCTGCCCAAAAGAGACAGCGGAAGTGCCCGCCAACGCGTCACATCTCTTTTAAGTCGAGCCATGGAAGGACCCAGGTTGTTATCGTATCGTAGTTTCGGGTCAAGTGTGACGTAGATTCCGAAACCCCAACGGTTCGACCTGTATTGGGCAGTTTCCCGGGACCACCGGCGGGTCACCTCTAAGGACAAAGAGCACCGACTTAGACCAGTTAATTGCAAACCCCGAGTATCTCCCGAATATGGCAAGCACATCCAGGAAACATATCAGGGAGCCCCTAGGATTTGTGAGATAGAGTGAGATATCGTCAGCATTCTACGAAATGTTGTCCTCCCAGTCTAAAGTCCACCGTAGTCCCCGGATCGACCGGTCCCATCGAACCCACGCCGCTCCAGGGCTAAAGCAAACAAGAGCGGGGATAAGGGACATCCCTGCCTCGTGCCTCTGCCAAGGGGAAAATCACCACTACTCTGGCAGGGGGGGTCGGTATACAATCGACGCACCCAACCTACGAACTCTGGTCCAAAGCCCATTTTACCCAAGACTGCAAACAAGTAGGGCCACTCAACCCTGTCAAATGCCATGGTGGCATCAAGCGACACCAGCACCGCTGGTTCCTGGATCGTCGGGGCCCTACCCAATACCCCATGTAACCTATGTAGGTTAAGAGCAGTATTTCTGTGCGGCATAAAGCCGGACTGGTCTGGATGTACCAGGGTAGTGATTACTTTGACAAGTCTCATCGCCAGCAATTTTGCTAGGACTTTAGGTTCAGCATTTAGCAACAAGATGGGCCGATAGGATGAACAGAGTGTCCTGGGCTTACCCGCCTTGTGGATGACCACTATATTTGCCACTCTTTGGTCATACGGGAGCCGACCCTTTTCCTTCCTCTCTATAAACATGGACCGCACAAAGGGGGCCAGTTTATTAGCACTGAATTTATAAAGTTCTATGGGAATTCCGTTTGGGCCAGTGGCTTTCCCGGAGTGAACTCCTCGAATGGCCTGTGCCACTTCATCGTTGGTGAGTGGTGAGTCCAAGTATTCCCTCTTGTCATCCGATAAAGTGGGCATCTGGATGTCTTTGATCATTTCTACATTTTCAGCCTCCGAATACTTCCCAGCGGTAGTGTATACCCCCTTATAGTATTCCGAAAACTCGTCAGTCACTGCTTGCGGGTCCCTTCTCATACTGGAGTCTCCCCCCTGTAGCTCCGGCACTAGCCGTGATGCCAACTTCCCTTTCTCAAGCCACGCTATTAATTTACCGGCCTTGACTCCGTGTTCATAAGTCCGGCTCTGCGTCTCATAATTTTGTGCTCTGGCTTTGTCTCCAGCAAGTCCCCTATACTCATCTTGGCACAGCTTTAATCAGTGCACATCATCTGGGGCTGCTGTCCGAGACCCCTCCTTCTCCAGCCTCATCACCTCCGCCTCAAGCTTATCCAATTCAGCCCGCCGCTTCTTCTTTTGCCCGGCGACCAGAGACACCACCTCTCCGCGGATCACAATTTTGAAAGCTTCCCACAAAGACTGTGCCGAGTCCACTGTGCCAATATTTTCTAGGAAATACCTTTCCGTACTTTTAGTAATTTCTCTCTTCATGGCCGGGTCTTTCAGGAGCCACGCGTTAATCGGGGCGACTCTACCTACATCTGCTTGACCAGCCTCCACCCGGAGTCAGATCGGGGAGTGATCAGAGATTCCTCTCCCCAGGTGTCGCACCTCACACATCGCAGCAGCATGGGCTGCTGGTAATAGAACGTACTCTATTCTGGACAGGCTGTGGTGCGCAGCGGATACGTGAGTGTAGTGTACATCGTTTGGATTCCTTATCCTCCACCCGTCAACAAGTCCCGTCGTTTCTAAGAAATCAGGGAGCCATCTCTGTGCAGGTCTCAATGTCCATGCCGGGTGTCTATCTAGTTCCCCATCACCACATCACCAGGAAACCCAGCGGCAAAGATAGAAAATTAGTGCCCAGATCACGGAAGGTATCCGTCTGAAGACCAGGAGGAACATAGACGGGCATGAAAGTAACCAATTTCACCTCCCATTGCCCCAATATCCCAATGTAGCCGCATCGCTGGTCCGACCATGTGGCTTGAATGCAGACGGGGAAGAAATTCCTGACTAAAATGAAAACTCCCCTAGATCCTGAGGTGAACCCAGAATGAGTAACCAGTGTATAACCCCCTCCTTGCAGGGCCATACATTTACTTCCAATAAGATGGGTCTCCTGAAGTAGTACTACATCTGGGGAGTGTCTTCTAATTAACTGATTCACCATTCCCCTCTTAAGTTTGTCCCCGAGGCCGTTCACATTCCGGCTGAGCACAAGACATCTCCGATCCCTGTCTAACACACAGCATTAAAACGGTATGGATAAAATACAAGCATAGTTCTGTCACCTGCTGCGAAACTAAAAGGAAAAAGATAAAAAAACAAATTCAAACAAACCATCTAACCATCTTACCCCCAGACCCACAAGCCTTTCAGCCCTCACCCACCCTGCACCCCTGCTCACGGCTTATGCCCATCCCCAACTAGCAGTGTGCCTATCATCCCAAACCAACTAACCGCTAACTAAAGGTAGAAAATAGGAGGAGATCTGGGCCCCTTCCTCTCCCCAAGTCCCTTTGAAAAACAGTCATTCCCCCTGCCAGCACCATTCCTTAGTCCCGGGGTCAAATTAGAAGAGTTCCTTGTGGGGATAACCCACTACCTGCCGCCAGACTCCATGGTTCTTCACACAGCTGTCTCCGTCAGTCCTGTTCCTGTACGTCACCATCGCCATCTCGCGTTCGTCACTCCAGCCCTTCCGGGGGAGGCCGTCCAGCCAGTCCGATGCCGCCTCCGGATTATCGAAAAAACACGCTCTTCCCTCGACCTCCACCCTCAGCCGGGCCGGGAACAGAATGGCATACTTTAGACCTCTATCTCGGAGCTTCCTCTTCACCCCAGAGAAGCTTTGGCGCTGTCTTTGGACAGATTTTGCGAAGTCTGGAAAAAAGAGAGGGTAGCGTTTTCATACTTCAGGGGGCCCCTGGAAAGGGAGGCCTGCAGGATAGCATCACGGTCCCTAAAATTTAGCACCCAAGCAATCGTTGGTCGGGGTGGTGCTCCGGGCCTGGGCCTACCCCCCAGCACCCTGTGTGCCCGTTCGATGGTGAAAAAGTTGTGCTTGAGATAATTGAGGATAATGACTTCAACTAATAGATCTGGGGCTTCTCGGGAACCCCTATGATGCGGACGTTGTTCCGTCGGCCCTCCCTTCGTACTCATCCAGTTTCCGGACAATAAGGTCACTGGCGGCTCTTAGATCTCGCATCTCCTGCTGAAGCAAGGCCACATCATCCATTAAACTCGCCGTTTTAACGTCCAGAGACTTGACTTTCTCGATCGCTTTCGTGAGGTCGGCACGGATGAGATTGACCTGTATGGTGACGGTATCCAGTTTGTTATCCAGCGATTCCATCTTCTGTCCAAGAGATGACTTGACGCCATCAATAGCCGCCATCACGTCCAATAGGGTCGCCTCAGCTAAGGGGCTAACTGCGTCTCCCCCCTGCGACTGAATCCTTCTCGGCTCCGGTGGGGACCCCTCGGCATCGTGTAGTGGTCCAACTTGTTGGTCTGGATATTCTTGGGTCCCTTGGCATATCTCAAATGCTGCCTATCCGAGTCCAGTTTAGTCGCCATCAGAAATGCCTCCCAGGGGCCGAAGGGTCCCTCCTCCTACTCCAGGTACTTGACGCACACCAACAGTCCGGGCCTGGCCGTCACAAGTTTTCAATCGGCGACCTCAATACCTGGAGCGCTAAGAGGGGCATCGGACCGGACCGGCCCAGGGGAAGCCACCGGAGCACCCCAGCGATGAATCAATGGATCGACAGGATAATCACTGATCCGGTCTTTCGCTGCGGAGTCCAGGCCAGATAGTCCCCCGGAGAAGGAACCAAGAGCACCCAGCCGCCGACACAAGCAGGGCGGATCAATCAATAGCGTCACAGAAGCCGTCCGCCGGTCGCTCAGATCGGACCTCTCCCTGGGGCCCAAGACAAAATCTATCCGGGTCATCTCCGTTGTGTCTCCTGGCGGGAAGGAAAGGCCTCCAAAATGTGCTCACATAGGATGGAACAACGGGGGCTTACCTCCACACACCAGTCGCCCGTCAGCGTGTGCGTCCCCCCAGCGCAATGGTATGATGGAGCCCCCCCAATGGCCAAGGAGAGAGGGAGATGGGAGGCGGGAGTTCAACCCAGAGGCCAGAAGTACCGCAACACTCACATCAAAGATGTAGCTTTGCCACCGGAGTATTATCCTGGGGGGCGGCGACCACACGAATCTCCAGCCGCCCCCGAGACAGGCAACAGATATGGGCCAATCACGCTCTCCCGACCGGTGCCCCTCCACAAGTGTGCCTGTGTTCCCCACTTAAATGGCGAGATCGTCACCTTGGCTGCCAGACACCGTGGCGGCAGTGATGTTATCTCCAGGGCCTGGCCGACAAGACCCAGCGCCGGCCCCGCTCAGCAGTTGTATCTGTCCTCACAGCATGGGCGGCGGGTCCATCCCTCCGGCTGCCGCACGCTGTGGCAAGAACGCTGGTAATTCCGGGGCCCGGCCGATCGTCACCAGTGCCGGCCCCGCTCCAATGATGTGCCTCATCACGGGCTGCTGGTGGCAAAGTCGTCACCCCAGCCCACAGACGCCGCCTTGAAAAATCTTGTTGGCTCCGGCCGGAAATCTTCAGGGCCGGCCCGATGTTGACTGCTTATCGGACTGATTCACGCCAAATCTAGCCCCAGGCTACAGAAGGCCTCAAATCACGGGCAAGATATCTCCGGCCCCGATGTCACAACGGGGCCGCAGTCGGTTCGACGGCCGTCGCTCCTCCTCAGCAACACAGCGGCAGGCCCACGAATCAGGATAAATGACAGGATGTCGGGACCTGGGGACAGGTCCGACGGAGCCGAGCACTCACACGGCCATCTTGGCTCGGTGCGTGGCTCCTCCCCCACCAACATTTTTTTAATCTTTCACATTCATAAAGAATGCTGTGGTGTTAACGAACAGATACAGTTCTCCCTATTTGACCTTTCCTGCACAGACTACAAAGGCTGAGAAGACCTGACCACCTCTGTAGGAACCTCGCCCCTCCATAAGCCATCCATGGATAGTGCTGTAGACCCCTTTATCCACCATTCTGTGGTTCTCGGAAGCGCGCAGCTCGATCCTGTACACTCGCTCTCCTTGAAACGCCATCGAGCACCAAGGCTTGCACCATATTAGCAAAACTGCTATCCTCCTGTGGTACCTTCAAAGGCATCATCTCAAGCCAAGACCTCAGCAGAACCTCCATCCAGACTACGGCAGACCGTTAGCCAACTATCTAATCAACGGATAGACCCTTCACACCCCAACCGCTCCCTTCTATCCCTTCCACCCACTAACTTATCACTGTCTCTAACCTAGGTACTGCGATTTGATAGTGGAATATCTATGTAACAGTTTGTACGCATGGGTGGACAACTTACATTTTTGAGGCCTGCATGCATAACAACATGTCTTGCTCTCTTTGAGGTTTAAGTGCACGAAGGGATTGATATTGTGGGAAGCTCGTTTATAGAAGCTTCACCACCCATTTCAGGGAAACAGACAGTGAGCAAAACCATTAAAAAAAAACTCTCCATATTTTTCTGTGAAAAAATGATTTTTTGCAAAGTGATGATAAATACATTTTTTTTTTTTTAAAAAGGCTAAGTCGCATAGCTCTGGAGATGTTCATAGAAAACAGATGCAGAGGCTTGGAGAGGACGTGGGGTTCAAATGCCCGGAGGGGGCAACAGGGCCTGACACGAGAATTGTAAGTATGCTATAAGGAGTCATTAAAACATCGAGGAAGGAAAAACATGTATCCAAGAAGGACACAGGAAAGATGGACGAGACAGACTGGCTTGGACTTAGTGATACACGGATGGCGATTGTATGGGTTCAGACCCTAATTTTACCTATTTTTTTATTTTTTTAACTGTTTTAAAGCCTGTATCCGTGCCAGAGACCCTTTGTCACAACTTCTGCAGGTTGAGCGATAGAACAGAGTTGACCTACCAGGAATGCCTTTTCTGGGTCATGACACGTGTACACAGCCCTGCGGGAAAGACAACGAAAAGAACGGGATAACAGTTAAATGGAAAGTACCAAACAAATGGAAGGCAGAATAAAAGGATGGAAAGATCGGTGACGTAAAAATATTTCTGTAGGCTCATTCTGTGGTTGCCATGACCGAGCAGTGACTTGAAGAAAGCGAGGAAGTATGCTTTGCCAAAGAGTAAAATATTAAATGTTTACATCATCCCAGGCACCTCCTTATTGAAACCCAATTGACTGTTGCAGATCGAATTCTTCACGGCAGATGTTCATAATTTAGAATTATTTGACCTTTGTAAGCACTGGTTTCCACTTCTGTTTTGTGTTCCCAGTCTGCCTACAACCGAAACTGAGTATGGTGGTAAAAATATTTCACCAAGGAAAGTGTGATCCATGCATTTGAGTCATTCTCAACAACGTAAGATGTGTCAGCATTCCTAAAGCAGAAACCCCAATGGAAAGGAGCGTTCAAAAATAGAAGGAAAAATGAGGAGATTAAGGTTTTCATTTTCAAGGGTCACTTACCCACTAACCACACTAACCTTTTTATGCTATTTTAGGATTTTCTTTTTTTAGGCCACTTTGTTGACTGAAACGTCAAAATCAGATCACACCCTATATACCAGACAGGCAGACCTGACACAACCCCCTCACACACAGTCATTTTCTGGAGGAACCCTCAATGCCTGTGGTTACAGCCAGCATTGGTCTGTGGTAAAACAGTTTGTTGATAGCTCCCCAGAACTAAAATATAGCTTACAAACATAGCCCGCTGTATCATGATTTCTACTGCATGTTGTTTACAGTTGTGTGTGGTCTGTTTGAAATACGTGCCTAGAGGGCAAGCAGTGTGTCTGTCATTGTGTATTTTAACAGCTGTGTAGGATACATCTGTCTTTAACTTTATACATTATATTAAACCACAGCACGTCACCCATCACTAGGCCCCTCGTCCTCCAGCAGAATGCCAGCTCTGGGATTCACTGTTCAACTCGTATAGAAAAAACCCCGAATCTTTGTATTTGGCAGGCCACAATTATTTTTTTGAATTAAAAAAAGGTATTATTCGGAAATGACTAAACCTTTAACCAAAAAGCCATGGCTTAACCACAATTGCTAATTTAAATCATTGATAGGAGATTGATGCAATACAGATCTGAAGGCGGTAGTGAAAATCTAGACCGTTTTTAACTAGTTCAGTGGAGACCTGGTCAAAACTGTATCAGAACCTCCAGCTATGGTTGCAGCAGAGATAAGTTAAACACTCCTGCATAGATTGTCTATTGTTGGTCAGCCATTCTTGGCTAAAGACCTGCCCACTAGCTTGGACTGAGTGCCAGTGTTTTTGGAAGATTCTACAACATCCTGTAGATGCCAAACCACAAGTTTCAATCAAGGAGCGCAACAGTCGTACCCTCTAGCTCAGATTTACACTTGGGAAGTCTGACTGGGACATTGTAGATAAGGAAGCATTCCGCTTCTGTTCGATTTTATCTTATGGTCCCTCGAATCACAACCTTGCCAACGCTTAAAGCTTTAGCTCGTCTCTGAGAACACTAGTGTGAACAGAGACCTTCCTTTTCTTCTCTGAGCCGTTGCGTACCTACGACTTGCCAATGAAGTTCTCTGTCGCCCTAACAGCTGATATATAGCACTGGACTTTCAGGTAGGCAGATCTAAGGTGGGCCACCACAAAAGCTGTGAAACCGTACACTGAGATCAGAGTATGTCGAATTAGTGGTGTGATAGTCTTGTTACCCATATCTCTTCCCTAGTATCTATCCTACTGGCTAGCTACCATTTGTCAAAAAAGTTTACTAATTTAAAACCACAATTTAGTAGATTAAGTTTGAAGAATGTTGTGCAGTAACATATCCAAAAAGTTTTGAAAACAGAGTACAATCAATTCAGTGTCAATTTTTAGACAGAGAACACCTACACTGGGTGCTTTCAGTTTCGCAATTCAAATAGAGCAACTTTATTCTTTTCCTGTCAGAAATAGCAGCATCTCTTTTGGAAATAACATGAAAGGTGCTAAATTTACAAGCCGAACGCCATTCCAAGTTCAGCTTTGACTGATTGCTTCTGATTCCAAAACGAACGTACAAAGAAGCAACGTCTTTTTGGTGTGTGAGAAGCATTGAAGGCAGCTTAGTATACTTTCTGATGGATAATTCTACCAGCAGATTCCACGCCTGTTGAAAAATCTAAAGCATCAGTCAGACTGAATGCAGAAACTTCAAAGCTCTCTGGCACCAGCATGGGGAGGCTGACTGAGTGTATGTTTAGATGTGTGACCGAAACGCGTCATGGCGATCTGGAGCGGTGACAACGGAATAAACTGAATTTGTACGAAATTGGAGTCCGTACCCTTTTTTCCATTCAAGTGTGGATTGTTTGAGGACATGTTCTTTTTTATATATATCTCCTTCTGGTGATACGTAGTTTTAGTTGGGGCCAACTTTTCTCATTGATTAAGCGTTTTTTGTTTTGCAAATAACTTTTGCACGGTTCGACGAATCTTCACAAAATTTTCAAAACTAGTATGCAAGTTAGTTGAGCTGCTGTCTGGAAAATTTGGGGTGATGCGGAAAGTGGGGGCCAAGAAAAAGGGTGCATCCCAAAATGCTTTTTCCTCATGCAATCTATGGGGAATTTGCATGTTTGTAGACATAACTGCAGCCCGAACTGTTGAACGGAATTACACAAAATTTTGCAGAAAGGTAGATCTTGAGCTAGAAAGAGACCTTTTTGTAATTTTATGTAAATCTGTTTAGTAGTTTCCAAGTTAATAAAGAAAGACATTTATAGATATTTAGGACGCACATCACAAAGCCCATTGGGAATAAAAAAAACTCACCCACTGTTATTTTATGTTACAAAAACCCTAGAAATTCACTGAAAAAAACAAGGGTTACAGGTACATTTTAGTTACATTGACATTTTACCTACTCAATACCATAGCATATAGTTATACTTATCTGAAGAAACTATAACTCATTCCGTTAAGTAACATTAGGCCACAAGTTATTGTTTCTTAACATACGTATAACTATAATTGTAAAATTTCTATGGTTTTATGTGGGTAAAAGGCCAACCTAACTATAAGATTCCTGTAACCTTTTTTCAGTTAACATACATATATACACTGTTATTAGTTGTGTAGGATGTTAGGCCTGCACAGATAACTGGTCCATATTTATCCACCCACTGGGAACTAAGCATGCCATTGTGGTGCTTGACTCTCATGGTAGCGAAGCAGAGCAGTCAAGGCCTACTCATGGGAGGTGGAGTGGGCTAGTAATCAGTACATTTATTATACATACACTACTCAATACTACGCAGTACTTTACAAATACAAACATAAGGCTTGTGGAAATACCTTTGGTGATAATCTGAAATCACATTTGACCCCTAATGGATCATGACTCCCAAAAATCACAGTACCCACTCCCCCAACAGATAATACGTTACCATGAAGGAGGGTGTCACATTAAATTAAGCATGCCATTTGGTTTTGTCGGGGTTACCACATTAAAAGACCAAGAATCGCATATTACAAACCATCTCTCTAACACTGAAATCAGTAACCATTTTGTACTTGCTATCATTATCATCAGTAAGCCATTACAGTATTTATCATGAATCACTGCCAGTCATGAGTTTTAAAATTAAGCATTCATAAATCAGCATATTGTGTCTATGCCTTTCTTGAACCACTGTAGGCCACATACAATGTAGCCATAAGACCAACCACTATACATCCCTGCACTCCCAGGCTGTGGAACTAAAATTCCAGCCTTATGAATGCTTAAATTCCTTTGGAGGGCTCCTGCATCTCCTGTATATCCCCACTACTCTCTTCTACAGCTTTGGTGCTGCTGCTTCCCTCCTGGGAACATCACATGGAAGGAAACTGTAGACAAATAAAGCTGCTCAGGGCGTTATGGGGCGCTACCTCTGCGACTTTGTCTGTGCGGGTGGTTATGCCATGTGTCTTCTTTTCCTTATGTGTTAAAAAAAAGATTCTTGGGATTCCTTTTCCCACTTGGGACACTCCGATGCTCTCCTGGTTGAAGTAGCGCGTTAAGCCCACTCCCGCACTGCCCAGCCTGCTCTATTGTCTTGCCAGTGCAGGAGCTGGCACTTGTATTCTCCCTACCCGTGACATGCCAGCAGGGTGCTTGAGTTGTGGTGGCCGCCCAGCTCCCGCCTGACAAAGGCATGGGAAGCGAGCAAGCCCACTGACCTGGTGGGGGGTCGGGAGTGACCGCGTTCCCCCTTCCTTTGTCATGGTTGTTAGGGTCCCCAGCCCTCAAGTTTAAAGGTGCTGGTCTTTGAGTCCCTGGAGCCTACCTGTGCATTCAGAGGCTGAGGGTGAGGTCTCAGGCCCCATTTCTTCAGGCGCTAGCCTGTAAGATCGGGTCCATGGGCCTTGCCACACTCAAGGGAGTTGGGCTCAACGTATGGCCCCTTCGCTTCCTCAACCTTAAATTATTAATGAAGTTTGTGCTGGCCCCTAGGCAGTGGCCCACCCTGGGGCTATTTCGAAAACTTGCAGCAGAGCCCCACATGCTCATCACTTGAGCTGGGGGTCAAAGGTCAAATTCTTTCCCCTAGAATATCTTGGGCTCGTTGGGGCGATTTAGTTGATCATGGACCCCTTTTGCTGCTTGTTGCGAGCCATAGCCACCTGGAGCCTTTTCAGCAGGCCTTTTGGCCTCTAAAGTGGCACACTCTAGAGGTTTCACTGGATCCCTACGCAAGCTTTTCTCCTTTGCATAGTTTCTGGTATTGCTCTCCCCCTGCTGGGGCACAGAAGTCCAGATCTTCCCTCAGATGGTGCTTAGGAGGTGTAAGGTAAACAGCCTCACTGGTCCTGAAGAGACCCACTAGTCCTGGGGTCAACTGCAGAAAGAGACCTTAGTTCTTGGGGCTGAAGGAGACTTGTCCATCCAGCTGCCCATAGTGTTGCTGCTGTTCCAGTGTCCAATTCAACTCTTTCTCCCTTGTGCAAGCGCTTTTAAGTGGGAATGGAAAGCTCTAGATGCCAGGCATCCCTGACCAATCCTAGCGTACCCCTATCCCAACCCTCCTGCGTAGCATGGTGGGACAATCCAAGATGGCGACATCAAGTGATCCCTGTGCACATCTCCTCTAGGGGCATCCTCTCCACCCCTAGCTGACATCACTGCCAGGGACTTTCTAACCAAAACTTCAAAGGGGAACCCTCTCTGTGTTTGCTCCAGAAGTCAGGGCGCCCTCCTCTGTTCAATGGGCTTGGGCTGTCCTGACCCTGGTGCAGTGTGACAGATAATTACCAGATACAGATGTTCTTGCCCACCCCGTCATTCTTAGAAGCTGATTTAAGCACATTGTATTTCCTTTTGTGTGGGAAGGCCTTTGTTTTCTCTGCTAGGGAGCAGAGTAATTTACTTGCCCCAGCTGGGTGAGAAAGGCCTGGAATCTATTCCTGAGCTGAGCAAGAGAAATATGACCATTCTGGACAACCCATACAGTGTACATGTAGGTTCTTGGGACCTGCATATTCAAAGATGGCATACAAGTTTCAGCCCAGTTTGATACCTCATTGAACTTTGTTGGCCTAAGGGTAGAGAAACTGCAATTGAATGCAGATTTCCCTGTATGTGCATAATGCAGTGACACTGCAGATACACCCGTAAATCCTACCGACCTTACCTACGAGAGTGCCCACTAATATTATATATATAGATGAACAAAAAAAGCGAAGAGCACCCAATTTGAAGACCACACTCGTCGTGTCTTTCTCTTTAATTTTGTAAGGCAGCAATTCAACAACCTCCGTGGGCACAGTTACATCAAACAGCCACTTTTTCCAAACGTTTCTGGCGTCCTTTCGCCCTTGCTCACTGGAATGGCTGCACGGAGTGAAAGCGGCAGACAGCAGCTTGCAATTATCTTGTAGTTAATGTCCCGCCCAGGGGGCGTATTCACGCATTGGATTCTGGTAATAGTAAATAGTGCATTACAATAATCAATCCTTGATATTACCAAGGCAATGATCACTGTTTGCCTGTATTCTAATGATAATAATGGTAATAATGGACCAGCCCAGAAAGTGAGAAATCTGAGTGTCATTTTAGACCACAGATTAACCTTGGCAGTGAACCCAAATTAGATCGCCACCAGGTGGAAGTACCGTTGTTGCCAAACGTTAACACCTCCCCTTTATCGGAGTTAAGCTTACAAGAGTTATTTTACATCCACTCCGCAATACTGTTTATGCATGTGCTGAACTGCAAGGCTACTTTTTCTAGATTAGACGAGCTTTCTACCACAAGCTGTGTCATCAGCATAGGAATAGACCAACAAATATGTGCTCTGATCAGCTGGAAATTATGTGCAGAAGATTTAGACTGTTCCTCCTTGTCAGAGTATTTACATATTTCCAATGGTGGCTGGTCAACTCTAAAAGCGGTGGGCATAAATCATGAATTAGCTTGTGCGAGAAGTCTGTACCAAGGGAGATTTAATTGGGTTCATCCCAAATGAGCTATATGATGGATTTTCCAAGACACTTTTTTTCCATAAATGACTCACAACAGAGGAGAGTGACCTTCAACCGGGGATATTCAGCCCCCCACAACAGAGTAGAGCGACCTGCAGCTGGGGATATTCAGCCCTCCACAACAGAGGAGAGCGACCTGCAGCTTGGTATATACAGCCCCCCACAAAAGAGGAGAGCGACCTGCACCAGGGTATATACAGCCCCCCACAACAGAGGAGAGCGACCTGCAGCCGGGTATATACAGCCCCCCATAACAGAGGAGAGTGACCGGCAGCAGGGTATATAAAGCCCCCACAACAGAGGAGAGCGACCTGCACCAGGGTATATACAGCCCCCCACAACAGAGGAGAGCAACCTGCAGCTTGGTATATACAGCCCCCCACAAAAGAGGAGAGCGACCTGCACCAGGGTATATACAGCCCCCCACAACAGAGGAGAGCGACCTGCAGCCGGGTATATACAGCCCCCCATAACAGAGGAGAGTGACCGGCAGCAGGGTATATAAAGCCCCCACAACAGAGGAGAGCGACCTGCACCAGGGTATATACAGCCCCCCACAACAGAGGAGAGCGACCTGCAGCCGGGTATATACAGCCCCCCACAACAGAGGAGAGTGACCGGCAGCAGGGTATATAAAGCCCCCACAACAGAGGAGAGCGACCTGCACCAGGGTATATACAGCCCCCCACAACAGAGGAGAGCGACCTGCAGCCGGGTATATAGAGCCCCCCACAACAGAGGAGAGCGACCTGCAGCCGGGGATATACAGCCCCCCACAACAGAGGAGAGTGACCTGCAGCCGGGGATATACAGCCCCCCACAATAGTGTAGAATGACCTGCAGCCAGGGATATGCAGCCCCCCACAACAGAGGAGAGCGACCTGTACCCGGGGATATACAACCCCCACAACAGAGGAGAGAGAGATGCAGCCGGCTATATACAGCCCCCCACAACAGAAGAGAGAAATCTGCAGCAGGGTATATACAGCCCCCCCCCCCCCACAACAGTGGAGAGCGACCTGCAGCAGGGTATATACAGCCCCCCACAACAGAGGAGAGAGATGCAGCCGGCTATATACAGCCCCCCACAACAGAGGAGAGATCTGCAGCAGGGTATGTACAGCCCCCCACAACAGAGGAGAGAGAGATGCAGCCGGCTATATACAGCCCCCCACAACAGAGGAGAGCGACCTGCAGCCGGGTATATACAGCCCCCCACAACAGAGGAGAGCGACCTGCAGCCAGGGATATACAGCCCCCCACGATAGTGGAGAATGACCTGCAGCCAGGGATAGGCAGCCCCCCACAACAGAGGAGAGAAATCTGCAGCAGGGTATATACGATTCAGAAAAGGGGGTGGTGATGAACAGAGTGTCTGAATTAAGCAGACCACTCTTACCCAGTCCAAAGATCAGGGCTTGATCCATCACCGTTATTTAGCTCACTGCCCCATCCCAGCTCAGAACCTGGCTATATGCAAATTAGTCTGTCCCTGGCCCAGTGCATCATGGGAACAGGGCAGACCAAACTACCAAGCCAATTCTTCACCAGAAAGGAGACAAGCTACCGGGGACCGGTTTCTGGCATTTCAGCCTCGTCGGCCCGGCTTGCTTGAATCCTGATGGAGCAGTGAGCAAGGGACTCATGTCTGAGTATACCCTGCCACACCTATAGTGGCCAAAAACGATTCAGAAAAGGGGGTGGTGATGAACAGAGTGTCTGAATTAAGCAGACCACTCTTACCCAGTCCAAAGATCAGGGCTTGATCCATCACCGTTATTTAGCTCACTGCCCCATCCCAGCTCAGAACCTGGCTATATGCAAATTAGTCTGTCCCTGGCCCAGTGCATCATGGGAACAGGGCAGACCAAACTACCAAGCCAATTCTTCACCAGAAAGGAGACAAGCTACCGGGGACCGGTTTCTGGCATTTCAGCCTCGTCGGCCCGGCTTGCTTGAATCCTGATGGAGCAGTGAGCAAGGGACTCATGTCTGAGTATACCCTGCCACACCTATAGTGGCCAAAAACGATTCAGAAAAGGGGGTGGTGATGAACAGAGTGTCTGAATTAAGCAGACCACTCTTACCCAGTCCAAAGATCAGGGCTTGATCCATCACCGTTATTTAGCTCACTGCCCCATCCCAGCTCAGAACCTGGCTATATGCAAATTAGTCTGTCCCTGGCCCAGTGCATCATGGGAACAGGGCAGACCAAGCTACCAAGCCAATTCTTCACCAGAAAGGAGACAAGCTACCGGGGACCGGTTTCTGGCATTTCAGCCTCGTCGGCCCGGCTTGCTTGAATCCTGATGGACGAAGACGCCTGAAATGGCAGAAACCGGTCCCCGGAAGCTTGTTTCCTAACCCAGTGTAAGAATTGGCTTTTGTAGTCTGGTCTGCCCTGTTCCCATGATGCACTGGGCCAGGGACAGACTAATTTGCATACAGCCAGGTTCTGAAACTGGGATGGTGCAATGAGCTAAAAAACGGTGTTGGATCTAGCCCTGATCTCTTGACTGGGTGAGAGTACTCTGCTTAATTCAGAGACTCTGTCCATCACCACCCCTTGTTGTAAATAATTTTGTCCACCCTAAGCGTGGGAGGGTATACTCAGATGTGAGTCCCTTGCTCATTGCACCATCAGGATTCAAGCAAGCCGGGCCGAAGACACCTGAAATGGCAGAAACCGGTCCCCGGAAGCTTGTTTCCTTCCCAGTGTAAGAATTGGCTTTTGTAGTCTGGTCTGCCCTGTTCCCATGATGCACTGGGCCAGGGACAGACTAATTTGCATACAGCCAGGTTCTGAAACTGGGATGGTGCAATGAGCTAAACAACTGTGTTGGATATAGCCCTGATCTCTTGACTGGGTGAGAGTACTCTGCTTAATTCAGAGACTCTGTCCATCACCACCCCTTGTTGTAAATAATTTTGTCCACCCTAAGCGTGGGAGGGTATACTCAGATGTGAGTCCCTTGCTCATTGCACCATCAGGATTCAAGCAAGCTGGGCCGAAGACGCCTGAAATGGCAGAAACCGGTCCCCGGAAGCTTGCTTCCTTCCCAGTGTAAGAATTGGCTTTTGTAGTCTGGTCTGCCCTGTTCCCATGATGCACTGGGCCAGGGACAGACTAATTTGCATACAGCCAGGTTCTGAAACTGGGATGGTGCAATGAGCTAAAAAACGGTGTTGGATCTAGCCCTGATCTCTTGACTGGGTGAGAGTACTCTGTTTAATTCAGAGACTCTGTCCATCACCACCCCTTGTTGTAAATAATTTTGTCCACCCTAAGCGTGGGAGGGTATACTCAGATGTGAGTCCCTTGCTCATTGCACCATCAGGATTCAAGCAAGCCAGGCCGAAGACGCCTGAAATGGCAGAAACCGGTCCCCGGAAGCTTGTTTCCTTCCCAGTGTAAGAATTGGCTTTTGTAGTCTGGTCTGCCCTGTTCCCATGATGCACTGGGCCAGGGACAGACTAATTTGCATACAGCCAGGTTCTGAAACTGGGATGGTGCAATGAGCTAAAAAACGGTGTTGGATCTAGCCCTGATCTCTTGACTGGGTGAGAGTACTCTGCTTAATTCAGAGACTCTGTCCATCACCACCCCTTGTTGTAAATAATTTTGTCCACCCTAAGCGTGGGAGGGTATACTCAGATGTGAGTCCCTTGCTCATTGCACCATCAGGATTCAAGCAAGCCGGGCCGAAGACGCCTGAAATGGCAGAAACCGGTCCCCGGAAGCTTGTTTCCTTCCCAGTGTAAGAATTGGCTTTTGTAGTCTGGTCTGCCCTGTTCCCATGATGCACTGGGCCAGGGACAGACTAATTTGCATACAGCCAGGTTCTGAAACTGGGATGGTGCAATGAGCTAAAAAACGGTGTTGGATCTAGCCCTGATCTCTTGACTGGGTGAGAGTACTCTGCTTAATTCAGAGACTCTGTCCATCACCACCCCTTGTTGTAAATAATTTTGTCCACCCTAAGCGTGGGAGGGTATACTCAGATGTGAGTCCCTTGCTCATTGCACCATCAGGATTCAAGCAAGCCGGGCCGAAGACGCCTGAAATGGCAGAAACCGGTCCCCGGAAGCTTGTTTCCTTCCCAGTGTAAGAATTGGCTTTTGTAGTCTGGTCTGCCCTGTTCCCATGATGCACTGGGCCAGGGACAGACTAATTTGCATACAGCCAGGTTCTGAAACTGGGATGGTGCAATGAGCTAAAAAACGGTGTTGGATCTAGCCCTGATCTCTTGACTGGGTGAGAGTACTCTGCTTATTTCAGAGACTCTGTCCATCACCACCCCTTGTTGTAAATAATTTTGTCCACCCTAAGCGTGGGAGGGTATACTCAGATGTGAGTCCCTTGCTCATTGCACCATCAGGATTCAAGCAAGCTGGGCCGAAGACGCCTGAAATGGCAGAAACCGGTCCCCGGAAGCTTGTTTCCTTCCCAGTGTAAGAATTGGCTTTTGTAGTCTGGTCTGCCCTGTTCCCATGATGCACTGGTCCAGGGACAGACTAATTTGCATACAGCCAGGTTCTGAAACTGGGATGGTGCAATGAGCTAAAAAACGGTGTTGGATCTAGCCCTGATCTCGTGACTGGGTGAGAGTACTCTGCTTAATTCAGAGACTCTGTCCATCACCACCCCTTGTTGTAAATAATTTTGTCCACCCTAAGCGTGGGAGGGTATACTCAGATGTGAGTCCCTTGCTCATTGCACCATCAGGATTCAAGCAAGCCGGGCCGAAGACGCCTGAAATGGCAGAAACCGGTCCCCGGAAGCTTGTTTCCTTCCCAGTGTAAGAATTGGCTTTTGTAGTCTGGTCTGCCCTGTTCCCATGATGCACTGGGCCAGGGACAGACTAATTTGCATACAGCCAGGTTCTGAAACTGGGTTGGTGCAATGAGCTAAAAAACGGTGTTGGATCTAGCCCTGATCTCTTGAGTGGGTGAGAGTACTCTGCTTAATTCAGAGACTCTGTCCATCACCACCCCTTGTTGTAAATAGCAGGGTATATACAGCCCCCCCCCCCACAACAGAGGAGAGCGACCTGCAGCAGGGTATATACAGCCCCCCACAATAGAGGAGAGCGACCTGTAGCCGGGGATATACAGCCCCCCACAAAAGAGGAGAGCGACCTGCAGCCAGGGATTTACAGGCCCCAACAACAGAGGGGAGCGACCTGCAGCCAGGGATTTACAGCCCCCCACAACAGAGGAGAGAGAGATGCAGCCGGCTATATACAGCCCCCCACAACAGAGGAGAGAAATCTGCAGCAGGGTATATACAGCCCCCCCCCCCCCCACAACAGAGGGGAGCGACCTGCTGCAGGGTATATACAGCCCCCCACAATAAAGGAGAGCGACCTGCAGCCGGGGATATACAGCCCCCCACAAAAGAGGAGAGCGACCTGCAGCCGGGGATTTACAGGCCCCAACAACAGAGGGGAGCGACCTGCAGCCGGGGATTTACAGCCCCCCACAACAGAGGAGAGAGAGATGCAGCCGGCTATATACAGCCCCCCACAACAGAGGAGAGAAATCTGCAGCGACTCTTATTGATGGTAGGTTTAAAGACCACCTATATAGAAAGCTATCCTAGTGGTAGCTGTGGAGAGCAGACTTCAGACTAAGTCTTGAAGGACTGTAAAGCAGCTTGTTTTACCAGTCTATAATCTCATGAATGACCAAATGAGAGGAGAACCAGACCAGGTATAGGTGCGTGTGTATGTGTGTGTGTATATATATATATATATATATATATATATACATATATATATATATATATATATACATATATATATATATATATATATATATATATATATATATATATATATATATATATATATATACTGAAAAAACCATAGGTTTCACACACGTTATAGTTAACTGGACATTTCACTCATACAAAACCATTGAAATTCCCCCGTTATAGTTAACTTTAACTCGCTTGCCCGCAATGCACTGCTGATGACGTCACATATTACATCACTCATGACATGGTCAGTGACATCACTCATGACATCACTGATGACATCTCAAATGACATCACTCATGACATCATCCTTTTGAAAGAGTGGCAGACCTCCTCTCACCCTAATATAACCTTTGATACACACATTCAAAAATAGAAACTAACATTTTCAAAAAAATGGAGATACCAATACCAGTTACAACAACCTATTCAGTAATTCCAACATCTACATACACATCTACTCATTCACCAACAGTTCTATGTAAATGTAAATGTAAATGTATAGGCATTTATATAGCGCACTACTTACCCGTAGGGTCCCAAGGCGCTTTGACCGCTGCGAAACCCTTCCTGGCTTCCCTGAGAGATGGTCCCTTAATGGGTATCTCCAGGGTGAGACCAGGCATCCCCGGCGGTCTGGTGGGGCCGTTAGTGAAGATGAGGCAAGCTAATGCCCAGAGTTGCCGAGTGTGAACGCTGATCAGAGTGGGCACCGAGGCGAGAGAATTATCGAGTCCGCTGACCCTGGTCCAGAAACCTGCCGCGCCGGGAATCGAACCCTGGTCCCGGGCCGTCCTCTGCTCTCGGGTCTGCCGCCTCTAACCAGTGAGCCACACGACTTCTATATAGTCACTCATACATGTACTCACTCCTTATATGTACTCATACACCTATACATCCTGTTACACACCGATACTCATCCATAGAGTTACTCACACACATACTCACACATGCAAATAAACTATCAAGCATCCATTTACTTGCATATTCAGCTATACACCCACCACTACACTTACTTCTACAGAAACATACACATACTTACTCTCTTAAACAATCACTTATAGAAACACATACTTATTTATACAGGAACTCTTACAATCTGTCGTTCTCACATATACTCACTTATATACATCAATACTCACATATACTCGTTTAAAACATATGTAGTTACTCATAAAGATACTATTGAGACAGTCATTCACTCACTAACACACCCATACACACTCTTCCACCCATACAGTCCTGCACACATGCTGTCTTCAAAACACATACAAACAGCGAGTCACCCATTCATGCATCTATGCGGTAAGTAATACCCCCCACCAAACCATACAGACACTCATACTGATACTCAAAAAAACAACTAATAACCCATATCGACACTCATGTAGCTCGTCACCAACCTATGCAGCCACTTATACACTTAGTGAGACACTGATACAGATATTTACATATTTAAACATTACTCGCTAATACATGTATTCACTAAGATACCCTTAATAAGTCTCTTATGCAATCATTTTTATTAAAAAAACATCAATTTCGACACTTATTTACCCATTTATTCTTCGGTCGACCTTTAGATATACATATATAAAAAATATTTATTTTTCAGAAAGACGCACATTTACTGGATGATGTCATCAGTGATGGCATCAGTGATGTCATTTGAGATGTCATCAGTGATGGCATCAGTGATGTCATTTGAGATGTCATCAGTGATGTCATGAGTGATGTCACTGACCATGTCATGAGTAATGTAATATGTGACGTCATCAGAAGTGCATTGCGGGCGCGCGAGTTATAGTTAACTATAACGGGGGAATTTCAATGGTTTTGTATGAGTGAAATGTCCAGTTAACTATAACGTGTGTGAAACCTATGGTTTTTTCAGTGAATTTCTTAGGTTTTTTAAATCCTAATTTTTAACTATAACATGGCTGAAACCTATGGTTTTTTCAGTGAATTTCTAAGGTTTTTTAAATGCTAATTTTGAACTATAACATGGCTAAAACCTATGGTTTTTTCAATGAATTTCTAAGGTTTTTTAAATGCTAATTTTTAACTATAACGTGACTGAAACCTATGGTTTTTTCAGTGAATTTCAAAGGTTTTGTAAATGATAATTTTCAAATGTATTAATTGTTATATTTTTTTATACCGATTTACTACATTATTTTAAATGATTTATTTTTAGATATTTTATTTTTTAAATTACATTACACATTTTTTATATAAATTGAAAAAAAATGTTTTTAAAAATATTGAAATTGTAATATTTTTTTTTTTAGTTAATATTTTTTTAATTTATATATATATTTTATATAGCAGGCAATGATATCCTATGCAAGGAAATTCAAGTTACTGGTAAGTACAGTTATATTTACTTTTCAGGAATAGTAGTGAGCTAGATTGGGGAATTAATTCCTCTTCAATCCTGGGGTCCCCTATGAGCCAACTAGCCCACCAGGTACCTCCAGTATGCTCCAGGCAGCTGTGTTGCAGAGAGTCATTCAAAGGGCACGCCCCCTATTTACAACACTCTGCAACACAGCTCTGTGGCACTTACTGGAGATACCTGTTGGACTAGTTGCCCCCTAAGGGACCTATGGATTGAACAGGAATTAATTTCCCAACTTGAAACGCGGCTCAGGGCATGTTTGCACTCACATCACCTTAAGCCTCGCCTCCTACCTTCACCACTGTGCTAACGCACCCTGTAGAGTGTTCTAAGTTGGGGGATTAAGTCCCTTGCATACTGGGGGTCCCTGGGGGCCAACTAGCCCACCGGGAACCTCCAGTATGCGCCAGGAGGCTGCGTTGCAGAGACGTGTAATGAGGCCACACCCCTTTTTACACCTCTCTGCAACGCAGCCCCTGGGCACGTTTGCAGAGGGGGAACTAATTCCCCTTGCATACTGGGGGTCCCTGGCGGCCAACTAGCCCACCAGGAATCTCCAGTATGCGCCAGGTGGCTGTATTGCAGAGAGGTGTAATGAGGCCACGCACCTTTGGGGGGGGCCTTGGGGGTCCTTGTGGGACTCCCTCAGCTGCCAACACTTTCTGGTTTGGAGTGTTGGCAGACAGTTGACAGCCAATTTGCATTCAGCTCGTGCTCGGGAAGGTACAGAGTACAGTAATCTTACAGTAAGCACCTCTAGATATACTTATGATTTTACTTTTGATTTTCTCAGGAACTACTGAACGGATTTACACCATTTAACAAAAAGGTCCTTCTGCGGACAGAACTTTACCTTTTTGCCAAGTTTGGTGTAATTCCTTTCAGCCGTTTGGGCTGTAGCCCCTGCTAAAGGTCCTATGGGAAATTGCATGGGGAAAACACATTTTGGGACCCCCTTTTTTTCTCTTCCCCCGCTTCACGATTCACCCCCCAGATCCATCGGTATCTAATTCCTTTCAACTGCCACCGCGCCCCCCTACAACAGCCTTGAAAGTGATACTTCACGTGCTAGCTCTGGTGAGCCCTACAGGGCCTGCTTAGGCTGTTGACCCATTACCCTAGTCCTGATGAAGACCCGCATTGACCCACCAACTATGCAGATCAAGGGTTAAAACGTCGACACTACATTACTTGGACCAGCTAGAGCATTCTGTGAAGAGACTCATTCATTCAGTCTACAGAATTACTCAATATATTCTGCATTTCTGGCCAACCCCCCAATCACTTTTGTATATACTACACCTTCACAATATCACCGAGCACCAAAAGTCACCTTATTCACATATTTTATGTCACCATGTGTCTTTAACAGCCAAAAAACATTGAAATATGGTATTTATAAATGATGTAATTTATATATAAAGAAGACTTTTGCAATACCATAGATGGTTTGGTTTCGGATTACTGTTGATTAATCTGTCTATTCTTGAATACGTGTTTGAATAACGCTATTTATTTGAAGAAATATCACGCATCCGACAGAGCCATTCTAAAGTTAGCATTTACCGCGAGGTTATAATGCACTTAAGAATATATGGTCTGGCTGCATCACAGAACAGCCTCAGAGAATAGATTCCGAAAGCTGCAGAGGGGTCCTGCTCATGCATATGCAACCAAGCACTCTGCCTTCAGGACTGATAAGGCCTGCCATAGGAGTGACTTATAGGTTTATATGTGTCAGTGATTAAAGGTAGATATAGGTAACCTATATCTTAGTAAGGTGTGCATGCACCACCTTACACAGGCTGCAGTAGCAGACCTGTGGTGCCATTTTGGAAGGCTTCCCAGGGGTGGCATAATACATGCTTCAGCACCTGGTAGGCCTCTGGGGTACGTATGCCCTTGGTACCTAAGGTACCATATACTAGGGACTCATAAGGGTAACCCAGTAACCAATCTGGAGTGTACCTAAAGTTCATTCAATAATTGTAGAGAGGAAGCAGCTAGGCTGGGTCATAAATAGCAGGGCCCCAGCTAGACTAAAGTCGAAAAACAGTGAAACACCAGCAAAAAGTGGGGTTAACCATAGTAAACAGATCCTACTCTCCTACACAACCCCTCCCCCCCCCAACGCAGGGACATTAAACTAACCTTGACCACTTGTGTCTTCATGTTCTGAGTGGAAATATCTGGAGAGTCCATCTGCATTGACATGGTTACTCCCAGGTCTATGTTCCACTGTATAGTCCATCCCCTGTAGAGAAATGGACCACCTTAAAAGTTTGGGGTTTTCACCCTTCATCTGTTTTAGTCATAAGAGGGGCTTATGGTCAGTCTAAACAGTGAAGTGAGTACCAAACAAGTATGGCCGTAGCTTCTTCAGAGCCCAAACGACAACAAAGGCCTCCCTCTCAATAGCTGACCAACGTTTCTCTCTAGGGGTCAGCCTTCTGCTAATAAAAGCTACTGGCTGGTCCTGACCTTCACCATTCAATTGTGACAGCACAGCCCTACTTCCAACTCAGATGCATCTGTTTGGACAATTAGTTATCTGGAGTAGTTAGGACTTTGCAGAATTGGTGCAGTGCACATGTTCTGCTTCAGGTCATCAAATGCCTTTTGACAGCTAACTGTCCACTGAACTTTCTTTGGCATTCTCTTAGAAGTTAAGTCATTCAGGGGTGTCACAATGGAACCATACCCCTTGACAAATCTTCTTTAGTACCCAGTCAGGCCCAAGAAAGCTCTGACCTGAGTCTGGGTAGTTGGAGCAACCCAGTCCATGATGACCTGGATTTTGCACTGCAATGGTTGAACCTGACCTCCACCTACAAGGTGGCACAGGTACACAACTTGACTCTGCCCTAGCTGACACTTAGTAGCCTTGATAGTTAGGCCTGTTTTCTGCAGGGCCTACAACACATTTCTGAGATGGACCAGGTGATCCTCCCAGGTAGAGCTAAAGACAACAAAATCATCAAGATATGCTGCACAGTAGTCTTCCAGGCCTGTTAGGACTTTGTTCACCAACCTTTGAAATGTGGCAGGTGCATTCTTCAGACCAAAGGGCATTACCACAAATTGATAATGTCCATTAGGGGTTGAAAATGCTGTCTTTGGCTTTGCATCATCAGCTAATCTGATCTGCCAGTAGCCAGCTGTAAGATCAAATGTGCTCAGAAACATGACTGAGGCCAACATATCTATAAGCTCATCTGCTCTTGGGATTGGATGGGCATTAGTCCTAGTGACTGCATTGAGACCTCTATAGTCAACACAAAACCTCATCTCTCTCTTACCACCCTGGGTGTGAGGTTTAGGTACAAAGACTACTGGACTAGCCCAAGGGCTATCTGAGGGTTCAATAACTCCCAAATCCAACATTTTCTGGACTTCAGTCCTGATGCAGTCCCTGACATGATCAGGTTGCCTGTAAATCTTATTTTTAACAGGCAGACTGTCTCCAGTGTCCACTTCATGAGTGCACCAGGTAGTCTGACTTGGAGTCAGAGAAAATATGCGTCTGAACTGACTGAGTACGTGTCTGCAATCAGTTTGCTGCTAATCAGTGAGGCTGCCTGCCAAGGCTACATCATCTACTGAGCCATCATCAGGGTTCTGTGAGAGGAGGTCTGGGAGAGGGTCACGCTCCTCCTCCAGTCCCTCATCAGTAGCCATGAGCAAGCCCATGTCTGCCCTGTCAACATATGGTTTCTTGTCTGCTGACAAGAAGCACCCTATGGGGGCTCCTGGGAGTTCCAAGATCTACCAAATAGGTAACCTCTCCCTTCTTTTCAACAATAGTGTGGGGTCCACTCCATTTGTCTTGGAGAGCTGCTGGGGCCGCAGGCTCCAACACCCACCCTTTCTGTCCTAGCTGGTAAACAGTCAGTACAGCCTTTTGGTCATGCTAGGCTTTCTGTAATTCCTGGCTAGCCCAAGGTTTTTAGTTGACTTTTTCATGTACTCAGCCATCCTGGAGCAGAGACCAAGTACAATAGTCCACTATGTCCTGTTTAGGGGGTTTGAGAGGTAACTCCAATTCCCATACCTCCTTCACCAGACACAATGGGCCTTTTACAGGATGCCCAAACAGAAGTTCAAAAGGGCTGCAGCCAACCCCCTTCCGAGGAACCTCCCTGTATGCAAATAAAAGGCAGGGTGATAGGATGTCCCATCTCCGCCCGAGGTTTTCCTGGAGGCCCTTGAGCATACCCTTTAAGGTTTTGTTGAATCTTTCAACTAAACCATTGCATTTTGGGTGATAAGGTGTGGTGAATTAGCAGTTCACTCCACACTCCTTCCACATTGCAGTCAAGTAGCTAGACATAAAGTTTGCATCTCTGACTGATACTACCTCCTTTGGGAAACCCACTTTGAGAACACTCCCAAGAGGGCTCTTGCCACCACAAGTGCTGTAGTGGTCCTAAGGGGTATAGCTTCTGGGTACCTAGTGGCATGATCCACCACCACTAGGATAAACCTGTGCCCAGATGCTGTCTGAAGATCCATTAGTCCCCACTCTTTCAAAGGGAACCTCCACCACAGGTAGTGGTATCAAGAGGGCCTTTGTGGTGCCACCTGCCTTACCACTGGCTTGACAGGTGACACAGAAGCGACAAAACTCCTTTGTGTCTTCAGATATGTGGGGCCAATGAAAGCGAGGGACAATTCTGTCCCAAGTCTTGTTTTGGCCCAGGTGTCCTGCTTAAGGAATATCATGGGCTAGTGTCAATAGGAAGCCCCTGAACTTTGAAGGTATAACCAACCTCCTGGCTGCACCAGGCTTGGGGTCTCAGAGTACAGGAGTCCATCATCCCAATACATCTTATGGGTGCCACTAGCATTCTCAGCAGCCTCAGCAGCAGCCTGCTGTCTGAGTGGTTCAAGAGAAGGGCAGCTCAGCTGCTCCTGAATCAGTCCTGCCCTGGAAGGGCCCCCTGTCCCCAAGAACTCAAACTGATCAGGCTCAAGCTCCTCTGGGACACTTCCTTCTTCAGGAGCATAATCATCTCCCTCAAGAGACTGATCATCACTCTGAGCCAGAGGGGAGGGAAGGCACTGCCTTAACCCTACTGCTCCTTTTCTTGGAAGGCACCTGGTCCATTATTCCAGGATCCAGGGCCTGTTCAGTGTTAGACTTTTTGACCTGTGACCTAGTCACAGCAAACACATGTGCGGAGATCCCTAACATTTCTGCATGGGTCCTAAACTCCACTTCAGGCCAGGCTGAAGTTTCTAAATCATTGCCAAGCAAGCATTATACAGGGAGGTCTGCATATACCACAACTTTCTTAAGGCCATTTACCCCTCGCAGGAGAAATTAACAACTGCCAGGGCATGATTGGTCCTGACATTGCTATCATTGGTCACTTGGTAAAGTTCACCAAGTATGATTTGTCCAGGGTCCACAAAGTCTTGTGTCACCATTGTGACACTTGCCCCTGTGTCCCTGTAGGCCAAAGCCTCTTTTCCATTGATCAAAGGCTGCTGTCTGTATTTTCCCAAGTCACTGGGACTCGCACAGGAGGACATATCCATGCCTCCATCACAGATGAGAACAGCCTGAGTTGGCACTCTGACTAGGCCAGAGCCCATTTCAGTACCCAGGGTTAACCCTACTACACCCTTCTGCTGAGTACCACCACTTGGAGCTGAACCAGGGGGAACAGTTGCGTTAGGGGCAATGGTGGCTGGAGTTGAATCTTTTCTAGTGCAATCACTAGTCCAATGACTGTTCTGTTCACAGATTTTACACCATGGTTTCTTTTGGCCTATCTTCTTGGAAGATTGGGAATCCCCACCATTAGAAGCTTTTTGGGGGCCTTGTGAAGACTTCTTTTCTTTACCCTTCTCCTCACCCTTATTAGGATCTTGCTTCTTCTGGTCACCACCTTAATTCTGTACCTTCTGCTTCACCCTGGTTCTGACCCATTTGTATGCCTTCTTTCCCAATTCTTGGGGAGAGGCCACATCCGAGTCTACCAGGTGTGGATGCAACAGCTGATTGTGATAGTTATTAAGGATCTGCTCCCTCATGATCAAGGTATACAATCCTGTATAATCACACACTTTACTGCCCAGTAACCAGCCCTCCAGAGCCTTAGTAGCACAATCAACAAAGTCAACCCAGTCCTGAGTTTGTGTCTTTTGGGTATCTCTAAACTGTATTCTATACTGCTCAGTGGTTAGGCCAAACCCATCTATTAGGTACAAAAGGGGGTGGTGATGGACGGAGCATCTGAACCAATCAAACACTCACACCCAGTCAAAAGATCTGGGTTTGATCCATCACCGTTCTTTAGCCCACTCTGCCACCCCAGTTCAGACATGGCTATATGCAAATCAGTCTGACCCTGTGCCTCATGGGAACAGTCCAGCCCGAACTGAGCCCTGTGGGTTTCTACCACTGGCCTCTTACCCTTCTGTTGCTTCCACCCCACTGCCTACCCTTTCAGGCTCTAAAGCCTTCCCCTGGTCATCAAGCATTAACACCTCTCTGAGATGTTGGGTAGTGGCATTCTTTCCTGTCTACAATTTCCTCTTAGTACACAGAGCCCTTAATTCTAAAAAAGGGAATGCGTCATACTTGGATGTCTATACCTTACTGAAATCTGGCAGGGATCCACTGATTCCTGGCCTTGAAGACATAACTAGTGAGATGTGGTGTATGCACTACCAACTCTAGTTGTTTATCTACTAAACTCTCTTGAGTTGTAGAAAGGGCGTGATTAACACACAACTCTAAGTTCAGTAGAACTTACTGTATTTAGGCTTGTATTATATGTACATCTGGTACCTTTTGTGGTTTTCAAATGATCAATCACTTGAGATTATCTGGTAAAACAATATCAGGCTGGAATCCCACACGCTGCACACCAATGGAGAAGTTGGCCTGGCATATGCTATCCACTATTCTTGCACCAGTCCAAACGACCCTTATTGATGATAGGTTTAAAGAAATCCTATATAGAAAGCTATCCTAGTAGTAGCTGTGGAGAGCAGCCTTCTGGTTAAGTCTTGAAGGAATGTAAAGCAGCTTGTTTTACCAGTCTATAATCTAATGAATGACCAAATTAAAGGAGAACCACCCCAGGTATATATATATAAATTATATGTATTTATTCTAAACACATCCCTCTAGTCTCTTTATGAGGCTAGAGGCAAAAGTACATTTAGTAAACTTATTTAGCACACAGTACATTAGCACAATATATGTTGAGCCCTAGGGGTGTACCAAACCATATATTAAGAAAGTGGTATAAGAACCACGACTGACCTAGATACAAGGCCTAGAGCCTTTAGAAACGCTGGGGCCACCAGGATCCACCCAAGGTAGTGACACAGGGGACCCACATGGGACGCGTGCAGTGTACAAACACAGCAGCAAATCACCAATAACTTCTATGGGTTAAGTCGCGGTTGGAATTTTAAAGATTAAGGACACTTAGGGGCGTGGCTTGGCCGGCTGCAATATGGCCGCACTTTAGTGGACTCTGCTGGCCAAGCTTCAAAATCCGCCACAATCTTCCAGGCATCTGTAACTTACCAGCACTTCGGTGGCGTCGCTGGACTCTTCAGTTCGTCAGGCTCCGGTTCATTGCCTTGCTTGCTCCCAGCTGTGTCCTGCAGCTGAGTTCTAACTCCCATGCCATACGCTTGGCCCTCTTCCCTGTTCCTGTGAGGGCCGGCCTGCTCCTGTGCCTGGACGCGGCTTGCTCCGGGTGCCACGCACAGCCTATGCGAATCCTGTGGTCGGCGATCTTCCCCATCGAGTGAGTGGCGGCTGCCTCTAGGGCCTGGTTGGCGGGTTTGGGGGCGCGCGGGCTGTTCCGTGTGGCCCGGGGCACTGCGGCATTGGTGGCGGCGCCATTTTGTCTTCCCTGTCGGTCCCCCCATTACTGTCGCTGGCGCCCGGGCGGGGCGACGTGGGCAGTGGCCCCCGGCATCTCCCTGCTAGCGCGGCCTCTGTCTGGCATGCGCCCCCCGTCTGGAGTGCTCCGTCTGTCCTATGCGCTCGGACGAGTGGGCGTTGGGTGTTGCGGACGGCGTTCCTCACGGCACCAATTCTCATCTCCTAGCCCTCTTCCCACGGCCCTGGTTCTCCTCCTGCAGACATCGCAGCAGTAATCTACCTCTGGGCCTCCAGCGGCCCTGCTGTGCACTAAGCCCATCTGCCTTCATGCTGTGGGGGTGCCGTTAGTGCCTTGCTGACCCTGCACTGGCCCACCCCCCATAACTGCCATTGAGACCTGCCTTCCCCAGCTCCCGAGTGGAGGAGCGGGCTGGGATTGTGGCCGCTGCATGCTCCTGTACCTGCGCAGACCCCCTTTTGGCCTCCACATGCACCTCTGGTAGGCGCTCCTCTTGCCTGGTCAGGCCTTCTACAACCTCTGGTGCACCTTCACTCCTTTGGGATCTTGAGCCATCGCGGCCTGGTCTGGCGGTCTCCTCTGGCTATCAACTGCTTCCGCTGCTGCCCTGGGGGTGCTGCCTCCAGGCTGTGGCAGCCGTCGCTGTGGGTGCTCTGACTTCTCCTTCACTTACCTCTCTTCACCGGCTGTTTGTAGACAACTTGCCCCTGTCCTCACTAGCTGCCCTCTGCGTTTTTTTTTTATCATGGGGAAGACGGATCCGAAACAGGCCAAGATTGCCTTTGATCTGCGAAAGTCCTCTTGACTGGACGGTGCTGGTTCTGCTGGCGCCAACTCTGCTGCCTCAACGGACGCCCTCTCAGGCCGATATGACGACCTCAAGGCAATCATGTTGGAGGTCAAGTCTGCCGTGACCAGGATCGCAGCTCAGCTGGACCAACTCTCTTCTCGCTTGGACTCAGTGAAGGCCTGTGTGGACTCCCACGATAATCACCTGTTCCATGTCAAGTCCCGGGTGTCTGACGCCGAGGATGCTGCTACCCAAGACCGCCAGAAACTTCTCAAGATGGACAAAATCCTGGCGGTCATTCATGAGAAGAATGAGGATTTGGAGGCCCGCTCCCGTCGGAGCAACCTCCGCATCACGGGCCTTCCGGAGTCCACCAACATCTCGAAAATGGAGGACTTCATTGAGCAACTAATCAAAGAACTTTTCGGGGACGTCCTTTCCCCGGTGCTCGTCATGGAGCGCGCACATCCCTCCCTTGGTCTGCGCCCCAGTCCTGGTCTGCCGCCCCGTCCCATCCTAGCTAAAATCTTGAATTACCGGGACCAAGACGCCATCCTTCGTGCGGCACGGGACACAGGCACCATCAACCATCAGGCTAAAACTCTCTCCTTTTACCCGGTCTACACTCTGACTGTCCAGGTAGCTCGGCAATAATTTCTTTCGGCCAAGCTCATTCTTCAAAAGCATGACGTCTCGTACTCCCTGGCATACCCGGCGAAATTGAGGGTCCGTTAGGGCGCCAAGACACTGGTTTTTCCGGATCCTAGGGAGGCCCTTGCATTCGCGGAGAAACTTGAAAAGGGGGCCCATTCCCCTCTTCTGGGTCTCAGCAGGACTGCGTCAACCGGCTAAGTGACAACGCTTGACTGTGCTGACATTGTCCCTCTTTATATCTAGTGTTGTATGATGCCTAATAACACCCAAGCTTGGCCACCTTGCTTCTTTGCAGGGGTGTATGCTGAGCCCTGCCATGCCCCCACGGGATGATTCCCGATGGTGGTGATGTTCTCTCCCCTCCCAGTTGTGGGTCCCTAGGGTGGGGTGGGCAGGTTTCTCAGCCTAATTGGGGGGTTAGAGTGGGTGCGGGCTGGTGGTCTGGGAGGTGGGGGCGGGTTGGGGGTTGGGTCAGGGAGGAGTGGGGGGTTCTTTTTTGAGGTTCTTAGCTCCTCTATTGGGGTGGTGGTTTGGGTGTGGGTTACTGTGGCGGTTCCCTACTCCTCTATTGGGGCTGTGGCTCTATTTCGCCACTGTATGGTTGTTTGTTATTGTTGCTACATGTATGGTTCTTGACACTGCACTGTGCTTCCTGCATAGCTTTGCCGCAATTCGATCTCAGCCCGCACTCTGTCGCGTTTTTTATTTTTGCACAGCATTATGATCTCCGATCCGCTTTGTTTACACTCATTGGACATGTAATACAGGTCAACGTGTTGCTCCACTGGTTCTCTTCTCACCTTATAAGCAGCTCCCCCCTGTTGTCTGGTCTGTGGGGCGCTGTCACTACCTGCCGGAGCGCTCCGCCCTCTGAGTCACACCTGTCCCTCAGACGCTTGCGCACCTCTCCCGCACACCTCCGTTTTTGGGTATCCATTGTGAGCTGTCCCTATCTACTTGCGCTGCTCCCTACCCGCGCTATATCCTGCTGCCCCCTGTTTCCTTTGCTCCATGTGTGTGCTGTGCTAGGCTGCGTAGCTTGCTGTCTGCGCTGTGAGGTGCTTCACACTGACCTGCCCCCCGTATGGCTGACATCGTCTGCTGGAATGTCCGGCGCTTGAATGATCATCGCAAGGCCCGACTGATACACTCACACCTACAGCAACACACAGTAGATATATGTCTCTTACAGGAGACGCACTTGCTGCCCGGATCCGTCTCCAGACTCCAATCTCACTACTGGGGGGAATCTCATTCTTCTACATACTCATCGTATGCCAGGGGTGTCTCAATTCTGCTGTGTTGGGGCCTTCCTTGGCAAACCCTCAGGCTCTCCCTGATTGGCGGGGCAGGTATGTGATTCTTCATGGTTTAATACTGGCCCAACCTGTCATGATTCCTGCGGTTTACGGCCCTAACTCCGATGACCCGGAATTTTTTAACCGCGTATGCCACCTCATCTCCACCTGCGGCCCGCGGCGGTGGTTTGGGGTGGGAACTTCAATGTCACTGTCTCGGCTACCCTAGATCGCTCTGGCTCTTACACGTCCCATCCGCGTGCAGCTGCAGTTCTTACGTCTATTTTAACTGACAACGCTCTCTATGATGCCTGGCGCCACCTCCGTCCTGATGCTCGTGAAGACACCTATGTCACTGTCAGGAGGGGCTGTTGCGAATTGATCTCTGGCTGACCTCGCCTGATGTCTTGTCCTGGCTCACTGATGTTGTGCACATGGCTCGCACTTTCTCCGATCATGTGCCAGTCCAGTTCCATCTCAGGCCTCCCCATTCGCTGCGACGGGCCTTTACTTGGCGTCTTCCTCCCAATGCCCTCCGGGACTCTGCATTTTGTGCTGACATTAACACTGCGATCACTAACTACTTCAATTTAAACACGGGTTCCTTCGATTCCGCCTCCACCCTATGGGAGGGTTTCAAGGCCGTCATTCGGGGCGAATGTATTTCTAAACAGGCGGGCGTCCTTCTTTCTATTCGCACCACCCTGGCTAACCTCGAGGAGGAAATTAAGGACCTGGATGCTGCACAGACGGTGCGCCCTAGCCCTGAGACGTTGGCGCTGCTACGCCAAAAACATACCGAATTCTCAGATGAGGCTGGCCGTGAACTTTCCTTCCTGGGCAGAGAGGGTCGGGCGCGCCGCTTCGGGGAGGGGGACCGCCCAGGGCGTACTCTTGCCCACCTTCTTCGCCCACCGCGAGCTGCCTCCTATATAACCGCCCTCAGTGATGGTGGCCCAGATAAGACTACCTTCCAGGAGTACATTAAATCCCGTCTTCTTGATTTTTATTCACAACTCTACTCGGCTGGCACTCCTTTGCCACGGGAGGAGTTTGACCAGTATTTTGAGTCTATTGCCCTCATCTGGCTTGAAGATTACCATCGAAAATTCCTTGATGAACCGTTTTCCAGGGAAGAAATACTGGCAATTTGGAAAACTCTGCTGAGTATACACCAAAGGAATGGTTGTATTGTATATCTCGGGAGTTTATCCTGTTTTATCTCACAGTTTTTCACTTTATGCACTGCTCTTTCACAATAACTTTGGAAGTAATATCTCCCCTGTTTGAACTTCTTTCTTGTGAGAATCCACAAGAGGATACAACTATTTTCTTGTTTCTTCCTAATGCTGAAGAGAGAACCTGATATAGTTGTTTGGTAAATACCCAGATGATGACACTGGGCACACATTTATGTGCAATGATGCGATACCAAATATCCTAGAGTGGCTTTGTTTAAGTTTTTCTGGTGTTTGCACTTTAGTTATCTGCATCATTGTGCCTTCTTTTCACTCCCTTGATATACAATGGTGAGTGAGAATAACAGTACATATCTATAGACTGTACTTCTGAAAAACATAGATTATTAGACCACCTAATTTCCATTGTTGTTGTTAAGAAATCCTGGCAGCCATCAATAACCTACCTGATGACAAGGCCCCTCGCCTGGATGGCCTGCCAGCTTCGTTTTACAAAATGTTCGCTGACATCCTGGAACCGCATCTGGTGCCATGTACAATGAGTCTTTTGATACCGGTCTATTCTCGCCATCTCTGCGTGAGGCGATGATAACCTTGCTTCTCAAACCTGACAAGCCCGCCGACCGTCGCGACTCCTACTGCCCCCTTTCCCTTATAAATATAGATATTAAACTTTTTTGCTAAATTAATCGCCTCACAGCTTCTTCTGCTTATGCCCACCATTGCCCTCCCCGATCAATCTGGTTTCATTCCTGGTAGGGCAACCTCACATAACCTTCGTACCATCTTCCCAGTCTTGCATCAAATTAATCCTAATCTGCCGGCAGTGGCTGCCCTACTCGACGCTACTAATGCGTTAGATAAGCTGGAGTGGCCCTTCTTATTTTACAATTTACTGCCTATGGGTTTCAGCGCCAACTTTATGCGTAATGTTAAACTCCTTTATACCAATCCATCTGCACGTCTTTGCATTAATGGTCAGGTTTCCGACCCCATTAGTATTGCCCGTGGCACTTGCCAGGGGTGCCCGTTATTGCCCATGCTTTTTGCCATCGCGATGGAGCCCCTGGCAGCCGGCTACAGCAGCACCATACTCACAGGGGTATTGGATTCTCGTCCCGCTCTCTACTCGTCTCATTGTATGCGGACGATGCCATCCTCCCGAGAACCTCAGCACCCTGGTCCAGGAAATCATATGTTTTGGTGGGCTTTCGGGCATCCAGGTGAACTGGAGCAAGTCTGTTCTGTTCCCCCTGATACCACTTTGCCATTCCCACCTGATTTTCCGTTCTTGTGGGCTTCTGGCCCCACGTGCTATTTGGGCATGTGGCTAAGTAGGGATCTGGACGAACTGTGAAGGTCAAACTTTGGGTGGGCGGTAGACTGGTTTGAATCCAGGATTCCATCATGCAGCCGACTCCTGCTATCTCTGGCGGGCTGAATCGCAATAGCCAAAATGGTGGTCCTTCCTAAATTCCTTTATCTCTTTTTAAACATCCCCATCCCCCTCACTTCTAATTTTTTTTCTCGCAAAATGCCCTCTCTAGTCATCTCTCTCGTTTGGGTGGGTAAACAACCTAGAGTGGCTTACAATATCCTCACTTTCCCCATGTCTGCCGGTGGGATGGGCGCGCCTGACTTCAGGATCTATGCCCTATGTGCCCAGGCTAGTTTCCTGCACTTGTGGATTCACCCTACCCCCTATCAGCCCCACATCGCAGTTGAGACCGATGTGGCCTCTCCTTGGCCCCTGTCTACTGATCTGTTGGCGCCCGCGGTGCGCCCTCGGGTGGAGATTGACATGGCCGAGACGCTACGTTGGGCCTGGTGTGGCCTGCGTCGGCTTTCTGGTTTTCCTCTGCTTTCTACCAACTCCATGCCAATTGTAAACCACCCAAATTTCCCCTCACTTCAGTCTTCCAGCATGTCCAGACACGCAACTTGACTGAGTTTGAGGATGGTGGCGGATCTATACCCAGAGGACTCCTTTTACTCTCTCCCAGACTCCTTGGCGTTGCAGGACACGTTTTTAGGGTCTCGGAACTGCGAACAGATTGCGAAGCAATCTGTCGTTCCGAGACTCTATTGTAATCATTCTCGCTTTTACGGAGTCAAGGGAGACAGGAGACAAGCGAGGTGCACGCGCAACCTTGGAACTGGGATCCGGTCGCGCGCGCTTCCTGTCTCCCATGGCTCCTGAGAAGCAGACTCACATGCACGCATACACACACATACAGACCCCCCCGCCGCGCATACACACACTCACACATACAGAACCCCCCCTCCCCCCCGCCGCGCATACACGCACGCACACACAGAGCCCCCCCCCACCTACCTCGTCTCGGCGTGTCTTCGCGCTCAGCACTGGGCAGACTTCCTGCACAAGGACGGGCAGGTGCACAGTCTACAGGCCCCCAACAAGTTACCAAGTGCCTAAGGGGGGCACCCTCTCTCAACCGAACACACCAGGCTTGCCTCAGTCGCGTCGCGTGCCGCCCCTGCCTCTCACGCGGCCATACGTGCGCGCTCTCCTCGCCCTGTAACTAGAGCTTCTCGCCCTCAGCTCATGATGGTAGCGCGTGCCAGTGCTCGCACGCAGCCGCCGTCCACAGCTGCGCGCGCGCCCCCGCAACTCGTGAACGGAGCAAGTGAATTAACCAAAATGTATTTATTGTTCAACCTTAAAATACAGTAGTTAACAGAGGATTACATGACTGTTTATTCACAGTACCTTTGCTGCTTCTGGTACCACCTTTCCCCTTTGGAGGCATGTCCGCAGCCTACAGCGTGCACTGGTGCCCGCATCCACAGATTCACTCATTCGAGGGACTTCAACAGCATAGACATAAAAGAAGGGCGAGCAAGCTGCGCGCAGCTCTTTAGACGCTGAAATGCCTGCCGTTGTTAGAACAAGCGGGGAATCTCCATGTACGAGAAAGCAGAATACAAGTTTTGCTCATTCAGACCTTTTCATATACAGATATAATTTAAACATGTATAATAATGGGCTAACTGTTCTATAAACTCCGTGAATATTTATACTTTTGAAATTTAAAAAATCTACATAATTATAAAAAGGAAATAATAAAAGTGAATTAAATATTACAATTAAGTATTTATGTATATAAACCATTTTTTTCTCTGCAATTCCTGTCGTAAATATAGCAATTTAATTTTCCAATATGGCCGCTTCTTGTCGTGACAGCTGAAGGCTTCTTGGAAGCTGGAATCTCTAGTCTATTGCAATCATTTCTCACGCGCACGGCGCCAGTGACAACCGGGATGAGCAGGAACACACCCATTACGTGTGCACTAGCACCTCACGGGCCAATGCACACGCATGCACGCACTTGGGTCTGTGTGTGTGTGTGTGGTGGGAGGCTGAGAGGACCGCTGGCCCCATGTCATACACTGGCAGGGAGGCGCAGGGTGGACAGGAACACACCCATTACCTGTGCACTAGCACCTCACGGGCCAATGCACACACACGCACTTGTGTGTGTGTGTGTTTGTGTGTGGTGGGAGGCTGAGAGGACCGCTGGCCTCATGTCATAGACTGGCAGGGAGGTGCGGGGTGGACAGGAACACACCCATTACCTGGGCACTAGCACCTCACAAGTGCACGTACATGGGTGTGCATGTGTGTGTGTGGGGGGGGCTGAAAGGACCACTGCCCTCTGGTGAAGAGGCTGGCGGGAGCTGCAGGACCCAGGTGAGGGCAAGGAGGTGCCACACAACCACACAACCACACACACACACAACCATACACACAACCACACACACATACACACCACCACACACATAACCACAAACACGACACACACAACCACAACCACACACACACAAACACAACACACACAACACACACACAACACACACACACAACCACAACCACACACACAACCACACACAACGCCACACCTTCAGTGCACACTTTCACCAAACACAGACCATCAGTCATCAATGCACGCTTTCACCGGGCACATACACCACCAGCCATCAGTGCACGCTTTCACCAAGCACACACACACCACCAGCTGTCAGTGCACGCATTCATCAGACACACACCACCAGCCGTCACTGCAGGCTTTCATCAGGCACACACACCACCAGCCATCAGTGCACGCTTCCACCTGGCACACACACCACCAGCTCGCAGTGAACACTTCCACCAGGCACACACACCACCCGCCATCAGTGCACAATTTCTACAGACACACACACACACTACCAGCCATCAGTGCACACATCAATTGTTAACGCATCCACAATTAACCATGTAGCAATAGCAGTATGGCACACTTTACTTTTAAAAATATTAATATAAAGCGCAGCATGCCGCCATTGCTACACACATTTTATTGGCGTACAATTTATAGACTTTTGTTGCAGTTGGTGTTGCACTATTTAGCAATGCCAATAGCTCAAACTTAACTAACCCGAGACCTATTGCATTGTAAATGCTTGTTATTCTATCAGCTGCATGCCACCTGCTGGAAGCTGCACCACACTTTCCCTCCGTCCAACATTCCGGCTCTGGACTTCATATATACTTCCCAGTCGCCGCACAAGTTAATCACCAAACTGTATGCTCTTTCTCTAGTGTCTGCCCCCATTTCCTCGGCTCGTGCACGGGAGGCATGGAGTGCGGTCCTCCGTATTGAGAATTCGGAGGCTGACTGGCTTTATTGCTGTAAGCAAACAAACTAGCTTTGCCCTAAGGTCTCCGAGTTCTGGTGGGAGGTGTGTTCCACCATTTCTGACATCATCGACCCTGCAGTGCGCCCCGACCTACCCCTGTGCCTTTTTAATTTTGCCCTGATGCTTCTCGACGTCTGATCTCGTTGCTGCTGGTCCTTGCTAGACGCAGGGTGGCCATGTGTTGGGGTCGGCGGCCTGATCCTAAAGTCGAGAGTTGGTTGGAGGATGCCTCTCGGTGCCAGACTCTCCTTTCGTAGTTTTGGGACTTAATGCCTGTCAGATCTACACCTGTTGAAATTTGGGGCACCCTGGTCGCCTATCACCTCTCCCGATCCCACCCCAGCGGCGCTGCCTCTCCTGCGCTCCCCGCCGGCCCTGGGTCCGTGGGGGCCGCCGGCGATGGTCAGTGACTGCCTTCTCCCCTTTCATTAGCTCCCCCGTTTTTCTGTTTTTTTTTTCTTTCTTTTTTTAGAATCCTCACAGATGTTGCTCTCTAATGTGTGCTCTCTTTGGGGGAATGTGTCCCTGGTAAAGTGGAGCTGTGATCTCAACATTCCTGATCTCTTACGTTGCTGTCAATGTAATCTTCCTGTTACTAAATGAGTGACTTGAATTGTATTCTGCTGATGTGAGCTGCGGAATTGCTCGGTGTGTTGTCTGCCATGATTTTGTTCCTCAAAAAAGGTTTTTGAAAATTATAAAAATTAAAAAAAGATTAAGGACACTTAGAAGAGGACTTGGAACAAACCCCTTTAGAACTAGGAGGTTCTAGAGTCAACATCCACGGGAGCACCGGAGTACTCGAGTTACCTCATCCAGGGAAGCCGGGTGCATAGGTGTCTTTTCGTGTCGGGTGTCGTCATCGATTTCAATCAAGAGCTGCAGCAAAGTGCTGCTGGCGCCCAAGTGGAAAGTGTCCGGGTGGGTCCAAGGGTGGATCAGAGATGTGAAGTACCTGAAAGCAGAGGGGACAGAGTCTGTGTCACCTGCCAGTGAACAGGAAGGCGAGGAGAAGATGCCCACCGATGTCGGGTGATTTCAGGTGAAGAAGGTGAAGCTTGACTCTTCAGCTGCGAGGACCAGGAGGCATTGAGGACAACCAGGAGCTGGATTCGAGCTGTCCCACAAAGGATGTTGAGTGCTGCATTGTCGGTTTCCGGATTGGGCCCAACAAACCTTGGCAACAGCAACCCACGCAGAAAGCAAAGATTGGCTTCGGTTCAGACCAGCAAGGTCTGAGGGACTCACCCTTTGGAGGGGAGTCAAAGCACGTCTGGAGCAACCAGGGAAGCCCAAGAAACAGAAGCTTCATGGGGATCCACCAGTCGACGGACATGGGATCGCAAAGGAGCCTCGAGCGGAAATGCTAGAAGCGGGCCAACGGAACACTCGTGGAGTGTAGGCCCACAATCTTCGGTGCAGATGGTGCTCGGTGCTTGGACTACAAGTAGCCCAATGCACAACTTCGGGAAAGCTCGAGAAGTTGATGCAGTAGCAAATGTGCATCGTTTCGAGGAGTTCCGGTCCCACGTCTCTCATGAGGGCTGTGCGTCTCAGCTTTGCCGGAATCGCATGTTGGCCTCTGAGAAGTCTGGAAGTCCATGTCCTGAGTCGAAAATACTTTGGGGTCCGGCTGGAGCCTCAGAAATGCAGGCTGGCAAGATGCTTCTTGGTGCCTGCTTGAGCAGGGGAGTCACTCCTTGACCCAAAGTGCGATTCTTCCGTCTTCTAGTCGTGTAGAATGTCGAAGTACAAGGATATATTTTGCAAAGTTTCGTCCAGGTGTAATCTGAAGCCCTAAGGACTAGGATCCCATACTTATACTAAGTTAGGGGGTTGGAGATACTGGGACCCACCTATGGGAGGATCCACGGAGGGGGGTGGTTACACCCCTTTCCCTTTGTCCAGTTTTGCGGCAGAGCATGGGCTGAGTGCCACTGCAACCGGTTTGAACTGGGGTATGCACAGGGACACCAAGTGTGTCCCCAGCACTGTCTGAAAAGCATTGTATGAATGCACTCACCCAGCCCCAATACACTAAAGCCTGTCTGGGAGGTGGTTACACCTCCCTAGGACAGGAAACCTATTGTCCAGGCCTCCCCTGCCAGAGTTTTTCATCCAGCAGCAGGAGGTCAGACCCGTGTCTGTGGCATACATTTTGTGATGCCAGGGCTCTTTTAAACTATTACCGGTTAGGTAAGTGTGTACATGTCTTCTCCCTCTAGAATGGTGGAATTATAGCCCCACCGCCAGGACTAGTGGGGGGGGGGGTAGGATTCCAAAGTGTTTGACACAACATGTTTCCATTCAGCCATTCCAAAGTTAGCATTTACCGCAAGGTTATAATGCACTTAAGAGTATATGGTCTGGCTGCATCACAGAACAGCCCTAAGAGAATAGATTCCGAAAGCTGCAGAAGGGTCCTGCTCATGCATGGGCACACTGTCACACAAAACCACTCTGCCTTCCGGATTGAAAAAGCCTGCCATAGGAGTGACTTATAGGTTTATATGTGCCAGTGATTAAAGGTAGATATAGGTAACCCCAGTTCAGACATGGCTATATGCAAATCAGTCTGACCCTGTGCCTCATGGGAACAGTCCAGCCCGAACTGCCAAGCCATGCCTTCCCTGGACCGGAAACAAGCTTCCGAGGACCGGTTTCTGGCATTCCAGCCGTCTTCAGCCTGGCTTGCTTGAATCCAGTGGCAAAGTGAGCAAGGGACTCACGTCTGAGCATACCCTGCCACACTTATGGCGGCCAAAGCGGTACAAAAGGGGGTGGTGATGGACGGAGCATCTGAACCAATCAAACACTCACACCCAGTCAAAAGATCTGGGTTTGATCCATCACCGTTCTTTAGCCCACTCTGCCACCCCAGTTCAGAAATGGCCATATGCAAATCAGTCTAACCCTGTGCCTCATGGGAACAGTCCAGCCCGAACTGCCAAGCCATGCCTTCCCTGGACCAAAAACAAGCTTCCGAGGACCAAGCCTCCTTGGCCTTCTTCATCTCCCGTTGGAGCTGGATCTTCCAGGGCTAGGTCACTGTCACCTGCCTCGTCAACATCAGAGTCTGAGCCCTGTGGGTTTCTACCACTGGCCTCTTCCACTTCTGTTGCTTCCACCCCACTGCCTACCCTTTCAGGCTCTAAAGCCTTCCCCTGGTCATCAAGCATTAACACCTCTCTGAGATGTTGGGTAGTGGCATTCTTTCCTGTCTTCAATTTCCTCATAGTACACAGAGCCCTTAATTCTAAAAAAGGGAATGCGTCATACTTGGATGTCTATACCTTACTGAAACCTGGCAGGGATCCACTGATTCCTGGCCTTGAAGACATAACTAGTGAGATGTGGTGTATGCACTACCAACTCTAGTTGTTTACCTACTAAACTCTCTTGAGTTGTAGAAAGGGCGTGATTAACACACAACTCTAAGTTCAGTAGAACTTACTGTATTTAGGCTTGTATTATATGTACATCTGGTACCTTTAGTGGTTTTCAAATGATCAATCACTTGAGATTATCTGGTAAAACAATGGCAGGCTGGAATCCCACACGCTGCACACCAATGGAGAAGTTGGCCTGGCATATGCTATCCACTATTCTTGCACCAGGCCAAACGACCCTTATTGATGATAGGTTTAAAGAAATCCTATATAGAAAGCTATCCTAGTAGTAGCTGTGGAGAGCAGCCTTCAGGCTAAGTCTTGAAGGAATGTAAAGCAGCTTGTTTTACCAGTCTATAATCTAATGAATGACCAAATTAAAGGAGAACCACACCAGGTATATATATAAATTATATGTATTTATTCTAAACACATCCCTCTAGTCTCTTTATGAGGCTAGAGGCAAAAGTACATTTTGTAAACTTATTTAGCACACAGTACATTAGCACAATATATGTTGAGCCCTAGGGGCGTACCAAACCATTATTAAGAAAGTGGTATAAGAACCACGACTGACCTAGATACAAGGCCTAGAGCCTTTAGAAACGCTGGGGCCGCCAGGATCTACCCAAGGTAGTGACATAGGGGACCCACATGGGACGCGTGCAGTGTACAAACACAGCAGCAAATCACCATTAACTTCTATGGGTTAAGTCGCGGTTGGAATTTTAAAGATTAAGGACACTTAGGGGCGTGGCTTAGCCGGCTGCAATATGGCCGCACTTTAGTGGACTCTGCTGGCCAAGCTTCAAAATCCACCACAATCCTCCAGGCATCTGTAACTTACCAGCACTTCGGTGGCGTCGCTGGACTCTGCAGTTCGTCAGGCTCCGGTTCATTGCCTTGCTTGCTCCCAGCTGTGTCCTGCAGCTGAGTTCTAACTCCCGTGCCAAACGCTGGGCCCTCTTCCCTGTTCCTGTGAGGGCCGGCCTGCTCCTGTGCCTGGACGCGGCTTGCTCCGGGTGCCACGCACAGCCTATGCGAATCCTGTGGGGTTGGCGGGTTTGGGGGCGCGCGGGCTGTTCCGTGTGGCCCGGGGCACTGCGGCATTGGTGGCGACGCCATTTTGTCTTCCCTGTCGGTCCCCCCATTACTGTCGCTGGCGCCCGGGCTGGGCGACGTGGGCAGCGGCCCCCGGCATCTCCATGCTAGCGCGGCCTCTGTCTGGCATGCGCCCCCATCTGGAGTGCTCCGTCCGTCCTATGCGCTCGGACGAGTGGGCGTTGGGTGTTGCGGACGGCGTTCCTCACGGCACCAGTTCTCATCTCCTTGCCCTCTTCCCACGGCCCTGGTTCTCCTCCTGCAGACATCGCAGCAGTAATCTACCTCTGGGCCTCCAGCGGCCCTGCTGTGCACTAAGCCCATCTGCCTTCATGCTGTGGGGGTGCCGTTAGTGCCTTGCTGACCCTGCACTGGCCCACCCCCCCATAACTGCCATTGAGACCTGCCTTCACCAGCTCCCGAGTGGAGGAGCGGGCTGGGATTGTGGCCGCTGCATGCTCCTGTACCTGCGCAGACCCCCTTTTGGCCTCCACAAGCACCTCTGGTAGGCGCTCCTCTTGCCTGGTCAGGCCTTCTACAACCTCTGGTGCACCTTCACTCCTTTGGTATCTTGAGCCATCGCGGCCTGGTCTGGCGGTCTCCTCTGGCTATCAACTGCTTCCGCTGCTGCCCTGGGGGTGCTGCCTCCAGGCTGTGGCAGCCATCGCTGTGGGTGCTCTGACTTCTCCTTCACTTACCTCTCTTCACCGGCTGTTTGTAGACAACTTGCCCCTGTCCTCACTAGCTGCCCTCTGCCTTGCTGCCATCTGCGTTTTGTTTTTATCATGGGGAAGACTGATCCGAAACAGGCCAAGATTGCCTTTGATCTGCGAAAGTCCTCTTGACTGGACGGTGCTGGTTCTGCTGGCGCCAACTCTGCTGCCTCAACGGACGCCCTCTCATGCCGATATGACGACCTCAAGGCAATCATGTTGGAGGTCAAGTCTGCCGTGACCAGGATCACAGCTCAGCTGGACCAACTCTCTTCTCGCTTGGACTCAGTGAAGGCCCGTGTGGACTCCCACGATAATCACCTGTTCCATGTCAAGTCCCGGGTGTCTGACGCCGAGGATGCTGCTACCCAGGACCGCCAGAAACTTCTCAAGATGGACAAAATCCTGGCGGTCATTCATGAGAAGAATGAGGATTTGGAGGCCGGCTCCCGTCGGAGCAACTTCCGCATCACGGGCCTTCCGGAGTCCACCAACATCTCGAAAATGGAGGACTTCATTGAGCAACTAATCAAAGAACTTTTCGGGGACGTCCTTTCCCCGGTGCTCGTCATGGAGCGCGCACATCCCTCCCTTGGTCTGCGCCCCAGTCCTGGTCTGCCGCCCCGTCCCATCCTAGCTAAAATCTTGAATTACCGGGACCGAGACGCCATCCTTCGTGCGGTACGGGACACAGGCACCATCAACCATCAGGCTAACACTCTCTCCTTTTACCCGGACTACACTCTGACTGTCCAGGTAGCTCGGCAATAATTTCTTTCGGCCAAGCTCATTCTTCAAAAGCATGACGTCTCGTACTCCCTGGCATACCCGGCGAAATTGAGGGTCCGTTAGGGCGCCAAGACACTGGTTTTTCCGGATCCTAGGGAGGCGCTTGCATTCGCGGAGAAACTTGAAAAGGGGGCCCATTCCCCCCCTTCTCGGTCTCAGCAGGACTGCGTCAACCGGCTAAGTGACAACGCTTGACTGTGCTGACATTGCCCCTCTTTATATCTAGTGTTTTATGATGCCTAATAACACCCAAGCTTGGCCACCTTGCTTCTTTGCAGGGGTGTATGCTGAGCCTGGCATGCCCCCACGGGATGATTCCCGATGGTGGTGATGTTCTCTCCCCTCCCAGTTGTGGGTCCCTAGGGTGGGGTGGGCAGGTTTCTCAGCCTAATTGGGGGGTTAGAGTGGGTGCGGGCTGGTGGTCTGGGAGGTGGGGGCGGGTTGGGGGTTGGGTCAGGGAGGAGTGGGGGGTTCTTTTTTGAGGTTCTTAGCTCCTCTATTGGAGTGGTGGTTTGGGTGTGGGTTACTGTGGGGGTTCCCTACTCCTCTATTGGGGCTGTGGCTCTATTTCGCCACTGTATGGTTGTTTGTTATTGTTGCTACATGTATGGTTCTTGACACTGCACTGTGCTTCCTGCATAGCTTTGCCGCAATTCGATCTCAGCCCGCACTCTGTCGCGCTTTTTATTTTTGCACAGCATTATGATCTCCGATCCGCTTTGTTTACACTCATTGGACATGTAATACAGGTCAACGTGTTGCTCCACTTGTTCTCTTCTCACCTTATAAGCAGCTCCCCCCTGTTGTCTGGTCTGTGGGGCGCTGTCACTACCTGCCGGAGCGCTCCGCCCTCTGAGTCACACCTGTCCCTCAGACGCTTGCGCCCCTCTCCCGCACTCCTCCGTTTGTGGGTATCCATTGTGAGCTGTCCCTATCTGCTTGCGCTGCTCCCTACCCGCGCTATATCCTGCTGCCCCCTGTTTCCTTTGCTCCATGTGTGTGCTGTGCTAGGCTGCGTAGCTTGCTGTCCGCGCTGTGAGGTGCTTCACACTGACCTGCCCCCCGTATGGCTGACATCGTCTGCTGTAATGTCCGGCGCTTGAATGATCATCGCAAGGCCCGACTGATACACTCACACCTACAGCGACACACAGTAGATATATGTCTCTTACAGGAGACGCACTTGCTGCCCGGATCCGTCTCCAGACTCCAATCTCGCTACTGGGGGGAATCTCATTCTTCTACATACTCATCGTATGCCAGGGGTGTCTCAATTCTGCTGTGTTGGGGCCTTCCTTGGCAAACCCTCAGGCTCTCCCTGATTGGCGGGGCAGGTATGTGATTCTTCATGGTTTAATTCTGGCCCAACCTGTCACGATTCCTGCAGTTTACGGCCCTAACTCCGATGACCCGGAATTTTTTAACCGCGTATGCCACCTCATCTCCACCTGCGGCCCGCGGCGGTGGTTTGGCGTGGGGACTTCAATGTCACTGTCTCGGCTACCCTAGATCGCTCTGGCTCTTACACGTCCCATCCGCCTACAGCTGCAGTTCTTACGTCTATTTTAACTGACAACGCTCTCTATGATGCCTGGCGCCACCTCCGTCCTGATGCTCGTGAAGACACCTGTGTCACTGTCACGAGGGGCTGTTGCGAATTGATCTCTGGCTGACCTCGCCTGATGTCTTGTCCTGGCTCACTGATGTTGTGCACATGGCTCGCACTTTCTCCGATCATGCGCCAGTCCAGTGCCATCTCAGGCCTCCCCATTCGCTGCGCGGGGCCTTTACTTGGCGTCTTCCTCCCAATGCCCTCCGAGACTCTGCATTTTGTGCTGACATTAACACTGCGATCACTAACTACTTCAATTTAAACACGGGTTCCTTCGATTCCGCCTCCACCCTATGGGAGGGTTTCAAGGCCGTCATTCGGGGCGAATGTATTTCTAAACAGGCGGGCGTCCTTCTTTCTATTCGCACCACCCTGGCTAACCTCGAGGAGGAAATTAAGGACCTGGATGCTGCACAGACGGTGCGCCCTAGCCCTCAGACGTTGGCGCTGCTACGCCAAAAACATACCGAATTCTCAGATGAGGCTGGCCGTGAACTTTCCTTCCTGGGCAGAGAGGGTCGGGCGCGCCGCTTCGGGGAGGGGGACCGCCCAGGGCGTACTCTTGCCCACCTTCTTCGCCCACCGCGAGCTGCCTCCTATATAACCGCCCTCAGTGATGGTGGCCCAGATAAGACTACCTTCCAGGAGTACATTAAATCCCGTCTTCTTGATTTTTATTCACAACTCTACTCGGCTGGCACTCCTTTGCCACGGGAGGAGTTCGACCAGTATTTTGAGTCTATTGCCCTCATCTGGCTTGAAGATTACCATCGAAAATTCATTGATGAACCGTTTTCCAGGGAAGAAATACTGGCAATTTGGAAAACTCTGCTGAGTATACACCAAAGGAATGGTTGTATTGTATATCTCGGGAGTTTAGCCTGTTTTATCTCACAGTTTTTCACTTTATGCACTGCTCTTTCACAATAACTTTGGAAGTAATATCTCCCCTGTTTGAACTTCTTTCTTGTGAAAATCCACAAGAGGATACAACTATTTTCTTGTTTCTTCCTAATGCTGAAGGGAGAACCTGATATAGTTGTTTGGTAAATACCCAGATGATGACACTGGGCACACATTTATGTGCAATGATGGGATACCAAATATCCTAGAGTGGCTTTGTTTAAGTTTTTCTGGTGTTTGCACTTTAGTTATCTGCATCATTGTGCCTTCTTTTCACTCCCTTGATATACAATGGTGAGTGAGAATAACAGTACATATCTATAGACTGTACTTCTGAAAAACATAGATTATTAGACCACCTAATTTCCATTGTTGTTGTTAAGAAATACTGGCAGCCATCAATAGCCTACCTGGTGACAAGGCCCCTCGCCTGGATGGCCTGCCAGCTTCGTTTTACAAAATGTTCGCTGACATCCTGGAAACGCATCTGGCGGCCATGTACAATGAGTCTTTTGATACCGGTCTATTCTCGCCATCTTTGCGTGAGGCGATGATAACCTTGCTTCTCAAACCTGACAAGCCCGCCGACCGTCGCGACTCCTACTGCCCCCTTTCCCTTATAAATATAGATATTAAACTTTTTTGCTAAATTAATCGCCTCACAGCTTCTTCTACTTATGCCCACCATTGCCCTCCCCGATCAATCTGGTTTCATTCCTGGTAGGGCAACCTCACATAACCTTCGTACCATCTTCCCAGTCTTGCATCAAATTAATCCTAATCTGCCGGCAGTGGCTGCCCCACTCGACGCTACTAATGCCTTAGATACGCTGGAGTGGCCCTTCTTATTTTACAATTTACTGCCTATGGGTTTCAGCGCCAACTTTATGCGTAATGTTAAACTCCTTTATACCAATCCATCTGCACGTCTTTGCATTAATGATCAGGTTTCCGACCCCATTAGTATTGCCCGTGGCACTCGCCAGGGGTGCCCGTTATTGCCCATGCTTTTTGCCATCGCGATGGAGCCCCTGGCAGCCGACTACAGCAGCACCATACTCACAGGGGTACTGGATTCTCGTCCCGCTCTCTACTCGTCTCATTGTACGCGGACGATGTTACCCTATATGTCTGCCATCCTCCCGAGAACCTCAGCACCCTGGTCCAGGAAATCATATGTTTTGGTGGGCTTTCGGGCATCCAGGTGAACTGGAGCAAGTCTGTTCTGTTCCCCCTGATACCACTGTGCCATTCCCACCTGATTTTCCGTTCTTGTGGGCTTCTGGCCCCACGTGCTATTTGGGCATGTGGCTAAGTAGGGATCTGGACGAACTGTGAAGGTTAAACTTTGGGCGGGCGGTAGACTGGTTTGAATCCAGGATTCCATCATGGAGCCTACTCCTGCTATCTCTGGCGGGCTGAATCGTAATAGCCAAAACGGTGGTCCTTCCTAAATTCCTTTATCTCTTCTTAAACATCCCCATCCCCCTCACTTCTAATTCTTTTTTTCGCAAAATGCCCTCTCTAGTCATCTCTCTCGTTTGGGTGGGTAAACAACCTAGAGTGGCTTACAATATCCTCACTTTCCCCATGTCTGCCGGTGGGATGGGCGCGCCTGACTTCAGGATCTATGCCCTATGTGCCCAGGCCAGTTTCCTGCACTTTTGGATTCTCCCTACCCCCTATCAGCCCCACATCGCAGTTGAGACCGATGTGGCCTCTCCTTGGCCCCTGTCTACTGCTCTGTTGGTGCCCGCGGTGCGCCCTCGGGTGGAGATTGACATGGTCGAGACGCTACGTTGGGCCTGGTCTGGCCTGCGTCGGCTTTCTGGTTTTCCTCTGCTTTCTACCAACTCCATGCCAATTGTAAACCACCCAAATTTCCCCTCACTTCAGTCTTCCAGCATGTCCAGACACGCAACTTGACTGAGTTTGAGGATGGTGGCGGATCTATACCCAGAGGACTCCTTTTACTCTCTCCCAGACTCCTTGGCGTTGCAGGACACGTTTTTATTCTATCAGCTGCATGCCACCTGCTGGAAGCTGCACCACACTTTCCCTCCGTCCAACATTCCGGCTCTGGACTTCATATATACTTCCCAGTCGCCGCACAAGTTAATCACCAAACTGTACCCTCTTTCTCTAGTGTCTGCCCCCATTTCCTCGGCCCGTGCACGGGAGGCATGGAGTGCGGTCCTCCATATTGAGAATTCGGAGGCTGAGTGGCTTTATTGCTGTAAGCAAACAAACAAGCTTTGCCCTAAGGTCTCCGAGTTCTGGCGGGAGGTGTGTTCCACCATTTCTGACATCATCGACCCTGCAGTGCGCCCCGACCTACCCCTGTGCCTTTTTAATTTTGCCCTGATGCTTCTCGACGTCTGATCTCGTTGCTGCTGGTCCTTGCTAGACGCAGGGTGGCCATGTGTTGGGGTCGGCGGCCTGATCCTAAAGTCGAGAGTTGGTTGGAGGATGCCTCTCGGTGCCAGACTCTCCTTCCGTAGTTTTGGGACTTAATGCCTGTCAGATCTAGACCTGTTGAAATTTGGGGCACCCTGGTCGCCTATCACCTCTCCCGATCCCACCCCAGCGGCGCTGCCTCTCCTGCGCTCCCCGCCGGCCCTGGGTCCGTGGGGGCCGCCGGCGATGGTCAGTGCCTGCCTTCTCCCCTTTCATTAGCTCCCCCGTTTTTCTGTGTTTTTTTTTTCTTTCTTTTTTTAGAATCCTCACAGATGTTGCTCTCTAATGTGTGCTCTCTTTGGGGGAATGTGTCCTTGGTAAAGTGGAGCTGTGATCTCAACATTCCTGGTCTCTTACGTTGCTGTCAATGTAATCTTCCTGTTACTAAATGAGTGACTTGAATTGTATTCTGCTGATGTGAGCTGCGGAATTGCTCGGTGTGTTGTCTGCCATGATTTTGTTCCTCAAAAAAGGTTTTTGAAAATTATAAAAATTAAAAAAAGATTAAATACACTTAGAAGAGGACTTGGAACAAACCCCTTTAGAACTAGGAGGTTCTAAAGTCAACATCCACGGGAGCACCGGAGTACTCGAGTTACCTCATCCAGGGAAGGCGGGTGCATAGGTGTCTTTTCGTGTCGGGTGTCGTCATCGATTTCAATCAAGAGCTGCAGCAAAGTGCTGCTGGCGTCCAAGTGGAAAGTGTCCGGGTGGGTCCAAGGGTGGATCAGAGATGTGAAGTACCTGAAAGCAGAGGGGACAGAGTCTGTGTCACCTGCCAGTGAACAGGAAGGCGAGAGGAAGATGCCCACCGATGTCGGGTGATTTCAGGTGAAGAAGGTGAAGCTTGACTCTTCAGCTGCGAGGACCAGGAGGCATTGAGGACAACCAGGAGCTGTATTCGAGCTGTTCCAGAAAGGATGTTGAGTGCTGCATTGTCGGTTTCCGGATTGGGCCCAACAAACCTTGGCAACAGCATTCCACGCAGAAAGCAAAGATTGGCTTCGGTTCAGACCAGCAAGGTCTGAGGGACTCACCCTCTGGAGGGGAGTCAAAGCACGTCTGGAGCAACCAGGGAAGCCCAAGAAACAGAAGCTTCATGGGGATCCACCAGTCAACGGACATGGGATCGCGAAGGAGCCTCGAGCGGAAATGCTAGAAGCGGGCCAACGGAACACTAGTGGAGTGTAGGCCCACAATCTTCGGTGCAGATGGTGCTCGGTGCTTGGACTACAAGTAGCCCAATGCACAACTTCGGGAAAGCTCGAGAAGTTGATGCAGTAGCAAATGTGCATCGTTTCGAGGAGTTCCGGTCCCACGTCTCTCATGAGGGCTGTGCGTCTCAGCTTTGCGTGAATCGCATGTTGGCCTCTGAGAAGTCTGGAAGTCCATGTCCTGAGTCGAAAATACTTTGGGGTCCGACTGGAGCCTCAGAAATGCAGACTGGCAAGATGCTTCTTGGTGCCTGCTTGAGCAGGGGAGTCATTCCTTGACCCAAAGTGCGATTCTTCCGTCTTCTAGTCGTGTAGAATGTCGAAGTACTAGGATATATTTTGCAAAGTTTCGTCCAGGTGTAATCTGAAGCCCTAAGGACTGGGATCCCATACTTATACTAAGTTAGGGGGTTGGAGATACTGGGGACCCACCTATGGGAGGATCCACGGAGGGGGGTGGTTACACCCCTTTCCCTTTGTCCAGTTTTGCGGCAGAGCATGGGCTGAGTGCCACTGCAACCGGTTTGAAATGGGGTATGCACAGGGACACCAAGTGTGCCCCCAGCACTGTCTGAAAAGCATTGTATGAATGCACTCACCCAGCCCCAATACACTAAAGCCTGTCTGGGAGGTGGTTACACCTCCCTAGGACAGGAAACCTATTGTCCAGGCCTCCCCTGCCAGAGTTTTTCATCCAGCAGCAGGAGGTCAGACCCGTGTCTGTGGCATACATTTTGTGATGCCAGGGCTCTTTTAAACTATTACCGGTTAGGTAAGTGTGTACATGTCTTCTCCCTCTAGAATGGTGGAATTATAGCCCCACCGCCAGGACTAGTGGGGGGGAGGGTAGGATTCCAAAGTGTTTGACACAACATGTTTCCATTCAGCCATTCCAAAGTTAGCATTTACCGCAAGGTTATAATGCACTTAAGAGTATATGGTCTGGCTGCATCACAGAACAGCCCTAAGAGAATAGATTCCGAAAGCTGCAGAAGGGTCCTGCTCATGCATGGGCACACTGTCACACAAAACCACTCTGCCTTCCGGATTGAAAAAGCCTGCCATAGGAGTGACTTATAGGTTTATATGTGCCAGTGATTAAAGGTAGATATAGGTAACCTATATCTTAGTAAGGGGTGCATGCACCACCTTACCCAGGCTGCAGTAGCAGACCTGTGGTGCCATTTTGGAAGGCTTCCCAGGGGTGGCATAAAACATGCTTCAGCCCCTGGTAGGCCTCTGGGGTACCTATGCCCTTGTACCTAAGGTGCCATATACTAGGGACTCACAAGGGTAACCCAGTAACCAATCGGGAGTGTACCTAATGTACATACATTTTTTTAGAGAGGGAGCAGCTAGGCTGGGGTCCTGAATAGCAGGGCCCCAGCCAGACTAGAGTCGAAAAACAGTGAAACACCAGCAAAAGTGGGGTAACAATAGTAAGCAGATCCTACTCTCCTACATCCAGGATCACTAAGCAACTCACTAGAAGACTACCACCATGCAGAACTTGGCAGCCAGACTAATCCAAAACATCCCCTCACACAGAACCCACATCACCTCAGGAAACTGCTCTGGCTCCTGATACAAAAACATGCTCAATTCAAACTCCTCACACAAACACTGAAGGCACTACGCAACTCAGGCCCCACTTACCTGAGCAGCCTCCTGTCTTCCTGAATTCTGCAGGAAGCTGAAGACCTGTTTTTTCAATTAACCATGATGATGGCGCTTCACACACGCCGGTGGGACGCGGCAATGGGGACTAGACATTGGGCAGTCACCCCATGGACACGTGATCGGAGGATGCGTGTACCAGTTGGAGACGGTTGCAGGTACGAGGAGACTTAGCAACCAATTGGTTTTAGGTGAATCTCAAGTGAAGTTGATATTTGGAACCCCAACAGCCCTGAAGAAGTTGCATGACGGTTCAGCAATGAAACGTGTTGGCTTTAGAGAAATGATTATGGTTTGAATGAAATCAATTTTTAATTGGGGAAGCTTACAGCACCTAATAAAGCTAAGTTGAGCCAGTAAGCTTCACTGGTTTTTAACGGTGAGAATTATACTTCCATATTCTCACAGGGGTCAAATGGGCACTTAAAAAAAACACTAGGCACTGATAGTTCATTTACACTTGAGTTTTAATATCCTGTCTTACTTCACTGGGTTTGAGATTTCTTTAAAAGAATACACACACTTTTGTTTTCTTCATGGAGAGAGAGTAGCCTATCATGATAAGTGGGCATGCTGGCGAGTACCAGCCTGCAACCCCCTTGGTGTTACTACCGTGAGGTGCTTTCTCTCCTTTCCCACACTTTTCCTGCTCATTTCTGGGTGGGATTTGCTATGATGGTTTTATGACATTCTTAAATTTGATACACTACAACATTCTGAGTAGTGATAGGGAACACACTCTAGGGAATTAGACAGGATTGGAAACCCCTTAAGTGTAGCATTCTTAGTACCAGGTGTACTGTGAGTCAGGCTATTTGTTGTTTAAATTTTCAATTTACCAACCTGGCACACACACCCGCTGAGTGGCACAGTACCTTCGCGGGTGATTGTGTGCTTTACAAATACACATAACATACTATAACATAACAATCACATGATGCTTGGTCAAGATGCAGCCTGGTAATAAACAACATTTCCTCCTCAGCCTTCAGCAAGCCTATGATGTTTTTGGGACTCTGACATAATCACATCTTCGTCCTAAACAAAGCATTATTGCTAAATGTCTTGGGCAAAATATCAAAATTCATACCTCTTTTAGAATGTCCCCTTCTGTATATTTGCCATCCCTCATCCATTCTAATGATTTTTTCTTTTCCTTCTGTATGTGAACTGCAGAGTAAAATGGATGTTGTGGTAAAGGAACGAAGACTTATCTAATGTTTTTCATTTTGAGGTGTGCCTTTAATTGATGGTGGAACTGTAAGACTACCCAAGCTCATTGGACTATCGAGAGCACTAGATCTCATATTAACTGGACGCCCTGTTGGAGCACAAGAAGCCCTAGAGTTTGGAATAGCAAATCGCGTTGTTCCTGACGGTCAAGGTTAGTATTTGAAAAATGATCTCATTTTAAGCCTTCTATTCATGATTAACTCCAACTAATATAACATGTACACCTAGGACCACTTAAATGTATGTATTTTTTTATGTGTTTTATTCTTTGTTTTTTATTTATGTATGTATGTACTTAATTGCACTTGTCCCAATCCCAAGGTCCTACAGAACCCTTTACATTCGTATATGAAATAATTTATATCAGGAGGCGCTTGACAGGTGTAGGCGAGATAAAACATGTATAGCCAAGATAATACAGAAAAATAAACCGGGGAGAAGTATAACTATGTGGAATGGAGTAGATCATGGAGGCAAAATAGGAGGTTGGGGAAGAATGACAGTGTATATACATCCTGTTGGAGCAGATAACCTATTTTATAGGATTACTTTTCCATCTGACTCTCTCCTCTTACCAACTTGGGGCCTCTTGCCAACCTGTGGCCAGTACCACTAAATTTTGATAGGTTCCAAATTTGTTTCTTTTTTTAATTAGAGAAAAAGGCAAAGTATTGGCAAGCTCCACGGAAACAGTTTTTATCAAATGCAAACGGCACAGTACAGCCCAGCCATGGCAAAACTACAAAATCAGAAATAAACACCAAGGGGGAGATTTTCAAAAAAGTTGTGCAACGCAGCACAACGCCCCGCAAGGCTGCACCGCATTGCGTGATAGGGAGGGAGCAGGACAGCACCATATCTTCAGAGATATGGCTCTCTCCTCCCCTTTCCGTTGCGCCGGTGCTGATTTCAGCCGCTGTGCCCCATGCACACCTTCAGCGCTGCAGCGCTAGGGTGTATGCATGAGTGTAGCATAGGTTTTGTACAGGAAGGGTACCCTTTCTGTACAAAAAACATACTATGCAAGGCACGAAGCAAAGCTTTTACCACTTTGCATAAGTGATGCAGAGTGCAGCACGCATGGAAAGTCGAAAAGCATGGAGAAATGTAAGCATTTTTCCTACTTGCGCCTCCTTTGAAGGGGCGTTAACTTTTGGCGCAAAACCATGTTTAAAAATCTTTGTAAATATGGTTTTGCGTCAAAAGGCATGGGTGGTTGCATAGGAACGCCCATGTACCACCCATGTCACGCCCCCATCGGCCCTAAGTAACGAAAAACAGTGCTTGGCGCTACTTACAGGGTACATCAAAACAGAAATTTGCGCTGGTTAGCGTCACTTTTGTGGCGCTAAACCAGAGCAAAAGTTTTGAAAATCTGTCCCTAAGTTTTGAATACTTTTTATAACAAAGCTGTTGAAACAAAATCAAAAAACACCTAGATGGGAAATTTGTCGGATAGAAAGCACATATAAATAACTATGCCCTAAACTGTCATTCTTCTGCTCTATGTCAAGCTATGAATGTAGGACATAAGCCAAGAATGTAGGGCATATATATATATATATAGAAGTTAATGGTGCATGAGGATCACTAAACCCACATCATATGACCATGTCTCTAACTGATTTAATTGTGTTAGTCATCGATTCTGTCGTTATGCTTTTTCAATGATAAGATTGTTACTAGTGCAAAGCAAAAACTATATCGGTTACAGATAGGGAACACTCAGCCCACCCTAGTTTCTCACTTTTTTGTACCTGCTGTAACCTCATAAACTCTACCTATGGCCTAATTTAGGGGTTAGCGGAGGGGGAAGGATTGTAATAAATCAGTTTTCCTCTCACCCCACCAAACCTCTTGTGCCCCTCCACATTGAGAAGTGGGTGAACCACTGGGTTGTTGTTGTCTGTGCCTCAACTGGCTCTGCCGATGGTAATATCTGACCTTGACATCCGACACAGGACCAGTGGGTAATAGTGAACGTCATTGATTTTCATGGCATGGTGGACAAGAGATTGGAAAATACAGATTTTTCTCTTGTGAGTTGGGAGAAAACTGCAATTTTTTTGGCTTAAAGAAAACAAACTAATGCTTTATGAATTTATTTTCTCTAAAAACTAAATGTTTTATGAAGAAATGATTGTTCTCCTCTTTCTCATTTCGGGCGGGGCTGGGTGAGGCTTACAATCTTTTGCCCTGGAACACTCCAAGGAGTAACTGTGGGCTTTATAAAACATCTTAATTCATTCAGGCACTTAAAATATTGTGTTCACTTGACAAACCTGCAACACCTTTCTCCCTTGATGTACCATTCGTCAAGGACTAAATTAACCAATAGTCTCCACCTCCGACTTTGTTCCTGGTGCTTTGAAACTCCCACTCACAAAACAACAGTGAATCATCTGTTGAACAGCAGAGCAGTGTCCATAATATGCTATGGCTTCACCAAGTCAGCAATATGTATGGGAATCTGTGAAAGTTTTTTCTTCTTTTGTCTTTTTAGATTTCAGTTTTGAAGCCTTATTAAAAACTCATTTGGTTTAGAAATTTCCCTTTTCAAATTTTGCATAGTTCCCTCAGCCTTTAACCTCTCCGGTGCGCGCGTCCGCCAACGGCCTTCGCAAGCACTACCTCGGTAGTGCTGCGCATGTTCGTTGGCCAACCCGGCACCACCCGCACAATAAAACTCCTGCACCATAGTAGAATGTACGCCGCGGTAAAGGGGTTAATAGAATGATGACATCTGTATAAGAACTGCATGCTCAAATCTGGCATATAAAGTACTTGAATTAAAATGCTATGCAAAGAAACATGTTGATACGAAATAATCGAATAGTTATTCCACCTGGGGGCACAACAGGAGTGTGCACCTGATTACGGCACCCCAGGAGCACTTTAAAGCAGGGCTGCAGATGCTTCTGCAGACCCTTCTTTAAAACAGATTGCATTGATGCGCTCCTCAGGGGGCGTTCCCTAATTTGCATGGGGCCTGGGTAAATGTGTATGAGTAAACACTTTGCCTCTGCACCTATGCAGTATTATAGGCATTGGTACAGAAGCAAAGGAGCTGTCAGGGGTGCAACAAAGAGTCGGCGCACAGTCACCGTACCCCCAGTAGAGCCTTTTGAAAAGGGAGAAAATGAGTTGCATGGTGTCGGGTAACATAGACCCCTGCAGTGCGGGGGGCCACCAAACTGCCCTCTCAGCACGATACTCTGGCCAGAGAGCTCCTGATTGAGTCCGTAAGAGGCCTCTCCGCATACTTGCAGGAGGGGCCCCCTCAAGTTTTGTTGTGTCAGTGATTGCATGGACCTCCCAGACATCCTCCTACATGCAGGTGCAGTCACTTACTGCACTTAACTGCAATTGCCTGCAAAGGTATTTCTGTCCCCCTTTGAAGTGTAGACCGGTTTCTGCCTGCACAGTGAAAGGCGGACTGACTGTGTTATATCCTCAGTATTACATTTACATGTAAACCAGCCTAGGTCCTCATAGCTCCTCCGCCAGAGTGTGAGTTGGTTATGGATTGTTGGTGTGACTGTGATGCTTAGAATGCCTGGGTGGATGAGGGATGACAGTTAGAGATGGGCAAAATACGACATCAAAAATATGAGCATCCCCCTAGTGTCTTTATGTACAGGGTACAACAGACTGCTTTACACCCTTTCAGTAATGCGGTGCCCCCGGGGCAGGCACCAGTTCACAGCTGCACTGAGTGCAATGCATTAACTGTAATAGGGCACACTCACCTGGTCTGAGCCTGGCAGCCAGCTAAAGGGGCACCACAGTGCAGACCTTTGCAATGCACCCTACACATAGTATAGGCTCCGGTGTAGATGTGTGAATGATGTGATGTTTTGAATTACCGTATTATTAAGACACTAAATAAAAAACGTATCCGACATCCCAGTAATACTTTTTATTTATTTATTTATTTTATGCATTTTTATATAGCGCGGACTTTACCAGAAGGTGTCAGAGCGCTTCACAATAGGAACAGTTGTGAAACATGAGGAAAAATTGCAAGTCAGCATGTTACAAAAGCAAAGTTTACATTAAGTAAGGCAATAGTGACAATTGTGCATGTATCAAGAGCAAACAAAATACAAGAGGTAGCAAACGATATGTTACAAGAGGAGAAAATTGACGTGTTTATGTTACAAAAGCTTAGAAAGTAGAAATAGACGTACAATACTGTACTAAATGGCATATACTCAAAACACAAGAACATTACTTTACATGAGGCTATGGTGGCAGTGTGCATGTATCAGGAGCAAACAAAGTACAAGAGGTCGCAAACGATACATTACAAGAGGGAAAGTGACGTGTGCATGTCACAAAGGAGTACACAATACAAGTAGAAGTATAATCCATACTAATATTATAAAGAGAGAGCCCAAACCTTTGAGGCGGGTAATCTCAGTAACCACAGCACCAATCACAACACCCAATACAGCGTTGGAAAGGGCAGTTGCAGCAGAAGGACATAGGCTATGCAGGCGGCCACCATATATATATATTTTTTTGTTTGCAGAGTTTTATATAGCGCGAACTTGACCCGAACTGAATCAGGTATCAGAGTGCTTTACATAGCACCAGTTACGTTACATGAGGACACACATTCATTTTTGTTAGGCACGGGGAGGTTAAGTGATTTGCCCAGAATCACAGGATGTGTGGTGTCGTTACCAAGACTCGAACCCAGATCCCCAGGTCCGAGGTCGAGCGCCTTAGCCGTTAGGCCAACTCCTCTATACATTTAAAAGGTAAAAGAACCGTGCCAGCAAAGTAGTCCCTTGTGGGCGTTTCTGCGTTGTGCTGTGGGCGTGGGCTGGGGGCGTGACTAACGCTGGGGGCATGTGGTACGGCCATCACATCATGGGCTGTGGGTGTGTGCTGGGGGCGTGACAAACGCCGGGGGCGTGAGAAACGCTGGGGGCGTGTGTCTGAACTTCATGCCATGTGAACGCAATTGCGCCGCATCAAGGGGCACGCTGGGGCCTTTAGAAATGCTGGGGGTGTGTGCTACGTTCCGCCCTTCGTGCCATGTGGGTCGTACATTAATCAGAAGATAGTCTGCTGTGGCCGTGTGCTGGGGGCATGACAAACGCGTTCACCTGGAGGCCTGGTAAATAACGTTACTGCAGCCTCTCCTGCGCGCTGTTACTGAACTCTCTCATTAAACGAAATTACACGCACCTGCTACCATCAACCAGGCTCTAGCCGGGCTCAGGCGGCGGATCAGTACACTAATTACACGCGCCTAATAACATCCACCAGGGCTACAGCTGGGCCTCAAGCGGGGGAAAACGCGCCTGCTAACATCAAACAGGCCTGCATCTGGGCCTCAAGCGGGGGAACACGCAAATGAGCGTGTCTGCGGGGACAATTAATGCAGCCTCTCCTACTCACTGTCACTCAACTCTCTCATTAAACGGATTTACCCGCGGCTGATAACTCTCTAATTCAACGACATTACATGCGCCTGCTAACATCAACCAGGGCTGTAGCCGGGCTCAGGCAGCGAATCATTACACCAATTACACACGCCTGCTAACATCAACCAGGGCTGCAGCTGGGCCTTCTCCGTCCCTATTCTAATTTAACAAAAAATGTTGTCTACCGCGAGATTTTAAAATAAATTGCCCTTGCCAAATACACACATTACACACATTCTATTTCATACCCGGACAACGTCGGGACGGGCTGCTGGTACTGCAATAAATGGCAGACTCTCAAACCACAAGAACACATTGGGAAGGCACTTCTATAGTCATGTAGAACAGAGTTTTCTATAATGGAAGGACTTCCTTCAGATGATAGAGAAGGCGTGAATTAAATTTGGAAGAGCTTTGAAGGAGGAGAGCTTTGAGGTCAGTTTTGAAGGCCTGGGAAGAGGTGGTGGTCCGGAGCAGAGGCGAATGTGAGTTCCAGATTCTCACCGCATTGCCTGAAAAGGATTGGGCCATCGACCTTTCCTTCTTGAAAGTGGGAGGTTCAAGCAATAGATTTTCCGCATTACGTGAGAGTTTCAGTTTATTTGCGAGGTAGCGAGGAGAGGAGGAGTGCAAGGCTTTGGGGGTGATACAGGCAGTCTTGTTGATAGACCTTGCCTCGCTGGGAAGCCTTCGGAGGGTGGATAAAATGGGTGTGATGTGGTTGCTTCTTTTGGCCCCATATATGAAACGAGCTGTTGAATGGAGAACAGATTTGAGGAGAGCAGGTGGGATTTGGGGAGGCCAGTAGTCCAGTCGAGAGAGAACCACCGAATGGACCAGGGTTTTAAGGTCATGCTCCGGGAAGAAGCGACGAATCCCCCAAAGAAGGCGCAGTTGGTATCGAGCAGACTTTTCAATGGAATTTATGCTGGAGTGTAGATTGAGTTTTGTGTATGACACCAAGGGATTTTGCGCTGTCGACAATGATGGGTTTATTGTTAAGTAGATTCATCTGATCCATCCTTGATTGAACCGGGGGAGAAGAAATTGAGGAGGAGAGGAGGAGGAATTCAGTTTTAGAGAGATTCAGAATCAGTTGATGAGTAAACATCCAGTTTTGAATGGAGTCGAGAGTAGAGCTTAGGATGGAGAGATCGTGAGTGGAGGCAACCTTGAGGTAGATTTGAGTGTCGTCCGCATAGAGATGGTAGTGGATCCCGGATTTACTTAGGAGATTTACTAGTGGTTCTAAATAGAGATTGAACAATGTGGGTGCAAGTATAGAGCCTTGGGGAACACCTTTACCTACCGCCAGAGGAGATGAAAGACTATTCGCTATTTTGATCATTTGGGATCTATCAGAGAGGAAGGAAGTAAACCATTTAAGCACAGTGCCCTCCATGCCCATTGTCTGTTGAAGAGTGTTAAGGAGAGTGTTGTGATTGACAGTGTCAAAGGCTGCAGAAAGTTCAAGGAGAATAAGAAGACAAGACTCCCCAGAATCGAGTATCCGCAGCGCGTCATCAATCACTTGCAGCAGTGCTAATACTATTAACTCATGCATGTTGCTGGAGCTAGATTCCCACCTCTGTAAGGTTTGGGTGCCTCAGACAAAAGATTAATGACAGGCAGGTCACTGTGCTAACAGTGCTAAATATTACAACCTGAGCTTTGTCTGAGATAATTTTACCACATCGATGCTGATGACGGAACTGCTCCGTCATCAGCCGCGGTGGCGCTGTGCTGATGACGGAGCGGTTCCGCCATAGCCCGCACGACGCGCCTGCGCGGCACTGATTTCGCGCCTGCGTGGTGCGTTCTATTGAGCGGGCGTGTGGAAAAGTAAATTTTGCCATGTTCTGTGTCCCTACGTGTCCCCCATCTTATGTTATGTGTGCATGATTAATATGCATATGCATCCCCCATGTTCGATTAAAGACGCAATTACAGTTGTGTCCATCTCTAGTATGCTAGTTTCCAGTTCTCGTGAAAGCTACGAGTATTAGGCCTATGTAAAGTTACGTTGCCACGTTTCTCAGTGTGCACGTTATTTCATTGAAAAGTCCCCGTTTCTAGGCCTCAAAAGGGCCCGGACACCAGATTCACCTCCTGTCTCCTGAACCCTCGCTGAGGAGCGATACAGCCCCCACCTGTATCCTCGACCCTTCACTTACTTCCTGCCTCGCAGTGCCCGGCTCGGCCTGGCTCTGCCTACGAGTCTGCCAAGAGTATGTTATGATTCTAGTTATCAGTCCAGCCCTCCTTCTCTGCATTCCTAAGCTACTGAATCGCATCAATAGTTTCTGTCATTGTCTAGCCTTTACGTCTCCATGTAGGAGAAATACTGTATTAATGGTCATTTAATATTCCTCAACACGCACTACATGTAGAATAATGCATGCTCCAGTCTTAGAGTCTGTTAGCCTCTCCCCTCCTGACTCTTAGTTTATATCAACATGTCCTCTAAACATTAGATACTAGATAGGGTTTAGGTACATGTCGCCCTGACTCTCCAGACTTCAGTCTCTGCTCCTAGCGCAGAAGTCATAGCCCCCAGCTTCTCCTAGTAACACGTCATTGTCAGTTTGCGCGCACCATTAGGTCAGAGGTCCCGGCTCCTTAGGTAGCCCCCTCCATGTTTCCGCCCCATTTATGACATATTCTGTTACGTTTACATCACATGTCTATGTATACGCCTCCTGTTACACCTACTTTCACCCTTATCTTTCGCGACTGCTATTGACCACACCCACTGCTCCGCCTATTGTATGTATTGCAATGCAACAGTTTTAGTAAATATGCTTGTGTACTGTTATTAAATGTTACGCCGATTCCTTTTCCCTGGCGCGCCAGTCCAATCCTGTCCCAGGCAGCGCTGCCATCCTATTCCTGTGCAGGTTGTCCTGTTCCTGTCCTTTATGCTGTATTAAAACCTGCAAACTCCTACTACCTCGAATCTTGACTCTTATTTATTGAGCTATCTGTTATTACTATGTCCAGTCAAACCTAGATCCGGTATTATTTATTTATATACCACATAATGGCGCCCGAATAGGGACTTGCCCTTTCCCCACGCGCCGGTGAAGCCACGCCGGCCCCCTGACCCTCTGCAGCCGTGACGGAACCATACCGTGCACCGGCAGATATTTCTGCTTCAAGTATCCCTCAGGCCCACGGAGGAGACGGAGGTTGCGGTCCAGCATCCAGATGAGGCGGTGGAGGAACGCGGCGAGTCCCGACCAGAGTCCAAGCCGAGAGTCCAAGGTCCGAGGTATCCGGAGGCCCACCCGTAACAGAAGTCCGAAGTCCGTCCGTCCGGCGTCAAAGCAGTCCAGTCCAGTCCGAGGCCTTCCGTTCTTGCTGCCCGGTGAGTACCGTTGCTGGGGTAGTATCTAGACAGGGTCAATCTAATTGACTCTGGTCCGTGGGTTTTGGTGGTACACAGACCCAAACGAAGTGTCCACTTCGGTGGATGCGGGTCCTGACGTGTCTCTTTATGAGACCGGTAAGTTTCGTACTGTTTTAGCAGTGCATCTAGTTTCTGTTCTAGTCAGTTCTGTTCTCGAGAAGATTCATGTATTCTGTTTTCAGTATTCCAGGTAGTATTCTGTTCGAACTGTTATTTTAAATGTTCTTCATGTATTTTTAATGTCGTGGTATGAAAGTGGTGTAATTATCGTGTTCATTGTGTATTGTATTGTGTCTAGATTACAGTTCAGTCATGCCGCTATTTTCCAAACTACGTCAGTTGAAAACTAGAAAAGGTCTGTTAGAAGCAGCAGTTCCTGTCCCGCCTAGGGACAGTCCAGGTCACTTTATGTATCAGAAGCATGGCATAAGTGCCATATTATATCTAGATTTATGGGTGGAGTACACCAAAGAGTTAGAAGAAAAGTATAGATGGCCCGTATCGGGTACATGGGATGCCGAGTGCATCATGCGAGTAGAAGAAGCATTATGGAAAAAGAAAGCCAGACAGTCACAGAAAGATGCCATCGAGTTATGGCGCAAAGAATCTCATAAAAGAACCGAAAAAGAAATCAGAAAGTCAGAACTAAGTAGACAATCCTTAGAACGAGCCCAAGAAAGGGAACTAATCGAGATAGGTGAACGAGTCAAAACCGAACAGTCAGACAGACAGAGGCATGCCCTCATTAAGGGTATGTATCCTCTTCTTGCCGAGGGCTTGCCAAAAGCGACCCCGGAGGCATCCAGTAATTTTCCGCCACCATTAGTTCCGATCAAGCTACGTCACAAACCGACCGCAGCTGATATTTTTATTTCGTCCTATTTGGACGACACAGTCCCAGAATATGCAAATCCTGTTCCGCCAGCTCCTGTATATAATGTAAATCCTGCTCCTCCAGTCACCGGAGTACCTGCTACGGTACCCCCGGTCCAGCCCGTAGTACAACTTCCCGCCACATCAGCCACTCTGCCAGCACGAAGAGTATCAGTCGACGATTCTAGTTTAGGGGCCGCAGGAGGAGGTCCTCCTGGTACCCCGCCGCCACACCAACGTGTAACGTTAGTCGAGTTACATGAACGTGCGTTACAGCGTACGCCCAAATATAAGTCCGTTGCAGAAATCCGACGAGCCCTTACTGAATGCCGCTATGATCCAGTTGCAGGTGATGATAGTACAGTTATATATTCCATCCGTGTAAGACGGGTGACCGGGTATTTGGACACCCTACCGAATATGCAAGAAGATCTAGACAGAATATATCGTTTCATCCGTACAGGGGATGATCCAGAAAGTATTGGCGAAGCCATGTCTCAAAGGAAAGCTGAGATCCAGCTCATGTTATTAAAGTTTCTGATTAATTGTTTAATAAGAGAACAAGATTCTCCGACTAAAGATCCGGCCGAAATGAGAATCCTGACAAGGTGGAGTGATAATATAGCCGAGGGTAAGCACAGAACCATCAGTAGTATAGAGAGTATGTACAAGAAAATTCGTAAGGAAATAATAAGGTTACACGAACAACGTAAAGCAGCACAAGGAAGCGAGAAAGAGAATGACTCTTCTGCCGAAGAGGTAGACGACGAGAATCCCACCAGAATAGCGTATGTAGGTAGAACTAGACTTTCCGATCTACATTCACGTCTAGACTACAAGAAAACTGTTCCTCATCCAGCACCAGAGCAAGGTTCTCTAGAACAAGTATTTCAAGTTACCGATCATATTCTGAAATCACGAATCGGTTACAGTGAGTTAAGTACTATGCATGAACAAGAACTAGCCCGATCAGCAGTCCGATGGATTACTGATTCTACCACTTTTCCAGACGAAATAGTGGCACAAATGTTTCTGAAACTGCCCCCAGCCGAGCAACGACTGGTGGGTATGTATATGATCCAGTACCTCATTACTCTGTATGAGGGTCAACATTCTGATCCAGGTCCGTTACACGATGTCCTGAACGAGTTACTCCAGTATAGATGGAAAGGTCTAGGTACCGATTTAATTAGTGTCATTCTAGAACAGCGCCACAAATATAGAACGTTCCTGAACCCGCATTTTGTTCATGTCTCACCCCCAGAAAGTAAACCCTTTTACATAGACAGACAGAATCCGTTACGAGAAGTACACCCAGTCAGGACAGCAGATGGTGAAATGCAAAGAGTATTTGTTTACACCCCAATTACAAAGATGGAACTCTTAGAGATGAAGAAATTAATTCCCTGTCATGACAAAGATCCAGCAGGGTTCCACCGAGAATTAAAAGACATGCTCCGTATGGGAGAATACACGTATCCAGATATAATTAAAATGTTAAAAGTCCTGTTGCCCGCAGGGGTATATGAAAAACTCAAGGAAAAGGAATGGGAGGTGGGAGAGAAAAAGATCGATTGGGCAGTTCTAGAAGCTGAAGATAAGATACGAGTACCAGGTACCGGTCTTGGAGAGAAATGTAAAGAATTACCAGAACTGTTAATACAAGTTTTGCCCAGATTGTTAGCAACTAAAAAGGAAGACTGGGATGCAATCTCAGCCTGTAAACAGAAACAAGACGAAGACACTAGTGATTTTTATTCTAGATTTGAGAAATGCTTTAGTATAAACAGTGGCCTCAAGACAAGTAGCGAGTCATACCCTCATCTCTTTGTTACTAAATTAGTCGAGAATTCAAGTCCACAAGTTAAGAATCGAGTTTTGAAAGTCGAAAGTACCTGGCAAGCTAATACCCCGTCCCAAATGTTACAGATGCTTCAGTATCACCAGAATAGAATCAGAGAAGAGCAAGATCATGAAAGAAAACGTATGAAAGACACGAAAATGAAAGTACTAGTTGCACAATCTGTTCCTCAAGACAGTCAGAAGAAGGGTACGAATCAAGTCAGTCATCCTGCAGTTCCCGTTAAAGGGACCTGCAATTATTGTAAACAGCCAGGTCACTATATAAACGAGTGTGCAGTTCTGAAACACAACATAGCTACCGGTAAGACTAAAGAAAGACTACGTCCGCCTAGACAAGAACAAGTTCCACAGACTTCTCAGCCACAGAATGCACCACAGACAGTTCCAGCACCGCAGCCTATTGCTGCAACACAGCATGTTACACAGCAGATGTACCAGTATGCACAGTCCGAGTATCCAGAGTATCAGCCATATTCATGAAACAGCCTAGAGAGGGAGGTAGGCTTGCCTCTCATCGAGATACCTGTAGATCAAGAGGGTCCCTATGTTCACAGTCAAGTATTAGGGAAAGACAGAAAGTTTCTGATTGATACAGGGGCAAGTAGGACGACCATCAGTCACGCCGAAGTTCCAGGGGCTCCGCTCTCAGGCTCTAGAAATGTTTCCCTTGGATTTTCAGGAAAGCCTATTGTAAACGAGATATCTAAGCCAGTCACTCTAGAAGTAGGTCCATTGTCCCGCACTACTGATCTGTTACTTACGAAGTCATATCCAGAAAATCTGTTAGGTATTAAAACACTGAAAGAATTAGGTGCAGTCATATGTTGTTCCCCCGAGGGAATACGACTGTTTCTACGTGACTTCAAGGGTCACTATGTATTACGAGATTTTGATCCGAGATTGTCCAATGTTCCACAGCATTTATGGGCGCAAGGTCCAACTGATGTAGGTTATATGCAAATCACACCCCATCGTGTGACTCTCAAGCCAGGTGTAGTGTTACCACGAATCAGGCAGTACAGATTGCCACCTGAGGCTGTAACAGCCTTATCCAAAATTATTGACGAGCTCATCGCTCAAGGAGTAGTTGTAGAAACTAACTCCAATGTATGTAATTCCCCGATCATTCCAGTCATGAAACGTACTGATCCAAATGCACCCCCAGTATATCGATTAGTGATTGACCTTCGAGAACTCAACAAATGTATTATTCCCCAGTACCCAGTTGTCCCAGATATCTCTTCCCTATTGACAGCCATTGATTCCGAAGCCTCATTTTTTACAGTCATAGACCTCAAGAACGCGTTTTTCAGTGTCCCCATTCATCCAGACAGCCAGTTTCTTTTCGGATTTTGTTTAAATGGAAGGAGCTACCAATTTACACGAGCTCCTCAAGGTTTCACAGAGAGTCCTAGTATTTATAGTCAAGCACTTAAGAGACAACTAGACAACATTCACATGCCAACTGACACTGCCCTGCTCCAGTATGTCGATGATCTACTGATCACAGCCCGTTCTGAACGTGCTTGCGAGCGAGCATCCCTTACAGTCTTGTATTTCCTTGCCGAGATGGGGCACAAGGTGTCCCCTTCGAAGCTTCAATTCTGTGTCCAGCAAGTGATCTATTTAGGCCACTTACTGTCCAAGAGGGGTAGGCAGTTGACACCTGACCGTATCCAGTTAATAGCGAGTCTTCCTCAGCCCAAGACCCAGAAGGAGGTACGTGCTTTTATCGGCCTCACTTCTTATTGCAGACAATGGATTCCTCAGTATGCATTTCTAGCCAAGTCACTGATACAGTTAACGACACAGGAGGCAGCCGTATCGACTGTTCTCCCTTGGACATCTGAACATACACTTAGTTTCAATGAGTTAAAGAAAGCTTTATGCCAAGCTCCAGTTCTAGCTACACCGAACTACAGTAAGCCTTTTACACTTTTCGTCACAGAATGTGAAGGTACAGCATTATCTGTTCTCACACAAGATCAAGCAGGACAGTACAAGCCCTGTGCTTATTTTTCGAGCACACTAGATCCTGTAGCCCAGGCGCTGCCTGCTTGCCTCAAGTCAGTTGCAGCCACAGCACTAGCTATCAGACAAAGTGATTCCATAGTATTAGGACATTCCTTGACAGTACAAGTTCCACACTCCGTGGAAGTTCTTTTAAACCGAACACAGACTCAGCACTTGACAATTGCACGTCTAACAGGTTATGAACTGACACTGTTCCAGCCACACATAGAAATCAGACGCTGCAACGTTCTAAATCCTGCTACACTGTTACCGTCAGTTAATTCGAATCCTGCCACACACGACTGTGTGGAAGTAGTTAATACTATGACTAAGCCAAGACAAGATCTGACAGATATTCCATTACCAGATCCCGACCTGACACTTTTTGTGGATGGTTCATGTATGAGAACAAGTACAGGAGAACTAGTAGCCGCGTATGCAGTGACTACTGACACTGAAGTTATAGAGACACATCGTATTGACACCCTGTCTGCTCAAGCAGCAGAGCTAGTTGCTCTGACCCAAGCCTGCATACACGCCAAGAACCTGAAAGTTAATGTTTACACAGATTCACGCTACGCATTCGGAGTCGTACACGACTTTGGAGTGCTCTGGCAGGAGAGAGGTTTCATGACTTCTCATGGAACCAAGATTCAGCATGGTCTCCTTATTCAAGCTCTGTTAGATGCCATACACTTACCGACATCTATTGCTATCATGAAATGCAAAGCACATACGAAAGTTACAGACATTGTTTCTCAAGGTAATGATCTAGCAGATCGCACAGCCAAGCTTACAGCACAGACTCCAGACATGTCAGTTAATCCGACACAGACACATACTTCAGATCTGACTACCTGTATGACAGTTAAGGACCCCACTCAAGATGTCATAGATATCCAGTTACATGCTACTCCCGATGAAATCAAGAAATGGTTCGAACAAGGAGGGGTCCAGACAGATCAGGGATGGGTAACGAAGGGAAAAGCCACATGGTTTCTCCCCGACTCTATGGTTCAAGTCATTATCAATACTGCACATAGTCCAGCACATTTAGGAGAAAAAGCTATGATAGATAGTATCCAGAACATTTGGTTCAACAAGCATTTACGAGCTGCAGCCAAGCAGAAGGTCCGTACCTGTATGATATGTTGCCAGTTTAATCCAGGTAAAAGTGTCCCGGTGGAACAAGGTGGATTCCAGCCCCCTGACCACCCTTTTGAAGTCCTCCAAATGGATTATATTCAGATGGAGCGATGTCGAGGTTTCAAGTATGTCCTTGTAGTTGTATGCGCTTTGTCCAGGTGGACAGAAGCATATCCAGTCCCAGATTACACAGCCACGACCACTGCCAAGCAGTTGGTTCGTGAATTCTTCCCCCGCTATGGACTCCCTAGGGTCGTATATTCTGACAACGGCCAGCCATTCTCATCTGAGCTCATGAAACATATTTCCCTTTTGTTAGGGTACCAGTGGAAGTTCCATTGTGTACGCCATCCTGAAGCAGCCGGTCTAGTAGAGAGACATAACCAGACCCTGAAAATCCGTATTGCTAAAATATGTAAAGAGAAAGGTGTGGACTGGCTAGTAGCTCTGCCAGTCGCTTTGTTTTATATGCGCATGGTCGCGCATTCCAGATCAGGTCTGTCCCCGTACGAGGTCGTATTCGGCCGCCCCCCTAACATGTGGGGTACACCTAGACCCCGAAGTATTACCGATGTTTCAAGTAATATGCTGACAGATTACCTAGCTTCCTTGATGTCTGCCCTACACTCTTGTCGTTCACAGGTTGCCGCCGCATTTCCAGACAATACCGAGGTGGCACCGCATGAAATCGTTCCTGGAAGTTTGGTTCTTGTCCGGAATTTTGATCGTTCAAGTCCGCTGGAGCCCCGCTGGAAGGAGCCCAAGCAAGTCCTCCTGGCCACCCGTACTGCCGTCAAGCTGGAAGGCAGGAAGGACTGGGTCCACCTGTCTCATGTGAAAAAATTTTACGGACTAAAGACTGTTTCCAAGAACATTTCCGAGGATTTTAAGGACTGCCAAAGTACTATTCTTAAGGACTGTCCCGCAAAAGACAATGATACAGATTCCTCCCTGTTAGAGAAAACTCCGCAGCAGGAGTACAAGCTAAAATTAAGGTCTAGTAAAATAAGTCAGCCAGTTTGATTGTCTAAGTCCTCCCCTAGGTGAAATGGTTAGACCGGTTTCTGACATGTATATAATAGACCCCCACAGAGAGAGAGTTAGTGAGAACTCTAAAAGTTGCACTATTATTTTATGTTTTCTGCTATATCTCAGCCTTATGATTACCTGCACAAGTTATGCATTTTATTTGTGTTTTCCAGTTTCTAATGTAAATGAGTCTGCTAATGCTACAGTAGAGCACACGTTTAGTGATCTACCTCCTCATGAACTCTCATATCGTCTTGCTATGCGTAATAATTCCTTTATCCGCATGTTACATTATTCACACCAGACCAGCAATGCCACTAATTGTTGGGTGTGTGGTCGACTCCCCCCTTTCCAGACACCGAAGGGAGTTCTGCCACTCTTTCCTTATCCATTTTCACATAACGGTTCGTGTGGAGCATGGTCCACGTTAACGTCATCCTCAACAGATATGTCTTTTCTTAACAGTACATGTTTCCCAGGCAAGCAAGGTCTGCCCCACAGAACAGGGCTAGATCTAGAAAATGAAGTTTATAATTTGGGTAATTATTCTTCGAATTTTATGGTCCTGAATGTTCAGTCTGATACTACTCCAGACTTACCTGCTATGTCAGTATTACCAGTTAAAGGTGAATTATGTGTCAGAAAGAATGGTTCCGTACATGTAGGCCATAGTGATTGTACTACTATTGTCAAGTATAGTGACAGCAGGAAATCTATTTTCAAAGCTTCACGTCATTCTTATTTTGTTTGTGGTCAGACCGCATATGTTCGTCTGCCCCTCGATTGGGAGGGAACCTGTTACATTGCCTTCCTACTGCCACCAGTTTTTCTAGCCCCACCTGACTATCATAGGAATTCTCACCTAGTACATACTAGACACAAGAGAGACCTCCCGATTGTCGATTATACTGAAACTGCTCTAGAACAATACATAGATATCAATAAAGGTGTCTTCCCCTATTTAGGTACTGTCGTGAATAGTAAACTGATACGTAGATTAACGAGAACCCTTGAAGCAGTAGTGATTGAGACTACTTCCGCTCTAGGTAACTTAACCGAAGAGCAATCCTTTATGAGAATTGTCGTGCTCCAGAATCGTCTCGTCATTGACGTCATACTGGCCGATAGGGGCGGGGCATGTAGAGTCATCGGATCTAGTTGCTGCATTTTCATTCCTAATAACGCACCGTCTGTTTATTCAGCTATAACCAGACTCCATAATATTGCCCATATGTTACACCAAGATCCAGGCACCTGGACATGGTCCGGTTGGTTCTGGAATATAATTTCCGCCTGGGGATGGAAAGTATTGTCCTTTCTAGGTATTGCAGTAGCGATCATATTCAGTTGCTGCCTCTGTTTACAATGTGGCCCTGCGATTTGCGGCATTTGTGCTACCTCTTGTATTCCTAGCCCCAAGTCCCGTCCTAAATCCCGTTCCAAGAAAATTCGAGACGAGCAAATGATACTGTATGAAATGATAGATGGTATCATGAATATTGATGTTTCCTGATGGAAACGTAGTGACAAGGAGGGAATGTGGAAAAGTAAATTTTGCCATGTTCTGTGTCCCTACGTGTCCCCCATCTTATGTTATGTGTGCATGATTAATATGCATATGCATCCCCCATGTTCGATTAAAGACGCAATTACAGTTGTGTCCATCTCTAGTATGCTAGTTTCCAGTTCTCGTGAAAGCTACGAGTATTAGGCCTATGTAAAGTTACGTTGCCACGTTTCTCAGTGTGCACGTTATTTCATTGAAAAGTCCCCGTTTCTAGGCCTCAAAAGGGCCCGGACACCAGATTCACCTCCTGTCTCCTGAACCCTCGCTGAGGAGCGATACAGCCCCCACCTGTATCCTCGACCCTTCACTTACTTCCTGCCTCGCAGTGCCCGGCTCAGCCTGGCTCTGCCTACGAGTCTGCCAAGAGTATGTTATGATTCTAGTTATCAGTCCAGCCCTCCTTCTCTGCATTCCTAAGCTACTGAATCGCATCAATAGTTTCTGTCATTGTCTAGCCTTTACGTCTCCATGTAGGAGAAATACTGTATTAATGGTCATTTAATATTCCTCAACACGCACTACATGTAGAATAATGCATGCTCCAGTCTTAGAGTCTGTTAGCCTCTCCCCTCCTGACTCTTAGTTTATATCAACATGTCCTCTAAACATTAGATACTAGATAGGGTTTAGGTACATGTCGCCCTGACTCTCCAGACTTCAGTCTCTGCTCCTAGCGCAGAAGTCATAGCCCCCAGCTTCTCCTAGTAACACGTCATTGTCAGTTTGCGCGCACCATTAGGTCAGAGGTCCCGGCTCCTTAGGTAGCCCCCTCCATGTTTCCGCCCCATTTATGACATATTCTGTTACGTTTACATCACATGTCTATGTATACGCCTCCTGTTACACCTACTTTCACCCTTATCTTTCGCGACTGCTATTGACCACACCCACTGCTCCGCCTATTGTATGTATTGCAATGCAACAGTTTTAGTATATATGCTTGTGTACTGTTATTAAATGTTACGCCGATTCCTTTTCCCTGGCGCGCCAGTCCAATCCTGTCCCAGGCAGCGCTGCCATCCTATTCCTGTGCAGGTTGTCCTGTTCCTGTCCTTTATGCTGTATTAAAACCTGCAAACGCCTACTACCTCGAATCTTGACTCTTATTTATTGAGCTATCTGTTATTACTATGTCCGGTCAAACCTAGATCCGGTATTATTTATTTATATACCACAGGCGGGGCCATGACGGAACCGCTCCGTCATCAGCACAGCTCACCCAAGGCTGGTGACGGAGCGGTTCCGTCACCAGCGTGTGAGCGCCGCACGGGCCCCCCGCCCCCTTAGCGCTGCGGCGGAATAGTCGCTGCAGCGAAGGTGTTAATCAGCAAGGGTGTTACATCAGCACCGAAGCAACCACTAAAATACAATGCAGTAGAGTGTAAGGATTCTATTTATGGATATCCTTGATTATAGGATCCTCCCTTTGGAAGGAGAGGGAGAACATGAGACTTCCCCAGCCCACCCCTACCACCTCACTCATTCCTTGTTTTACGAAAGTGTATGCAAACACTTTCTTACATAAAATACAACAAAAATGGCATTGTGAATGCAGTCTTGCCCCACTTGCAAATGTTAACTGTGGTCTTGTTTGGTAGGAAGAGGAGGACCTTTGGTTGGATAATGCCCTGATCATCGGGTGGGGCTGTTGAGCTTTGGCAGCACTTTTGCACACTCCCTAAGGCTATTCCCACTCTTTTCAGAAGCGCACACAAAGGCATTAGAGGCATGGCATTGTAACATTGGAAACTGGCCATTGGTTGTATGAATTTAGACTCTCCGCTTTCGTGGTGGTAACCTGTCTTGTGTAAGGTAAGGTTGTTCATTTCAGCGTAGTATTCACTGTGCGAGAATGTCTCTTTAAGTGGTTGTTTGAAGAGTGCCGCCACTGTGTGACACAAGGTGGCAAATGCGACTCGGGAGGTGTATAAATACTTTTTTTTCCGGGTCTTCAATTAAGTTTTTTTGACAGAATTTGACAGCCATGCTGTATAATCCTGGCTGAGGTGGTGGGGAATTATTTACTATTTCTTTACACCTCTGAAGTCTGAAAAACTTTAACAGGATTGGTGTTGTCTGCTTTGTAAAAATGGTTTAAGGTGCCTCTCAGTTTAGTCCTCAGGATTCAATTCCTCTATCCATCTACTTCATATGATCCTTCACATTGTCTGAATGTTGAAGCACCTTGACCTACCCGAGAGGAAGAAACATCTTATATATTTGGAATTCTCACTGTCAATGTCTATCTCAAGCCTTTGTATTCATAAATCCTGGGGTGTGTTTTGATTGTGCCTCAAATTATTGCACGTCCCCTTTTACTATCCCGTTATAATAAGACATAAACATACACCAGATGTAAAAGTTTATTTTCTTTCACAAAGTCACTTTGCTTATAATCCAACATGGCCTATCTCCAGACTTTCCCACGTTCTGATCTATTTCTGTGCGAAACATTTTAGCGACGTGTCATTGAAGTTCAGCACTGTTTGTGATATAGACCAGAAGCTCCGCGGGTTCATTTAAATGCAGATGTGTTTATGTTAGCCATGTATCCGAAAGCTCTTCTGAGTCGCTCTTTCATGTTTTGTGGATCGTTTGTAAACAACATGTAAACCACAAAAAACACTCATTACCCGAAAGAGACTCGAAAGATTTAAAGACACAGCTTACTGCCATAATAATAGAGATTTTTGGACGGTAGCTGAATGGGCCAAAATCGTATGTCCCACCACTGGTCTCTGTTTTTGTGATACAGGAGTGATTGAAGCACTTCTTCAGGGTGTATGGTATTCGTCTATGGTCCTGTTCGAGGAACAAGCTATATTCCTTAATAAAAAGGAACCCTGCCCTAATGAACTTGAATTATTTTGTCTTCAGGCATAGTTGGCCCATTGGTTACATTAGAAGCCAATTAAGTTCTTGTCTGGATTATATCCAGCTGTAACACAATTCTGTTTTTTTTCCAGTCCTCCGAGTGATTTATTAAGCAATTTTGACGGTCTGGGGCATCCAAAGAACTTGAAAACCTACTTCAAATGTGCAATCATATGACCAGACATGAATGTTGTATATTATTGTATTGTATTTGCATTGTATAGCGCTCACTACCCCTAACAAGGCGTTGAAGTGTTTTTTTCAGTGAGTAGCACGCTACTCCTGAACCAATAAAGGATTTGTGGTGAATTAGTATAGTGAAATATGAAAGTAATTTGAGTGGTGGAGATATTAGGCAGTTATTTGGACTGAGAAGGATAGCGGAGGGATAGAAAAGGGAAAAAGGTTTGCATTTGTATAGCGCTTGCTACCCCTAATGGGGTGTTGAAGCGCTTTTTCTGCGAGCAGCATGCTACTCCGGAACCCTTAACGGATTAGTGGTGAATTAGTGTAGTGAAATATGATGGCATACTGAGCTGTATGATACAACTTGAATGAATTAAACTAAAATTGTTTCACCTGTGTTGTAATGAACTTGAAACCCAAATGGCTGACGTGGGCCAAGCATAGCATGTGTTATTTATTCCGTAATTTGGTCGGATTCTGCTTTCATTCTTAATGCCGTTCACCTCTTACTGTGATTATGAAAAATAGATACAATCTATTTTATGTAACAAGGCCACCTTAAAAATTACTGTAACAATATGAAGAAAATGTCAGTATAGAGTACATAAAATGATTCTTTCTGCATTATGGTACGTCAGGGTTCCGCAGATACCACAGCATCAGGATCCTGCTAGACAATGGGGATACTGCAGCACTCATCCTCCTAGACCTCTCCACCGCCTTCGACACCATAGGCCACCGCACACTACGCGCACGCCTCCACTCCGCAGGGATCTGAGACAAGGCTCTGGAATGGACCACCTCCTTCCTCTCCGGCAGAACCCAGAGCGCCGCCTCCCCCGTTCCGAAGCCTCTGAGATCTTCTGCGGCGTACCCTAGGGATCCTCACTCAGCCCGACACTGTTCAACATTTACATGGCCCCGCTCGCAGATGTCGCTCAACAGCACAACCTCAACATAATCTCCTACGCCGATGACACTCAACTGATTCTCTCCCTCACCAAGGACCCCATCACTGCCAAAGCCAACCTCCACGAAGGAATGAAGGCCGTCGCCGACTAGATGAAGATCAGCCGTCTGAAGCTGTACTCGGACAAGACGGAGGTCCTCATCCTCGGCTCCAACCCATCAGCCTGGGACGACTCCTGGTGGCCAACGGCACTGGGGGCAGCCCGACCCCCACTGACCACGCACGCAACCTGGGTATAATCCTCGACTCAACGCTCTCAATGACCAAGCAAGTCAATGCCGTCTCCTCCTCCTGCTTCAACACCCTCCGCCTGCTCCGCAAGATCTACAGATGGATCCCGACAGATACAAGAAAGACAGTCACCCAGGCCCTCGTCAGCAGCAGACTCGACTATGGAAACTCCATCTACGCGGGAGCCCCGACCAAGCTCATCAATCCACCACAACGCATCCAAAACGCCTCGGCACGACTGATCCTCGATGTACCACGACACAGCCACATCACCCGCCACCTGAAAAACCTGCTCTGGCTCCCCGTCAACAAGAGGATATCCTTCAAGCTCCTCATCCACGCACACAAGACCGGCCCAGCCTACCTCAACAGACAGCTCTCCTTCTACACCCCCAACCGCCAGCTACGCTACGCCGACCTTTCACTCGCCACCGTCCTGCGCATCCGAATAACAACCACCGGCGGGAGATACTTCTCCCACCTCGCCGCCAAGATATGGAACACCTTCCCACTGAGCCTATGACAGACCCAAGGCCTGCTGATCTTCAGGAGGATACTAAAGACTTGGCTGTTCGATCAGTAGCGGCACCACCTCACCTCCCCCCCCCCCCCAGACCCTTAAGACCCTTGCGGGTATGCAGTGTGCTTAACAAATGACTGATTGTTTGATTGATTGATTATACATTGTCGTCAGTCATTAACTTTTACTGTTTACAATCCTAATGTTTGCCTGCAACTAAATCAGATCAAGAGCAGTACAAAAGAATTGACAAATGACAGTGTACTTGGTAACCATCGAAGCAATGGGAGAGGCGCCTTAAAGTTCAAAGATTGTGTTTCTGTGCTTCTGGAAGGGATGCTCACCACCTGGTTGCTGAGCCAGCAAAAGTGGTCAAATGAAGACCAAAAATAACAAAAGGTGCTGAAATGAGGGACCTTTTCTCTTGTGATCCTGAGTCACCACTCAGCTGGTCTGCACTGTGCAGCAATACAAATTTTAGTCAATCCCCCTGTCTCTTTTATGGGACAGAGGGGGCTTCTAGGTGTGGTATCGCCCTCTGGACTTCCTAGGCTGTCTGTCTTGCCTTCCATGCAGGCAATGTTAGCAGCAAGAACAGGCAACTGGACCTTCAGGATTGTTCACAGCCAAGAGGAATTGATCAGCATTAATTTTCAAACTCTGAAATCACCAACAGCAGCAGGATCCACACCGGTTCAAGTCCAATAATGTGTTCAGTAATCTGGAGATCCCCAACTTGTTTGGCCACGTTCAGTCAGATGGGCAGCATCCCACTGCTCCATTGAATCTGTTCATTTGCACACAACCTTCCAGTACGAGGCACAGGTTTCCTCCGAAGAGAATTGTGGGACAGTCTTCTCTTCAGAATGCAGAGTGTTTAATACTGAAAGTGGGACGAATGCCCAGAGTACACTCTATAGTTACGAGTCAACATTGACCATACATCGCTCAAGGGGATAAACTCCATGACATCTACATCACTAAGAACATATAATAAAAGAAGGACAGCTGCTGAGGCTGCTGTTTACTTTGAAACATCCTAAAAAGAATATACAGTGACAACCACTACTTTGATCAAGGAGTCCTGTACCATAGGGCCACAGATCGGAGTATTGCAAGGTTTGCCCATTCTGAGAAGAGGGATCATTCATGCAATAAAACGGACAATTGATGAGCCCTGACGAAGTCCTTAAATAGGATGAAACGCGTTGGCTACCTGTGAAGAAAAGAGAATTAAAAGAATAAAGGAATGTGTAACAATTTCACTTGGTGGAACTGATTCTTTGTCGTTCACGCGTGCTGATCAAATCATTTCTGTAAAAGTTTGATGTGGAAGTTTTTTCACATATTAGGAAACTATGGGGTCTTGTTTCCTTTGATCGTTGCACCATATGCTAATAACTTCCCGAAACACAAATAAGTTTGGTATTAAATCCTAGACCTCTTTTGTAAATCATTCTGTGGACCTCTGCCCATATGCTGCAGCTCAGATACACCTTTAAGAGGGTTCAACATTGCATAAGCCCTACAGACGTTCTGGAAACAAGGAATAGCATAGGGATGAGAAGCGCGGGATGGAGCTGCCGCTTGTGGGAAGATTTCATAATCTGTCTTGCAGCCAACATTCTTGCAAAAATAAATGCAGTTAAGGGTCATCCTAGAGACTGTTGCACTGGAAGTGTTTGCAAAGCATCTACTCTGTGCAGCGATACGTTTTGCAACACGTTAAGCAAATAATGTTTGCAAGCAGCTTCCCAAATATACAAAAACAAACATATAGAGGTCTTGACCGGTTTCATACCTCTTGGCATGACTTACAAGGGCCATTTCCCTTGAGTTTATCCAAGCATCCCGAAACTACAGATATTCTGCCACCAGAAAGCACTAGCGCAGAGTCAAGGAGAGGAGGAATATCATCTTGAAAGTACAGTTTCAAATCTTCCTATGTCAGTGGATACCAAAAGAGTGACCTAGAGATGCACACATTCAACCTTCCTCTTCTAACTTGGTACTCCTCAGAAATGACAGGGCCAACTACAAAAAGCACATCTTCAACAAAAAAGCCTCCTTCCTTCATTCTCAACTTGACCAGGCTAGAAATAGTCCCAGAGAACTTTTTAACATTGTCAAAAAACAAACCACCTCAGGCCCTCCAAAATTATTAGCCACTGTTGAGAGGTGTGAAGAAATTGTTAGCTTCTTTTCTAATAAAGTCAACAGGATAAAGCTATCTTTCTCCCCCACACCCCCTCCACTCAGCCAATACCTCCCCCATTCCCCCCTCAGCCAACACCTCCTCCCTAGCATTCCAACCGTACTTCTGTCCACTTCCCTCCCTTCTCCTGATACCTCTCAACCCCTCCTCTCTCTCTCCCCCAGTATGGCACCAACTCTACTGACCCCCAGCCAAAAAACAATGCTTCTTGGAGTGAATTTTGTCCAATATCCAAAATTGCTGTTCTCAACATCATCACCAAACTCAAACCATCCTCACATACCAAAGATCCACTTCCCGCTCATTTGGTTCAGGAACTTAAGCACATCATTGCCCCTCAATGGACCAACATTTTCAACTCCTCCTTTACTACAGGTAGTGTTCCTGCTTCCCTCCAACTAGGTCAAATCACCCCCATCCTCAAAAACACTGCCGCGGACCCTAATGACTTAAATAATTTGCCCCTATCTCAAACCTTCCCTTCATTTCGAAAGCCCTTGAAAAATGTGTCCTGTCACAATTGGATAATCACATCTACACATTCAAACTCCTTGATGTTTTCCAATCAGGTTTCAGAAAGGGATGCAGCACGGAAACTGCAATGCTCAACATTACTGATGACATTCATCGCTCTTTGGATAAATGCGAATCCTCCCTCCTCATCCTCCTTGACCTCTCCGCTGCCTTTGATACTGTTAATCATATCTCCGTACTTAAAACTCTCAAAGACCGCTTCGGTTTTGACGGCAATGTCCTCAAGTGGTTCACCTCGTATCTCCATAATAGAACCCAACAAATTAAACTCAGCGGTTGCCTCTCCAAACCTCAACATGTCTCACTGGGTGTCCCACAAGGATCTATCCTCTCTCAAACTCTTTTCAACCTCTTCATGGAACCCCTCACCCTTATTCTCAAACAAGCTAAAATCAGTTCCCACCTTTATGCCGATGACACTCAATTATATTATAAAATCAAAACCCACAACGACATCTTACATCTCAACGATTCCTTGGTATGGTGGTCAATGCATTTCGGCCTAGCCCTTCGTCAGGGACTTTTATCTGAAAACCGAAATGCATTGGGTACAATACCATAACAATTGTGAACATAACAAAACGTCAACATTACTAAAGAAAGTAACGTTTTGAATTGAAGAAGATGAATAAAATAGATTTTTGAAAAACATTTACACAAGTTTAAAGTTTATTGAAACATCTACCGAGTGCAATTGGGGACGCTCTCCCCTGCTGGGAGCATCGCAAATCAATTTTATTGCCTTCTCCAAACTCAGGGGGATAACCAATTGGCACCAACGACTGTTAATACCTTTTGATTTACATAGAATGACCGGAGTGCGAAGGTCCGTCCTCCATTTGGATCTAACATAATGAGTCAGTAATGGGGCATGCCTGCCACCCATTTATCGACTGAAATGGAGTGCCCGAATGCCAATCAGAAGTATGGTGATAAGTTGATGCACTCAAGCCTGGCTGTGATGGCTGCTGAGTACTTGTTTGGATGCTGGGGACTGACTGAATTTGTGGGACCTCCACTGCTACTTTGTGCTCCAGACATATTGGCTTATTCTGAGGATAACGTCACTGTGTTGTGGGCAGCACCAGTGATCACATTGAGGGTTGTGAGCTGTGCAGGTCCTACTCCCGGTCTCCCAGGCGCTCTTCAGCAGCAAGCTCAACTACTGCAGTGCACTCTACGCCGGCATGACCCAAAATCTCCAAAAGAAGTTGCAGCGCATCCAGAACTCCTCTGACAGACTTATCCAGGACATCCCCCACCGAAACCACATCTCTGATCACCTGAGAGACTTCCACTGCCTTCAGGTCAACAAAAGAATCCCCTTCAAACTGCTCATGCACGCCTACAGTGCCCTTCACAACACCTGACCTGAATACCTCAACAACCGCCTCTCCACACCGACCAGACACCTCCGCTCCACCCATCTGGCCCTAGCCACTATCCCACAGATCTTAAAAACATCGACTGGAGGAAGATCCTTCTCCTACCTCGCTGCGAAGACCTGGAACTTCCTACCTCTGCACCTCAGACAATCACTGTCACTCCCTCAATTCAGGAAGGACCTCAAGACCTGGCTTTTTGACTGAACTGCAGATTCCCCTCCCCCAGCACCTTGAGACCCTCATGGGTGAGTAGTCGTGCTCTATAAGAACACTGATTGATTGATCGATTACCACATTAGCCTGACTGGTGCCATTGGACTTATCAGCAGCTGATTCCTCTGATGGATGCAGCTGAGTTTGCTGTGATCTCTACAGTAGCAGGAACTGCCTTTGCCCCTGGTCGGTCAGTGCCTTCCTTCTGCAGGTTTACCCTCTTGGATTTTCATTATAGGTGACAGTCCTCTGGCACGTAGGCCTGCTATGCACTAATGGTTGGTAGCCTTGGTCGGTTGCTACCATTGCATACCATGCATTAGGGTTAACAGATCAGTCCCAATACATCAACTGACTCCTGTTGTCTGTATCCTGTTCTAGGAACAGAACAAACTTGCTGGAGGGGACTGACGACCAACTCTATCGGTGGTCTCCTTTGCACATTTTGTGAGGGCTCCCAGCTATGGAGGTTGTTGAGTTATGTGCTGCTGGAAATTTGCTGCACTTCTAATCCCGGCCCCCTGGTAGACCTCCTTAAAAAAAAAATCTCCAAAGATTTCCATTTTTGATTTGGGTTTTTGGATCATTAGAGAAGTAATTTAGCTTGGGTAGACATTGCTGATCCAGGCTGAATTTTTCTGGACGACATTTTTAAAATAGGTGGATGTGTTGCAGTGATGATGTAATGGTTCAGGAACCATGAGACCTATAGTATATAGTGGCTATAATATAGGAAGTGGAGACTTATATAGAAATTAAACAAATAATGTTTTTTAATCCCTTTATGTATACACCAAACAATGTTTATGTTGTGAATATGAAAAAAGAAAAATGTTTATCACTCCTATTTTAAATACAATCTCATAGGTCACTTTATTTATTTGTTTCTGTAATCGCTCGTGTTACACTACCAGAATGTTGAACACTTGAGAAGAGCATGTCGACAGGGACATCTTTTTGTAGCACATATTTTACAAGTACATGTACGTTTAAGTTCTGTGGGAAGAGGCTTTAGAAATGTTGTTGGTTTTAGCTCCTCATCAATATCTTCCCAACCAAATTCACACTTATCTTTCTCTACCTGTGTATGAGCCAAAACATTTGCACATCTTCTGATCAAGTAGAACACTTTTAATGTATCAACGTATAGAGTATGATTTCAGTGGAAGGTCACTCAGTGGGACTAATCTCTTTAACTCACTGTACCGAAGATTGTCAAATGTCAGAACTATTGTTCCACACAAGCACAAGGTATTTTTCTATGTCTTTAAAGTCACATTCTATTTAAGCACATCCTTTTAGACAATTCACAGGTTCAGCAGCTAAAGGTCCAAGGTTTGTTCCAATTTTGCTCATAGTGTCATCAACCGTAAGAATATGTGCCTTGATAAGAACACATGGCATCTCTGGGTCACGTTTCTTGTATAGAATTAGAACCAGGATTAGGTGTCTTTTCTTACCTGTTCCATAACTTATCCATAACTCAGACAATCCTTGACTTACGAACATTGCAGCAAATCTAAATAGCACAGTAATAACATCTGTCATTTGACAGTACAATGACTAGATTGGAACCATTTTGAACAGCCCACTCAACATGGGGCACAACACAAAGGTCAGATTCCTCCAACTTGCTATCAAGTTCTTGAACTGTATGGTTTGTACCTTTTGAATAGATCTCTACAGGCACCAACTCCTCATTCCAAAACACAGGAGGAAGTAAAGAGGTGTTGATAGAATCACCCTCCAGTCAGATATGCACAAACAAATGGATTCTATCAATGTGTATTCGCTAGAGATTTATTTTTATATTGTGGTTCTGTGAATAGTAGGATGATTGACTCTCTCTTAGGGTGGTAAAGATGAGAGCACAATGTGCTTGTTAAAATACCCCTCACACACTAAAAAAATCCAATAGTGTCATGCTTCATCATTGGGGTCTTCCCGTCCCTCTACGGGGCGGGGCGTGCTACGACCTAACGAACTACGCGGGAGCACTAGTGATGTGACAAGGCTATGTGATGGTGCAGAGTGGTAAGTGTCAGTGAAGTGTAGGGACCTAATAATGTGTGGGATAAAAATAAAAGCTAAAAATCCTCTGGCTAGTGGAAAAAAACAATTTATTCACTTCCCTAGCTGGGGACATTAAGAAGGGGGTTTTGGGGTAGAGCGAATAGCTACTACCTGGTCAACATGTTTCGTAAGCAGTCCCCTACTGCTTACTCATCAGGACCTTCTAGTGGCCCCTACAAAAAATTAGCTCAGTTGCTAAGTATGGTAAGCCTGTCGTCCTAAAAACTAGCAGTAAAAATAAACTGTTAGTTTTATGCTTCAGGGCATGAGCTGGCCCAGGGGAAGCGTAAAAACTCAAAATTGATGACCTAAATAGGTCTCTGTAAGGAAAAAGGGAGAAAAAAGAGAAGAGCACAAATTTTTACCATTGTAACTGTGATTCATCTATAGACACGACATATAAGTAGCGCCACAAGTCCCATGGGTCATTCACATTATTCCCATTTCATAAAGAGTGTAATTAAAGCTTTATGGACAGAGTGATGGTTCAATCTGCCATCCCCTGCTCGTTCGTTTGTATTCCGAACATGTTATTGCCCCATATAATTAAGGGCGGATTCATAGTAACACACATGCACATTCATAACTCGGTGCACCCATCGGCACACACACAGGGTTAAAAAGAGGAATCCGTTTTTTTGTTTTTGTTCTTTCGATTTCAAAACCGGTAATATTTCCTTCTATTTCAATGTTATGCCCGGTAATCATTATAAAACCATGACGCACACACAGATTGTTATATCGATTGTCATACATACTGCTGAGGCCGTTTTGGTGTGCCCCATGAGCTGACAGTCGATAGGTGTGTCAACGCGGTAATCTGGAAGGAAAGAAAACCGCGCCCATAGCGTCAGAAACACATACACACAATACAATGTTTTCCCTGTCTCTAGGACCAAGTGTTTAGAGACGTCTGGCAGGGTCTAGTACTTACAGTGGCCGCGTAAGGATACTACCTTACTCCTATCCGTCCTGCCGCTCTGAAGAGTGCTCGCGTTTGGAGACCGGTGAGTATTTAAGCTTCCCTAGGCACCAGTCACGCTTGTGGAGACTAGCGCGCTAACCCAAAATGGCCGCCCCCGATGGAACAAGGGGTGTGCTATGTACGGAAGTGTTTCTTCCATGTCTATTTTCTTTGCCCCTACGATATTTTAACAGTATCAACAATGTTATTTAACAGAATCAACAATGTTATTTAATGATTATTAATCAAAGCCAAGAGGTCCTGCCTGATGGATGTTATATTAATGGACCCATCTTGCATGGAAGCACATTTGCTCCTAGTATAGCTGGTCTCTATGTTCACCACCTTGAGGAAACAAAAATATTGAATACCATCAACCCCTTCAGATCGAAGATCCTGACCTGGAAGAGGTACATTGATGATATCCTCATCATCTGGGATGGAGATGAGAGGACTGCTCAACAGTTCCTCACGTGGTTAAATTATCAAGACGAGTTCCTCAAATTTACCAGTATCACTTCCAACACCAACCTGGTATTTCTGGATCTGAATATCTTTCCCAAACTTGGCAGACTTATGACAACTACACACTTTAAGAGCACGTCTAAGAACTGCCTTTTAATGTACCAGAGCTTCCACCCGAGACATCTGAGGGATAATCTTCCCTATGGGCAGTTCTTGCGACTCCGCAGGAATTGCACCGAAATTGACAATTTCAAAACCCAATCCAACGATCTAAAAAAGAAGCTAGAAAAGAGGAACTATCCAAAAAGGATCATCAATCAAGCATATAAAAGAGCCAGGAACAACTGTAGAGAGAGCCTACTCGAGGAGAAAGTAAAAAAAGTGGATATACAGAGACCAATATGTATCACAACATATAACACCAACTCTGACCAAGTTTCCAAAATCATCAACAAGAATTGGAAAATTCTGAACAGTGGCGGCCTCGATATTCCCAAACCTATGTTCTCTCACAAAAGAGCTCAAAGTGTTAGAGACATACTGGTACATACTAGACCTAAGGAGGCTAAGACATCAGGTAACTCCAGCATGGTACAAGGACATTATCCCTGTGGTGGATGCAAGGTATGCTGCCTCACTAAAAAAAGCAAGAAACTGACTTTCAAGAATGGCACTACATGGGAGCAGAGAAGCTTCAGCAACTGTAACAGTTCAAATGTCGTCTACATGATCACCTGCCCTTGCAGTCTCGAGTATATTGGCATGACAAGCAGGGCTGTAAAAGTAAGAATAGGCGAACACAAAAGCACTATCAAGTGCAAAAAGTCAAGCACCAAACTAACCAACCACTTCCTTGAAAGTGGGCACAAACCTGAGGATATAGCATGGACAGTGATCGAGCAGATTGATCACGAGAGATACCTACTGGAGAAGGAACAAAGATGGGTTTTCCGTGTCCAGTCAAACAAACATGGGCTCAACGATGATATACCGTGGGGCCAGTTGTAGACCATCTTAATCCCCTGTCGCCCAAAACAAAAGAACCACTTCCACGCCCTCCCCTCCAGGGCCACTCACACTATCGGTACTCACCCTATAGAGATTCATGAGGGACAGGATTGTCTGGCTTTCATGTGACTCCAACTACCATCAATAGAGTCCTACCTGGTGTTATAACTCATTACCCGGTATGGAGCCGCTAACATGACTTATTGGTACAAAACAATAAAAATAATTTTTAAATTTGAGTAATATTCAGGACCAATGCCACCAATAAGTATCCCTGTGGATCTCAGGATGTCTAGCATCAGTCAATTTGTTTATAATGGGCCCTGGGCAAGCCCCCTCGCATTATCAGCAAGATGGGTCCATTAATATAACATCCATCAGGCAGGACCTCTTGGCTTTGATTAATAATCATTAAATAACATTGTTGATTCTGTTAAATAACATTGTTGATACTGTTAAAATATCGTAGGGGCAAAGAAAATAGACATGGAAGAAACACTTCCGTACATAGCACACCCCTTGTTCCATCGGGGGCGGCCATTTTGGGTTAGCGCGCTAGTCTCCACAAGCGTGACTGGCGCCTAGGGAAGCTTAAATACTCACCGGTCTCCAAACGCGAGCACTCTTCAGAGCGGCAGGACGGATAGGAGTAAGGTAGTATCCTTACGCGGCCACTGTAAGTACTAGACCCTGCCAGACGTCTCTAAACACTTGGTCCTAGAGACAGGGAAAACATTGTATTGTGTGTATGTGTTTCTGACGCTATGGGCGCGGTTTTCTTTCCTTCCAGATTACCGCGTTGACACCTATCGACTGTCAGCTCATGGGGCACACCAAAACGGCCTCAGCAGTATGTATGACAATCGATATAACAATCTGTGTGTGCGTCATGGTTTTATAATGATTACCGGGCATAACATTGAAATAGAAGGAAATATTACCGGTTTTGAAATCGAAAGAACAAAAACAAAAAAACGGATTCCTCTTTTTAACCCTGTGTGTGTGCCGATGGGTGCATCGAGTTATGAATGTGCATGTGTGTTACTATGAATCCGCCCTTAATTATATGGGGCAATAACATGTTCGGAATACAAACGAACGAGCAGGGGATGGCAGATTGAACCATCACTCTGTCCATAAAGCTTTAATTACACTCTTTATGAAATGGGAATAATGTGAATGACCCATGGGACTTGTGGCGCTACTTATATGTCGTGTCTATAGATGAATCAGTTACAATGGTAAAAATTTGTGCTCTTCTCTTTTTTCTCCCTTTTTCCTTACAGAGACCTATTTAGGTCATCAATTTTGAGTTTTTACGCTTCCCCTGGGCCAGCTCATGCCCTGAAGCATAAAACTAACAGTTTATTTTTACTGCTAGTTTTTAGGACGACAGGCTTACCATACTTAGCAACTGAGCTAATTTTTTGTAGGGGCCACTAGAAGGTCCTGATGAGTAAGCAGTAGGGGACTGCTTACGAAACATGTTGACCAGGTAGTAGCTATTCGCTCTACCCCAAAACCCCCTTCTTAATGTCCCCAGCTAGGGAAGTGAATAAATTGTTTTTTTCCACTAGCCAGAGGATTTTTAGCTTTTATTTTTATCCCACACATTATTAGGTCCCTACACTTCACTGACACTTACCACTCTGCACCATCACATAGCCTTGTCACATCACTAGTGCTCCCGCGTAGTTCGTTAGGTCGTAGCACGCCCCGCCCCGTAGAGGGACGGGAAGACCCCAATGATGAAGCATGACACTATTGGATTTTTTTAGTGTGTGAGGGGTATTTTAACAAGCACATTGTGCTCTCATCTTTACCACCCTAAGAGAGAGTAAATCATCCTACTATTCACAGAACCACAATATAAAAATAAATCTCTAGCGAATACACATTGATAGAATCCACCAACTCCTCATTGACAATCATTCCACTTGCAATAATTGGAAATTTAGTATTCACTGAAGCATCAGCGTTTTGCACAGGTATAGGTGTCGATTTTTTGATGCAGGCAAGGTTAATTGTTCCACTTGTAGATTTATTCATCTGAGTCTCTCACATTCTGTAGCATATAGTTCAAGATAAATGTCAAAGACAATGTGTAGTACTTGCAAGGTGCACACTGACTTTGATATCTGTAGAACAGTCTGAACGACCTCCGTGAAGTTTTGCATGTATGAAATCGTGACCATTCGCAATTGTGACATATAGTCCATAACAGCAGTTTTCAATGAGGACACCTTTTCGAATTGAAATTCTTCAGGTGAAAGTTTTTTTTGAGCTCTTGTACGAGTTTGTGCTTCACTGGTTTTGTTGCAGCATCGCGAAAACAACAAGTTGATGGACGGAGTGCTGAAAACTTTTCAACCACTTAACCCCAGTCAAGACATGTGGGTTTAATCCATCGTTCTTTTACTCACAATGCCACCCCAGTTTGGACACAGGCATACACAGATCAGTCTTGACCCTGCTCCTCATGGGAACAGTCTAACTCGAACTGCCAGGTCAGGTCCTCCCAGGACTGGAAACAAGCATTCTGGAATTGATGTTGGGGTATCACCCCTCATCAGCCAGGCTAGCTTGAATCCAGTGGCACGGTGAGCAAGGGATGTCTGTGCATACCCTTAGTTACTTAGGGCGAACATACCAAACACAACAAGATGATAGAAGGAGTGCTGAAACTTTTCAACTACTCACCCCCCAGTCAAGTGATCTAGGTTTAAACCATCGTTCTTTTGCTCACTATGCCACCCCAGTTGGGACTGAGCCATATGCAAATCAGTCTTGATCCTGTTCCACATGGGAACAGGACAGGCCAAACTGCCAGGCCAGGTGACTGAATTCAAGCTTGATCGACAGAAGACCTGCCACACTGCAGATGGAAGAGGGCAGTAGAAAACTGGCCTGTGGAAGAGGGAGTTGCCTTGTGGAAAGAGGAGCAGCAGGGAATATGTAAAAAGCTCATCAGACATATGAAGAGAAGCATTGTCAGCCATTGTGGAAGGGGACAACGGGGTAGAGACTTTAACCCAATTGTTGTGCTACAAAGCAGGCCTATAGGTAACTTTGGGACCTCCAATTTGCATATCTTAGGTATTCTGAAAGAGATGTTATCAGGGAGTATGGACTGGTAAAACAAAGGGTAATGTATACAACTAATATTAAGTGGAATGAGGTGGGAATCTATACAGATTGGAAACATATGTTGTTAACGCAGTTTACAAGGAGTAATTGGGTCGATACATCATGGATGATGGGTGTAATTTGTGAACACTGGCAGAGCACTACTGTGACTTATAACTTAAAAGAGTGCTGTACATGTGCCACATGGATAATGTCAGTCCTGTGTTGAGATCTGGAAAATTCCCCAAAATACTTAGAAAAATATCTGTTCCTTTGGATTATTATTCTCATATTCTCATAGTTCACATATAAACTCTACTGTTCCTTTAGACAGAGCCCTCCGTGTTTTTAACTAGTTCTGTGTAATCTTTTTCTTCTGTATGTAGCTCTGCCCTGCCCATGTGTGGGGTTTGCGCTGTTTAATTACCACTATTAAATAATAATAAATATAATGACAGTTACCTTCTTTCTGTTGTGTTTTCTGGGAGTTGTTTCTAAAAGTTGTGGTTTTCAGGTGAGATGAAGAACTTTTGGTATGTTTTTATTAGTCTTCACTACATTGCATTGGCTTGCAGATCATTTTAGATTCCAATGAGAGAAGGTTTTGGTGTCCTTGACTATATACATGACTAAAGAACTGGAATGTGCATCGACTATATGAGTGGAATGCTCGAAAAGTAGTGGCATATATAGATCAATACAAAATAAACTATATGCTGTAGGAGATGCATCTCTGACCCTCTCAGTAAATAAATATTTCTTCATATAATGAAACGAGATGTTCATCAATATTTCCCCTGCCCACTCAATGGGATGCAACAAAGGAGGTATAATTTAAAGATATGTCGGTACCATGGCTGATGTGCGGGACCATATTTAATGCTGCTGGGAATACCCTGAAGTATGTATGCCTCACCGGTGATCTCAAGTGGCTCGGTATGAATTGACTCACAGTTTCATCAGGCCATTATTTCAATGTGTATTCAGATATTTCAGTGGTCCTTAGTTTGAGGCAGGAACTTTAATACCTTTGGAGACATTTCACTGAATAAATCCTAACTGTACAGTAGGCGATTGTTTTCATCGTCTACGATGATGCATAACTTTGCAGACACACTGGACAGGTAAATATTTGGAAGCAAAGGGATACTGTGAGAAGTTGGCTTAGGGTATATGCTGTTCACTAATTAAAGTGGGCACCTTGCACCTGTTCAAACGACCCATATGATGTATGAGGTCAAAGATAACCTTTAGAAAGCTTTCCTTGTGATAGTTGTGGAGAGCAGCCTTCAGGCCTAATCTCGAATTAATGTAAGGCAGCTTGTTTTACCAGAGTATTACCTTTAGTATTAATTAAATGAAAGGAGAACCACACAGTGGTAATAAAAATATGTATTTATTTATATAACATTCTCTAGTATCCTCTACACGATGGTACAACACAAATCACACAATACTCTATCAAAGAAACAGTTTTAAGTACCACAATATACAATGGGCTCCCAGGGGACACCAAACCATATACTAAAATAGTGGTATTACAACCACGACTCGAGTCGAGACAATGTCTAGAGCACGTAGAATTGCTGGGACTCCAAGGAACCACCCAAGGTGAGTACACAGGGACCCCATGGAGGACGGGTGCAGTGTGGGAACACTACAGCGGGCTCCGTACAATTCTATGGGGTAGTTGTGGTTACAGTTTTAAAGTTTAAGGACCCTTCTCAATGGACTTTTAAGAAACCCTTTGTAACTTAGGAGGTTGGAGAGCCACACCGCACGTGGATACCGGAGTACCCGAGTTACCTATCCCAGGGGAGCCGGGTGCATAGGTCGTAATTAGTGTAGGAAACCGCCGTCGTGCTCAATGGAGGACTTCCAAGAATAGCTGCTGTCGGGAAGGAAGAAAGTGTCCTTTGGAATCCAAGGGTGGATTCGTGTTGGAAGGAACCTGAAAGCAGAGGGGACAGAGTCTGCGTCACTTTAGTGTGACCAGGGGCTCAGTAGACGAATTCCCACCAATGCCCGGTGATTCAGGTGTGAAGAGGAGATGCTTGACTCTGCAGCCACGGGGACCAGGAGCAGTCGAGGATGACCAGGAGCCGGATACAAGCTGTCCCACGAAGGATGTAGAGTGTTGAGAGGTCAGGATCCGGCTGGAGCACCAACAAGCCTTGGCAACAACAACCCACGCAGGAAGGTCAAGCAGGTTACGGTGTGGACCAGCTAGGTCCAGGGGACTCACCAAGCAATGGGGAGTCAGGGAACATCTGGAGTAACCAGGGAAACCCAACAGAATTCAAGATGACACTCAGGAGGACCCACAGGCCGGATGACCAGGAGTCGCTAAGGGACCTTGAGCAAGATCACAAAGTACCAGCCCAAGGAGCGCTCGATGTGAGGAGGCCAGTGTTCTTTGGTGGAAATACTGCTCTGGGTCAGAACTACATGGAGTCCAATGTACAAGCTCGGGAATCAACAACAAGCATATGCACTTGCAAAAGTACGCGTTGCACAGGGGTTCTGGTTATATAGTCCCCACGAGGGATACAGGCTTCAAACTTCATGAGAGGGCATCTCAACCTCAAGTAATGTCGGAACCCACCTTCTGTGTTGCTGGAGTCTTCAGAGTCCGGAGGAGCTCAGGAGCAGCAGACCGGTCAGTTGCGTTATGGTGCCTGCGAATGCAGGGGAGTGACTCCTTTAACCCAATGAAGATTCTTCAGATGTCCTTGATGCTCCACAGGTCCTGCACGGTGTCTGTATGGTGCACGGACACAGACGATGTTTTGGATGGAGAGGGGGACGAAGTCGGGCCCAGTCGATGTCCAGTGAAGTCCAAAGTGTCCAGATGGTCGAATGTTGGTGGTTTCTTGATCAGAATTATCTCCACATCAAATCTAAGGTCCTACAGTCAAAGTAAGCCCTTATGTACCCACGGGAGAAGGTTGGACAGATTCAGGGGAACCTCAAAGGGGAGGGTCAGGACAACGGGGCAGTTACTCCCATGTCTTTTGTCCAGGTTCGGGCCAGAGCAGGAGCCAACGGCTCACAGAACTGGTTTAAACTAGACTATGCACAGGGACACCAAGTGTGCCCCAGATGCAGCCTTTCAGGCACTTTGGAAGTGCACCCATCCAGCCCCAATACAGTAACCTCCCAGTGCTGTCTGGGAGGTGGTCACACCTCCCTGAGACAGGATGTCTATTGTTCTGCGTTCCCCTGCTCCAGCTTGGCTGAGCAGCAGGAGGGCAGAAATGTGTCTCTGGTCTGCAGCAACCATTTTGAGTTGCCCGATTTGAGAAGGCTGGTAGCAGGAAGACTAGTGACCCCACGAAGCTTGCTGCAGAAGGGTGGAATCATACCTCCTACACCGGTTACCGTTGTGGAGGTATGATTCCAAGGCTTTTGATACCAAACACAACATGTTTCTATGCAGCTGTTTTCAAGATTGTATTTTACGTGAGCATATAATGCACCTCTACCTATATGTTGGGCTGCATCACAGACAACCCCGGAGAATGCACTCCGAAGGCTGCAGAGAGGTTCTGCTCATGCAGGTCTCCCCTCTCACATAAAACCCAGCACCCTGTATTCAGGAATGTCAAGGCCTGCTATAGGGGTGTCTTATAGGTTTTAAGTGTAGTGACCTATAGATATAGTAAACCTATATCTAAAGTAAGTGGTGCAAGCACCAAATTACACAGGCTGCAATGGCAGGCCTGTAGTTCCATTTTGCATGGCCTCCCATGGGTGGCATATTACATGATTCAGCCCATGGGAGGCCTCTGGGGTACCTATGCCCCTGGGTACATGTGAACCTTATACTAGGGACTGACAAGGGTACCCCGGTATCCAATCTGGAGTATACCTAAGTACATGCATAAAAAGTTTAGGAGAAAGCAGAATGACTGGGGTTCTGATTAGCAGGATCCCAGTCAGACTAGTCGCAAACAGTGTAACATCAGGCAAAAAGTGGGGGTAACTATAAGAAGCAGATCCTACTTTCCTACACATACCAATGACAGGACATTCACTTTAGACTCACGGCCCACAACACAATGACCTCAATTCATTAGTGGATGTGACTGACTCAGTGACAGTTGCTATCCTTCCCAGAACAAGATTTGATCACTCCCCAGTCAAATTTCCATTATCACTCCCTGTGAGTCTCCGAGGTCGCAGAGGCTGAAGATTTTTACCACAAGCTTTTCAATATATATTGTTCACATCTGAATTAATGAGGGATATATCCATAGGTATTGTACTGTGTTTGGTGACTTTAAGGCTTGTATACATGAGAGACCATTAGGATGGATTTCCTAGTGAATATGCATGTACTAGAAACTATGGTGAAGGTGAGACAGGTGGATAGGACCCTCACTTAGAACCTAAATCCCCCTAAATGATGAATGGTTATGAAGAAAGAGACAGGGCATATACATTGTGGCACAAAAGGCATTCTGCATACATTTTCCAACATTTAATTTGAGCTTAATGCATCCAAGTATGCAGCCACTAAAATTGGTTCAGTGCTTTCTCTTAATGAGGTCAGCTTAGCTTTGACAGATAATGTCAATTGGGAGCTTCTAATGCGAGGAGATCATAGCTGTGATAAAGGATACGCTGAAATGAAGGTCACCTATCTAGCTTGGGTGATCAGACACCAGACTTTTCTAAGAAATATAAGGATCAATAGCCTCATATCACTTGGCCATGTTCAAGGATGCGGTATTGAATGGAATGTTTTGCAACTTTCACTTTTTGAGGCAAGGATTGTGACCGGAAAAGTTGAGCCTGTCTGTGCTTTCTCATCATCATTTTCATTCATAAACACTGACTAAATACTTGCTTTGAGTGTGGCAAGTAGACTGATTCCCATCATGCAGGGATTGGTACTCAAGGACCAACCAGGGTTTATACTTGGTGGATCAGTATCTCATAAGTTATACACAGCCTTCAGAATGTTGTACCTTCAATAGGCTGCATTTTTCGGATCTTTGGAAAAAGCATTCAGCTCTTTGGAGTTGTTGTTTTAGCTTGAGACACCTAGACATCCTGAAGAATTGGAATGATTTATAATGGGTAGTGGAAACGCTGTATACTGTCACAGATGCCCCAGGTTCGAGGGAATGGGGCCATATTGGGTCCTGTTATGGTAACCATGGATATTAAGCATGGATGCCCACTCTTGCCGCTGCTCTTTGGTCTTCTATTGCAGCCGTTGGTTCGCTAAGTGAGTGGCACTCACATAGGGGTATGCATTCCCAGAGTGCAGGTTCTGCTAAGCTCATGATTCTTCTCTCTACAGATATCGCACATCCCTACATTCAGTCCCAATTACGTGGGAAACTTTTAATTTTGAAAGTATGCCCGATCTTAATTTAAATTGGAATAAAGTGTAGATATTTCAGTTGTCTGGTATGGTCTGTGTAAGCCATTCATTTACTTAGCATAGGCATCTGTCTTTGGCCCGGTACCTACGGGTTCAATCCACATTGAGGGTGAAACTGCTCTCAGAGATAATTTTGGTCCTGATGCTGAGAGGTTGAAAGGTCAAGCAGATGGGTGAGTCACATTCCTGTTGTCCATTGTGGGTCAGATTGCATTAATTAAGATAGTTGTACTTACCAGGTTCTTCTACCTTTCTTGAACATTTCAGTTCTATTTATCAAAACATTGTTTACAGAATTAAAATCCATCATGGTGAGAATGGTATGGTCAACATGTACTGATGTTCGAATATATTAATAAGGGCATGGCTGCCTAGATCTAAAGCTACACTACTATTCTGCACAGGCCAATTTTGTATCTTGCTTGTTACACCTACCATTATACATGCCACATGCCATGCCAAAAGAGATCTGACTGACAACACACTCATCTGGCAAGTTGTCTCCCAGTACCAACAAATCCGCTCCACACAGTTGCATGAACCAATTAGGGTTGCATAAGATTGTGGACATTGTAAAAATGACAGAAGACCCACCACAATGCAGATGGAGAAGGGTGGTAGAAAATTGGGACCCATTTTTAAACCTTGAACACCCTCCAAAAAAGATTCCATACTCAATCCACCTTAATAAGATCACCAATTGAAAGACTCACATGACCCACAATTGTAAGTCAAGAGGTTGACTGGTGTGCATTAGCAACTGATAAAGCACCATTTGCAGGCCCTCTGCAGATTGCTAAAAATCCAAGGGTGGTACTCTGTTATCAGGAGAAGCTTTGGCTTTTTACACAGATTGTTTGAAACAGGCTTTGGCTGTAAGACACAACCTACTTTGAAACATACCTCTGCAACCCACATCATGCAAGCTCAGCCCACATCTTGTTTAACATGGAGGGCTAATTGCACCCAAACGTTTACTTGTTTCTTATCAGTACACAATAAAACTTTTGACATTGCCTCAAGAGCTTACACTATTTCCTTTCTAAGGCACCCACATGTGTACATGCAGTGTATGACTATTGTGTTTTCAGTGCAATCATCACTTATGTCATCAGTTAGGTCATGTAACGTGCCATGAGTTATGTAATATGTGAGGTCATAAGCAATGCATTGCGGCGTTTCAAATTCCAGTTAGCTCAGTAAACTATAACAGGTGATTTTCATTGGTTTTTAAACATTGTTTGTTTAATCTCATTTCACCAACTAACTATAAGATTACTTTAACCTGTTTGGGGTGTGTATGTGTGCACTTGTGCTATTACTCACCCATAGTGTTTTCGCACATGAAACCTTCCGTCATGGCATCAAGTTTTATCCTCAGGGTGAGCTAAGGAGGCAAGTCTTTGGGTCCTCTTTAGTAGCCTTACAGCTTATTCTTTCTTTTGGCAAGTAATGTTCAGCTTAAAGATCAGTGGCCTTGTTTGAATTAACTTTTATGCCTTGTTTGCCAAGTGGAATTTGAATGTGTATATTAGGTCACTGACTAAGTGATGGTTTTACCCCATAGACTCTTAGCCACTTCCAAACTTCTACCAGAGGATTGTACATGTCAGGATGAATTTAGAACCTGGTCAGAATGATTCCCAGAATCCACCACTTTCTGTTCATACTTCATCACAAGAGGGAATTATTAGAGTGCAGACTTGTTCCTGATTTATACCTTGTAGGGTGTATTGTATGTGTAGAGGGGGAAATGAATTGAGATTGAGTGTCCTGATTGAACAGACATTCAAAGTAAGCTTCTGTCATCAGGAAACTTCAAATCTGCACAACAGTTTGACATATTATAATTTTGTTGTGCAATTCCCCGTGTGATGGACTAATATAAGTTTCTTCTGCTAAACTTGGAAACATTTTTTGAAAACAGTACCGTACATTTATTTTATAGCAAGTACATTGTTTTGCATTTTAGTAGAAAACATACTGCTACTGCCTGCAGTTTAAAGTAAACTCCCCTTATCATGCTCAATGTACCATTCAGAGCCCGCTAACACTGACCGGCGTGCACCAATTATATTACACAAACTAGGCATGATGTAGAGTTTGGTGGACGGGTACTCTGTTTCAAATGTGACCGCTATTCCTGCCCTCCTTGTCATAAATGGGATAGCTGTCATGTTTGTGATGGAGTATCCATCCGCCTACTCAACATCAGCCCCCTAGTTGAAGTATTGATATACAAGTTTAATTCAGGGTGGGCCTTCAAGTGAACAAATTAAAAGCATCATTAATCAGCAAACATTAACACTATATTTAAAAACATATTCTACTCTTATGGTCTACAATGCAAATAAAAGAACAAATTGGCGATATAACTGACATCTTAACATTCTTACTACACGTGCACCACATTGTAGTAACATACTACAAAAAGCTGATTTGTACTCCATGTAATTGCCACCTTCTTTACTGCTTTGTACTGTCCCATCAACGCTCCTCTGATAAATCCATTAACTTGGTAGGACACTATATTGATTCTACATTTGAAGCATGATAGTAAAGCATCGCATACCACGTGACTTATTTTTTGTACTATTTGTCTCACTTATTGCTTCCGTGACTGGTTTAGACCTGCACTCAAGAATAAACAAGCAAGATATCTTCTGGGCTAACAAAAAGGACGGCAGCTCTTTTACCTGCTAGAGCTATTTTGTCATGTCCTGTAAATGCTCAGATGTTAAGCTGATTGAGAGGAAACTTCGCAAAAGCTATCCTTATAGTAGGATGAAGTCCAGCCAACAAATAGCATTTTTCGCTTACTTGATTTATTTATATTCTCGCCAGTGGCGGCTCCTCTATAGGGGCGTTTGGGCACCGCCCCTCTGCTTTCTTAATAACTACCATTTATGTTTCTGCCTTCTCACACAGCGAGAAAGCAGTAGTTCCTGGTTGGGGGTGGGCGGCCCTGCTCGAGGGCAGGGGGGAGTGGCTTGCCCACTGTTGTGCATACTGACTGTTTGGGCAGCCTGAGGTCGCCCAAACAGTCAGAATGAACAACAGTGGGCAAGCCACTCTTCCTGCCCTCGAGCAACACTGCCCACTCTCCCTGTTCTCTATGTATGCTGCAGCATGGCAGCATACATAGAGAAAAAAAATGACTGCGGGAGTTGGGAGTCTCGGGACTTAAGGAAAATATTTGTGAAGTCTCACTTGTGTATTTAAACTATGTCTTCAGTTAACAGTTATCTAAAGCCAGTGAAATGTACCTGGGTACACCAACTTCATCGCACCAAGCCATTACTGCCCCGGTATTTGCTGCTTGTCTACAAGGGAGTAGCACAGTCGCGACCGGCATTACGGGGGTTGTGAGTGGGTGGAAATGGGGTCGTCGTGCCACGGAGGGGATGGGGGAGGCGGGATAAATAAAATTAAAGTAAAACTTACCTTCCCGCTTTTCCTTAAGTCCCGAGACTCCCGACTCCCGCCGTCCTGCTCTTTCGAATTCCCAGGGTGCTCGTCATCAGGAAGGCTGCAAGCAGCCTCCCTCCCCTCCACTGTGATTGGTGAGGCCGTTGCCACACCTGGGTCATTTTTTTTCTCTATGCATGCTGCCATGCTGCAGGATACATGGAGAACAGGGAGAGTGGGCGGAGTTGCTCGAGGGCAGGGGGGAGTGGCTTGCCCACTGTTGTTCATACTGACTGTTTGGGCGGCCTCAGGCTGCCCAAACAGTCAGTATGCACAACAGTGGGCAAGCCACTCCCCCCTTCCCTCGAGCAGAACCGCCCACTCCCAACCAGGAACTACTGCTTTCTCGCTGTGCGAGAAGGCAGAAACATAAATGGTAGTTATTACCATTTATGTTTCTGCCTTCTCGCACGGCGAGAAAGCAGTGGGGCGGCGCACAAACACCCCTATAGAGGAGCCACCACTGTTCCGATCCCTACAAAAGCAGCGGACCAGTCCTGATGAGGGACTTGGCAGCCTGACCTCCTGATCACACGCTCTTGAAATAAATTGGCTGTGCAGTCCTCGTGTCCTACATTGCTAGCCCTATGTGGGTCAGATGCTAATCCCGTTTCCAGTCTTAGCTCCAGTTTGATGGCCCCTGCCTCTGCTGCGGAAGAAGTGTGACACTTCCTGATCTGATTTGCACTTAGGGACATGCTCTTGGTAAGGGTAGCGGCGCTGCAGGCAGGGAGCGGGTCTGTCCCGCCTTCATCTCTGACTGCTCAGCTGTGCTTCCATGGGGAGGCTGCTGTTGGGGGTGTGTGGATGGGGTCACTGCACATGCTGCCCCCTCTCCTCCCAGGCTGCCCAGTCTCATCAAACCTGTCAGTGCAGCTCGCAAGATAGCTCCAGACGTGTGTTGTCTTGAACCTATTTCCTGGAAAGTCGAAGTTGTCTGTGTGACTTGGGGCACTTGTCAGTGACAAAGATAGTAACTGCTCTAGGCTGCCCTTGCAAGTACTTGATGCTTTGCCAGGAATCTGTTGTGTATTGTGTACTGATTTCCGTTGTCCAAAGAGTTGCGCATCCAAGACGGATTATTGCATGGCTTCTGCTGATTGTGAATGACAATGTATGGGTTTCTCTCTAAGCACGAAGTATTCCATCGTTCAGGAGCTTTTGGTTATCCCCACAACACTACTTACCAGGCTTTGCCCTAGTAGTTCTTGTCTGATGACATTCCTCTTCCTATGGCGCTACATAATTAATGCATATTGAGCTTATTGAATGTAGAGGCTTTTAATAAGTCAGATATGCTATTATCTGTCATGAAAAATTAAAACAGACGCTTGTACCCCACAGTGCAGTGTTTACGCCTGCCACTTTCAAATGCCACCAGCCGCCACTGATTCTCGTTAGATTTGCATGCCTCAGATATTAGCAACCAATTCTCAAAATTTCAATGTATTAAGCAAGAGGTCATTTTGCTCAGCACACAAGTCATGGGACGTTAATGACTGGACTATGTGTGCAGTGTTGCCATACTTTTTTTTGTTGAAAAAACTCCAACCAAATTAAGTTGGTTGCTATATTTGTCTCTCTAAGAAGAATTTAGATGATTTAGTGGGTAGTTCCTCGGTCTGCTACTTTGGCTATGGCTTGCCTACTTAGCTCTGCAAGAAACATGCACCACGGCATATCAGCATTCAATCTGAACAGTGTGTTCAATATTTTATGTTTCGCCTCTTCCAATCAGCTTACACAGGAATTGCTATGAACTGGTGTGCTATAGGGGATAGATGACACAATTTTGCTGTTGAAGGTTCTCCACAAAAGGTTTCAAGTACCACTTACATATATCCTGTAAAAGTGTTTTAAGCCTGCACAACTCTGAAGTATGTTAAGAGTCAAGTCCTTTTGGTGCAGATTTGTTTGCCTCTTTAAGGTCTGCATAACAGAAGTCCTCCGATCAAATTGCAGACATGTCTATGTCTAAATATTAAGAAGAAGAGAAGTCTTACAGCGAGTAAGAAACTGCCCTGAGCACTCTTGGTGCACTGAAAGTGCGTAATAATAGATGAACCAAAAGTAAATCACATGGTAATCTCAAAGCTTAGTGCATATATTTATTCCTTTGATAAATCCAAAAGCTGTCCATTGAAACAATTGTCTTCTTATGTGAATTTGCACATCCTTTTCAAAATAAATCCATTGCAAATTCATGGAGCATGTATAACATAAGGTAGAATGAATAACCCCAATGCATTTCGTGCTAGAACAGCACTTCTTCAGGGGGATATATTTCTAGGAAAAAAGAGAAATAGAACAGACTGTAGGTCGCTGAGCAACAGGAACAGAATGACGCAAGCATATACAGCGCAAACTGTGTAAGAAAGTAAAGAACCTCGGACTGGAACATCTCACAAGAACACCCGGTGTTCTGAAGATATATGAAAATGACATGCCAGTAAATTAAGATAAGGTGCTCATAGAGAGTAACCGTGGTAATTAAAAAATGAAAGAAACAAAGTCAGGAGAAATCCCAGTCGTGGTCGAAAATCTCAGTGAAAATGAAAGAATAGAGATGTGCGCGAATTTCGAAATACACCCAGTGTAAAAATATAAGAAAACAACAGTATCAGGAAACGAAACCATAAAGCATCCGCCACATAAACCGAAGAAGCTTAAATGTGAAGCTTACCCATTACCAGGAGAACGGGCACGTGAAAAGAAACGCGTCAGTAAACTCGGGACACAACCCGGAAGACGCCGGGTGAACCACTGGCACCCGTAAAAAAGAAAGGAAAAATAGCCAAAATAGACACAGGACTCGAAGACACCAGAGTCCGTCAGACCGCCCCGAGGAGCGAATAGGTGCAACAAACATAGGACTAAACAACACATACACGAGAAACAAAGAAAATGAATGAGAAAGGAAAGGGAAAATGGACAAGTCTGGGTGAAAAATAAGAGAATAAGAAAAAATAGTAAAAATAGATGACGCATAATATAACTTGACAGTGAAAAACACAGAGTGAAAATTATAAAAGAATATATATAGAAACAGGTGCAAATGAGCAGAATCTGAAAAAAATGTGAAAGGAGAATACAAAGTACAATGAGATACATTCAGTACCATTAAAGGACACAGATTCAAGAGAGATCGCAAATTCAAGACACATTATAACACTTAAAGGTGACAACTCAGTTCAATTCTGTCATTAAGCCCCTTAGGTTGAAGGGCTTGTAAAAAGTAAATCCAGTGGAGTTCACGTTGCAACAAGTATTTACTGTTGTCTCTATGAGAAAGTTTATCAACCATTTCCAAAATTAGATAACGGATTTGACTGGGGTTGTGAGAGTGTGAGACAAAATGAGCTGCTATACATGACTTCAAGTTCTTTTGAAAAAATCCCATGGAGTTCACGTTGTACCACAATTTCAACGTGAACTCCATGGGATTTTTTCAAGATCAACTCCCATAAAATCCAATCTTTCTAAGAATGAACGACAAGCTCTGAAACAGTTAGCTACCAACACAGAGTTGAGAATTACCAAAGCAGACAAAGGTGGCGCCATAGTTGCCCTTGATAACAGCTACTATTCTGAAAACCTGGATTCTCATCTGAATAATCAAGACCTCTACATGAAGCTAAATTCGGATCCCACTAATGAGTTTAAAACCATTTTGGTGACCATAGTAAATAATGCAGTTCTTGCCAACACAATCACTGAAAAAGACAAAAAAAATTTGATCAAAGACTATCCACAGACTCCATATATCTATTTACTACCAAAAGTACATAAACATCCCACAAAACCGCCATTCAGACCGATTGTCAGCACCTGTGGTTCTATCCATGAACCCATCGGACTATATATTGACAAACATCTGCAACCTAGCGTTAGAATTATGCCTACATTGCTACAGGATACTACAGACTTTCTGAGAAAACTACATCAAATTAACATTCCCACTGATCAACCCATCATCCTGACAACTATTGACGTGAGTTCCCTCTACACATCCATCCCCCATAATTTGGGACTTGAGGCACTAGAAAACCTTCTTTTACAAACTAAGAAACCTATTGATTTACAGGTGTTTATTTTGGAACTCATGCAATTCATCCTCCATCACAGTTATTTTAAGTCCTCTAACAACCAGCACTACTTGCAATTGTCTGGAGTTGCCATGGGCAACTGTGCTGCTCCAGCATACGCGAATTTTACTATTTTTTCTTATTCTCTTATTTTTCACCGAGACTTGTCCATTTTCCCTTTCCTTTCTCATTCGTTTTCTTTGCTTCTCGTGTATGTGTTGTTTAGTCCTATGTTTGTTGCACCTATTCGCTCCTCGGGGCGGTCTGACGGACTCTGGCGTCTTCGAGTCCTGTTTCTATTTTGGCTATTATTCCTTTCTTTTTTACGGGTGCCAGTGGTTCACCCGGCATCTTCCGGGTTGTGTCCCGAGTTTACTGACGCGTTTCTTTTCACGTGCCCGTTCTCCTGGTAATGGGTAAGCTTCACATTTAAGCTTCTTCGGTTTAGGTGGCGGATGCTTTATGGTTTCGTTTCCTGATACTGTTGTTTTCTTATATTTTTATACTGGGTGTATTTCGAAATTCGCGCACATCTCTATTCTTTCATTTTCACGGAGATTTTCGACAACGACTGGGATTTCTCCTGACTTTGTTTCTTTCATTTTTTAATTACCACGGTTACTCTCTATGAGCACCTTATCTTAATTTACTGGCATGTCATTTTCATATATCTTCAGAACACCGGGTGTTCTTGTGAGATGTTCCAGTCCGAGGTTCTTTACTTTCTTACACAGTTTGCGCTGTATATGCTTGCGTCATTCTGTTCCTGTTGCTCAGCGACCTACAGTCTGTTCTATTTCTCTTTTTTCCTAGAAATATATCCCCCTGAAGAAGTGCTGTTCTAGCACGAAATGCATTGGGGTTATCCATTCTACCTTATGTTATACATGCTCCATGAATTTGCAATGGATTTATTTTGAAAAGGATGTGCAAATTCACATAAGAAGACAATTGTTTCAATGGACAGCTTTTGGATTTATCAAAGGAATAAATATATGCACTAAGCTTTGAGATTACCATGTGATTTACTTTTGGTTCATCTATTATTACGCACTTTCAGTGCACCAAGAGTGCTCAGGACAGTTTCTTACTCGCTGTAAGACTTCTCTTCTTCTTATTACTAGTGCCACACCTTATGGAACCGGAAGGTGTTTTCCTGAGCACCTAAAAAACTTTTTCACCAAGTATTACTTGACTACTGGTCCACTATTTTCCGGAGTGCAGCGGTTTCTCCTCTTTATGTCTAAATAATGCAATGTAGAGTGTAACTGACAGGCTGTACCACGCATCAGGCGTTTCCCTGGGAGGCTGGAAGGGTGGGCGCTGATTTTGCAGCGGTGGGGGCTGGTTCTGTTACTGGGGGCCAGTTTTGCAGCAGTGCTGCAATATTGGCCCCCAGTATCAAAAGCAGTAGCTTCACACTTGCATCCCTCCCCCAAAACCCCCAGGGCTGGTCTGACAAAATGATCAGGGCTGCATTAATTCCTAGTCCATCCCTGGTGACTGGTCTATTGAAGTGGTCTTAAAACGTTTTGAATGTCATGACCCCCACCCATGTAAAAAATGTCATGGGCACCCAGAAATAAAACATGTTATTTTATAATTATTGTACAAAATTGTCAGCTGTAAACATATTTAACAGTTCAAACACTGCAGTTATGTTTGGTTATCCCTTTTAAACATGCAATCAAATACATGTAAAAGTATCCACAGCATAGTTCTTTATCATAAATTTGAGGGAGGCATTTGAGGATTATTTGGAGCCCCTACCCCTTTGACACCTAGTCCTACCCAGGATTTGACAGGAGTGACGAAAGTCTAGGTTCTTGTTAACATGGACATGCAAGGTTACTGTAGGAAGGTGGAGTATTTTGTGGGGATGCTGGTTGGGATTCACCATGCAATACTGTCACAGACCCCAAAGAAGGTCCTTGGATTCACACTAATAAATCCTTACCTCAGTCCTGGTAGTATGGCAAAGAGCAGTCAGACTTTACAAGAGGGACATGTGTTAAGCATTTCACAGTGCCAACATGGACGAAAAGTAACTGACACTATTTGAGAGAAATCTGACACCAATTTATAAAAATTGAGGCCTTTTAACCTAATTTAGACACAATGTGCATGGTAGTAGGCTAAAGGATAAAGATAATACGGGTCCTAGGACCAGGTCTCGACAGTCAGTTCAATTTTACCTGGCCCGTGGAGCCCAGATGCAGAGTTGTCCTGGCTGTCCCTGGTGCTCAACGGGAGCCGCGGGAGAGCTGCTTTTACCATTTACTAGGTGTTGCGAGGGAACAAGACGTAAAAGCACAACAACATTGGTCAGATGGAGGTACCTCTAGGTGCAGCATCAAGTGAAGGCCTTGGTTGCTGGACTGTCGGCCAACAACCCTTGGCAGCGTAAATCCTTGGAAAAATGTACTTAGATGTCCGTTAATCCCGGGGAGCATGGTAGCTGCAAGTAACTTTGTGGAAGACAGGGCTACAATTCCCATAATGTACTAGACCATCTGGATTTGGGTGATTCTATAGAGGGCCCGATTCTTCAGATCCAGAGTGCTGTTTTACCTGCAGTTTGCAGGCCACGAATGCTCCTAGTCCAGCACAGTCTGAAGATGCTTCAGGCTTCCACAAGAGTCCCTGTGTCTGGGGGAATCAAGAGTTTGCCTAGGGCGAGTCTTGATTAGGCTGTACCAGGATCGTTGCCACAGGTGCAGAGTATCCCTCTTTTGCTCTGTGCAACTCTTTTTGCCACTGACACCGGTCTCTTCTTTTGTCCTTTTTGATGCAGGTTTTTCAGAACTGAGATTCTGGTGTCAGGGGTGTCCCTTAAATCCCTGATTTAGGGGACTTAGGGATGTAGGAGCAAGTAGCCAATGGACTGCGAGTCACTACAGCTAGTCCATCCCTAAGTTGAGCACATCTGGGTGTGGGTCACTTTTTCTAACCAGAAACCTCTATTCTGCCAGTTCTAAAAATGGCAGAACCCTGAGGTGTGGCTAGCCTTCTGGGGGTGTCCACCTCCTTGACTATATAATTTTCCACCAGCCTGGGTTGCAAATGTGGCTGGGGCAGGGGAAGAGCTGGTTTCTCCTCTGGGAGTCAGCCCTGATGCATATCAGATGTGGTGCAGCCTTAAAAGCTCACCGCCTTGATGTGATACTTCAGTAACCTGCCTGGGAGGGAGGAGTGACCTCCTTCCTACCCAGGCTTTTGTTCCTGGCTCATGGGAGTCATCACACTGCCTGACAGGAGGTCAGAATCCTGGCTTGGAGGCAGCAAGCCGGGGAAGTGTGGGCTTGCCCACCACAACACAGAGGAGCTGGGGTAACCAGGAGAGCAACATCTAAGGTAGTCACCTGGGTTCATCCCACATCGCCCTCTACTTGAGATTTGTGTCGGTTGAGAAGGCACGTTGTTTGATGCCAAACACAACACATTTAGGCAGTGCTACAAAGGGGCAGCCAACCTCTGGTTTGCCCAGGTGCCAGCCCTTGTTATCTTATGGACCAGCCTTCATGTATAATGTCCTTTGATGATAAATGGCAATATAGGGACATATAAGCTTCCATTTAAATTTCCACACCTCTAATATACTGCACCCGGCCTCCTGAACTTAAGAAGACCTTCCTTAGGGGTGACTGATATATGTTAATGGCAGTGCATTAACTCTGCCACGCATCGTGAGGACGGAGTCGAGTTTGAGCAGTTTGAGCTGTTCCTGCAGTCTGCAATGGTAGGCTTGCTATCAGTAGGTTTACTTGGGTCACTCAGGGTGGCGCAAACAGGTCTGGAGGCCCTGGGGTCCCTTTACCACCCATGCCCTCTGTACCATATACTAGGAAACATATAAGGGAGTTAAAGTCCTTGTTAATTGGGGAGACCAATTTATACCTAACAGTTCTAGGGAGGAAGCCAATTTATACCTAACAGTTTTAGGGAGAAAGCTGTGGCACTGGGGTCTGGGCAGCAGATTCTAGTGCACTATCAGTCATAACCATCAGCATTGGAGCAAAAGGTAAGGGGGGACCGAGACTCCCGACTCCCGCCGTCCTGCTCTTTCGAATTCCCAGGGTGCTTGTCATCAGGAAGGCTGCAAGCAGCCTCCCTCCCCTCCACTGTGATTGGTGAGGCCGTTGCCACACCTGGGTCATTTATTTTCTCTATGCATGCTGCCATGCTGCAGCATACATGGAGAACCGGGAGAGTGGGCGGAGTTGCTCGAGGGCAGGGGGGAGTGGCTTGCCCACTGTTGTTCATACTGACTGTTTGGGCGGCCTCAGGCTGCCCAAACAGTCAGTATGCACAACATTTGGCAAGCCACTCCCCCCTTCCCTCGAGCAGAACCGCCCACTCCCAACCAGGAACTACTGCTTTCTCGCTGTGCGAGAAGGCAGAAACATAAATGGTAGTTATTACCATTTATGTTTCTGCCTTCTCGCACGGCGAGAAAGCAGTGGGGCGGCGCACAAACACTCCTATAGAGGAGCCGCCACTGTTCCGATCCCTACAAAAGCAGCGGACCAGTCCTGATGAGGGACTTGGCAGCCTGACCTCCTGATCACACGCTCTTGAAATAAATTGGCTGTGCAGTCCTCGTGTCCTACATTGCTAGCCCTATGTGGGTCAGATGCTAATCCCGTTTCCATTCTTAGCTCCAGTTTGATGGCCCCTGCCTCTGCTGCGGAAGAAGTGTGACACTTCCTGATCTGATTTGCACTTAGGGACATGCTCTTGGTAAGGGGAGCGGCGCTGCAGGCAGGGAGCGGGTCTATCCCGCCTTCATCTCTGACTGCTCAGCTGTGCTTCCATGGGGAGGCTGCTGTTGGGGGTGTGTGGATGGGGTCACTGCACATGCTGCCCCCTCTCCTCCCAGGCTGCCCAGACTCATCAAACCTGTCAGTGCAGCCAGCAAGATAGCTCCAGACGTGTGTTGTCTTGAACCTATTTCCTGGAAAGTCGAAGTTGTCTGTGTGACTTGGGGCACTTGTCAGTGACAAAGATAGTAACTGCTCTAGGCTGCCCTTGCAAGTACTTGATGCTTTGCCAGGAATCTGTTGTGTTTTGTGTACTGATTTCCGTTGTCCAAAGAGTTGCGCATCCAAGACGGATTATTGCATGGCTTCTGCTGATTGTGAATGACAATGTATGGGTTTCTCTCTAAGCACGAAGTATTCCATCGTTCAGGAGCTTCTGGTTATCCCCACAACACTACTTACCAGGCTTTGCCCTAGTAGTTCTTGTCTGATGACATTCCTCTTCCTATGGCGCTACATAATTAATGCATATTGAGCTTATTGAATGTAGAGGCTTTTAATAAGTCAGATATGCTATTATCTGTCATGAAAAATTAAAACAGACGCTTGTACCCCACAGTGCAGTGTTTACGCCTGCCACTTTCAAATGTCACCAGCCGCCACTGATTCTCGCTAGATTTGCATGCCTCAGATATTAGCAACCAATTCTCAAAATTTCAATGTATTAAGCAAGAGGTCATTTTGCTCAGCACACAAGTCATGGGACGTTAATGACTGGACTATGTGTGCAGTGTTGCCATACTTTTTTTTGTTGAAAAAACTCCAACCAAGTTAAGTTGGTTGCTATATTTGTCTCTCTAAGAAGAATTTAGATGATTTAGTGGGTAGTTCCTCGGTCTGCTACTTTGGCTATGGCTTGCCTACTTAGCTCAGCAAGAAACATGCACCACGGCATATCAGCATTCAAGCTGAACAGTGTGTTCAATATTTTATGTTTCGCCTCTTCCAATCAGCTTACTCAGGAATTGCTATGAACTGGTGTGCTATAGGGGATAGATGACACAATTTTGCTGTTGAAGGTTCTCCACAAAAGGTTTCAAGTACCACTTACATATATCCTGTAAAAGTGTTTTAAGCCTGCACAACTCTGAAGTATGTTAAGAGTCAAGTCCTTTTGGTGCAGATTTGTTTGCCTCTTTAAGGTCTGCATAGCAGAAGTCCTCCGATCAAATTGCAGACATGTCTATGTCTAAATAATGCAATGTAGAGTGTAATTGACAGGCTGTACCACGCATCAGGCGTTTCCCTGGGAGGCTGGAAGTGTGGGCGCTGATTTTGCAGCGGTGGGGGCTGGTTCTGTTACTGGGGGCAAGTTTTGCAGCAGTGCTGCTATATTGGCCCCCAGTATCAAAAGCAGTAGCTTCACACTTGCATCCCTCCCCCAAAACCCCCACGGCTGGTCTGCCAAAATTATCAGGGCTGCATTAATTCCTAGTCCTTCCCTGGTGACTGGTCTATTGAAGTGGTCTTAAAACGTTTTGAATGTCACGAAACCCACCCATGTAAAAAATGTCATGGGCCCCCAGAAATAAAACATGTTATTTTATAATTATTGTACAAAATTGTCAGCTGTAAACATATTTAACAGTTCAAACACTGCAGTTATGTTTGGTTATCCCTTTTAAACATGCAATCAAATACATGTAAAAGTATCCACAGCATAGTTCTTTATCATAAATTTGAGGGAGGCATTTGAGGATTATTTGGAGCCCCTAACCCTTTGACACCTAGTCCTACCCGGGATTTGACAGGAGTGACGAAAGTCTAGGTTCTTGTTAACATGGACATGCAAGGTTACTGTAGGAAGGTGGAGTATTTTGCAGGGATGCTGGTTGGGCTTCACCATGCAATACTGTCACAGACCCCAAAGATTGTCCTAGGATTCACACTAATAAATCCTTACCTCAGTCGTGGTAGTATGGCAAAGAGCAGTCAGACTTTACAAGAGGGACATGTGTTAAGCATTTCACAGTGCCAACATGGACGAAAAGTAACTGACACTATTTGAGAGAAATCTGACACCAATTTATAAAAATTGAGGCCTTTTAACCTAAGTTAGACACAAAAATGTGCATGGTAGTAGGCTAAAGGATAAAGATAATGCGGGTCCTAGGACCAGGTCTCGACAGTCAGTTCAATTTTACCTGGCCCGTGGAGCCCAGATGCAGAGTTGTCCTGGCTGTCCCTGGTGCTCAACGGGAGCCGCGGGAGAGCTGCTTTTACCATTTACTAGGTGTTGCGAGGGAACAAGACGTAAAAGCACAACAACATTGGTCAGATGGAGGTACCTCTAGGTGCAGCATCAAGTGAAGGCCTTGGTTGCTGGACTGTCGGCCAACAACCCTTGGCAGCGTAAATCCTTTGAAAAATGTACTTAGACGTCCGTTGATCCCGGGGAGCATGGTAGCTGCAAGTAACTTTGTGGAAGACAGGGCTACAATTCCCATAATGTACTAGACCATCTGGATTTGGGTGATTCTATAGAGGGCCCGATTCTTCAGATCCAGAGTGCTGTTTTACCTGCAGTTTGCAGGCCACGAATGCTCCTAGACCAGCACAGTCTGAAGATGCTTCAGGCTTCCACAAGAGTCCCTGTGTCTGGGGGAATCAAGAGTTTGCCTAGGGCGAGTCTTGATTAGGCTGTACCAGGATCGTTGCCACAGGTGCAGAGTATCCCTCTTTTGCTCTGTGCAACTCTTTTTGTCACTGACACCGGTCTCTTCTTTTGTCCTTTTTTATGCAGGTTTTTCAGAACTGAGGTTCTGGTGTCAGGGGTGTCCCTTAAATCCCTGATTTAGGGGACTTAGGGATGTGGGAGCAAGTAGCCAATGGACTGCGAGTCACTACAGCTAGTCCATCCCTAAGATGAGCACATCTGGGTGTGGGTCACTTTTTCTAACCAGAAACCTCTATTCTGCCACTTCTAAAACTGGCAGAACCCTGAGGTGTGGCTAGCCTTCTGGGGCTGTCCACCTCCTTGACTATATAATTTTCCACCAGCCTGGGTTGCAAATGTGGCTGGGCAGGGGAAGAGCTGGTTTCTCCTCTGGGAGTCAGCCCTAATGCATATCAGATGTGGTGCAGCCTTAAAAGCTCACCGCCTTGATGTGCCACTTCAGTAACCTGCCTGGGAGGGAGGAGTGACCTCCTTCCTACCCAGGCCTTTGTTCCTGGCTCATGGGAGTCATCACACTGCCTGACAGGAGGTCAGAATCCTGGCTTGGAAGCAGCAAGCCGGGGAAGTGTGGGCTTGCCCACCACATCACAGATGAGCTGGGGTAACCAGGTGGGCAACATCTAAGGTAGTCACCTGGGTTCATCCCACATCGCCCTGTACTTGAGATTTATGTCGGTTGAGAAGGCACGTTGTTTGATGCCAAGCACAACACATTTAGGCAGTGCTACAAAGGGGCAGCCAACCTCGGGTTTGCCCAGATGCCAGCCCTTGTTATCTTATGGACCAGCCTTCATGTATAATGTCCTTTGATGATAAATGGCAATATAGGGACATATAAGCTTCCATTTAAATTTCCACACCTCTAATATACTGCACCCTGAACTTAAGAAGACCTTCCTTAGGGGTGACTGATATATGTTAATGGCAGTGCATTAACTCTGCCACGCATCGTGAGGACAGAGTCGAGTTTGAGCAGTTTGCGCTGTTCCTGCAGTCTGCAATGGTAGGCTTGCTGTCAGTAGGTTTACTTTGGTCACTCAGGGTGGCGCAAACAGGTCTGGAGGCCCTGGGGACCCTTTACCACCCATGCCCTCTGTACCATATACTAGGGACATATAAGGGAGTTAAAGTCCTTGTTAATTGGGGAGGCCAATTTATACCTAACAGTTTTAGGGAGAAAGCCAATTTATACCTAACAGTTTTAGGGAGAAAGCTATGGCACTGGGGTCTGGTCAGCAGATTCTAGTGCACTATCAGTCATAACCATCAGCATTGGAGCAAAAGGTAAGGGGGGGCCATACATAAAGGGCACTTTCCTACAGTTACCATGCAGCTAGGGAACACTTCAATGATAATAATCCGGCTCTTGTGTCAACATTTCAGCTGACAGATGGATTCAGGGATACAGGACCTCATGCACAAAGTGTTTTAATGGTTAAAACCCTCCGACTTTGAACATTTGTGACTGCTAAAATACTTCTTCCAGTCTCAAAATATTACTATTCTACCCTCTTACTCAAAGGTGGTGATAACCTATTTGCAAACTGGAAGGGTTCTTGTGAATGATTTATATCATTGTTAAGAGTAGTCAATGGCTCCATGGGTCACTGCCAAATCTTAATACAAGCATTGGCAAAGCCAATAGGTTTCAGTAATGCAAAAGCCATTGGCTTTGTCGATGTCTATTAGCTATTTTGTATAGCAGTGTTATAGTATTGTTTCCCTGACTTTCAGAAATATTGAATAGCATCCATGCTTCCATACAACATGGTTTAAAGACTTTGGCAAAGCCCGAGACCTAAAAAATAAAACCACTTCTACAAAATTGAAAGGATACTTTGCATTAATTGTAAGAACATACGTTTTCAATTTTATGAAGGCAAATGTTTTAAAGGTGTACTCTACAAGACAGTTTGAGATCCATGGCGGACGAATTATCTTGGCTTTGAGCAGCTTTCTTATTATAAACATGCAAATATGTGGATATGAGAACCCGGATGCCGCAATTTCTTCATCAGGACTAGCGGACTACAATTAACTGAAAACGGGCAGAGAGCCGAGACCACCCAAATACCGTGATCCAAGGTGTGCGTTGTGTGCTGTGGCTATTATTGACCGGGTATGCGGATTCCCAACTCGCCCTAATTGGAAATAGCATGGGCAAGATGCAGAAAACTCATTAGATGACAGATAATGGATCCACATGAGAAGCAAACAGCAAATGCAGGCAATTGCATGCTGTGTTTATTAAATAAGATAAACGTCTTGCCAAATACATATTTGTAAATAGCAGTTTCTAAACAAGCATTGGCAAAACCAATAGGCCTTGCCTATGCGAGAGCTGTTAATGTTAAAGTTTCTTAAGTGCTCATATACTATTTGGCGTCTTGGCGCTAGTGTCTACCATGGTGCACTCTATGAAGGCAATCAAAATTTAAACAAGGGAGTCAAAGAGTCACGTTTTTAGTTCTTTCCTAAATGTACACAAATTCGGCTGAACTCTGAGATGGCTGGGCAGAGACGTCCACCATTTAGAGGTGGAATAAGACAAACACCTCCCTCACCAATGTGCTTTTTTTGGGGCGGGATGATCACCTGCATGGCTGTGCTTGATCGAAGAGTTTGAGTGAGCATACCATTTGAAATTGCTTTGAAGGAAAGAGGGGCCTGTCTGATGCAATGCTTTGTGAGCCCAACACAAAGCCTTAAACATAAATCTCTCTCTGATAGGTAGCAATTGTAATTCTTTAGTAGTTTGAGAGGTTGAACACAATTTTGGCGAGTTCTTCAAAACGCAAGCTGTTGCATTTTGCAAGATCAGCAATTTATTGAGGCATCTCTATTGAGATCTTACATATAGAGCATTACAGTATTCTAAATGGGAAATTACTAAAGCTATGACAACTGTTTTCTTCAACTCAAAGGGGAGGAAGGGCATTCTTAGAATAAGGAACCAGGAGAATGTAACCTGTTTTGTATGGTCCACGAAGGTAAGTGTGGTATCGAGTTAACACCCATGTTTCTTACTTTCTGATGTGGCATGGGAAAGGGGCCTAAATTAGGCAGCCACCAGGTATCATTCCAAACAGTAAAACTTCGTTTTTGTCTGAATTTAGCATTAAGCAGTTTCTCTGCATCCAATCTGCAATGCAAGCCATGCAGATATTGAATTGTTTGGCCACTTTTTCAAACTACAAGGAGTTTGACTTTGGCATTGTGTTTTAGCCATTATATATACCAGTGTGGCTGCTGTTCAGCATGACTAAAAATTAGTTGCCTGAAGTGGGGTGAGGTAGATTGGGAGAGTGGAATGGGGACGACTGAGGCAGTGTGTAGTGGGGTAAATTGGCGTAGAGTGTAGTGGGGTAGAAGAGCATGCAGTAGATTGGGGTACATTGGAGCGGTGGAGTAGATTGGGGTAGATTGGAGTGTGATAGATTGGAGTGGAGAGTTGGATAGATTAGTGTGGTAGATTGTAGTGGGATAGATTTTTGCGGAGTGGGGTAGATTAGGTTGGAGTATGGTAGATTGGGGTGGAGTAGGGAAGATTAAAGAGGAGTAGACTAGAGTGGGCTAGATAGGAGTAGGGTAGATTGGAGTGGGATATATTGGGGTAGATTGGAGTGGAGTAGAGTACATCTGGGAAGAGTGAGGATGGGTGGATTGGGGTAGATTGGAGTGGAGAGGATTAGACTGGAGTAGAGTTGGGTAGATTGGAGTGAAGTAGAGAGAGGTAGATTGGAGTGGGATAGATTGAGTGGATTATAGCCGTGTAGAATGAAATGGAGTGGAGGTAGATTGGGGTAGTTTTGAGTGAGGTAGATTGGAGTGGAGTGGGATAGATTGGGGCAGTGGGATAGATTGGAGTGGTGTCAGGTAGATTGGATTGGGTTAGAGTAGGGTAGATTGGAGTGGAGTGCATTGAAGTGGGTTAGATCAGAGTAGAGGGGAGTGGGATATATTGTGGTGGATTGGCGTGGGGTAGATTGAATTGGGGCAGATTGTGGTGAAGTGGAGTAGATTGGGGTGGAATTTAGTAGATTGGAGTGAAGTGGGGTGCATTGGAGTGGGGGGAGATTGGGGAAGAGTGGAGAGGGATATATTGGGGTAGATGGGAGTGGAGTGGTGTAGATTGGGTAAAAGTGGAGTGCAGTGGATTGGGTAGGGGTAGATTGGAGTTGAATGGGGTAGATAGGAGTGGAGTGGGGTAGATTAGGGTGAAGTGCAGTAAATTGGACTGGAATAGCTTGGGTGGATTATGGTAAGGTAGATTAGAGTGAAGAGGGGTGGGGTGGATTGGAGTAGAGTAGAGCTGAGTTGGATAGAGTGGTGTGAGGTATATTGGAATGGGTTGGGGTAGATTGGAGTAGGGTATATTGGAGTGGGGTAGAGTTGGTTAATGTGGGTTAGATTGGATAGGAGTATATTGAGGTGGAGTAGAATGCGGTGGTGTAGGATGAATGGGGTAGAATCGGGTAGGGTGGATTGGGGTTGAATGGGGTGGGTAGATTGGAGTTGGGTGGATTGGGGTGTAGTGGGCTAGATTGGACTGGAGAGGGTAGATTTGGATGGCATGTGGTAGAATGGAGTAAAATGCAGTGGGGTAGGATGGTTTGTTTGGAATGGAGTATGGTAGACTGAGTGGAGTGGGGTAGATTGGAGTGGGATGGAGTTGAGTTGGATAGATTGGAGTGGAGTGTAATGGGTAGATTAGTTGGGTATATTGGAGTGGGGTTGGTTAGATTGGAGTAGAGTGGTTGGGTTGGAGTAGATTGGAGTGGGGTAGATTGCTGTGGAGTTGGGTAGATTGCCATGGAGTGGAGTAAATTCGAAAGAGGTAGATGGGGGTGGGGTACATTAGAGTGTGGTGAATTTGGATGGACCAGGTTAGATTGGAGTGGAGTGGGGTAGATTGGAATGAAGTCGAGTGGATACATTTGGGTAGAGTGGAGTGTGGGAGAGTGGAGTGGAGTAGAGTAGATTAGAGTGTAGTAGGGTAGATTGTGGTAGATTGTAGTGCAGTAGGTTGTGGTACATTGGAGTGGGATAGATTGTGGTAGACTATAGTGGGGTAGAATGTGGTGCAGTGTGGTAGAGTGGAGTGGAGCAGTGTAGATTAGAGTGGAGGACAGTTAGATTGAAGGCAGTGGACTGTGGAGTGGAGTGGGGGAAATTGGAATGGAGTGGGGAAATTGGACTGAGTTTGAGTAGAGTAGAGCGGGGTAGATTGAATTGTAGTCGGGTAGATTGGAGTGGGGTGGATTGGGTTGGTTGGCGTGTGATAGATTTGAGTGGAGTGGGCTAGACTGGGGTTGATTGGAGCAGAGTATTGTGGAGTCTTGTGTTGTGGAGTGAGTGGCCTATGTTGTAGCGGTGTGGAGTGGAAGGGCGTACAGTGGAGTGGCATGTGGTAGAATAGAGTGGTAGGGAATAGAGTGGAGTGGAGTGGCATAGTGTGGAGAATACATGGTTTGGTAGCGCACGGCAACACATTTTCATTTGAAATTACCATTACATTTGCAACGAAATATGGTTTTCCTGCACACAAGCAATAATGTGTGCAAATGTCATCACCTAGTGTATTGATGTGTTTTGATCGTATTCAAATATTTGTTTTCACTACACTTCAGAATTGCAAACAAATGTGCTTCATTTGTACTAATTCTGATATATTCAAAAACATCAGCACAGTTAATTTTTTGTGTGCTAGAAAAAAAAACATCCTACAACCTCTCCTCTTACATGTTTACTCGGCAGGATTATCACATAAATTCTCTCACTTTGAAATCAGAGAAAGAAAAGTGAACACCAAGCTCCTTCAGAAGAAAGAGCTTAACACTTGACCTCAGTCTTTGAATGCACAGCAAATGTGACAAGATGAGAACAAGATTTATAGGCCTGATTACAGAAAGCGAATTTGTTTGGGCACGGGAAGGAAAAACATCAAGCTGGACAGCCTAAAGCAAATAAAGCCAGCAAATAGAAAGCCAGAAAATGGGAATTTCAAACCACAAAGCCAATGGTAAGCAACCGGGAGAATGAATTACTAGGGCATCTTTCTGAATGTGATGTCCCCAAAATGTCTTTAGCAAACCGGACAGCTGCACTTTTTGGTAGGCTGCAACATAAAAATGGCATCTTGTGCAGAAAATACCTGGAGTTTTGATTAGAAAATGGTGCCATTGGAGTGCAGTACCCCAGACCTCTGTCTGTGGTGATGATCGATGCTTTCCACTATGGACCTGGGATTGGAGTGACCTGGGATTGGGACTGGAGCTCCAGGAGGAAGGAGGAGACTGGCCAAGGGAGAGGCTAGCCAAGGGAGGGGCCAGGGAGACAGCAGCTTTGGGTGCAGCTTCCGCTTTTGGGACGGCTCCACATTTCCTTGCTGTTTGAGCTTTAACGCCGGCCGAAACCCGTGGCTGAGGGCAGCTTCAGGTTGGTGCACAGAGTTACGGATCGGCCACAGCTTGTCATTAGAAGGCAAAAATGGAGAGAAGGTAAAAATCACTATGACCAGCTTTTTTTGTATTGGTGGGTGGGGGCCAACATAAAAATTGGAGTGGGCGGCAACATGAAAACGGGTGGGAGGGAAGAAGCAAACACGAGAATGGGAGGGAGGAAAGGAGCAGACTTGGAGGGGAGAAATGCAGTCCAGTACAAACTACAAAAGATGCACTCTGTAGAGTGCGCCAAGCAAAAGAAAAAAATAGCTTCCAGAAGTGCGAGCAGTGTAAGAATACAAGTACTTGTGCCAAACTCTGGGGGGGTCACAGACCAGAAGTAGGTAGTGCCAATGGCAGAGCTAACCAACGGGTTGCGAGTGATTGAGATTGACAATGACGCCAACTAGTGGTAAGTAATGGGCGGCCTCCAAGCCCACTAACTGTAAACAAAACGTTTCGAAGAGACAGCACATGCTCTGTCTAGCCGAGACCTAAAAATGTTGTAAACATTTTGAGGAAAAGAGTCTGTTTATATATATATATATATATATATATATATATATATATATATATATATATATATATATATATATTCACTGAAAAAACCATAGGTTATAGACCATATATAGTTAGGAATTAGCATTTACAAAACCTTGAAAATTCACTGAAAAAAACATAGGTTATAGACCATATATAGTTAGGAATTAGCATTTAAAAAACCTTATTTTACTCACACAAAACCATTGAAATTCCATAAATAGTTAGTTGCACTAACTATATATTGCGCACCCGCAATCCACTGCTGATGATGTCACATATTACATCATTCATGACATGGTCAGTGACATCACTGATGACATCACTGATGACATCTCAAATGACATCACTGATGACATCACTGATGACAACATCCAGTGACTATGTTTCTGTAAAGTTAAAATATGTCTTACATATTGAAGAATGAGTGGATGTATAAGTGTCTGGACGAAGGATTTAGTAGGTGCATGACTGAATGTATGAGTGAGTGATTAAATGTGTCTCACTGAGTGCATGGGTTAGTGACTAAACTGTCTTAATTTGTGCATCATTATGTCTGTTGTTCTGTAAACTGCTGCATGTGTTGATCAGTAGCTATATGAGTAACTATATGGGTTATTGATTGATTGCCCAAGTATTTGCATGGGAGACTGAGTGTGTGTGTGTGGCTGGCTGGGAGGTGTGTGACTCTGTACAGATCAATGTGTACTTGTATCAATGATTGTATAAGAGAGTAAGTATGTGTTAGTATATGGTTGAAAACGTAAGGTGCTCTATGTTTAACTGTATAGAGTAGAAAATGGAAGTGTGATTGATTCTTTACAGGACTGACTAGGTGTGTGAGTAACTCCATGGATGAGTGGCAGAGTGTGAGTGTCTGTATAGGTGTATGAGTGCATATGATAGTGTTCTAAACATGAGTGATTCTATGTATGAATGATTGTATGGGTGAATGAGTGAATGTGTGTGTAGACGTAGGAATCAGTGAGTACGTATGTAGTAACTAGTATTGGTGTGTCAATGGTTTCAAAAATTATACTCTGTTTTTAACACTGGGTGAAACAGAGGTTATATTAAAATGTGAGGAGATGCATTGTATTGTCACATGAATGATATCATCAGTGATGTGGTCATTGATGTCAAATGAGATGTCATCAGTGATGTCATCAGTGATGTCATTTGAGATGTCATCAGTGATGTCATCAGTGATGTCACTGACCATGTCATGAATGATGTAATATGTGACATCATCAGCAGTGGATTGCGGGTGCGCAATATATAGTTAGTGCAACTAACTATATATGGAATTTCAATGGTTTTGTGTGAGTAAAATAAGGTTTTTTAAATGCTAATTCCTAACTATATATGGTCTATAACCTATGGTTTTTTCAGTGAATTTTCAAGGTTTTGTAAATGCTAATTCCTAACTATATATGGTCTATAACCTATGGTTTTTTCAGTGAATTTCAATGGTTTTTTAATAGCAAATATCATAAGCTGTCGAATGTCAAGTACGTGGTAAGTGAAAACATTTTCGTGTTTATGCACACTGATCTGCTTTGAATGGTGCCCCCCCCCTCATTTCTATTACGAGTACTCTCTCTTTGCAGATAGTGAAAGGTAGTTAACGCAGGCCTTTGCCCCCGTTGTAATCCGTCGTGCCTGCTTCTCTCTCCATTTGATTGATTGTTATCCAAGTATTTACTGTTTTAGAATTAGTTCTCTTTCGTTCATTCTCTATTTACAAACAAACACAGAGTCGCAATACTCTGTTTAGTCTTTGCAGATAACGAAAAATCGTGTAAAAAAAAAGAAAAGGAATCGAGTAAAATCAGTAGGCCACTAATGGGATCTCTTTTTGACCTCGCTAAAATAGAAACAAATACCAACCTTGGGACACGTTTCAACGGCATGGCAAGAATAAGAGCTCTTTTGTCTCAGAGAGAGGTGGCCTTGAGTTCGGCCCGTGAAACTTTCGTACTTCACATAGCGAACACCCGTACAGAGGTGCACACCCTTTTCAATTAAGATTTGCCTTTCAATTTCAGCAACATGTTTCCGACTATCTTTAACGCATCCTCCACAAAGTCCCTGGCGCACTTTTTTAAAGTTGTTACCAGTGGTCTCGTGACTTCATTTGAGAAAATCTTTGGAGTCATCCCTGCTTCCTTTCATTCCATTTTCTCCACTCTGGTTCGTGGATTGGCATTTTTACTTGCATTACCAGCGGACGCTCTTGTGCTTTTTTACATTTTTAAATATGGATGTCCCTCCTATGCAACCTCACACCCTGCAGCTGCTGACACTGTTCCGCAATCGCATGCTAGAATATTATGGCACAATGCCGTTGGCGATATTAAGCACGGCATATGGATTATCTTTTCGATTCTCCTACTTCACCTGTGTCCAGCCTGTATTTCACTGCCTGACCTGTGATTTCGATTGGGCCATTGATTTGTGTCTCTGCGGACCGGTTTCTCCTGACGTCGACTTTAATCAGCTGATGACTCCTATCATTACTCACGAGTTGGTTTGTCCTGGCGAAAGGATTATGGCTGTGGCATTGATGCATGGACTACTTGGTCCCTGGAATTTACTGGCGGCAGCACAGTCTTTCTTGGAACAGAGCTTTCTTGAAAACCCACCGAGCTGTCCTCTGATGGTGATAGAGGATCCGGTGCTGGGAGAGCACGTATGTTCTTTTCCGCTTTTAAATTGGATGGCTGAACTGTTTTCGGATGAAGACGGTGACTTCCTATTGGAGGCTGTTGCAGCTTATTTTGCATACACAGTTATGTCATAGACCTTTTTCATGTTTGATATGCTGAGTACTAGCATTTCATTGACAATTCATTGACTTATTTGTCAAGTTTTTATTATTTACCTTGCCTATTGGCTTAAGACTCGATAAAGTACTTGGCTGTTTTATTTTTCTTTAGCATTAAATTTTCCTAGTTTTTAATGCTTTACCTTGCGGACCGTCCACATATAAACTTGCAATCTGCTCTCATGAGATGGCACTTCTATTATCTTATTCAGTTCGTTTCCGGATCATGGGGAGGTGTCATCTAGGTCCTGGATATCTTTACACCGTGTTAATTTAGCATGGGCTCATTACCGGTTTAAACGCCATTTTTCCTTTTTTGCAACTTCTGCACAAGACACTTAGTTGTTGCTTTAGCTTTCCACCTAGTAGTTCATCGTGGTTTACATGAGAATAATATGTTATTGGTCTACTATCTGCTTTACTTGTTAAACTATATCTGTACAGCGAGTGCTAAAGTTTCAAGAACAACACGATACAGAATTGTTATGAGGTCTGATCTCCACGACTTCATACTCATAACATAAGTGCAACTTCTGCCAATTCTGGGCATGAGGCGGGTTTTATATTGCTTTGCCGAACACACATACACAACAGTTGATGCGGTTCACATGAAGAGAGAGCTGGTGTATGCTGATGTGATTCCTTCAAATCTAAGACACTAAAGTATGGGCACACCCTAAACCAACACAAAGAGACCTTCTTAGCAAATAATATAATATGTGTATTAGGGAGGGTGAGATATAAGCAGCCGCGGGCCGTGGAGGGAGTTACGATGGGGCAGGGAGGCGGGGAGGGGGAGAAGCAGGGTGGAGCCCTCTCTACCTTGCCCCTCCCCCTCCCCGCCTCCCTGCCCCACCGTAACTCCCTCCACGGCCCGCGGCTGCTTATAAGTGTTGCTAACTCTTATTCATTTACAGCATGTTAACATACTGTCACCATTCGCTTTTTATGTACTAGTAACTATGCTGGTAATTTTGCTACTGATAATATGTGTACTTTTATTATCTAAGGTACTACGCCTGAGAAGACGGCATTAGTAAATAAACATTTCAAATACACATCTGTTCTTCTTAACTCCATGTTCTGGTTTCTAAGAAATCTATAACGACCGACTGTTCATGAGTTCCACGTATCCTGAGGTACTATAAGTTCATATTCTGGATTGTCTAAACATTGAGAGTTTGTTATATCCAATGTGACACTGTACCTAGCTTGCTAAGGAGTTTTTGATTACTAACGTGAGTTTTGGGACACCCTAATTCGCCGAGGTTCCAATCCTCTGTCCACAGTTCTGTGTGAGAACAGAAACCCTGCGACAGGGGCACCCCCGACCCTTGCTGGAGCTTCATCACACTTGCGATACAACTCCAGCAATGCATTCGCCGAGGTTCCAATCCTCTGCCCACAGTTCTGTGTGAGAACAGAAACCCTGCGACAGGGGCACCCCCGACCCTTGCTGGAGCTTCATCACACTTGCGATACAACTCCAGCAATGCGCCACCTTTACGGCACAGATACATCACGCATCTGTGCTGTTTTTGCCCCATGATGCGCCGCATTGTAAATGCAGCACACCATAGGTGACGGAACAGCGGCACAGAATGACTAACACATCCCTGGTGATGCGCCAGTCATCACAAATGTATCCCTATGCTTCTTATCTTGTTAGAGATGAACCGCCATATGTATCATCAAAGTTTTTTGCATTTCCTAAATAGCGAACTTTAAGGAATAAATAGCGATTCTTTACCATTCCTAGTTTGCGATGAGCTATTTGCTAATTAGCCGAATGTAGCCCAATGAAGCCCAATGTAGCCCAATGTAGCCCAAAGATGGCCGCCAGACACACAAAAAAACAAATGTAGCCCAAATATCAGCCAGATGTAGCCCAACTATAGCCCAGTGACAGAATGACCAATCAGCTTCGCAAACCTCCGTTACGCGAAGCGGAGCGCTGTTACAGATATATATCTTTTTTTGAACGTTAATTTCTCAAAATCCACTGGAGCACATATATTGAGACCTAGCAAAGGCACATCGGGCTACCAGTCCCTAATATTTTGCCAAGTTTCGTGCAAATCCATTCAGCCGTTCGATTATTATTATTATTATTTTTTTTTGCCCCGCGGGGCCCTTTTAAAACCTCCACATCAAACCTAGGGGGTCAGCGAGGATCTACTATGCCCCCTTATAGTTATTTCCCCCTTTGTTTTGACCTCCTCTTGTCTCTCGATCCTACCGAGAGACAAGATGGCGGCCGCTACGGACTGTTTGGAATGTTGACAGACGCCGGAGAACCAATCAGCTTCGCTTCACAAAGCTCCGTTGCGCGAAAAGTCCGCGAACCGGAGCGCTGCCCGGTCCGCTGTTACAGATATATATCTTTTTTTAAACGTTAATTTCTCAAAATCCACTGAAGCACATATATTGAGACCTACAAAAGGCACATCGGGCTACCAGTCCCTACAATTTTGCCAAGTTTCGTGCAAATCCATTCAGCCGTTCGGGCTAAAAGTGAGGCCAACCGCCCTATGGAAAACTCAATGTTAAAAACACGTTTTGGGACCCCCCTTTTTTCTCGGCCCCCCCTTGACGAACCCCCCCAAAATTTTCAGGGGCTGCTCAGAAACAAAATGTGCCATTTTCCTGAAAATTTCAGCCAATTCCGTCCACAAACGCCAAAGTTATTAGACATAGAATTTTCAAAAAACCCATAGAGAAAAAATCCTAACTATATATACCTACTGGCGACCGCCAGTAGGTTATATATATATATATATATATATATATATATATATATATATACATTCACTGACAAAAACATAGGTTTCAGCCACGTTATAGTTAGGAATTAGCATTTAAAAAACCTTAGAAATTTACTGAAAAAACCATAGGTTTCAGCCACATTATAGTTAGGAATTAGCATTTAAAAAACCTTAGAAATTCACTGAAAAAACAATAGGTTTCACACATGTTGTAGTTAGCTGGACATTTCACTCATACAAAACCATTGAAAATCCCCCGTTATAGTTAGTTCAGCTAACTATAACTTGCGCGCCCGCAATGCACTGCTGATGGCGTCACATATTACGTCACTCATGACATGGTCAGTGACATCACTCATGACATCACTGATGACATCTCAAATGACATCACTGATGACATCATCCTTGTGAAAGAGTGGCAGACCTCCTCTCACCCTAATATAACCATTGATACACACATTCAAAAATAGAAACTAACATTTTCGGCGGGAGTCGGCATTGCTTTTCTGCATGGAGAGCAGCTAACATGCTGCTCCCCATGCAGAAATGCAATCCACTTTGAATTTTTTAAAGAGAGAAACCATAGCAGTGTGCTATGGTAGGGTTGCGGCTCCCGCCCTACCATAGCAAACAGCAGTGTCCCGGGGGTAAGCGGTCCTCGTGGCTGTGGGGGGGACGTGAGCCCCCCCACTTACATAATATTAAAGCCCCGGGGGGTGGCGGTCCCCGGGGCTGCGGGGGGGCCCTGAGCCCCCCGCATAGATAACGTCAAAACCCCGGGGGTGGCAGTCCCCGGGGCTGGGGGGCCCCTCTGGGCCCCCCATTAAAATTAACAAAAATGCCCCCGGGATTTGGCCCCCGTGGGCTAATTAACAAAAAATCGGCTTCGTTTTTTTTCCCTCGGATACGCATATCCAGCGATTTATAAAAATAATAATTTTGGGGGCCTTGGGGGTCCTTGTAGGACACCCTGAGCAGGCCTAGGGGGTCAGGTTGTTTCTACCCTGCCCCCTTTGTGCTTTTTTCGCATTTCTTTTTTTGTTTTCTTGTGCCTCGGTTCTACCGATACACAAGATGGCTGCCAACACTTCCTGGATTGGAATGTTGACAGACAGTTTACAGCCAATTAGCATGCAGCTTGTGCTCGTAATGGTACGCGTACTGTCCTCGGATGGTACGCGTACGATACAACTTCGCAAATATATCTATGATTTTACTTTAGATTTTCTAAGAAACTACTGAACGCATTTACACCATTTAACAAAAAGCGTAATCTGCGAAACAAAACTCTACTTTTTGCAAAATTTGGTGTAATTCCGTTCAGCAGTTCGGGCTGTAGCCTCACTTAAAAGTCCCTATGGAAAATTGCATGGGGAAAACACGTTTTGCGACTCCCCCTTTTTTCTCGGCCCCCACTTGACAAATCACCCCGAAACTTTCAGGGAAGGAGTAGAGCAGGCCATCTTCTTTGAGAATTTCGCGAAGATTCATCGACCGGCCAAAGTTATTCCAAATAGAATGTTGCGGATTACCTATGGAAACTAGGTCCTAACTAGAACTGCCTACTGGCGACCGCCAGTAGGTAATATATATTGCTCTATCTAAAAGCAATCACAAACGTGGTTTTCTGACCTCAGCAGGCCACCATGCATGCTAATATAGTCAGTCGGAGTGGGTCGTAATTTGCAGCCTGCCTGCCTCATGTATATAATGAGGTAGGTCGAATAACAATCCACTACAATTCTGTATTTCGTAAACCACCCTATTGATAAACAGGATCTCAAAATAAGAATGCATTTGTTAAAAGTAGGACTCGCAAAATAGAGTTTGCAAGTTGCTATGAGGAAGGAGCTTGCCAAGGGCGGCCCTTCCTAATAGCGAGTCGCAAGGACATGTGCGATTGTTTTGTGACCGGAATGCGGTTGCAAAACAATTGCAGTTTTCTGCCTTGTTCAAGTAGGTGGTAAGCCAATCGCAAATGGAAAGGGGTCCCCAGTGGGCCCCTTTCCCGTTTGTGACTGTCAGCGAAAACGTTTTTAGGAGACACTGCATAGTCTCAAAAAATTAAACATACATGATTCAATTTTGTCTTTGAAACGTATCCCATTTTCCTTTAAGGAAAAGGGGCTGTATTTAAAAAAAGAAATTGCTTTATTTAAAACAAACACAGACATGGTGGTCTGCTGTCCCCAGCAGGCCACCATCCCTATGTTATTGCCCATTCCCAATGGGTCACAAAGTGCGACATGCCTCATGAATAGTAATGAGGCAGGTCAATTGCAACCCCATTGGGAATCACTGATGTCTGAGACACATTAGTACAATTCATTTTGCGAGTCTCTAATTGCGAGTAGCAAAAAAACGCAATCAGAGAATCGCAAAATGAAATGGTCGTATGTGTGCTCCATAGTTCTCCTTCCCAATGCAAACACATTTTCCTATTTAGCTCCTAACGAAGCGACAATTTCCATATATATAAGGAGGCAATTCTTGGTCAAACACTGCATGTGATTTAAAAAATTCGATTGTGGGAAATAGTACTCAGAGTTTGTCAAATTGATACATTAAAAAAAGTTTTAGTGCATGAAAGTGAAATAGGCGTCCTGTACAGACATGGACAGAAATACATCCAGAGACTTAATTTGACACTAAATGTATTCGGACGTAGAGTAAACTATTTTTGTCAGATTATTTTCAGACTACTAAGGCACTATTTATATGTCCACATTGGATTGCAAACTCTGGTGTGCACAAAATTGGGATTCCGAGTTTCCCTGTAATTATTCCATGCCTGAATACCTGGGCACGGGAAAAGAGGCAACACATGAGCAACTGTATGTTGTGCATCACTGCCTGCTGAAAAACTCAGAGCAGAATTCTAATAGAGCCCCCTTTAAATACGGTAAATGGTAGCATCGATATTTACCTGATTGCGCAGTCCCTCCTAATATTGCGGGGCTCTTGTAATGAAGCTCTTAGTTTTCGCCTCCAGCTAAAACGTTATGTTCCCGCAGTAGATTATAGCCGGCATTGCACTTGGTGGGCTGTGTCACTGGCAAAAGCTCTCTCAGAAGCCTTCATGGCACTTACAGTGGTGTCTGTTTTTGTTGGATGCAGTAACTTGCACTTCCCAAGTTGAAAATGCTAACTCTTTATTTGGACTAAGAAAATACAAAGCCGAATTGTACAAGTAATTTTCTGTTTAGGAATGTTTATATCGTGTATATGTGGTTTCTATTTCAGGGAATGGTGGACCTGCCATTGCTTTTATGGCATTTGTGTTAAACAAACATAAAATTTACTTCCTCAACACATTTTCTCGAGAATTCAAAAATCTAATTTAGACGTTTTTCCCGAAATCTTTAAATTTTATATGGCATTACTTTTCTATTTTTATACAGTTGTATTTTTGGCATGTTGTTATGTTCACTGTGTCTTTAAGGCTTCTCCTGCTGATTGCATCATTTGTTAGAATGTTGACATTCCAATGCTGGGAAATCAGTTTGCTGATCTTGTGTCCTGTTGATGGCTGTATATTAAAGCTACTCTACAACTACATCTTCTGGATTGAGTACTTTTATCACTGGCGACGAGGTCTACGCCTGATTGGGGACAGGCACTCACAACCATCAACTCCCCTAGATACGGATTTGGACTTAATTTTGAGAGATTTTTGACTTTTCACTTTCATAAGAATTGGATTTTCTATTGGACTCAATCTGGCACAACATTGCCTTGGACTTCTATATCCACCTATACTCATGGTCTGATATGCCTTCAAGTCATCATATTTGGATTTTACTTGGCCTGTTATTTCTTCAAGTTATACTTGGATTTCTGGATGAGAAAGCCTGACATAGCCTATTGTCAACGCTGCTTCCTTTGAATGCCATCGTCATTGTCCTAGAGAAATTTGGACACTTTGCGCATTTTTGGAGTTTGGTTGCCGAATTTCTACAGATTTCTATGATTGTGGCACTCTGTTGACTTTTAAAATACAACGCTACTTGCCTCGCGTTGTAGACAGCATCCTCGCGTAACAGATTCTCTGTTTGGCATTCGGAAGCGGGAGCTTCTATCAGCGCGAGTACAGCCTCTGTCACTGGAGCTGCGAACGTCTCACGCCCTCAGGTGACGACCTTACGCTGCACGCTGGAGCTTCTATCAGCGCGAGTACAGCCTCTGTCACTGGAGCTGCGAACGTCTCACGCCCTCAGGTGACGACCTTACGCTGCATGCGTCATCGCGTTGGTGGCCATTTTGTTGTCTCCCTGGCAACAAGTACATTGTAAACACAACGCGCGGATCATTGCTTTCACGCTTGGACAACGAAGCTTTCCACGTCGATACACACGGCTGTGTGTAATCATTTCTTCGACGTTTTGAGACGCTGATATGCGCAGCTGCACATCAACAATACATGTAAAGAAGGTAACATCGTGACGCTGTGGCTTATTCCAAGCCAGCTCACCTACACGCTGATGTGCACAGCTGCACATCAACTCTTCTATGGTTTAGTATATGAGTTCCTCGCTGATGTGCACAGCTAAACATACAGTAAATACAGTTTTGCATTAAGTACATTTATCTTGTGTTACTCAAACACAAAACTTTAGTGATTGGCTTAGTTACTAAACATCTACTAAACCTAGATAATTATTAGATTGTTACTTGAGATCACCACATCTCATCATAATTTGTTTTACTTTGGTTTTCTTTCATTTTCTCCCAATCATGGCTACAACATCTAGCATGTCACAACCACCTCCTTTTCTTTCAGAGGAAGGAGAGCCTATTCTTCCTTGGAAGAGATGGAGAAATTTATTTGACTCCTATTTAGTTGCTATTGGTGGAGAAAAGTTTTCAGCTTTTAGGAAACAAGCCATTTTGTTACATAATTTAGGGGTTGAAGGCAGGCATACGTATGATAGCATGGACAGCATACCTATTGGTGGAGCTGATGGTGAACCTGCAGATGTTTTCGAAATGTCCATGACTATGTTAGAACAGTATTTCGGTCCAAGAATCAATGTTGTTCTAGAACGACACAGATTCTTTACTCGTGTGCAAGGTCCTCGTGAACGTGTTGGGACATATGTTGCTTCCTTGAAAACTCTTTCTCGTACCTGTGATTTTGGAGATTTAGCCGAATCTCTTGTCAGAGATCAACTTGTTCGTTGCACTAACAGCTCTAGGGTTCAAGAGAAATTATTGTCCAAGAACCCCACCTTGAAAGAAGCTGCAGATATAGTAGAGGGTATGGAAAACACCTCAACGTGGGTCAAGGAAATAAGAAAAAATAAAGAAGATGAAAGTCATACTGTGACTGATAATAAGAAAAAATCCTCAGACTCTGTACACATGTTAGATGAAGATGAATTTGATGGTGAATGTCGTGAAGAAATTGCCAAAGTCAGTGCTGGTTCTAAGGGCAAACCACCTCTGAAGTCTTCACTGCCTCAGAAAAGTTCCTTGGAGAATCGTCCTTCCTTTAAAGAACCTAGTGGGTCTAAGGAACGTGATTTTCGACAACAGCGTGTTTTTAGTAATCAGAAAGTACGTTGTTTTAGATGTGGCAGTTTTTCCCACACTTCCAATTTTCCTCATTGTTTTGCAAAGGACAGTATTTGTAATAACTGTGGTATCAAAGGACATTATGCACGCGTGTGTAGGTCTAGTAAGAAAAGGGACACAAATGACTCTAGCACTGACATTGTACGTACTGTTGTTGTTTCTAGTGTGGAAGAGAATTCAATTGACACGGAACATATTTTCATGCCGTTCTGTGATATTAGGATTGACAAGTTTGATTTCAAACTCATGGCAGACTCAGGGTCTCCTTTCACCTTGATAGGCAATAAGATTTGGGATGAAACTGTGGGTCTAAATAGTGTCCAACTTCTACCTCCAGATATTTCTCCTATAAGCTATAATAAGTCTAGAATAGAAATCTTAGGATACATTGTGGCCAACATCTCTTTCAAAGGAAAGAGTATCACTGGTAAAGTCTATGTTGCTGTCAGGGGTGACAATCTACTTGGTTGGCGACATCAACATGATTTAGGTATCATTCTTAACCCTGGAGCCGAAGATCCCAAGAACCAAGTCATGTTGATGGAAGATTTTCTTTCGAGTTTCCTTCCCGCTCAAATAGATTTTGTGGGTGGGACTGACAAATATTTTTCTGATTATCCTAATGTTTTTTCTGATGCCTTGGGGTGTTTGAAGGGTTTTGAACACAAGATCATTCTTAAGAAATCTGCCAAGCCATGTGTACACAAAGTCAGGAAAGTACCTAACATGATGCTGGAGCCTCTCAAATCTGAGATTGAGAGATTGTTGAGTTTGCGAGTGATTGAAGAGATTGAATCTTCTGAGTGGTTGAGTCCCGTAGTTTTAGCACCCAAGGATGGGGGAAAGTCAATCAGGATGTGTGTAGATTTGCGTGGTTTGAATGAAAACATCTGGGTGGATCGACAACCTTTGCCCAACATAGCGGAAAGTATTAGCATTTTGAAAGGAGCTAAGATTTTCAGTGTACTTGATCTTTCTTCGGCCTATCACCAGGTTGTTTTACACAAAGATTCAAGGCATCTGACTTCATTTGTCACACCTTTGGGTGCTTACCAATTTCTTAGGATGCCTTTTGGCCTGGCTTCGGCTGCTGCGTGCTTTCAAAGGGTGATGAAGATGGTTCTTGGCAGTCTTTCTAATGTTATGTTTTTTCAAGACGATATTTTAATTCATGGAGTAAATGAGTATGAACATGATAGAGTTTTGAGATCTGTATTAGACAAACTAAATGTTAGTGGACTCACTGTAAAAAAGGAAAAATGTCGAATTGGTTTAAAGTCAGTCACATACTTGGGACATGTTATTTCTGGGAATGGGATTCAACCAAAGTTAGAATTGGCAGAGAGCATCGTGAACGCACCCACACCCGTAGATAAGGAACAAGTCAAGTCCTTCCTAGGAATGGCAGAATTTTATTCCAAATTTGTTAAAAATTTTGCTAGTCTGGTTGAACCAATAAGGTCTCTATTAAAGAAAGGTATTCAATTTTTGTGGTCTGTTGATTGTGACAAGGCTTTTGATTTAGTAAAAAGAGAAATTGGCAAAATGCCTACCTTGGGTCATTTTGATGCTAAGCTTAAGACCATCCTGACTACTGATGCCAGCCTCAAAGGTCTTGGTGCGGTACTTTCTCAAATTGTGAATGGGGAAGAAGTTGTTGTAGCTTTTGCTTCAAGAGCTTTGAGAGAAGCTGAGTTTAACTATTCGTGTATTGAGAGAGAAGCATTAGCAGTATTTTGGTCTATACTCCACTTTAAATTCTACTTATGGGGAATACCATTCATTGTCAAATCTGATCATCGACCACTAGTCCAAATTTTTTCTTGTCATCAAAGTGATCATATGACACCTAGGTTAAAAAGATGGAGTGAAGGTTTACAAGAGTATAATTTCAGGGTGCAATATATTCCTGGCCAGAATAACAAACCTGCTGATTGTTTATCACGTCTTCCTATCCAAAGTGATTGTATTGATGATGATATGACAACCTGCATAAATTGGGTGTTAGAGTCTAGCATATCCAAGGAAGAATGGTTTCATAATGTTGAGATTGATGATGAGTTTCGCTCATTGAAGACTGTGATCATGAATGGATGGCCAAGATATGATACACTTGAATCTGCATTGAAGCCTTATTGGACTGTGAAGGATGAATTGTCGTTTTTTGGGGGGAATTTTTTGAGAGGTGACAGAATTGTGCCCCCTAGTAGTTTGAGAGACAAGGTAGTTAATCTTGCTCATGAAGGGCATCTGGGTAGAAATCTCACGAAGGCTCGGGTAAGAGAAAGATACTGGTGGCCGGGTATGGACCGAATGGTGGAATCTGTAGTCAAAGATTGTCATTCATGTGCTATTAATGACAAATCACACACCACCAGTCAGGCTCCGCTTTCTCCTGTTGAAATTCCAACTGCTGTTTGGACCAAGTTGGGACTAGATATTGCTGGTCCATTTGAACTGATGCCTTCTCATGAGAGATTTGTTGTATTACTCGTGGATTACACTTCCAAGTGGGTGGTGTCAAAGTGCATGAGCACTGTTAGTTCCAAGACTGTGATTGAATTTTTGAAAGAAGTATTTGTTTCTGAAGGAGTACCTAAATTTTTACTTACTGACAATGGGGTACAATTCACCTCCAATGAGATGAGTAATTTTTTGAATGGGTTGGGGATCATACATCAGAAAACGGCTCTTTATTCTCCTCAAGCAAATGGTCTCACAGAGAGAATGAATAGAGTAGTGAAAAGCTGTGCACAGAGGGCTTTAGAGTCCAAGGTTTCTTTCACCAGTGTATTAAGGGAGACATGGTGGGCACATCGCACGACTCCCAATGCTATCATGCAGAGGTCACCTTTTGAAGCTTTGAGGGGGAGGTTAGCTTGCTCTAAACTCAATCCCGCTTGGCTTCCTGAGAAAAAAGGTGATGACAGCATTGAAAAAGCAGTAAGGAGGAGAGAAGCTTTGACCAACTATCAGCAGAAATATAAACAACGTTATGATGCTAAGATGATGGTCAAACTTAAAAAATGGAATGTGGGTGACAGTGTTCTAGTTAAAAAACCGAGATTGGGTCACAAAGGTGTCTCAAATTTCACAGGGCCTTTCAACATTATCTCCATTAGAAAAAATGTTGTCACATTAGATAATGGTTGCACCTGGAACATGTCCAAGTTAATCAAATGCAATGATGTTAAACATCATTTCAATAGTAATTCCAGTCTCTCCACTGATCCTGACGCTGATCCTTCTACTAGTTACCACAGGGTTACTTCCAGAAGATCCATACAACTTCCTAAGAAGTTCAATGATTATGTTCTGCATTAACTTAGTTGTTTCCTGTGCTAAAGGTTAACTTTCCTATATTTTACATTGAAGCTTTATCTTGTTATCAGTAAATCTTTCATGTGTATTTTCCTTTATACTTTACTTTTATTTATTGATTTCTTTTCACTGTGAATGGGGGATGTGTTATGTTCACTGTGTCTTTAAGGCTTCTCCTGCTGATTGCATCATTTGTTAGAATGTTGACATTCCAATGCTGGGAAATCAGTTTGCTGATCTTGTGTCCTGTTGATGGCTGTATATTAAAGCTACTCTACAACTACATCTTCTGGATTGAGTACTTTTATCACATGTATAGTCTGTTTCCTTAAATAAACTATTCTGAAATAAAAACCTGTTTGGTTAAGATAATTAGTTAATTTCTTCCAGACGCAGTGGAGAAGTGTTGCCGGTTTATGTATACCCCTGAGTTCCAATTATTGCCGCATAAAGGCATGGGTCGGACTCTTATAGTCTGTTTTCCAATCTGTCCTATGGAGTATGAAGTGGTTGAACTCTTGAGCCCTTGAGCCTAGGTGTTCTGGCACCCACAATTTTGCTCAAGTGAATGGTTCCGATAGGGTCCATATAGTCCGACACTTGTCTTTTAAAATGCATGTCAACCTATCCGTATTGGTCTTTTCTGCAGGCCAGTAAAATATAACTTAGATTGCATTTTCCTTCAAAATGTAATATCACTGTTGCCTTCAGTTTTTGAAAGAGGCATTGGAGAAATGCCTTTCGGGGCTGCGGGGGGGCTCAGGGCCCCCCCGCAGCCCCGGGGACCGCCACCCCCCGGGGCTTTAATATTATGTAAGTGGGGGGGCTCACGTCCCCCCCACAGCCACGAGGACCGCTTACCCCCGGGACACTGCTGTTTGCTATGGTAGGGCGGGAGCCGCAACCCTACCATAGCACACTGCTATGGTTTCTCTCTTTAAAAAATTCAAAGTGGATTGCATTTCTGCATGGGGAGCAGCATGTTAGCTGCTCTCCATGCAGAAAAGCAATGCCGACTCCCGCCGAAAATGTTAGTTTCTATTTTTGAATGTGTGTATCAATGGTTATATTAGGGTGAGAGGAGGTCTGCCACTCTTTCACAAGGATGATGTCATCAGTGATGTCATTTGAGATGTCATCAGTGATGTCATGAGTGATGTCACTGACCATGTCATGAGTGACGTAATATGTGACGCCATCAGCAGTGCATTGCGGGCGCGCAAGTTATAGTTAGCTGAACTAACTATAACGGGGGATTTTCAATGGTTTTGTATGAGTGAAATGTCCAGCTAACTACAACATGTGTGAAACCTATTGTTTTTTCAGTGAATTTCTAAGGTTTTTTAAATGCTAATTCCTAACTATAATGTGGCTGAAACCTATGGTTTTTTCAGTAAATTTCTAAGGTTTTTTAAATGCTAATTCCTAACTATAACGTGGCTGAAACCTATGTTTTTGTCAGTGAATGTATATATATATATATATATATATATATATATATATATATATATAACCTACTGGCGGTCGCCAGTAGGTATATATAGTTAGGATTTTTTCTCTATGGGTTTTTTGAAAATTCTATGTCTAATAACTTTGGCGTTTGTGGACGGAATTGGCTGAAATTTTCAGGAAAATGGCACATTTTGTTTCTGAGCAGCCCCTGAAAATTTTGGGGGGGTTCGTCAAGGGGGGGCCGAGAAAAAAGGGGGGTCCCAAAACGTGTTTTTAACATTGAGTTTTCCATAGGGCGGTTGGCCTCACTTTTAGCCCGAACGGCTGAATGGATTTGCACGAAACTTGGCAAAATTGTAGGGACTGGTAGCCCGATGTGCCTTTTGTAGGTCTCAATATATGTGCTTCAGTGGATTTTGAGAAATTAACGTTTAAAAAAAGATATATATCTGTAACAGCGGACCGGGCAGCGCTCCGGTTCGCGGACTTTTCGCGCAACGGAGCTTTGTGAAGCGAAGCTGATTGGTTCTCCGGCGTCTGTCAACATTCCAAACAGTCCGTAGCGGCCGCCATCTTGTCTCTCGGTAGGATCGAGAGACAAGAGGAGGTCAAAACAAAGGGGGAAATAACTATAAGGGGGCATAGTAGATCCTCGCTGACCCCCTAGGTTTGATGTGGAGGTACAAGTAATTTTCTGTTTAGGAATGTTTATATCGTGTATATGTGGTTTCTATTTCAGGGAATGGTGGACCTGCCATTGCTTTTATGGCATTTGTGTTAAACAAACATAAAATTTACTTCCTCAACACATTTTCACGAGAATTCAAAAATCTAATTTAGACGTTTTTCCCGAAATCTTTAAATTTTATATGGCATTACTTTTCTATTTTTATACAGTTGTATTTTTGGCATGTATAGTCTGTTTCCTTAAATAAACTATTCTGAAATAAAAACCTGTTTGGTTAAGATAATTAGTTAATTTCTTCCAGACGCAGTGGAGAAGTGTTGCCGGTTTATGTATACCCCTGAGTTCCAATTATTGCCGCATAAAGGCATGGGTCGGACTCTTATAGTCTGTTTTCCAATCTGTCCTATGGAGTATGAAGTGGTTGAACTCTTGAGCCCTTGAGCCTAGGTGTTCTGGCACCCACAATTTTGCTCAAGTGAATGGTTCCGATAGGGTCCATATAGTCCGACACTTGTCTTTTAAAATGCATGTCAACCTATCCGTATTGGTCTTTTCTGCAGGCCAGTAAAATATAACTTAGATTGCATTTTCCTTCAAAATGTAATATCACTGTTGCCTTCAGTTTTTGAAAGAGGCATTGGAGAAATGCCTTTTATGGCCTTATGGGCAAGATTGCCTCCTTTGGATTGACCTGATCTCAATCTAGGTGTAGTCCTCAGACAAAGGGAGTCTTCTCTGTGCTGGAGTTCCATTTCTGCCATGGATCGGGAAGGCTTGAGTTTGACACCAATCTTGGTCATTTTTCAGGACTTGGGGAGTAATAAAAATGCAGCTTTTTGCAAGCAACAATATAAAAATAACTTCTTCATTATAGTTGCACATGAGATATAGATTAGCACCAACACCGCCCTGCGTGCCCCCAGCAGGAGCTGGCACAGTCCCTTCTCAACCACAGCTTTCAGATAGCTCAGCTTCTGTCAAACACAGTTCAGTCCAACCCTCACGCATTTCTACAGCGAAACAGCTCCATTCAGGCCACTCCCTCAAATTTGGGTGTGGCCGGCACAGGTAACAGCGGTGAGTCGGGGTAAGTGGACAGACAGTAAGTAGTGCAGTTTTTAGGTCTCGGCCTACGCAGCGCGCATGCGCTGCATAGGAGGAGACCTAATGCCATCGGCAGAGCTTTTTCACCAAAGAAGTGCGCACGCGTGCACATCTTGGCGATATCCTTTCAGGAGCGCGCGGCTCCATATGGTGGCGCCATATGGTCGCACGCTCCCGAAAGGAAATCGCCCAAGGCCCCACACCCTGCTGCCACTTTCCCTGCCACGCGGCTTTACTGCAGCGCGGCCAATGCTTGTTTTTTTTGCTGCAAAGCGGCTCCTGCAAAGTACGCATGAGTGAGCATTCATATACTGAGGCAGGATGGACTGCCACGCAGATTGTTTTTCTCCCACTCCAGAAGGTGTTCAGCCACGAACGATTTACGATGCCGAGAGACCCTCACGATGAAAAATTGCACAAAATACTGCACCTTACACCAACTGATTAAATGATATACACAAAATATTTCTTTAATGTTTAAAAGACGAGCGTTGCTTCTCGTTTTCGAGAAATACAGTCAATAATACATTGTTAGCATGCAGGTTTGGTTTTCTTGGCAGGTTGAAAGCTGTTATGTCGGGGTTTTTTTGAGCTCGCAACTGTTTCAAGGCATATGTATGGCCTTGAAGCCGTTCCCTGCATCACCGTTTCTGTATGCATCTAGCAGTGAGTAACACAGCTTGCACCAATGAGGTCATATGTAACATTCGAACCAGGTGCTGATGATCACAGATGGTAGGTATGAGTCAGAAGAGACTTCCATATCACCAAGTATCCTGCATCACTGTGATTACATCATCCAGGGAATTTTGGGCTGCATCCAGAGTTCCGTGGGGGGGGACAGCCATCCCTTCAGTTCTCCAGCCAGGAAACACAGCAACCACCTCACTTTGAGGAATATCTGTCAAGTGCAGCACTGAGACAGTAACCTGTTTGGCAGAAACGCACCCGACAGGAAGATCTGCCTGGACCATGAGGAGGAACGATGGATCGGATATTTAAATGTACAATTTGCATGAGCATTCCAACCGCAATGGCAGATAGTCAGAGAATATGTCGCTGGCACTGATGGTGTTGGGCCACCCTACACTCATCCCATACCATGTAGACACTGAAGCAATTAGCTCATAGTGTGCATTACACAAAACTTGCCTCCCTTTCCCCTTCGCGCTAGTTTTTCGCAAGACCAGAAGTACTTACAATTCGGCACGTAGAGCCTAGAAGCAACATTTTTGGCACACAGCGCTAAACAACGTAGTTTACTTCTACAGAGTACTGACAAGAGCTATCAACTTTAGCAACTTTTTTGCGCATTGTAAGTGCCCATGGACATTTACAAAGGAGCGTATGCAGTATTAAAGGACCCCGAACATGTGAAAAAGGTTTGTGTCATATTTTTGAATTCAGTAAAGTTTAAAAATACTCACTTCTTCCACTGTTAAAGAATAAGATGCAGCTTTTCACGATTTCTGTGCAATATTGCAAAATGAGGCACACTATTAAATTATTTCTCAACACCATTGAAGGATGTCATGCGCATTTAAATGATGTCTGTGCCCCACTTAAAAAAGGAAAGGCACTTTGAAATGCATCCAGACACTATTAAATAATAATTAAGATTTTAATTTTTTTTTCACAATTATATAATAAGGTGGACTTTTAAATAATGTATCTGCACTGTTACAAACGATGAATACTTTCAAGTTATTTCTGTGCACTACTGAAGAATTCCACCCGACTTTAGAATTATTTCTGTGTACTGTTAAGGAATGTTGAAGATTGTGGTGCACTGTTAAACTATGAGATGCACGTTTTATTTATTTCTGTTCTACGTTGGGGAGTGATGAGGATTGTGGTGCACTGCTAAACAATGGGGTGCACATTTTTATTTATTTTTGTGCACTGTTAAGGAATGTTGAGCACTTAAGAATATAAGTGTCCTCCTAAATAACGCGGTGTAGTTTGAAATTAATTCAAAGCACTATTAGAACATTCTGCCCTCTACATGATTTCTTTGCGGTATCAAAGAATGCAGCACCATATTAGATTATTTCTACATTTACGTTATGTATTTTAAAGTAATTCATGTGCTCAGATTAAATATGTCTGTGCTATATTAAAGAGAATTGGACATTTTGGAATGTTAAGCACGTTATAATATTTTCTGTACTTATGGACTCTTCATATACATCAAAACTACTTACACCTCCCAAAGGCGAGACCTATTGGCTATGCCAAATCTTGTTATAACTGTCTTTTAAAAGAACACACTTCACAGCTCAGCTGGTGATTCCCTTGCAATACCTCTCAAATAGAATAAATATGTGTCATCGTGAAGATTCAGGTGATTCTATATTTTAAAGCTGAAAACCAGCTTCGAAGCACCCTTTACTTTTGCAGATTGACCGATTGTGCTAACTTACATTTCTTTCAGGCAAGCAGGCACCCCCCAGTTCGACCACTGTTGTGCAAAAGCATATGGTGAACAATGAATCTCATATCCACTCAGTTGTCTGTCATTAAAAAGTCCTTGCCGTGTAACGTCAAGGTGTTGCGCTCTGTCTATAATATGCATACATGGAAGGTTTATGTGACCCCACCTACGACGTTTACTAACAGCATGAAGTCCCAGGAGGTGCAGTTGAATTCTGCTTCTGAACGGACTTGCTGATGTTGCCCAGCTCTCTGGTACCTATTTCATCAAAGAGTACTACAGCCAGGTTCTGGCCTCATGCCTTTTTGCGGTTTCATTATGAATGTTGCAAGCAGCATTTTATCACACTTTCACGTGTACTTTAGGTCTTTTCATTGGATGGCTTCTTTCTTGTTTGTTTCAAGGGTCTGCTTTTGATTCACTGAGTTACTCCCAATACTGTGTTTACCTGCTCCTGCAGCACAGTTCTCTCACCATGCTTTTTGATGGGTTGTATTATATCCTTGCATAGCTTGCATAAGGGGTCTATTTTTCTCTAGGCTGTCTTTTTAAGCACTCCAGAGGAATTCATGGCTATTTTCCTTCTCTTCCTACACTTTTTTTCCTATTGCTTCAGATCCCTGCTCAGTCGCCTTCTGAATATTTTTCATCCCAGGCCACCACAGGCCATGGCAATGTTGTTTTCTATGCTTGTAGCCATTGTGTTGCAAAGAAATTGGCTTTAACAATCCCAAACCAAGTATGTTAAAAATAGTTACTTTTAAGATGTCCATCACATTGTGTGATGCTGCATGCATCACATACTACAGCGAACATTGCGTGAGTCAATGCAGCGCACATCGTGAAGTGTGTTAGGAACAACAAGGGACCCCAATTCAGTCAGCATAGGACCTCGGGGGACATACTTTTTTAGAACAACAACGGTCCCGTGCATACAAGGTATATGTGAAACAATAAATATAGACAGAATCAAATCTATATTTGGAGCGACATGTCCAGCCGGACAGAGGTCTTAAAATGTACTCAATGAAAAGTTAATTCATACAGAGGGAATAACTTCAACAAATCACCAGTGTGGGGCACAAGCCTGTACCCAGACACTATCAGATCAAATACAGAAGGTTGACAGAGAACAAGGAAAGGGCTTTTTAAGGCAAAAGTAACGTTTTCTGTTAAAGATTCAAATGTACAGAGATATCAAAGAAGCACCATTACATATACATCACATATAAATCAAGTTTTGTATAAGGTGCAAGACGGCGTTTTGGTCCCACTATTTAATCACGGGGACCATCATCAGGACATTTAATAAATTCCTTAACGTTTTTAAGCCTCTAAATGCCTAAAGAAGGGAGTAAAAGAAAAGGGCATATGTGAAAGCCTAGAAACTAGTTTGTATGACTTTGATATAGATAGTCAGGCATTAGCAAAGGCAGTTGCATTGCTTGCTTAGATTTGAGAAAGCGAGGCTGACTTTTCCAATGCTTGTGTTTTGTAGGAGTGGTGAAGAGCTGATGAACTCGTTTTGAACCTGAAGAAAACACCACCAGTTCATGACAGTCTTTGAACAACTACAAGGGACTGATGATTGTCAAGTGCCATGGACAATCTCCAAACAAGAGAACGACCTACAGTGCACTGGTCTAGGACCTCCGTTTCTTGATGAGTAGGGCTACACCACCGATGCTCAAAGTACTGCCCGGGTGCCCCATGCGGCCCTCTAGACCTTTACATGTAGCCCCCTGGTTAAGTGCAGGACTGGGCTGGTGTTTGCTCCACTTAGCACAAACATTAAAAAGATGATAGATAAACTAGCAATCATTTACTTAAAGGTTAATTGAAAGTAAAGAAAGTAAGTAAATAAGGTGTCTTGCACCACTTAACTTTAAAAGCGCCTTCATTTTTAAAGACATCTTGCAGCAAATGTGTAAAAATATGCTAAAGTCTCTTCAAATTTAAAAAGTACATTTCATAACGTGCAGTACCGTTTCACCTTGGTACATCAGATTATATCAGTGCATAGAGAATCATTTTTAAAACAAAAGTGATTTCAAACATGAATTTAGAAACGTTCATGCTTCTCCCCTGCTATCCTGACAATAATGCAAGTATAAACTGATTGTGCCATCAACTTAAGTAGCCCTTTAACATGCCATAGGCCTGCTATTGCATCCGTTGTGTGCAGTTTTTAAACTGCCATGTCGTTCTGGTTAAATATACCTTTTACCAGGCCCAAACTTTCCTTTTTAATACACGTATCACCCCTAGGGTAGGCCCTAATCACTTTAGAGGGCAGGGTGAAGTGTATTTGAAAAGTTAGACAAGTACTTTTACATTTGACACATATCACTCTCTTTAATTGGTTCTGGTAAGCAGACGAAATAGTTTTGCCTTTAAGCGTCTCTTTGTACTGTCTGACACCTGGTTGATCTCTGCCTTGTAGCACTTCTGATCGCAGCCTTATCTTGCAGTTGGCTGTCGCTATTTGTTGCTCTTTCAACCTGGTTGTATCCGCCTTTAGCGTTATCTCTCCATATGATGTATATGTTTAGGATGCGTAGTTGTGCAGTACCTCTCTTTATGACCTTACTAGTAGGTTCTTGGCCAAATACGTGTAGATTTCTCAGTGAATCATTAGTTATCTTCAAGTGCTTTACACTGGCTGGAGTTGCGATTTGACTCCACATATGCCAACCATTGATTCTGCACTTCGAATGAGGCACACGTGGCATGCACAAACAATTTGCCAGACCACGGAAAACTCTCTGGGACAGCACTGTCGATCTTTGGGTACCTTATCCCCTATCTCATCACCATTTTTTTATAACATTTCTTTATTGTTTTCAGTAAATAAACAGTAATAATTTACAGTTAAATACCGAGTAGTCTGTGCATTACATCTTCTGTTACAGTTTAACTATCTGTTTATTACATCATTAAATCCACTTATCTAGTCCTCAGCTTGGATACCTGCTAATGACTATACCACACACAGAGCTTAGTATAACAAATTTTTATTCTTTTGTGTGTAACCGCAAACTCCTAGTTCAAAACTTGCATTACATTTAACATTACTATTCCAATCTTTCAGCCTCAGTCCTGGACTTCACTGAGGTCGATTCTGAGGCTACTAGGACTGATGGCTTCCTGCATCCTACAGGTCGAACACAGCCTTCTTATGGTTGTCAGCCCTCATTGTTCAAATCGCCAGTTGTAATGTGAATTTTGTCATGTCCCAATGGGATTTTAATCTGGTCCTGACTTATTTGATGTGCTCTATGAGCCGCTTCACAGCTGTCCTTTTTGGCAACTTACTATCAAGACTGTTCCTCATTGCCATCCCCTCGGCATGGTGTGTGGGTGAACTTCTATGGACATGGGCATCCTTCCTACCAAAAGCTGTGATACTGTTCCAGGTAGGCCAAACCATCAGCCTGCTGGCGTTCTGTGCTCCGCCTCACCTATCTAAATAGGAGGAGGAAAGACTTTATTGCTTGGATGCCAAGAGTGCATCAAGCTCCTACATAAATGGTACCAAATAAGACCAGAAAGACAATCGGCTCTTAGTGGGGTTCTCTAGAGCGGAAAAATGGCAAAGCAGTGCAGAAGAGAACCATCACCCACTTGGTCTTGCTCTGCACTAAGATCTGCTATGCATTGTCCAAAAAGTATCTTCCAGAAGAACTGCGTGCTCAGTCTACCAGGGCTAAAGCTACTACCACTGTTTTGGCATGCGGAGTCCATGTCTGCGGCTATGTGGGTGATCCCCTGTATGTTCACAAAGCATTATTGGTTGGACAGTTAGATTCGCCTAGAGGTGCATTTTTCAGGACTTTCTGGCGTGAGTCCATTCACAGACCCGCCTCTGAAAAGGTTTTGCTTTGCTATCTATACAAAAGGGAGGAATATACAGCTAGAAGTCTCTATCAGAAAAAAAATTACTTAACTTCAGTAACACTCTTTCTGGTAGAGACTATCTAGCCACAGATTCCTCTCCAAACGTCTCATCCTCTCCATTCTGGGATTGGACTCTATCCATAAATACGATCCCAAGTATAGGAACTGCACACTGTCTGTTAATTTGCCTTTGAGCCTCTCCATCTGGTGAAGCGAACAGTCTTTTTTTTTTTTATATATAATTCTTTTTATTGATAACAGGACATGACGCTCAGCAGGGAAGTATACATTAGCAATGATGTCAAAACGATGACTCAAGGTAGGCATCAAATACATAAGCACTTAAGCACACAATATAATAATCACAGTTCCCCATTTCTGTGACCCAGTGCTTCGATGTCATCTCTCGTTTGGGGGAGCACACATATCCCTCCCCTATATATGGTCCATTTCTCCAAGATCTGGGTCCATTTGGTGGGGCACCCCCTAGCTTCGTGTATATGGTCTTTTCTGTAAACATACACCATTCCATATCTTTACTCCGCTAGACGCGGTGGGTCCCCCGCTTTCCACTTGCACACTATATTACGTTTAGCTACCATCAGTCCCAGAGTCACCCAAATTTGCTCTTTGGAATTCAAGTCAGTCGGGTCCCAGACATTCAACATACACAGCTTGATATTGCAATCAAACTTTTGTCCCAACACTTCCTCAATGCGGCCCCAAAGTACCTTTGGATATTCATGCACTCCCAGAGCATGTGGATGAAAGTGCCCTCCTGCCTACTTTTTCTGGGGCACCCTCCCTCTGTGCAATATCCCATTCGCACCAGTAACGGGCCGACAAAGAAGTACCTATGCAACATCTTCAATTACACTAATTGGAGCTGGAGAAATGGGCACTTCTTTGAGAGAGGCTACCGCAGCGGTCCATTCTTCGTCGTCAAGCCCCCACTTTGCCCAAAGCCGGAGCAGCGGGTCCACTGTGGTATTAATTCGTTTTTTAGCTAACAGTCTTGAAAGCAACTGATGTAAGTGCGAGGGAGTGGGGCTTATATAGGCCCCACACGTCCCTTCCGGAGCAGAACGGATTCAGTGCGGAGCCACAAGGCACCACCTTCCGGCACACAGAGATAGTGTTGAAGAGTTTCCAAATCTAGTCTGGAGCCTGGGGAATATTCAAATGGTGAGGAATCTGCAGCTAGAGACTCTACCAGAAAGAACTTTACCGAAGGTAAGTAACACGTTTTTTTTCGATCCTAATTGTTGTGGGGCCAATCCACAAAGGAATTTAGTAGTAAGTGTGGTAGTAGCTTGTTTCTGACTGCTCAGGGCTGGCATACTCCTCCCAGAAGTAGCCATGCACTCTATAAAACGTGTATTAATATTATTTCTAGAGGAGTACTACTTCACTTACTCATAAATATCTTCATGAATAGGCCCTTCCGGCTTTGCCAATTCTTGCCCCTAATTCCATGAAGATGTTGACACTTCCACAATGATTATTAATGCCATTTAATCAGTTACAGACAAACCTGTACATTATATTACATGTGAGTTCGTTCTGGATTCGTGTTTAATCTTTCCCTGCAAATGCTTCTGCCAAGCACCTCCGGGGTTCCATGTTCGTGTGACCGAGGCAAGATGCTTGTGACTGTCCTTGGCGTGAGGCTTTTTATCTGTTGGTTTTAACATAAACCTTTTTCTTTGGAGTTTCCTTTCAATAACAAGGGTGGCACCCCTTAAAAATCACATTGCTATAGTTAACTATTGGGGATTGTGAGAAATCCTTCTGCATTAAAATCGTAAATGAGTTTTGTGCTGTCTAAACATTTCCTGCTGAAGGAAGCAGGGAAGCAGTATATCTTAACCTTAAGTCATAAGGACATTGAAGTATGATTTAAAGTGCCACAATAACTTTTCAGCTTCTGTGCCTGCGGCAGTTGCTTGCAGTCTCCTTTACTAGTTTGGATGGAGTAATTAGTATAATTTTTCTTGAAGTTTAGTTGCTAATGCCCCGAAATTATCAAGCAGACTCAATGAGGACATGTCATCGTGTCTGTAGGTTCCTATGTGTCTAAAACTTGTATTTCGTAATATTTATTCGTTTGGGTATTTTATTAATTGCCAGCTTACCAGCATTTGGCCTCTTTGTTGCACTTCGTATGTCAATTGTGCTTAAAGTATAAAAGACATGCTAAGCCTTTCAGCTGTGCATAGCAGGCCACAGACAAAGGCTTTAAAACATGTTGGTTTCGCCGCCATTTTTTCCTGGATTTCTAAATCTGAGTTTCATGGTGGAGAAGATCAACTGAGACTGCACCCCCTTGACTTTGTAGGTGGACCAGTGGACAGTTTTCAACCCGAGTGTCGTGTGGCCAGAATTTTTCGAGAATTTGGCCATTTAAGTTTTTACACTTTAAAATATTCATTTTTCTTTTATTGAGGGTCCATGTAAATTGTGCTGCAGTTGACTGGTCAGAATAGTACCCCTGATTTGCTGAATACTGTGGGAGCAAAAAAGTTCCTCAATATTTAGGACACCTCCATATTCAGACAACCAAACTTTGACCTAATATGGTTCTCCCATTGAAATAAATTGAACGAAAAGTCACCCTCTCTGACTTCAGTTTAGCAGAGTAGTGAATATATGTAATTGGGACCACTCAATATTTAGTTCTAGATCGAAAGAAGGTTAAAAGGTTTCATTACAAAAATCTCAGAAATAAATGGTGCTACGTAAATGCCATGAAGGCTTTAAAATTGCAGAATTATACGTAATAGGTAAAAATCGGATATATTAAAAGGTCCCAAATGAGCTAGAAGGAAAGAAAATCTCCTAAAATCGGGCTTCCTCCCAGAATCAAGAGGTGCTTATACATAATTCTAGAATAACAAATCGGTAAAACAGCAGAATCAACATGGCTTGATTGAAAGTATCTACTCTTTGGCAAATCAGAATATGAAACCTCATTACCTTAATGCATAAGCACTATCCCATTTTAAGAAAAACACCCAGCATCTTTTTTTGCTACTGCCATCGGCATATGCTTGTACAAAAGATCTACCCAGCAAAACTATGGTGTAAGTGCCTTGGAACGACAACAGTTTAGGAACACAGAACGTTTATCATAAAGCTGTGGAAATAAACCATTATATCAGCTTGTTCTTCACTCTGTAGAGTTTGTGAGGAAAAAAGAAGCGAAGGCGAACAGGGTGGGAGGGGAAAGAGCAGGAGTGCATGACAGAAACAGCATCCATCTTATCCAACATGGTTGTTTGCACATAAATGTGGCATGGATAAAATATGCTAATAAGCACATTTCTATACACCCCAATAAACTCGTTTCAACTGCAAGCATGTTAATTCAGCATTTACGTATTGGATCCAACATAAAAGTATTATTATTCACCAATATTTTGTTGCGCGAAATTATAAATCGTCAAAATACTACAAAATTACTGCTATCAAAGTTTTATTTTTTAGTTGCATAATTTTGTGTAACAATTTACGTCGAGTTTTAAAGATTTTATGATAGATTCTTTATTTAAATCTTAGATTAATAACATTTCAGTTGAAAGAAGTTCAATATGCCTTATAGAAAAGTGTGTTTATAAATGTAATTTATTTGTGCCCATTTTCACAAAGTCTCTATTTTAGAAAAAATGGATTCTGTTCTGATATTGTTCACCTCACTCCTGCTCATTCCCTCTCCCATCTCGCCCCCCCCATCTCGCCCCCCCCCCGTGCATCCTCTCTCCCCACAGTCTCCACAGAGCAAAAAGCACTGTGATGTAACTCATTATTTTCCTTAGACTGCTGTATTGTGAATGAACTTCTTCGGGTTATTAATATAGAAAAACCCAAGGTTCTTTCTGTTGTAGTGTCTGCTGCTGGGAAAGCAGAATTCACTGGTGTATGGATTATTGTTTATAATGCTTCATGATGTTGTGCACATCTCACGACAGCAACAGCGTAGAAACTGCTCGATGTTTACTTAGAAGTGGGTTAGTGTTATAAACTGTAATTTGACGTGTCGTGTTTTGATTTTCTTAAAATGGGTTGTCTCTAATCATGCCATGCTGAAACTGCAGTCTTTACTAATTTTGTAAGCAAAAATTGTGCATAAGAACCTTTTCTAATGGGGATGCTGTCCTTTTATTTTATGTTTTTGTTGTTCCTTTGGTCCTGAGAATATTTCTGATTTCCGATTATGTACTTTGCAACTAAGCCTTTATGGCATATAGTATACCATTTATTCTGTACTGCTTGATTTTTGAGATTTTGTAATAACACCCTTTCACATTTCCCTGATCTGCAGTCGCAGTGCGTCCATTGGGGGCGTTTGGGCTTTGCCCCACTAGCAATGGACGACCGTCATGTGATTCAGGCAGGATTCATGATCAAAATTATAAAATGAATCTCGAGGAGTCTATTCTGAGCGCACTGTCTGCGGCAACTCAGAGAGCTTCGGGACAAGCCTGACATCACGGAAAGTGTGGGGGCGGGGATGCGGCAGTGATTGACAGCACAGCACAAACATCGCACAGCGCAGCTGCAGTGTGCGCATGTCAATTTTTGGGCTAGGTGTTTTTAGTACTGACCCGGGCATGCCCACACAGTACAGTACCTTCCCCCCTCCCTCTCCTATTGCGACTCAGAGGATGAGGGACCCGGCCCCCGGGTCTGATTATGGGCAGGCAGTAACCCTGCTCTTAGCCAATCCTGGCGCAGTGGCGCTGCTAATGCAGTGCCAGGATTGGCTGAGAGCAGTCACTGCTCAGCCAGGCAGCCTGGATGGTAGCGCGCGTGGGTGGTAGCATGCACGCACTTGTATGGCCAATCACACTGTGGCTTATACGAGCCATGCAGTGGTGATTGGCCAGTTCCCTGCGCTGTCGGCACGTCACCACGCCTGGCGCACTGTGCCACCCACACACAGACTAGTCAGTCACGACGAGACTAGAGTCAAGGTCTCGATACCTCGTGCCACCCGGTGTCGTGTGTGTTAGGGAGTTAGTGTACACACTTCCTCAACAGTATCTGATAAAGTACGTTTTTATTTTTAATAAGTTGTTAAATTAACTGTAGTGTAAACAGTCAGGTCTCAGTTCTGTTGTTTCGAAAATGGCGGCGGCTCTGGCGCATGATCGTTTCGTTTCTTCTTTATACGTAGGCACTCACTGGCAGCGCAGCGGGCTGTCGCGCAATAACCACTCCACGCATCAGTTAGCGTAAAAGGCCATTTATTAGGACAGGCATGACAGCCAAAATCAACATGACATCATTAACAATTAACAATCCCCCCAAACATCCTGCTTCTCAACCATCATACAGTCACGTAATCCAATAGCCACTCCCAATTCACACCACGACCTCTTCACGTATACCATTCACTTCCCCCTTTCACTTCCAAACTCCTCCATCATCTCCATTCATCGCACTCCCGTCTACCACACCCCCATCCTGCACCTGTAACCCCCTCCCCGGAAGGGTGATTCTGCCCGTCATGGACTCCCCACCCCTCCCAGGTCCCGCCACCCAGGGAACCCCCGGAGGGCGGTTACCTGCCCCACCAATCGTGCACCTTTCACACTCAGTCACGCCGACACCATATCGATTCGTTCCACAGGAAACTGAGCAAATCCCGCAATTCCATAAGGTAGTACGCGTTCCCCATGTGTGAAAGGTGCACGCCATCATCTCGAAAGAGAAGTGGCTCCTCCAGCCTGAGCCCGCCATGAGCCAGCACTTTAACTCCATGATCAGCACAGAAAAGTCTCATTGCCCTGTTCAATTTCCGGCGGGCCCTCTCAATGGCCGCAGGCTTAAGTGCCCCCTTCCAGATCCTTCGTGGTATGAACTCAGTCCAAACAATACAGGCGCCAGCCAGATTGCTCCTCATTGCCTCCAAGTCCCGCTGCATCAGGTGTAACAATGACACCCCCGATTGTCTCACCAAGTCATTTTCCCCCAAATGGATTACAAGCATGTCCGGGCAGCCCAGCTGTGACACCTTCTTCGTGAGCCATGGCAACAACTCACCCCAACGCATTCCGCTCTTACCCCACCACTGGACCTCATGATGACTGCTCCTCAGGCCCAGGCTACGACCGTACACCTGCCTGTCCGCATACTTAGAGGCCCAGTGCACAAACGAGTGTCCCACAATCCAGGTGACCGTCTTGGCCGCCGGCCCCGAACACAACCTACGAAGAGAAGAAGATTAGTGCCACGGCAATACAAAATTGTAACAACAACCACTACTTGCGCACATAGCGTTCACAGCAGCGAGATCTCCAACGACCAATCCGCCGGATCTTCTCCCAGGACCAACCCAACCCCGCCGTGGCCGTGGCTGCCCCAATCCTAAACGAGTGCGTGCCAAAACGTGCAGGATCCTGTCCAAGCCTCCGCAAAGCCAACCGTAACACTGCCAACAACTGAGAGGGCGTCAAACGCCGCAAGGAAGCATGCACAAAAATCTCCCCAGCCGACCTCCGCACTCGTCCACAGAAACCCGCCCACTCACGCACCGGGCACACCGCTGCACAACCACTCTCCGACAGCCACACCTACTTGCCACGACCAACTTGGTCCTTTTTGGTACGTCCCAACCATATACCCAGCCGGTTCCCATCCAACCGCACATCCGCAAACATCCGCCCCGGCGCCCCACGCGCCCCCAACAACTCCGACACTCGAAATGCCCCAAAAAACATCCACACCATACACAAACGAAACACTGCCACCTCATCCCCATCATAACAGCAAAAAGGTAACTCCCGTAACACCCTTTCCAGTAATTCAAAAGTAATCGCCTCGCGAGGCAACTCCCCCCCTCCCCCCTCCGCCCTCACCCTACCCCAACCTTTCAACATGCGGCTCAGCAGATCCGTCCTAGCCGGATCAAAACCCAAGTAGACCATGCTGTAAAATGAAACACCTGCCAACTTGCCAGCAATCGTCATCTGAGACAGTCCTCTGTCCATGCACTCCAGCACAAAACGCACCACCCCTTGCTCACAAACATCCCTCGGCATCCGCCAGGCACCCCTCTTCCAGCCCAAAAAGGCTCCAAACTCAGACCACGCCAACCTGTACACCCGCCTAGTGGACTCAGCTATTGACTTCTCCACCAGACCAACCACTCTCATTCCCCCCAGGCCCAGATACCCTCCGGCACCTTGGTCTTGCAAGCCTCCGCTCCCGGCGCCAGCTTCCTGAAACGCTGCCACTGCGAACGAGATAACGCATCCGCAATTTCATTACTCGTGCCAGGCACATGTTGCGCGCGGAACAGCACATTAAAGTGCAGACACAGCAGCATGAAACTTCGCAGCAAGCGCAGCACTCGCAGGTCCTTAGCCCTCTGATTTTTCACCAGGTCCACCACTGTCCTGTTGTCAACATGAAACAACACCGATCTGTTCCGAAATTCCGGGCCCCACACCAACAGGGGAAAGAACTCCAGAAACGCAATGCTCCTGCCCTGGCTCAGCCAATGAGCCGGCCACTGCTCCGCACACCAACGGCCGTCTCAGAAGATCCCGAAACCTGCCGCTCCCGCCGCATCAGTGTAGAGTTGTACCTGCCACACCATCCTGTCCCACGCAAACTCCAATGAGACACCATTGAAGTCTTCCAGAAACACCAGCCAGACCCGCAAGTCAGCCCGCACTCCCAGCGTGACCCTGACCCGGTGGTGAGGGAGAACTGCCCCCGACATGGCCATGCCGAGGCGCCTACAAAATGTCCTCCCAGCCCTCATCACCCTGCAAGCAAAAATCAACAAACCCAGTAATCGCTGCACAGACCTCAAATCAATCTTGCGGACTCCGAGCACCTGTCTCAAAACCTCCTGCATCTCCGTCACCTTCTGTACTGGTAAACGCACCTGCCAGGCCACCGAATCCAATTCAATTCCCAAGAAGGTCAGACAGCAACTAGGCCCTTCCGTCTTCTCCGGTGCCAACGGAACCCCAAACTCCTTAGCCAACAGCTGAAACTGGCCCAAGGCCGCACCACAATCTCCCGTCTGACCCACTCCCACAAACAGAAAGTCATCCAAATAGTGAGACACTAGCCGGTGCCCACTGCGGTCCACAAAGGCCCACTGCAAAAAGGAACTGAAGGTCTCGAAGAGCGCGCATGAAATCGCACAGCCCATCGGCAAAACCCGGTCAACAAAAATGGCCCCACCAAACTGCATGGCCAACACGGAAAAATCCGCAGGATGAATGGGGAGGAGGCGAAAGGCCGACTTGATATCACACTTGGCCAACTCCGCCCCTCTTCCGCAAGCCCGCACCAAACCCATGGCATCATCCACCGACCCATACAAGACCCTGGAGTCCTCCTCCGCGATGAAGTCATTCACCGAACCTCCTTCCGGCCAAGACAGATGATGAATCAACCTGAACTCACCCGGCTCCTCCTTGGGCACCACCCCCAGAGGAGAGACAATGAGATCCGACATCGGCCACTCCGCAAACGGATCCGCAATCCTGCCTTCCAAGACCTCCTTTTCCAATTTCCGCGCCACCACCTCCGGCAATTCTTTTGCAGACCGCAAGTTCTCAGCCCAACGCCTCACCCTCGGCCCCTGATAGCCAATTCAAAAACCTTCCACAAAACCCCAGTACAATCTCGACGCCGCCTCTCTATCAGGGTACCGGGAGAGCCATGGACCCATGGCCTCCACCTTAACCGGAGTATGGGCCCTTCGGCCCAGGCTGTTCCCTGCCTCTTGCAATCTTCCACTGCTCCGAGGGCGTAGCCAGTGTGAGGCATTGCGTGACCCCGTGACGTCCCCCACACTTGGAACATTCATGCTTAAATTTAAAGGAAGGCCGATTGCAGAATCCCTTGTTGAAACCCCAGCAGGCCCCAGTGGATCCCGGTTTGTACTGCTGTCCTGTGGCCCCTGTCCAGACCGCCTGAGTTACATGCCCTCCGGCAAAACCCTGACCACCCGCCCCAGACTGGGCGGGAAGCAACTGAAAAGACCGATATGCGACCGGAAGGCCACTCGCCGTATGCGTAGACGCCGCCGCCTGCGTCGACGAAATCCATTGGACCCAGAGTTCCTGGTCCACATCCCCCCACGGCTTGTCCGGGTTAACACTGATCCTTGCCCTGAACTACTCGTCATAGCTCAACCAGGCAAAACCCCCGAAATGCAACTGCGCCTTCCTGATCACATCCATATATTTAAACAGCGCAATCGCCCGATCCGCATGCTTCTCGCAATAGATACTCGCATAGGTCAGAACGGCCGACGTCCAGTTCTCCATAGTCACCGGCACTCTCGGCCGCCTGGTCAACTCCCACTCCTCCTCCTTTGACCCCTCCTTCGCCTGAATCTCCCTGTGCAGGAGTTTAAACACATCCACGTACTCATGCCGCCAAATCTTTGCCCTCGTCTTCTCAGATAAATGCGACCCGAGAGGCATCGCCAAACCCATATACGGCAACTTCTTCCGCAATTTCTTCACACCCTCATCTTTACCCCCTTGATCCTCAGTCTTATCAGTCTGCGCACTCACTGTCGCCACCTGTTTCTTACCACCCTGCAAAACTGGCCTCGCCCCACCTGGGGGCCCTGTCTCCTTCACCGATCCGTCCCCCACACCCACCGACCGGCAGGCCTTCTTCCTCCCTCCTTTAGGCCCTTCCCCCCATGCGTCCCACCAGGCGCCCTCACCTGATAAAGTTGCTGGGGCATCCCACTCCGTCCGCCGCGTCTCCGCCGGCTTCATCCCTCCTCTGATGGCCCGACCGGCGCCATCCCGTGTTTCCTGGAAAACACCAAACTTGCTCGTTGCCGCTCTGCCCTTCCCCCAGCTCTCAACCTCGCGCACTTCCCCTTCCTCCAACTCATCCTCATCATCCTCATAATCCAACATCTCATCATCCACGTCCGGTGCCACAAACTCACGCACCTCAGTCACCACCCTCTTGGCACCTTTCCCTTTCACTCCAGGCACAAACTCGCACTCCAACATCGCCGGTGCCCGCTCCCTCGGTGGAGGGCAGGCCGCAGCGGACCCCCCTGCTGCTTCGTCCCGGCGTTTGGAGGCCGTCTTGCACCCCGCCCGCTCACCCCGGCCTCTGCCAGCTGCACCTGCCGGCTTGTACCCCCCCCCGAGCCTTATGCACCCGGGGAGGCTCCAGTGCCACCAGGTCTCTGCGCCGCCAAGGCAGTCCCTGACCCCTCTACCCAAACCCACTCCCCACCAGTCCCAGGAACCCTTACCTCCACTCCAATGTGAGACCTCCCTCCATGCGCAGGTGCCGGGGCCCCATTGCCCCCGGGCACCCCACCCGCCTTTGCCTCCCTGGCAGCACATAAGCGCTGCCATTCACTCTCCACCTCTTCAATAATGCTATAATGGTCGCGGGCCCGCTCCTCCTCAGACATGAGCTCCCACCTGGCGTAACATGACCCTGGCCTCTCCAGGTCTCCAAAGGGCCCCTTCCTTGATGGGGGCACCGTGGGGGCCCCCTTCACAGACCCCAATCCCCCTGCCTGTTGTGCCTTCCGTGGCCCTTTGCCCTTGGACCAAGGAGGGCAAAATCCTCCCCAGCCACCTGCTCCCAGTCTCCCAGGTCCTCCTCTCCACTGCTCTCCCCATAATCCACTAGCTGCCCCCCCTGCTGACCACCCAACCAGGGGAGGCAATGGTGCCACAGACATACGGGTGTCCCCCCCAGGCTGCACATGGGCCCAGAGCCCCTCCCCAGAGCCACCCTCCCCACCCAGCACCACGCCACTGTCTACCACGCGCGCAGGGAGGCTCAGCCGCCTCCCTCCGCGTTTGGGGCCATCCTGTTCTTTCTTGCCCCTCCCCCGCCCAGCTGCACCTCCTCGAGCCCCCAGGGGCTCATCCAAACAGGCTGCTACGGCCGCGGAAACCCCCGCAGAAGCAGCCCTCTGAGGTCGGGTCATCCCGACCCACGCTTGCTCCAAAACGCCGGGCTGAAGGAGGTCGGCCCGGCCGAGTACCTGTAGGGCCGCCCGCACCGCCTCGGCATCGGGCGTTGCCATGACGCTTCACTCCGCTTCGCCTACGCTTCCTATGTCCGGGAACAAACCTGCTCGGGCCGCACACCGGGGCACCAGTGGCAACGCGCTCCGCCAAGAAATCACCCCCGCCTACACTAATTATCACAAACACCGCTGAACAAACTAACCTAATCCCTGAGGCACTGGGGACAGGAAGAGGAAGTCCTTCACCTCCTGTCCCCTTAAGTAACCTCCTAACCCCCCACCCCCTAATCCCACCCCTTAAACTAACTTCCTGCCCACCCGTCCTATCGCGCGAACAATCAGGGGAAAAGACTGGTCTGCCGACTTGCTTTCCCCGGGGGCCGCAATCTCCCGGGCTAATTGGCTCAGGTGTAAACCAAGCCATCGGGGTTGCGACTTTGAAGTGACACACAGTAGAGCGCTGCACCGGGTAACATCCCTGTTTGTGTGTCAGGTACTTGCCTGCTGCTCAGGCCCCGCTCACAAAACTACGCGCATAATCGCAGTCTATTACAGGTCTCCAATTTATTCTGCTGCCTTATTGCAGGTTTGGCATTAATTTTGCAAAGTGAAACCGCCATCGGATACGCCCAGCGCGCGTGTGTTAAAGACAGAAAGGTGACTGCAGTGCCGGTTGCTTTTTTAGATACGGGCTCCTTTTTTTCGCTTTGATCAATAATGCTGTTTTACCTTTTAAAACAACACTCGACCCATGCTGAATGAATTTTCTCTCTCAACCTACACCCCTGTTGTTTGAATAACAAAGTAGTTGCAGTTATGAAAGGTCAAGAAACAAACGTCATGCCGCTTGCTGCTTTATCTATACTACGTGCCCTACTGGAGAGCCGGTCAAATGATCAGACTGTGCTTCGCGATTTAATGATCGCCTACCACTCTACTAGAGTGGACACTGGCAGCCATCCTAAAATGTTTTTAACCGTTTCAAGATGGCATGGCCACCTATGAGTGCGCACCTGCTTTGAAACACACTGAAAGATGGAAACTGCAGATGTGCGTGAATGCACAGTAACAGTATTTGAATGTAGTTTGTTAAAACATTCAATCAATCATAACACTTGTATAGCGCGCTACTCACCCGGAAGGGTCTCAAGGTGCTTGAGGGAAGGGGGTCGCTACTGCTCGAACAGCCAGGTCTTGAGTTGTCTCCTGAAGGCGAGGTGGTCCTGGGTCAGCCGAAGGTGGATGGGGAGGGAGTTCCATGTTTTGGCCGCCAGGTAGGAGAAACATTAACAAAATGCATCAGATTGTTTCTCTGATGCACACACATCAACACTGAGCGCCTTAGAATTAGCATTAAATAATTGTAATTATTAGCTCTGTTCAGTAACAGGTCATTTTCCTTACCCTGGAGAAGTTTTTAAGAAGTGGTTTTTACTCCTTGCTGAAGTTACACCAAGTTTGCAGCTACCTTGTGATGGTTGATGGAAGTGCGTTCTTAGACATCCCAAGGCACTGTTCTTTGGTTTGCTTTGAAATATCTGTAGATATCGATAGGGCTAAACACGGAGCTAGATAGAGATACAAATGTGCTGGCAAAGGATGTGGGTCAGAATCACCAATCGATCACTGCTTTGTGTAGCACCGCAAAAGATACACAAAAGACTTAGCCGCCATGGGTTCAGATTGCTTATGTGTGATCTGGAATGTATTTATTGAGTGGTCCCAGTTACTTATTTTACTACTCTGCTAAACTAATGTTGAGTCTGATGTTGGAAAGGGTGCTTTTTGTCCAAGATTAACTTTGAAGCTGAACTACAAGAGATAATTTTGGAGTGATCTAAATTTCAAGGTGTCTTAGAATTTGGGATTTGGGGTTCTGCTATTTGATTGGTTAAAGGGGGAATCTTAACTGAGCATTCAAGTTGGAATTTTGTGTTCTTGGGAATATCATTTATCTACAGATTGAAGGAAAGATCTGAGTATGGGTGGGTAGAAAGAAGGGAGCATTGGTGAGTTACACCAGAAAAACGAGAGTTGGGGTTGGAAGTCATTGCGAATGATCGTTTCATTCTCCTCATCTGAAGCGAGACTCAACTTTGTGTATTCACACACCTACTCGGTCCTCCACCGACTTTCACTCACTGTCACGTCTACCCTCTCCTAGTTCTTGAAAAACATTAGTGTTTGACTTGGCAAGAGAAGATGCATTTTTGAGTCTAATGGCTATAAAATCAACGGCTGTTTACAGACTAATCTGTAAGCAAATGAGGACGGCGTGTTGTAGATGTTTCCAAACGGTTACGTTCCGTGACTTATGAGTGCACTGAGCCGAGGTCATGGTGGAGTAAACAGCATTATCTCACTTAAGGGATATATTTGAAGAATATTTGTCATCCTAAAACATTCTGTTACTCAAGGATGATAGCCTTCCATGAAAGTTCAATGAAGTCTATTACTTAATCATAAGCATCTGAGGAAAAGCATTATTTTTAATATCTGAGGAATAGCATTATTTATAGCATTATTTTTTATTGAGTGTATTTTCATGCATGCTGCAATATGCACACGTTCTGTAAAGAGTGCAGTTTGACTTCTTTAACACTGGTGGGACAATGTGAGGAGAAGTTGTGCACAGTGGTCTTAAAATGAGGGCCTGGAAGGGTACTCACTGTGTATTTAGAGGACAACTACAAGCAAGATGGCTACCATGAAGGCTCCTCATGGGAAGGCAGATTTTTTATTGGCTGCATAACACAGCAAGTTTGTCATTTATGTAATCCTTTTAAAAGAAGGCTATTGTACTCTTATTCTCTCAGGAGGACTGCTTCCAACCAGTGATTAATTTGAGCCGGTGGTTGCTGGTGCCCAGCACCGGCACTTAATCCCCACCACTGGCAGTTATGACAGTACCCTGCATTGTGGCGCTATTTGTCTAATTTTGTGATGAATGAATAGAGGTAGTTATAAAGCACACGGCTACTCCAAGAGTGTCAAAGTGCAAGGAATGTGTCACATATCTGGGTGCATGACTGATTAGTCTTTGAACAGCTGGGTTTTCAGTTGCTTGAGGAATGCTTTTAGGTCAGAAAGGCATCTGAGGGACAAGGGAAGATCATTCCAAAGTTTAGCTGCCAGTAGTGAACAGGCTGAGCCACCCCACCTTTCATTGTTAATACGTGGAATGGATAGGAGGTGAGTGGATTGAGAGTGTAATACTCTATGAAGGTGATATTTTGTCAACGTTGCTAACAGGTAGTCCGGGCCCGTTTGCAATAGGTCGAGTGTCCCACTGTAAGTGCTTTAAAAAATATCCTCTTTTTTACTGGCAGCCAATGTAGCTGTTTACTGTAGGGAGTAATTAAGGCATGCTTGAGAAGCTTATACAGTAAACGGTTGGCCATATTCTGGATTTCTTGTAGTCTGTGTCGAGTAATCTGGCAGTCCTATATACTGCCTGTTCGCATAGTCAGTCTAGATCAAGTCAGAGCCTGGACGACTGTTTTTTGGACCGCCCAAGGAAGCAGTTTAATAAATTTCCTCAGCATTCAGAGTATGCAGCAAGAATTGATGACCACCACTGAGATCTGAGACTTAAGATAGCTGATTATCCACTAGGACCCCTAGATTTCTCCCTTTGTTGTTTGGGTAGGGAGCCAGGCAGTGTAAAAGACAGGCACCCCTACTAGCCCTGGTTGGGGTCAGGTCCAAACAACAGGACCTCCGTTTGTCAGGGTTGCATTGTAGAGTGCTGCATTTAAGCCAGCCTAGTACTGTCGTCAAACAGGCTGCAGAATTTTCCTTCACATTGTGGTCTTTTTTTGTTATATGTAAGCAGCATTTGAGTGTCATCCACTGAGGTGACACAATGGGATCATAAATATATTGAAAAAAATGGGGCTCAGGGCTGAGCACCGGGGAACGCGTATATGATTGATTTTGATTCTGAGCGGAAAGGTTTGAGCCAGACCACCTCTTCCCTGTCTTTAATAAAGGATTCTAGCCAGGCCAAGGCCTTGCCCTCCATCCCGATAGTGGAGAGGCGCGTTAACATAATTTAATTTGAAATCATGTCTAAAGCTGCCGAAAGATCCAAAAGGATCAGGGCGGCATTGGGTCCAGAGTCTAGCGTGAATTTAATGGAGACAGTAATCTCCATCAATGCATATTCAGTACTATGCTGGGGTCTGAAGCCAGGCTGTGAGGGGTGGAGAAGATTGGAGGTTTCTAGGAACGACATTAATTGGGCATTGACTGTCTTTTCTAGTATCTTGTAGGCTCCTGGGCACAGGGATATATGTCTAAAATGATAAAGTGTTTCTGAGTTTGCGTTGGGCTTTTTCAGTAGCGGGATGACGTTTGCCTTTTTCCATTCAAGTGGCACTAATCCCGTATTCAAGGCGGTGGACAAAAGCTCTTTGTATATGGGGCTCAGACTGGTGGTACCTAGCTTCCTCGTGATCTGGGGTGGGAAAGGATTTAGGGGAAACCTGATTCGCAATTGGCAAAGTCAACTAACAGTTCCTTAATTGTTGGGGGAAGAAATGCTAGTAGTTTGTCCTGAGCTGTAGGAATAAAGGGGGTTAGGTTGTCTGTGGGAGCCATATCGTGGGTTGTAGTAAGCTTAGCTTGGATTTTTTTGATTTTATCCTTGAAAAAAGTGCTTAGATGTGAGCATAGGGAGGTGTTATTTTCCACTGGAGGTGCGAATGATTTAGGGTCTGTAAAATTAGACATGTCAATACTGAGCTGTAGAGGGAATACAAGCAACAGGTCGCCCTCCTCTCAATTCATCAGTACACATATCAGACCTGTTCCCTAAGGCTTATCAAATATCTAATGTGGAGGTAAAATTCTTTCCTATTTTTTAATGTACATTAAACACTCCTTATCCTTTACAAGGTAGTGTTATACCACTTTATTTGCCTTCTTTATAAAAGTGTCTTTTGTCAAATGACAGTCATATCCCATCAATACTTAAAGGATGGGTACCCTGGTATATATATCCAAAAACACACCCATAAATGTGTTTTTAACATTCCCAAAAAATAGTGAAAAAAGCAAAATGGTACCTCACGTGCTCACCACCAGTCGAGCTTGCTGATTGGAACTCACCAGCTATGCTCACTTTTGTTATCATTGGCAACCATTATGCTGAAACTTATAAGTGTCCCAAGAAAATGTGATCAAAAACATTCAAAAAAACACACACCCCTATGTGTTTTTGTGACTACCAAACAAACACAAGACCCAATACAATAAAAAAACTGAAATAAGATGCACAGATTCCCAATTTTATTCTTCTCTCGTGCTCTTACTCAGATATTTAAAACCGGTTGCATACATGCAAACCGCTTCCTTTTTTAGCCAACATGTTTCATCACCATTAAATCTTACTGGCAATTTCGTCAGGGCAGGGTCATTCGTCGCTTCTGTTAGACACTCGTGCAATTTTCTTAAAATAACATCAGGGAGCCGGGGTCAGTCGTACCAGCTCTTATAGATGTAAGGGGGAATCCTGTCATGAAATGCTCCCTCCCAGGGCTTATCTTATATTTGATCCCGCCCGTTGTGCCAAATCGTGCCTCGTCTCGAGATGAGACGAGTCACGATTTGGCACATCTGGCGGAATCGAATATAACACTACCTTGTAAAGAATAAGGAGTGTTTAATGTACATTAAAAGATAGGAAAGAATTTTACCTCCAAATTAGATATTTGATAAGCCTTAGGGAACAGGTCTGATATGTGTAGTGTCTGTAAAATTAGAAACAATTTTAAGTATTTCCTTGGCGTTATTGTTTGCTTCCCAATTGTGTTGGTATAATAGATTCAACGTGCAATTTTTAGGTTATTATGAAACTTGATCAGTGCTGTTTTATATTGGCACTTGTCTGACTTCTCATAATGTTTCCTCCAAAGTCGGTCCAGTATTTTACAGCCTTTCCTCTTCAGATCAGAAGTAAATCTTCGGCAGTTTGTAAGAATCTAATACTGCTCTTGTGTGAAATAGGGGCCATCTGGTTTGCGGCCTCAGAGAGCCAGTTACTCACTTTGGCTTCATTACATATTAATTGCCAGTCAGGGAGGGTTTGGTGTCTTCTAATGTCTCTTTTAGGGCAGGAATGTCTGTTTTTTCCAGGCGCGTGTTTCAGGTATGGCATTTGATCTCCATAATGGTTTTTCCCCGGGCCAGGACGATGAAAGGGAAGTATGACAAGGATACTACTTTGGGGGTGCCTAGATCTAGTGTGGTGTTAGGAAAAATAGCATCTAAGCTATGCCCTGAATTGTGTGTCGGACTTCTTATCTTTGTGCATATATTTATATCTGCAAATGATTCCAATAGTTTGCAGGCCTGTGTATCTAGAGGGTTTACTAGGTGGGTGTTGAAATCACCTAGCACGGTGAAGTTTGTGTAGTTGAGACCTTGGTTGCCAAGGGCTTGTTACTAAAGTCGCTCGCATACCAGGGTGGACGGTATACCAGGACTCCTGCGAAGAAGTGTTGAGGGGAGGGGGAGATAATGAATCCCATTGCCTCTGCTTACTCCGCGAAGTCTACTTCAAAGGTAGTGCAATTTAAAGCTTTTTTAAATGCTATGGTAACCCCACCTCCCTTCCTCTGCTGGAGGCAGGCGAAGTGTGGGGAAAGGGCTAATTGTAAGTCAGGTCATGTCTCTGTCATGAATAGGGCGTCTAAGTGCTCTTCCTCAATTAGATTGTAAATATCAACGGCGTGTCTATGTAGTGACCGGACATTAGTATTGCTTTAAGAGTGTTGTTGGAGACTGGTCATTCCTGTCTGTCTCGGATAGCCGTGTTGAGGGGTCTTAGAGGAAGTTTGCAGAGATAGCAAGAGATAGGGCCTGCATAGTCAGTAAGTAATAGGTGGGTACAATGATGCTGGTTTATGTTGGCCAATGAATCTCTGCAGATGAATATTTGTAATGGGGTCTTACCTCTGGGTAAAAACCGGCAGCATGACTGGCGCTGGTCGCATTCGGGTCGCAGACGGCAGGGAAGGACTGGGAGCCAAAACCGGCCCTGGCAAAGAGCTCGGCCAGCCCCGCCCCCCCCCCCCACCCCCCGGGGGGGATGGTGCGACCGAGCCCTTTGCCAGGGCCGCTTTTCGGCCGATTTTGTTACAGGGCCGATTCACGGCTCTGTAACAAAAATGGTCCCCTGGGGCCCAAAACTGGCCCCCACCCTTGCGGCGCACCGGGGGATTGCCCGGTGCCCGCAACGACCAGTCCAGGCCTGGCAGACGGGCTCAGATGGGCTTGCCTTAGGCATCAACAAAATAGGGGAGATGTCCGGTCAGGAGAAGGAAAAGAGAAATGTGTGTGTCCAGTGCTAGGAACTAGAGAGAGCAAGCCATCATACTGTAACAACAAGGACAACACCTGGCTGAGAAATTCCCATCAGCCCACCCTTCTGACGGAGCATCTTAATGTGGGATTTAGATGGTACATCCAAAAATCGCCCAACTCATCACATTGATGGTGCGAAGCTGGATACCAAAGATGAACTCTAGCAAAGGTGTGTCTTTAATGGTACTGATGGGGTGCAGTGCTATACTGTGAATACGTGAGTGAAATTAAAAATGACTACCCAGACAAAAAATATGTTTAATCAGTATTGTCTGGGTGCCATGGTTAAAAATACCGCCTGATAGTCTGAGAGTATGACTAAACAATGGCGATGTGCAGAGGGGTCGACATGTTTCAGCCGTTTGGAGAACACTGTCCGGCTTTCTTCAGGACCAACTAGATGAAAAAAAGCTACTGCATGTATACAATCTTGTATACGGCAGTGAAAGAAGGTTTTGTGATAAAAATCATACCATACCACCAGGAACTTGGATTCCCAATGTATTCTGATGGAGATGAAGTACGTTGTACTCTTCGAGCTTTTTGTGGGGAATAGCCTCACCTCACCCGGCACCCGCTCGGGAAAAAGAGACCCCGCTCTATCCGTCGGTACCTCACTCCGGCGTCCGAGAGGAAGTGGGGCCTTAGGCATGCCAGCCGCGCGCCCACTGTGTGTCCATGCAGCGGCCATGCTTTTATGCCCAAAATAGATGAGGACGCCTGAACCACTAGCGCACCTCCACCATTGTCGGAGCCCTGCCCTCAGGAGTGCTCCTACCACGCCAGACAGTGCGTACAAGAACTGGCCTCCGGAGTGCGGTTACACTTAGGCATTGCGGTGAGACAACTAAAGAAGGTGAGCGTTCCAGTTTTTTTTAACTCTTCTCTTAGAGAGAGAGTACCAATTTTGTCAATTAAAATGTGGGAAGGGTCAAAGGTTTATCAGTGAGATGTGATTTGTAGAACACATCAGATTCATCACAATGCGGCGCATAAAAACAAGATTACAATTAGACAGGTTTCAGCTATGCTATAGTTAAAAGCAGTCAGAGCAATTGGACTGAAAGTTCCCCCAGTGCAGTGTCAGTTACCTCAAAGGCCAGTACGCCTGAGATGAACTGAACAGAGTGTTTAATAATACAATATACTTAATAAATGTATCATAGTTGCCACTCAAGCAATTCTTAGAACTGTGTGTGGACTGGAGTAGTCCTAGCTGTCACACTTACAGAAGTGGGATGGTTAGTAGTTGTGAAAGTTGAAATTTATTTACATAAGTTAATTAAAACCATTGCATTACAATAAGATAGCATTTAAAAAGGGACCATTGTTCATGAATGTTAAAAGTTCTGATAAGGAACAATTGTTATGTGCCATCATTTGACTCTGGGCTTATTTTCATGTTTACAATTGACCGTTACTTTGCGACTGGCCTCATAGGGGAGTATCACCCATCTGGCTCTTTGAATTTCCAGGTCCTCTTTCCTTTCCATTCTCCTCGTTGGTACTAATCTTCCTTCCTTTCTGTTCTCCTCAGGCACCACGTTTTCGGACATTGGCCCGAGTTCTCTTATAAAGTGCTTGTGCATATGCATTGCTATTTTATGACAATTTAGAGCAGACTTTTCTTTGGGTAAAACAATTGGAGGTCTCTGGTCTCAATTGCTGCATCCAAGGCAGGGTCTGCATTCTTTCAGGGACCTGTATTTAAAGTAATCCAGGATCAGCTTTTGGACTATACGAGGGCAAGTTCGAGGGCCAGTGCAGGGCTGAATAGTGTCCCTGATGGATTGTACAAATCTTCCACAGCGGGTTAGGATGTGGGGTTATTTTTGTGTGAGACATATTGTTGAGGCCTCAAGGCAGTTGCTTGCTTTTTCACTCAGGTATAGTTCCCTAAGAAAGATTCTCCTTTCGGTTGCTAAGGCCGGGCAACAGCACAGAAGGTGTAGCCATGATTCTCTTTTGTAATCACACAGTCAGCATGCTCCTCCTGTATTGTGGTTTGCCCAGGCCCGGCAGAATTCTTCTATTGGCAGGGCCAGCTGTCGCCTGTATATGATCTCTCTTCTAAGTTTTTGGGTTCAGCGAGGCGGAGAGGTAAGGATGAGGTTTGTTTACCAAGTATGAGTCATTCAGCGGGGTCAAAAAAGGTAGTGTTTTTAATGTTGCCTGGTCTTGCAGGAACACAGCGAATTGGACTTGTTTGTTGATGGGGTTTTTGCAAATAGTATATGAGATGCAAGGCAGAGCGAGTGCTGGTTTATTTATTTCAGTGAAGCCCAGGGTTCTCTTGAGCTGCGTATTCCACGGGGAGACGGTTTTTTCAAATATATCTCTGAGGCAGCTCTTTAAGGAATCCTCAGGGGATTTCAAAATTCAAATGTAATATTTTAGGAAGTCAGCCTCAAACGGTAGTGTTTGTTTGACCAGTCCGAGCACCAGCCTGAGTCTCGCGGTGGAGAGATGTTTTCGGAATTGAAAGATTTTTTTGTAGCCCACGCACTGTGCCCATGATACCCATAAGAGAGTGCTAGGACAAGGGAAGCTTGGATGACTTTTCTAATGCCCTCTGCTGACGGACTTTTTAACTTGTTGTTAAGTTTTATTATACCATAGGTTATTGTCTTTGATTAATTAATCAAATCTTTTTTGTGAGCAGAGGGTTGAGCTGCTTCTGTGAAACAGACCCCCAGGTACTTGTATTTTTGCACTGAGTTGATTGTCCTGGAGCCTATGGTGCATGTGGTTTGTTTTTTGTGCTTTTGTCGTCCAATTACAAGATCTTGGTCTTGTCTGGATTGATGATGATGAGGTGGTTGATTGTACTGTACTCGTGTAGGCTTGTCAAAGCACGTTGAAGTTCCACTTTGGTATGATCCATGATGACAATTTCATCCGCGTATTGGAGAGTGTATAGAGGTCAGCGGCCTATTCAGGGAGGGGGCAGGCAGCTGTGGGAGACAGCTTTTCCCATATCTGCTGTATACAGGTTGAAGAGGAAGGGAGCGAGCACGTAGCCTTGTTTCAGATCTCCGGTCATAAGATTTTAGCTGAAAGAGGTATAGGGCCTGTTTTAATCCGTACCCAGGTTTCCGAGTAGAGGGACGTTATGGCCATTAGGAGCAAAGGTGGAATGCCCCAGTTTGCTAGTTTCTTCCAGAGGTTTTGTCTGTCGACCTTGTCATAAGCTGCAGTTAGGTCGACAAAGCAGCAAAAAGTGGAGGTTGATTCAGCTGGGTGACTTGATGACCAAGTGCAAATAAAGCCATTATGTTGTCAGTTGTAGCAGCTTCTCTCTGAAGCCTGTTTGAAAAAAGGGGAGCAACTCATTTTCTTCTGCCCAAGTTTCCATTTTTTCTGTAGGATTTGGACTTATGCATTTGCTTCCAGATCTAACGGAGCTATTAGGCCGTAGTTCCTTGAATTTAGGAGGTCTCCTTTTTTGTGGATCGGGCATAGTATTGAGCCTCTCCAAGATTAAGGTGTCTTGCCCAGTATGTGCGCTGTGTTGAATAGCAGGGTTAGTAGCGCTGCCCAGCCCTCTGGGGCGGATTGACAAAATCCCTGCAGGGAGCCCGTTTGGGCCCGGCGCCCCGCTGACCTTCATGGATTTTATTAGTTTTACTATTTCTCTAGGTGAAATCGGGGCTTGACGTTCTTCTACTTTCGGTGAGTCAGTGGGCGTGATGACTGTTAAGTTGTGTGCAAGGAACTGGCTCCTCACGTAGTTCTCCCACACTGATGCAGGAACTGTGTTTGCTCTTGGAGGCCCAAGGGAATTTATAGTGTTCACATACTGCCAGAATCGAACTAGGGATCCTTCCTTCAGCATTCTTTAAGCAAAATCCCACACCTCCTCTTGGTGTGCTCGTTTCAAGGCCCAGACGTTTTTTTTGTGAGCGTTCCGTGCTTCATTTGCAGCCGATAGGTTTCTGGGTGTAGGGTTAAGTTTAAGCAGGAGGGTTTTCTTCCTCAAGTTCTTCTGTGTGAGGTAAATGCTCCGTTGCGACAAAGGTTTTTTTAGGTGACTGGGTAACTGCTGATTTCGCTTTGGGGGGACCCTGTGATCCTGGAGTGATACTATCGCACTTATTGGAGTGTGATGGTTGGTAGTTGTGTTGGTACTTTCACTGTCAGTGGCAATGGGTGGGACAAAGCTGCAGGGAGCTCCTGAGAGGGGCTCAGTACTTACTTTTTAGGGCTCGGGCCTACCGCCCCACTGCGTCAGCAGTGGGCGTGGCCTAAGAGTCCTTTTCTGAGGGCTCACGAAAACGTACCTACCGAATTCCAGGCTGCTCGTGCATTTTCGTTTTTTTTTTTTTTTGCCAGCTGCATTGCAATTGGCCTTCGCATGCGTGTGTTTTTGGAACAGAACACGCAATAGGCCTTTGGCGGTCGAGTAGCTCCGCCTATGGCCTATTGGTGTCTGCTACGCGCACCAGAAGGCCATATGTTTTGCATTATCGCGGCTTGACGGCCGCGATAATTCAAAACATATGCCTGCAGTGGCGCGCGCGTGCACCACTGCAGGCTTTTTTTTTTTTTTACAATTGGATCGCTTTTGCGATCCGTGGTACGGCGTTGTGAAGCTTGTTTTTTCGGGGATTCTACGCGCGTTCAGTTTTTCATCGGAAGTACATGCCAGGTTGTTATGAGGTACATGGGAGCAGTTTAACATGATGTGAGCACTCGGATAACTCTATTGTGCGGACCAGGCGTGTGACTGGGTGTGAGTGTTTGATTGGTTCAGATGCTCCGTCCATCACCACCCCCTTTTGTACCGCTTTGACCGCCATAGGTGTGGCAGGGTATGCTCAGACGTGAGTCCCTTGCTCACTTTGCCACTGGATTCAAGCAAGCCGGGCTGAAGACGGCTGTAATGCCAGAAACCGGTCCTCGGAAGCTTCTTTCCGGTCCAGGGAAGGCATGGCTTGGCAGTTCGGGCTGGACTGTTCCCATGAGACACAGGGTCAGACTGATTTGCATATAGCCATGTCTGAACTGGGGTGGCAGAGTGGGCTAAAGAACGGTGATGGATCACACCCAGATCTTTTGACTGGGCGTGAGTGTTTCATTGGTTCAGATGCTCCGTCCATCACCACCCCCTTTTGTACCACTTTGGCCGCTATAAGTGTGGCAGGATATGCTCAGACGTGAGTCCCTTGCTCACTTTGCCACTGGATTCAAGCAAGCCTTGCTGAAGACGGCTGTAATGCCAGAAACCGGTCCTCGGAAGCTTGTTTCCGGTCCAGGGAAGGCATGGCTTGGCAGTTCGGGCTGGACTGTTCCCATGAGGCACAGGGTCAGACTGATTTGCATATAGCCATGTCTGAACTGGGGTGGCAGAGTGGGCTAAAGAACAGTGATGGATCAAACCCAGATCTTTTGACTGGGTGTGAGTGTTTGATTGGTTCAGATGCTCCGTCCAACACCACTCCCTTTTGTACCGCTTTGGCCGCCATAAGTGTGGCAGGGTATGCTCAGACGTGAGTCACTTGCTCACTTTGCCACTGGATTCAAGCAAGCCGGGCTGAAGACGGCTGTAATGCCAGAAACCGGTCCTCGGAAGCTTCTTTCCGGTCCAGGGAAGGCATGGCTTGGCAGTTCGGGCTGGACTGTTCCCATGAGGCACAGGGTCAGACTGATTTGCATATAGCCATGTCTGAACTGGGGTGGCAGAGTGGGCTAAAGAACGGTGATGGATCAAACCCAGATCTTTTGACTGGGTGTGAGTGTTTGATTGGTTCAGATGCTCCGTCCATCACCACCCCCTTTTGTACCGCACAGGCATGTGAGTGAGCACGAGTTTCTTGCCAGCGCGCCGGAGATGCACCTTAACCCTGCGTGTAAAGAAGCGTCGCTGTGTCAGGTACCGAGAACTCCGACTGCTCTTCCGTGGGCTTCTATCCTGACCCGCCGCATCCCTATCATTGTTCAGGGGCGCCATAGCTCTGGCATTGGGCCTCAATTCTGATTCCAGGGAAGCCACGCCCTCTGCTCTTTCATTACCGGGCGGGCACACCACAGCTCTGTCGGTGCACCTCAATCCCGACCTGCCACATCGTCTGCTATTTCAGTACCAGGCGTGCACAGCGCTGTCAGTGCACCTCAATCCCGACCTGCCGCATCCTCTGTTATTTCAGTACCAGGCGTGCACAGCTCTGTCAGTGCACCTCAATCCCGACCTGCCGCATCCTATGCTATTTCAGTTGCGGAGCGAGCATAGCTCCGGCAGTGTACCTCAATTCTCACATGCCATGCACACTGCTCTTTCAGTACAGGGGTGCACAGCGCCATATTCTCCTGTGTTTAGGTCCGGGGCGCGCACAACTCGGAAGTGTACCTCAGTCCTGAACTGTTGACCCTCTGCTATTTTTGTACTGAGGCGCATCCTACCCACCTCAATCCAGACCGACCGCACCCTGGGCTCCTGCAGTCCCGGAATGCCGCAGCTCTGTCAATGTGCCTCAATGCGGAGCTGCCGCCCCCGCCCCCTGCTGTGCAATACAGGGCGCACTCACTTCAGCCAACGTATCTCAGTCGGGACTAGCACAGCATATGTTACAGCACCACCACACTGTGCCAAAGTACCTCGACCCAGACCTTGCGCAGCCTCTGCTGTTAAACGACTGAGGCACACTCCGCTATTCCGATGCGCACCAATCCTGACCCGCCGCAGCGTCAGGTATTACAGTACTGGGACATACTTAGTTCTGGCAGTGCCACTCTGTACAGTCCTGTCGGACCCTCGGCTCTCACAAGCACACACTATCTCTTCCCTGTGGCTCCCCATCTTTTTCAGGGTGACACCCACACACTGCAGAGTGTGAGTGCAGAGTGAGTGTGAGTGCAGAGTGAGTGTGAGTGCAGTGTGAGTGCAGAGTGCAGAGTGAGTGCAGAGTGTAGGGTGAGTGCAGAGTGAGTGCAGAGTGCAGAGTGAGTGCAGGTGCAGAGTGAGTGCAGGTGCAGAGTGAGTGTGGAGTGGAGAGTGAGTGCAGAGTGAGTGTAGAGTGCAGAGTGATTGTAGAGTGCAGAGTGAGTGCAGGTGCAGAGTGAGTGCAAAGTGAGTGCAGGTGCAGAGTGAGTGCAGAGTGAGTGCAGGTGCAGAGTGAGTGTAGAGTGAGTGCAGAGTGTAGAGTGAGTGCAGTTTCAGAGTGAGTGCAGAGTGAGTGTGAGTGCAGAGTGAGTGCAGAGTGCAGAGTAAGTGCAGAGTAAGTGCAGAGTGAGTGCAGGTGCAGAGTGAGTGCAGAGTAAATGCAGAGTGAGTGCAGGGGCAGAGTGAGTGCGACTGCAGAGTGAGTGCAGAGTGTAGAGTGAGTGCAGGTGCAGAGTGAGTGCAGAGTGAGTGTGACTGCAGAGTGAGTGTGACTGCAGAGTGACTGCAGAGTGAGTGTGACTGCAGAGTGACTGCAGAGTGACTGTAGAGTGACAGTGACTGCAGAGTGACAGTGACTGCAGTGTGTGAGTGTGCAGGGTGAACAGTGTGTGTGTGTGCAGGGTGAACAGTGTGTGTGTGTGCAGGGTGAACAGTGTGTGTGTGTGCAGGGTGAACAGTGTGTGTGTGTGTGCAGGGTGACCAGTGTGTGTGTGTGCAGGGTGAACAGTGTGTGAGTGTGCAGGGTGAACAGTGTGTGAGTGTGCAGGGTGTGAGCAGTGATGTGAGTGTGTAGGGGCAGTGTGTGAGTGTGCAGGGTACGAACACTCGAACTAAGTCCACCACACACACATACATAAGACCAAACACATAAGACCACACACACACCACACACACACACACCACATACACACCACACACACACACCACACACACACACACACCACTCTCTCACCACCACTCTCTCACCACCACACACTCACCACCACACACGCAACCACACACACACACCACCAGCCGTCAGTGCACGCTTTCACCAGGCACAAACACCACCAGCCATCAGTGCACGCTTTCACCGGGCACAAACACCACCAGCCGTCAGTGCAGGCTTCCACCAGGCACACAACACCAAACGTCAGTGCACGCTTTCACCAAACACACACACACCACCAGCCATCAGTGCACACTTTCACGAGGCACACACAACCCCAGCCGTCAGTGCACGCTTTCACCAGGCGCACTCACCACCAGCCGTCCGTGCACGCTTTCACCAGGCACACACACCACCAGCCGTCTGTGCACGCTTTTACCAAGCACACACACCACCAGCCGTCAGTGCACGCTTCCACCAGGGACACACACCTCCAGCCGGCAGTGCACGCTTCCACCAAGCGCACACACCACCAGCCATCAGTGAAAAATTTCTACAGGCACACACACCACCAGCCATCAGTGCACGCATCAATTGTTAACGCATCCACCATAAACTATTGTAGTAATTGCAGTATGGTGCACTTTACTTTTAAACATATTCATCTAAAGCACAGCATGCCACCATCGCTACAATTCCAATCCAACCCACATAATTCCACTACACACCACGTGCATACACTCCATACACATGGCTAAAAGACATTGCCATTTACAATGCCATTAGCTCTAACTCAAATAAATCCGAGACCTATTGCATTTCCAATGCTTGTTTTATTTATTACAAATTAAGCAGTGCTTCCAACTGTGTTGATGAACATGTATGGTTAAATTCAGCCTGAAGGGCTTCGAGATCACAAAGACATTGGTTGTTCATCCCCACGACTTCCTCAATTTGTGTCAGATGCATGTTTTATCACAGCACGCATTTAGGATAATACACGTCCTATTTGCTTGCACAGTCCTACATTGGAGTACTAGAATTAGATATCATGTTCAGATGTTTATTCTATGTCTCAAAAGAAATATAGTTCCTTTTCTCCATTTCAGTAGAGGGACTGGACCTAACCCCCATTCCAACCGAAAATGCTCGAATTGTTAGCGTGCAGTGTTTAGCAGGCCTGTGAATGCTGATGAGAGAAGTGCTTTACCCTCACAAGTAATGTACAACGCCTTGGTTTGTTAACACAAAAAAAATTCTCTGGAAAATTTAAAGTAATTTTGGGTCTTGACATTGAATTCCAATTACCCAGACATCAATGCCATTGCTTAGTCTAATTTCGGACAATCAGTTTTTCATCGTCATCGAAATGGCCTAAACATCTACTTTAACTACCCACATTTCGAATCCTTGAAAAAAATACATTTTTACATAAAAATAATAAATTGGGGTAGAGTATCTAAAATAAGAAGACTAAAAATTATTAGAAAATTAGCTATTTGTATTGAGACATGTAAGAAAAAACGTTACCATGAATCATCTTAGTCTTTATTTCTATGAATATTACATGTATCTAAGGACGGAGAGTATTCACGAGAAGGTGCAGATGAAACCACGTGAAAAAAAAGTTGACATACGCAAATTAGTTATTACTGTTAAAACCATTCATGTTTGATCCAGTGGGGTCGTTGTAGAAAAAGGAGGTTTGGATGGAGGGGGAAAGGGCTGAGGGAGTCCTGTAGTAACGCAGAGATGGGGGAGGCTGTAACTAGGTTCGGAGGTGTGGTACCCAACACAAAATAAGAAATTGGTGAGTTTGTGTGAATGGTTGGATGAATGTGAAAATGAATCCACGTTTGAAAGGATAGGTAAGTTTAGATTTGTGACACAATTTCTTCGCAAGTTCAACATCCATGCAACCAAAGGAAAAAGTGAAAAGAGTTGGTTTACTCCACACTGAACAGTCTAGAAATCATAACACATATAGATATTATAAACGTTTTGATATATTGCATTGGCATATGTGAAGCACAGGCAAATTGAATCATAAGGAAAGACATTTTTTCATACTAGGAAGAAACTGTTTCTTTGAAAAATGACTGCTGACCCACAAAATACATCGGAACAAACCTCAGTTCCTTGTCGCTTCTCTAAGTTCAGGCTTCCTCTCACATTACTGACACGAATCATGCTTTCAGAGGAGATGATTATGTCCCTTTATGGTTTCTCTGAGGCATAAGATCAGACATTCAGAGCACAGCATTCCTGAACCTCAAAATCGCTAATAAGAAAGGACAAGAACAGTGCTTAAAATGGGCCGGTACCGTCCAGTGCTGAGTACCTGCACTGCTTTATTTTGAAAGGGAGAGTAAGTTCATTTCTCAGAAGAGGAGCGATACCTTTAATTGGAGAGTACCAGAACTTCTCAAAAGCAACTAGAGACCTTGGTATAGGGTGCCCGCACTTCTGTTTTTCTATTTTAAATACTAGAGCCAACACCAATCTGCACTTCTTCCCGTATTTCAATATTATCTCGTGATTGGTGGAATGTATATAAGGTCCATAGTTCAGGCTGCAAGAACCAATTCTAGAAAAGTTAGGTGTGGCAGATCGTAAAATAATGTAAATTAGAACTAAGGGGCCTCACCGCATCGGGGAACAGGACCGACCGCCCATATCGCGGCAGTCCCGCCATTCAAATTAGGATGCACCCGCCACACTGACAGGGGCAGACACATTTTTAACATTGAGGCGGGCGGTGCTGTAAGCAGCACCCACCGCAGTGTTAAAAATGCATGTTGTGCATTTGCATGCACAACGTGATAGGCACCGTGCAGTACCTGTCACCTTGTGCATGCATATGCAGGGGGGTACCATAGGTACCCCCCATGTACACCCCCCAACATCCTGGGGGCCCGCTATGAGCCCCCAACAGCAAAGACCGCGAGCCTTTTGGCTGTTCACCGCCCACATCATAATCTGGATGGCGGTGTCTTGCAGACACCGCCACCATATTATACAGGATATCCACCCGGTCGACGAGTCGACCGGCGGAAAAGCAGGGGGCGGTCTTTCCGTCCGCCGTGGACCCCCAGCCATCTTAATGTGGCCTGGGGTCATTCATGGCGGGCGAATCACCCCGCCGGGCTGGCGGTGGCTACCGCCGGCCCAGCGTGGGCGATCCCCCTGCCATCCTAATGGGCCCCATAGATGCTAGCTTCACAAATGGTGAAAATTCTTGACAAAAAGCTCTGGGGCTGTTCAAATATCTCATGATAATGCCCACAAATGTAATCATTAATGCTATCATATTTATTCTATTTATGTACCGGCCTTTCTCAGTTGGAATTGTTGATTTGTTTTCTTTGTTGTAAATGCCTTTCATCTTGATGTTTTTATTGGCAGATTTTTGTGATTTCTTAGGAAAACTCTTTGTAGAGCAAACACCATATAAGGCACTACAATGATTAGGTACAGCAAATTGTTTTCTTCTTATTAGAGATAGGCATCGGACAGGGATGATTTTTTTTCCTGCCCCCTATATGTTTTTATTGTTTTTAGCAGTAGCTGCTATTGTAGCATTAACAATTTCATGTACCAAACCGCGCTTCCTCACCAACAGAAAGGTTGTAAAATGTGAAGTATTTCATTCAAATTTTTGAGCTCTATTATGCCATCTGGTTCTTTTCTTCCCGGTCTTATATTGTTGCTTTTTTATTGATATTTGCCCGAACCTGCAGGTTAAACTTGTCTTTAAGCATGGGCGGATTTTGCGGATCCACGATTCACGAATTTGCGGATTCACGGATCGTGGATCCGCAAAATCCGCGGATTTTGCGGATCGGCGGATTTGGGGGCGGGGCTTCCTCGAGTGTGTGGGCGGGGCCAAACGGACGGGGCTTCCATGCGAGCGCACATGCCTCTTGTGTATACAAAAGGTCAGAGACCGATCAGAGCAGCAGATTAAGAGACAGAAGCCCCTGGTCACAGGAACAGCAGGGGGATTGCGCACGTGAAAGCCAAAGATGCAAATGCCTCTGGCCAGCATCACAGCGGATTTCCGATGGTATATTTGGGAAGAAGGCACATCTGCCCAGCCTTCCAACGCTCACGATTTTTTTTGGGCTGATGAATGAGTCACTGCATTTGCGCTTCAACTAGTTCCAGCGACCAAGTGTGTGTTCTTACTACTATGCAATCGCGCCGAAGTGCGCAGGGGTCCCTTGAGTGAAATGTCCATCATAGTGGGTAAATGGCGGGAAGACGGGCGGGTGCACACCTCGAGTGTGTGGGTGGGGCCAAACGGACGGGGCTTCCATGCGAGCGCACATGCCCCTTGTGTGTATACAAAAGGTCAGAGACCGATCAGAGCAGCAGATTAAGAGACAGAAGCCCCTGGTCACAGGAACAGCAGGGGTATTGCGCACGTGAAAGCCAAAGATGCAAATGCCTCTGGCCAGCATCACAGCGGATTTCCCATGGTATATTTGGGAACAAGGCACACCTGCCCAGCCTCCAGAACGCTCACGATTATTTTTGGGCTAATGAATGAGTCACTGAATTTAAGCTTCAACTAGGGCACATATTTATTCAAGAAGACACACCATGTAAATAATTTACGATGGCGCCGGCAAGCTGCCAGCGCCATCCTGCAAAAGTTACTTAATTAGCTTCAACAGGAAGCTCCAACTGATAAAATAAAGCAGGCGCTCGAGCCCCTGCTTTATCTTATCTGTTAGAGCTTCCTGTCGAAGCTAATTAAGTAACCATTTGAGGATGGCGCTGGCAGCTTGCCGGCGCCATCGTAAATTATGTTAGGCTTGAACTTTTGACCGCAAAATCCGCTCCGATCGCGGATTGCGGATTCTCGGTAAATTCGCGAGAGTTCGCGGATCGCGGATTTACCGAAAATCCGCAAAATCCGCGATCGGAGCGGATTTTGCGCTCATGCTTACTTGTCTTACCGCTGTCCATGTGTTTATTAAAACAACAAGCCAACTTAGCCCCTGGCCCTCACCCCCACAGAGTTAGGGTATAGACGTCCATTCAGGGCTTTGTTCACGTCTGGCTTTTTTACTCCATGAAAGAATGAATTGCAGCCATTAAAACTGATGGCCAATTGCTCCAGTTGATGGACACCCCTGAATACATGCAACACAACACCACTGCAACTCCCTCTGCTGAGGTGACAGGACAGATAGCAAACATAGTTCACAGCAAACTTTTTGACCGAGGTCAGCTGGGAGGAAAGGCCCTTTGAGATCCCCCCTCATCTAAATAGTTAGAACCCGTTCACTGAGACCATGTCTCCAGAGTCATTGGGTGGCCGGAGATCTGAACCAATTTAGAGATGCAATTTTTATTGTGGTGCACAAAAGTGTCTTTGAAGTTCTGGCTCCATTCTGCAGCAGATCGAACACATATCAAGACATCATCATCATCATCATCAAATCACTTTATTCAGAAGCTTTTCCATCCATAAAAGTAACAACAAATCACAATAAACATTTCATTCAGTTTAAAACACACTAGATGTTATCAAAAAGTTAAAATTGCAACTAACATAGATTAAAATAAGATAAAGTGTCATGTGCCTTCTCAGTTTATCATGAAGTCTACAGGATCGCCAAGTTTAGTTTTCCAAGTGATTAAATTGCGCAATGTACATAGTTTGACAACATTTATCAAAATGATAAAGTGCTCCGTGCCCTAACTGCATGCTTTAAGAAAGAACCTACATGAGGCATGTTTGATAGACAGTAGAGTAACACGAGAAAACATAGCTCTAAACTGTCTGATGTCCCTGTATTTCTTTTAAAAAAAATTGAATTAGGAATAACCTTGTATAAAATTCATAAAATTTGCAGAACAATAAGAAATGTAGGATAGTTTGACCTGTACTTTTGTCACTCGGACAAGGGATCGTAGCAAGGTTTGGTTGATACCTAAGTGGAGAGCACAATAAATATTTTACAGTTTCGGCACGAAATCTGAATAGCAAGGAGCGCGCCCATCTCCCCCAAGGCTGTTCTAAGTGAATAGGAGGTGGCATCGAGACACAATGACAGATAGGCTGTGATGAGTGATTTACCTTCCATATGCTGATTCATAAAAAATAGTGGCTACTCCCGTTTTATTAATAGTAGAGCATAAATCTTTCTCTATAAATGCCTTCTGCATACCAATTTTTCCCAATTCCAGTTTAATGTATACCAGTCATGGGATTTGGAGGCCCTCATCAAAAGAGAGGCAGTCATTTATTATATCTGTTGTGAGTACGGCCTTCTCATTAGTCCATATCGATATGAAAAATAATAAGGGCCTCATTCGGATAAAATCATTTTATCAATCAGGTTTAGCTCATTATGACAGCTCATTATGACAAATGATGTTAGGTGATGACATTGGTAGTCCTAGGATTCGCTTACCAAATCTGTTTTCTTCATTTTGTATAGTTTCACAGTTCACAACCCCCCAGATTTCATAGGTGGCAGTAGGGACGCATTGAGATGTATACATTTGCATGATAGCTTTCAGTTGTCCGATTGCCTTTGAAAATTTTGTTCTACGATATGCAGTATTAGGAGACCATGCCCCAAGGCGGAGAACATAACACCCAAATAAGGAAAGGTGCTTACACTGGTGAGGGAATTTTCACCTATTTTTATGCTGGGCAGCTGAGTGCAGTGTGGGCCACATGCCATAATGTGTGATTTAGTAAAATTTGTTCTAAAAGCAAGGCTAGTCATAAAATCTGTAAACGCAGATACTAAAAGGCGCAATGCGTTTGGTGTTAACACAGCATCGCCCGCATATAAAAGTGTGGGTAGAGGGATCCCCTTAACAAATGGTACGTCGCTGGTTATCCGAGCTAAGGTCGAGTAGAGATCGTTAAAGTACAGTATAAATAAAAGTGGAGCTAACACACACCCTTGACGGACACCTCTACCAATCTCAATGTCTTTACTCATTGTCCCATTGTCACTTAGTCTGACTCTGGCTCTCATATCCAGGTGAAGATATGCGAGAAAGTGGACAAGGGGTGAATCCATGCCCTTGCGCAGCAACATGTGCCATAGTTTGTTTCGGTTTACACAGTCAAAGGCGGCACTTAAGTCCATGATAGCCATATATGGTGGCACGCGCTTAGCAACTGTGTATTTACTTACTATTCAGGTTAAATTGGCACATTACTCGAGTGTCCCATTCTTGCCTCTAAAATCGTATCAAGTCTAATATTACTGTAGGGTGAGAGAAGAACTGTCCGAACAAGAACATTTGCGGTCACCACACTTCAGTAGGTGTTGTGTCCAGCCATTCGTCTGGATCACCAGGTACTAACACTTGCAGGAAGCGTGTGACATGGGTTAACTGGGGGACCCGGTGGTTTTAGGGGTTCATACTAAGACGCCCTCAGGGTAATAACCCTATGCCAGCCTCCTGCGTAGGTCAAGAGAAGAGGGCCCTTGTACACTTTAGACAGCCAATGGCAGTTAGGTTCAAGTGTTGGAAAGAAAACTATTACAAGGATCAATTTTGCCCACCCGACGTTTACCTGATGGTAATTATGAACATTGCTGTTGTTTCTGAAAGCCCCTCCTTCTACCAGTCGAGTGGTGCGCTCTGACACCCAAGATTGAGAGCTCTGGCCTATTTTATAGGCAGCAACATTAATCCCATCTCTTGCAGAATCCTAGCACAGTATTGAAGTAATGCGACCAAACAGTGCAAACCTTATCATTTTGTGGGATACTATTAATCACAGATTCTTGACCTTTAGATTATCCCCAGGCTCTAGACTCTCCTGTGCCCTGACAGGTGGCATTGTGCGGCTCTGCATTGAATCCATACCATCTTGGAAGTAAATGAAAAATGCTGCATATAACGACCACCCCTGCACGCTGATAACATTTCCTTTTTTTCCATGCCTTCCAATGTGGATCTGGAGCTCCACTGCCTAATTTGCTGTGTGCCAACAAACTTTGAAACCTTTCAGACATTGTGCTAGGGAATTATATCCCCTCCAAAAACTACAGGCTTCAAGCTGTGCCAAGATTGCAGGAAGCAGATGTCAGGCATGGATCCACACAAGTTGTGTGTTTGGTGCCAGGGCGCTCTTTACAACTCTGTCAACCAACTTGTTTGGCCTTATGCACTGCAATGTGATTAGGAACTGGGAAATGAAACTCTAAATGTCCAAACAAGCAAACATGAGAAGAAGTTGCAGTAGGAGGACAAGATATTAGTCTCGGTCACAGGACTGCCCTTGAACGATCCCCTTCCCACTAACTCTTTGAGTAAGTCGAAGTCCAAGCACAACCATAGACAGAGGACGCAAAACTAGACACTAGCCTGCCACTCTAGTTCAATAGAGAAGAATAGAGGAAATCAAGATAAACCTAGCACTCCCTTGAAATTCGTAGTGTCAAAATCAATTCATCAGCTGGTCCCAACATGCCCCGAGTTCTCTGGGTTGTTGTCAACCCCAGATGAGATAGTGGCCTTCCTTGAGGCTATGCTGCATATCTTTTAATGAGATAGAGTATTTGTCTGATTCACCTTTTTTCTCAATGGAGTCTCAGAGGCCTCCGGTCAAGTTACTGTCGGCAGGTCCTACCCCATGCCGTCTGTCATTTTGGAATCCATTCTCAGGCCCATGCCGACTCCAGTACAGGCTTTCACACAGGCCTCAAGATCCATGCTGGTTCAACTTCACCGTCATCAATGGAAGACCCAGTGTCAAAGGCCATGTTTGCCTCTGAATCAAAAACGGAGCTCGGCTAATGTCGCCCTACGATATGAAGGCGCAACTGGTTATTATGCAGCCTGACTCTAACCAAGTCCCTTTACTGCAGCTATCAGAAAAGGCTCCACTCTTTTTGGGTTAAGACTCTGACCCTATTTTAAAATCACATAGGGTCCTCAAGGATACTGATACTGATAATGAGGAGGGTGATGAGTTGCCCCACCCACTATACTGATGATACAGTATCCTTGGATTTTGCAAACGCTAGTAGGCTAAATACCGCCCCTGAGACAGAGCATAACTCGTCAATTGGGCCACCAAAAGAAGATTTCACTTTGTTTCTGGTGGTGGTGCAGTGGACAGCTGAGATGTTAGATCTGCAGTTGCTCTCCACGGAGATAAAAACATTGTCAGACCCTTGCTGCCATTTGATGATGCCCTCACTGATGCCCTGAAGACTATATGGTCAAGCCCTGTTCTTGCCCATCAGTCAGTTGGCCAATAGACCAGCGACATAGGCCTTTGCCCAGTAATCCAGAATTCCTAACTAAGAAGCACCCTACTGCCACTACTAACACAATTACATATTTGATTGGTTGGCAAAGTTACATGTTCTATATTCATTGTTTGTTTAATACTATCCAGGTTTTCGATCATACCATGGTATTGTGGAAAGCGAGCACATATGCATGTTTGTTCTGAAAATAATACGTTAAAGGTATCAAATAATTTAAAAGGAGTTCCTGATAAAACTGGAAGAACTATGCAATAAATGTACATAAATTATCCATTGGAATTGTTACCATATACGGGCACTCCTCGAATCCTATCATGTGAACTCTCACTGTAGTAATCAATAGTAACTCTATTTAAACATTGTGAATAACAGCAGCTTCAGCCATTTTAGTATCTGTACCTACTTATGCCCTTGTATTATCTTTTGTTTCAGCCCTGAAGTGTGCCATTGAATTGGCGGAAGAAATATCTGCGTTTCCTCAGGCATGCATGCGCGGAGATCGCGCTTCGGCCTACCATAGCACGTTCGACGCCACCTCCTTCTCTGAGGCGATGCAGTTTGAAACTGATAACTCCATCCATGTACTTTTAGAATCAGTCCGTGGAGCCCAGAGGTTCAGCTCAGGCGAAGGGAGAGGAGGAGCAAAGTTATAAGATAAACTGATTTAAAGTGCCTCCATTTTCTTGTGGCATGGAATGATGTTGTATAGCATAATAGGATCTGGGAATCAATAAATAGTTGTCTACTATTGCACATCTATATCGTCAGTGACTTCAAAGAGTGCTTCTTTATGTTTTTACCTTCATCCTGATATGAATTCTCGAGACTTTCTTCAGAACTGCAGGGCTGGGATCTTAAACTCACGATGCAGGAACTCAGTTCATTGTACACGCTGAGTTAGAGATGCCCAATGGACCACATTCTTAACATGAGCCCACCAAGCTATTCTTTGCACATGCTGTGTTTTTAGGTTACTTATCAGCAGTCCTGTTAAACAAGTTCAGGGACATAGATAATCAGAACAGTGTGTTTATCTTGCAGCCAGCGCACACAAACATTGCACTAAGAAATTGGGACTTCTAGTTTTAAAAGTGTATTCTAAAAGTCTTGATCTTGTACAAATGAAATGAATGGTAACAACACAGAATAATATTGCACTTAATACTGTTACTATTAATGCAAACAATAAAAAGTAAGTTTGCAAGTTTGATAACATCCTAGACCCTAATGCTAATTCTGAACCCTACATTCATTTATTAGGCTAAAACATTAGCTAGCAATCCTGCCCGTCAAGCATTCGGAATGGATAGCAGAGCATCCCTTTTGAAACCGCAAGTCTGGCTGCCATGGAAAGACAGGCTCCCAGGAGTCCCAGCAGGTCTGCTCCCAGCTCCTGCAGCTGGGTCTTCTGATTTATCTCCAGGATTAAGAGCGGTGTCTGGATAAGGAGTCAGCACAGCAGCTTGACTTCTGGTGATAATCTCTAGCATGAAGACCTCTCATAATCAGTGGTCAAAAATAGTTTTTTTATTGGAATTTGGCCACTGATTTGTTCTAATGTTTTAAAAACAAATCCGAGTTTGAGATATTGATATCTCCGTAGTCTAAACTATCACAGCCTAATATATGTAAGCTTAACTCCACATGCATACATTTAAGGACACAGCCATATAGGCCTTGAGCAGTTAAAGAGAGCTGCTATGATGACATGTGCGTAAACATGTGCGTAATCAAGTAAGAAGGCAGCCAACAATGAAGAGTTCCATTGTGAATAAAAAACCTGAACGAATACATGTCTGCCTACATTGGAAGCATCTATGTTTATCAGCAGCTTATCTGGAGACGGAATCTCACACTTTGTAATACAGATACTAATAGAAATGTAAGCGAAGCAAATTTGGAAAATAAATAATCCCAGATGAGAACTATTTAGTGTTCACAACAATGCCTTTCATGTGGTTGCTACAGAGGTATATATACTCGTGTGCTGGTGGCAGGCATTAGTTTCTGATCGTTTTACAGAGAATTAATTGGTGGAAGCTATTGCTGACCTATATGTGTTGACTGAAACATGTATGTGCTTTCCTGTATTCCATCATATAGCCTACTGCACATGTATCATCTTCTGTTCTCTCAGATTAGAAAACATTCAGGACATGTGGCATTTTACTGGTAACTCTGTTTTCTTTCTTTTTTGTCAGTATCTTCATGTTCCATTTTTCATCACAGTTCTTTACATTTGTCTCAGATTGAGGGGAAATATTTACATGTGTAGATAAGTTATATTTCCATTCAAGATCAAATGTGATTTTGTACTAGTTAAAAAACTTTACTTAGCATCACTTTGCAGGACCAAATATATTCCTCTGTTTTGAAAATTGCTACATCCCCATTTTAACATAGCTATACTGAAGGGAAGCGAAGTCCACACGACAGGTAAGTGAACACAAGGACTTTAATGAGCGTCCAGCTACAGCAGCTCCCCGGCAGCAACTGCCAAGGGAAGAAGCTCCCCGGCAGCAACTGCCAAGGGAAGAACTATTCAAGTGTTCCACGCAGGGAACATTCTGTATAGAATGCAAGGCAGAGAGGAGAAGTCCCAACACACCTCCCTTTCTTCACAGAGAAACAAAAGAAAAAGAAAAGGTAAGGAGAAAATTAGAAAGCAGAAGAGAAAAGGATAGAAGCAAAAGGAAGATGTAAAAAGGAAGATGTAAACAAGGTAAAACAAAACACATCAATTCATAATGTAAAGCAAACATAGAATAATAGCAACACAACATTACATTCCTCATGGTTAAAATAAACAATGGATAATAGCAACACAACATTACATTCTACCTACATGTGTTCTAGGAATTACATCATCACATAGTCCTGAAATTTGGCAGGAACAGATCTGACCCTGGAGGAAGTTTCCCTCCGCGGAAAGTTCCCATCAGAGTGTATAACACCACCCACCTTGGGAACAGAAGGGGAAACACTAATCCCCAACCGCTTCCCGACACTCTCAACCATGGGGCCAGGCACGATAGAAACTATACTCTTACTCCAAACCCTTCCATCTTCCAACACCACCGCATAATCTTTCACTGCAGATACCTTCTTGGGAGAATAAAACTGTGACTCCCCTTTACGGAGAAATCCAGGTTTCTTTATCCTCACCCAATCACCAACCTTTACTTTGCAAGAAGACAACACGTCCAATCTAGAATCATACTTGCTCTGAACCGAAACCCTGACATCAGTTACTCTAGCTAAATTAGCAGCATCCACAACCTTCGTGGACATCCATTCTTTGTTCAACTTGGTACCAGCGATCCTACCACGCAACAAAGTAAAAGGAGCAACACCAGTTGAAACATGGGGAGTGGTTCTTACAGCCCATAACATGTCGCTAACCGCTTGACGCCACTGCAAACCATTCACCAAAGCCAGTTGGAGATGCTCTTTGACAACACGGTTGAAACGCTCAACCAAACCGTTGTTGCGAGGATGATAGAGTGACGTACAAATATGTTTAATTCCAACCTCCTTGAAAAATGAAGACATTTCAGCAGAAACTAATTGCGTACCATTATCTGAAACTATCTCTTCAGGAAAACCCTCCCTAGAGAAAACATCACGTAAAAACAAAATCACCACAGAAGAACTGATGGAATCAACAAATCTTACTTCAGGCCACTTGGTCATATAGTCAATTAATACCAAGATAAATTTTGGAGACAAACCAACGAGACCATAAGGTCCAGCAATGTCCAAAGCTTACTTGGACCAAGGAAAACTCTTCACAACAATTGGTTCAACAGGCATGGGTGACTTGTGACTTATCACTAACAATACATTCACAACATTCACAAACAAAATGTTCAATATCTTTATCCACGGATGGCCACCAAAAATCTTGCCTAATCCTGCGTTTCATGGACCGAATGCCTGGATGACCTTCATGAGCTAAACTAAGAATTTTGCCTCGAATTGAAACAGGAACAACCAATAGACCACCTCTTCTCAAAATTCCATCAACAAGAGACAACTCATCCTTGACTCTCAAGTAAGGAATAATAGTGGCAGGACAAGGTTTCTCACACGGCCAAGGTTTGCAGAGGAGATCAATAACAGTTTGTATGTCATCATCTGAAGCAATCCCTCCAACCACTCACATTCTGAAAGAGCACTACCAACAGAGTCACATAAAGTACCTACCGCACAAACTACTTCCAAATCATCACTCGCAATGCTGTCATTATCTTTGGAAAGGGGAAGCCTGGATAAATAATCAGCTACTAAATTCTTCGCCCCAGCCACATACTCAAGTTGATATTGGAATTCTTGTAACCTGAATTGCCACTTGGAGATCCTTGGAGTTGCTCTGCCACCACCTTTGGTCGTGAATAGATCGATCAAAGGTTAATGGTCAGTTCTTAAAATAAACCTGTTGCCCCACAAAAAAATTTTGAAATGTAAAACTCCCCACCACATCGCTAGAGCTTCCTTTTCAATGGTAGAGTAAGTTCCTTTAGCACCCCTCAAAGTTCTGGAGGCAAAAGCAATGGTTTCCTCGCGACCATCACCCCTTCTCTGCATGAGGACAGCCCCCAACCCCACATTACTACCATCGGTGGAAAGAATGCACAAGTCATTGATGTTGAACAATTTCAGAGGGCGAGCACCAATAATCTCTTGCTTGATGACATTGAAATTGCTATTACAATCATCATCCCATATAAACTTGACATTTTTCTTGAGCAGGTTACGCATTGCAGCGGTTTTGGTAGAGAAATTCTTAACAAATTTGGAGTAATACTCCACTAGGCCAAGATATGAACGTAATTGGTCCTTGTTTGTAGGAACAGGAGCATTTTGAATGGCATCAATGATCTTGACTTTTGGTTCAACCCCATTCTGGGAAATGTGGTGACCAAGATAGTCCACCCCGTCTTGAAGGAATTTGCATTTGTCTTCTCTCAAAGTTAACCCACTAGACCGTAGTATGCTGAGAACAAGTTTAACACGCTCATCATGCTCAAGTTCGGTTTTGCCATGAACCAGAATGTCGTCCTGGAAAAAGACAACACCAGAAATGTTCTTGAACAGGTTGTTCATTAATCTCTGAAAAACAGCCGAGGCTGAAGCTAATCCAAACGGCATGCAAACGTAACAATAAGCTCCCTCCGGAGTTACAAAAGAGGTTAGGTGTTTGGAATTAGGACATAGCTCAATCTGATGATATGCAGATGAAATATCGAGGGAGGTGAAAAATGTTGCACCTTCGAGGGTGGCTAACATTTCATTGATATTTGGGAGTGGTTGTCGGTCGATCCAAATATTAGTATTGAGATCACGCAGGTCAACACACATCCTTAAACACTTGTCGGATTTCCTCGCTAAAACTATGGGAGCAAGCCACTCAGAACCTTCAATTGGCTCAATCACACCAGCAGCACATAAGCGGTCCAATTCCTTCTTTAATTCCGCACGTAAGCTTAAAGGTACTTTCCGCACCTTATGGGCAACAGGAATGGCACCCTCTTTTAAAATAATCCTGTGTTGGAAACCTTTGAGTTTGCCTAATTCCCCACTAAAAACTTCAGGAAACATGAGTGCCCATTTGGTGTTAGACACATGAGATACAGCAAGTGTCTTTGGTGATGCTAAAATAGAAGAGTAAAACTCATATAATTCTATGCTGGATATTACCATGTCTGGATGGTTGGGATCCAAAACAATGTTTAAATCTCCTTGTTCATCCCACCCCAACAAATTGGTACCATCCTTAACTATGAACACTACACTGGTAATGTGATCACCATGAAACTCAAGTTTAGCAGAACATTTCCCCCAAACTTCAACTCTTTTGCTATTATAAGCAAAAATCTTGATACTGGAAGGTTCCAAAGGTACATTAGATAGTTTGCTAAAGTCAGTAAAATTCAACAAGGTAAAAGGAGAACCGGAATCTGCAAGGAACTTGCAGACAACCCCTTCCACAGCTATTAAACAAGAAGGAGACTTCCTTTTCCGAAGACCAGACAAAGCAGACAGTTCTACTACTCCGGCTACATGCGAAGCAGCTGATAGCATCAACAGTTCATAACATTCTTCATCAGATTCTCCTGAAATATTCTTTACAGAGGGAATGAACTTGTTCGTAGAAGTAGCTTTGCACATGCGGGAAAAATGCCCTTTATTTCCACATTTATAGCAGGTTTGATTGAGAGAAAAGCAATATTTAGCAGAACCTAGATGTGATCTACTGCCACAACGAAAACATATTAATTCATTCTGCACAGTTTTGGCTCTGGAAGAAACATTAGATGGACCAGAACGGGTAACATTAGGCAAAACAGAGGCTTTTGATTTGAAAGGAGGTTTGGAATTCAATAGTTTGACTTCAGCGGAAGAAGAGGGCGTTGATGAAGAGGGAGAACTCATTTCTCTAACACAAAATTGAGAATGTTCAATACTTTTGGCTAAAGTGAGAGTAGTTTCCAAATCAGGATCGCCAGAAGCAAGTAGTTTCTCTTGAATTTTCTTGTTGGAAGTTCTTTCAATAAGTTGATCACGTATGATCTCATCTCTGAATTCTCTGTAGTTGCAGTTAATGGCCAGAATGCGAAGGGCTGCTACAAAGTCGTCAATTGATTCACCAGGGGTTTGGACACGTTGAAGAAACTTATGGCGTTCGTGTACAACGTTCCTCTTGGGAGAGAATCTCTTGTCTAGAGTTTTGATCAACGTGGCATATTCATCAATTAGAAGTGATTCCCCAGCATCGCCACCACTAACTAATGCTGACTACTTCAAGAGTCAACGTTTTTAATATATTTCTGCCTTCAGTGCCAAGATTGTAGATAAGTAGAGCTTTTTTCTTTTTGTTAGTAAAGGTATCGCCATCGATAGCTTCTAAATACGCTTCAAAAGTGTCCGTCCACTGCTCCCACGGTACAGGGGGAGTGCCAGCAGTCTGTAAGAAGGGAGGAGGAGCCAAAACACGATCCATTGCGTGGGTGAGTTGCTGCCACAGTACACACAAAAGGATTCAATTCAAGAATTTAGAATATGAAATTATTCACTTTATCATGTACACTACTGTGTACAACAACACTGATGAAAGAACAGGGTTCTGTTTTTTTTGTTTTTTTTTAGCTGTGTGCTTGAGAAATATGTTGCACTAGTTGATAGCGTTGTGCACATTATATACTTTTAATTTATTGTTCACAAGGGAAGGAATAGTATTTGTTGTGTACAGCAGCGTCGAAATGTAGATTTAAAATGCTAGAATACGAGCTGTGCGCATCAGCGGTAAAACACCAGTGAAAACAGCTGTGCGCTCGAATTTTGTAATGTGAGACACTAGTGAAAACAGCTGTGCGCTCGAAATTGGTAAATTTGTGCTGTGCGCATCAGCGGAGAAACAGAAGGGCAGAGTCAGCTGTGAGGCTTGAATTTGGTTGCTAGGATGCAACCGAGTTGTAAAATGGCCACTGTGCGTAACGTAGATTGTCTCACAAGCGTCGTCAGGCAGGTCAGGCACAGTCGCGTAGTAGCGTGAGAGCACTGCAATGCTCGGTCACGCTGGGAAAGGAAAAAAAAAAGAGTACCTTAATTTCACTGAATCGAGGAGTCAACAGGCAACCAGGACATCGTCGGAAACCTCGAGAAGGGGGCCCTTTGACAAAGAGTACTTTTTTCACGAAAGCTAGATTTCTTAATCTTCGACGAGGACCGGCACTGAAGTCTTCTTCGGAGTTGGGGAGGCTGAAAGCTGGGACCGATCGTGCCACTGAAGGGAAGCGAAGTCCACACAACAGGTAAGTGAACACAAGGACTTTAATGAGCGTCCAGCTACAGCAGCTCCCCGGCAGCAACTGCCAAGGGAAGAACTATTCAAGTGTTCCACGCAGGGAACATTCTGTATAGAATGCAAGGCAGAGAGGAGAAGTCCCAACATATACTCTTCAATTTATGTCTTTTTTTCTAAGGCATTGTGCACATTTTCCTTAAAATGTTATCTGATTTGCACAAAATAAACTGGTGCAGCCCTCTCCCCTCACCCCAACTATTGTTAATATACAATTTGTTTAAAAGCCTGCTCTGGTTGGGATTCCATACAGTTCAAGACTCCTCACCCCACTTTCCTCATCACTGTGGATTGTCTCTTCTTCCGCCTCCAGCTTCAGTTAGTCTCCATTACTGCATTATCAGCGCCACACAGCTCGCTGCGGCCATCCTGAGCGAGTGATCAGCCATCCGTATTATCATGCTCGGGATTGGGCAAGGTGTGGCAGATGTAGCGAGACCTCTGTTGGCTCGAGTCTCTAGCTGTTGAGGTCTCCATAGGGCTAGGTCCACTTCCTTATTTTTGATTTCTAGGTCATAGAAAGACAAGGATTGACCTCCAAACGTAGCCACCTTCAGGCCCATTGAGCTCTACCCCTCATATCTTGCATTGATGGGGACCATGTCTAAAACTAGACTCATAGCCATCATTTTTTTTTGTAATTCGGGATGGGCTTGGAGGAAGTTAGAACCGTGGGATCTTATTTTCTGAAGGAAATGTAAGTCAAAGAATGGTCTGACCAAATGACGGATTCATACCACAGATTGTCCCATTGCATCCATGTACTCCTGGACTGTTGCTTTTCCAGCCGTCTTAGTATTGCTATTAGTCCTTCTTAGTATCAGGTAGACAGGCGCCTACTTTTACAAAAGTGTTTTCAACTAAGAGTTCTGACCTTTGATGTAACTGGTGATAGCTCCGGAGCTGTCCCTGAAGAGATGAAAATGCTTGAACACGTACTGCTGTCGTGGCTAATAACTGCTGTGTCAACCACGTGCTAATGGTGGTGGCGTTTCTACTCGCACTACTGAATGTGGGGGCAAAGGAAGCCTCTTTCTGTCTCACACACCACATTTCCATCTAACATCTTTTAAAATACTTTCCAACTGCTTCCTCTGAATTGGGCGGACTGCTAGACAAGGCAGATCAGATGCAGATGTACTCCTAGAGGCCAATACTTCCTGTTGATACCAGGATTTGACTCAAAGTGCTAAGCAGGTTCTTGCGCAGACCCCAAGATTCAAAATGCTTTCCCTGAATTGTCTTCCAATAAGCTCATGTATTACGTGGACCATTGATAGCATGATCCTTTCTCACTTCTGTTTACCAAATCCGGAAGGGGAGAGAATGTTGAAGAGCCTAATTAGGCCAAGGCCATCAGCGAGCAACTAAGTTGTGAATCATGTAGTCTTTGTAGATTTTATTTCGTCCAAATGTTGAACATACACAGACCCAGATTCCTTTTTGATTCCTTCTCTTGTACAAAGCCATGCATGAAAAGACTTCCAGTTCTTTTTAGCATCTTCAACTGCTTATAGGCTTAAAAAGAATATGTCCTACCCAATAAAATCTGCAACCAAAAACTGTCAGATGACAAACTCGGTTTACTTTTGAGTACAATCTCCACTAGGAAATTCCAGCAATATACAGATCAGGGAATGCGGGAAAATTCTTGCTATCTACCAGCACATGTACTATATTTCTTCCATTGTTGGACGCAACAAAAACCACCAGTGATATCCTCTGGTGCAAGTCATTTACAGTATTTTGCTGTTTAATTTCACCAGGATGTTGAGAACTGTGTGTAATTAATCAATGCTAAACGTAATAACTGTTTTATAGCGACATTCTACCTGCCTCGAAACTAGTCCAGTTTGGAGGGATGCGAAACAGGGAGCCTTCAAGCGTCTCGACTTGTCCAATTTTAGGTGAAGTATGTACTGATGAATCCACCTGTGCATTTTGATCTGTCCATAACATTTAGTAAAAGTTGTGCATAGGCATAGTGACAGAACAGGTGATGGATGGAATGTTGAATTCATCAAAAATCACCCCAGTCACAGATCTGGGTTAAATCAATTATTTTTTTTGCACGCCACGCCATTCCAGTTATGAACCAGTCATATGCAAATCAGTCTTGACCCTGTTCCCCATGGCAAATGTGGGCCACTTTATTTTAGCGAGCCCGGGACGATTTTTTATCTCAATTCAACCCAGGCCAGGTCTTCCCTGGACCAGAAACAAGTATCAGCAGCCAGGCTAGCCTGAATCTGGTGGCGGAGCGAGCACCGGACCCACGTCTTGGTATACCCTCCCCACTTAGGGTGACAAACGCAAAAAGAACAGATGATGGACGGAATGCTGACTCAATCAAACAGTGAGCTAAGGAATGATGATGGATTCAACTCAGATCTGTAACTGGGGGTGACTGTCTGAAACATTTCAGTGCTCCGTCCATAATCTCCTTGTGTTTGCTTTGTTTGCCCTAAGTAGGCAGGGTATGCTGAGACGTGGGTCCCTTGCTCACTTTGCCACTGGATTCAAGCTTGTTTGGTTGATGAGGGGTGATACCCTGAAACCGGTCTCAAGATGCTTGTTTCCGGTCCAGGGAAGACCTGGCCAGGGTTGGATTGGGATTAAAAATCGGCCCAGGCACGCAAATCAAAAGTGGCCCACATTTGCCTATTGCCTTTCCGCAAAACACTGCTATGGCGACATTTTATTAAAAAAGGGGGGTGGAGTCGATTTGAAAAAATGCATAGATTCGTTTACACTGGTGAAATACACCTGAAAACAAGTGAGGCCACTTTTGCTCAGGCCCCCTGCCGCCGCTCAATATGCATATATTAATGTGCCGGGCCAGCGAGATAATGGGAGTGACACCTCTCGGGTTGATAGAAGGTCGGTAATGGACCCCCATTTACCTCCAGAAAGGCCACTCAGCCACCCACCAGGCCGCTATCGGCATCAAACAACTCAGAAATTGCCCAGTTGGTTTAGTCAGGACCTCTCTAGACATTGACCCTACTGTGATAATTTAATGCAAGGAGAGCAAGTGAGGGGGCAGCAGTGATTCTCAAAAGGAGTAGTGCAATTTGTATGCTACTTCTTGTCACAGAGCCATGCTCAGAGATTTCAAGTGATAACATAGTAGGCACTTAATGGACAAGCACGATTTTCAGGTTTCCTGAGGCAAAAATCTAAACTTTCAGGGGGGCAGATGGCAGGAGCACCCTCTCAAGAGCCATGCACGGGCCACTTCCGTTGCATTATGCACCACTACATAAAAGAATTTCTCCTGATAGCCAGTGGCGCCTGGCATCTACGAGGAGGGGGGGCAGGCACGCAAGTGCTCGCGCTTACAAAATAAATAAAAAAATCACCTTACTCGACAGGACCTCCTTGCTCTGAATGTCCTCGTTGCTTCTGCAGCCTGGCCTCCAGGAAACTCCCTTGACCAATAAGGGTGCTGCTCTAACCAGCATGAGAGCCCCGCCCTTATTGGTCGGAGTGGCCTCAGTCGGCCCTCCACAGCGCTCTGGAGTCATGCACTCGCTTAGAGATGATTAAAGTTCGCATGTTTAGCTGGTTGCCGCTAGATGGCCAGCCAAAAAGACATGCACACTTTAGACAGTACATACACAGCCCACACTCCTCCCTACTGCTGTCACTCAGCAGCGGCCCACCTCTGTCCTGACGCTCTGTTCAGGATGGGGCATGGAAAATAAAATGGTAATGAATTTTATTTTTCATGATTTTGGGGGCATTTATGTAGGGTGACGCTCCTCTGCTCCAACGCAGGAGCCACACCTGGGAAAGCAATTGAGTGAGCAGCCTTAGAGAGAAGGAGATTATTTGCAGTGTGGTTATTGCAATGTGCTTGTTCTTCTGGGAATGTGGGTTTTCTGACAGTGGCAACGTCAGTGATAGGACTGCTTGTGCCATTGTGTATAGAACCCTTGAATCGTAGGTTTGATAATCTGCTACACTTTGGTTAATATTATTGATTATTTTAGGTCTGAGGCCTAGGATTGAAAACTATTATCTGGGCCTGGTAAAGCAGAAGCCATCATGGATAAACTGTGACTCAATTTGGTTTTATGTATTTGTTTATAGAAAAAGGTTCTCAGTGGTCATGCAGGCTCTTTGGGAGGTTATTAATAGCAGAAAGTTTGTGTTCTGCTACAGCAGCTGGTAACTTACAACGTTCCTATTACTTTTTCCTAGCTCTTTCTGATGTCAACAAATATTGCCTACTCCAGAGCTCTACCATCAGGAAGAGTTGTTTTTTTCCCATCGATTAGTTTGATCATTTCTTTTGCTAGTGCTCAGTGCTTGCGCCATACCACATTTTACTTCCCCCTAAAGTATTTGGAGGTGTTCATCCCAGCCTGTGCAATACTAGTGGCTTTCTTAAAGGTAGTCCGTTTCTTAAAGGTCTCACTTTTTTTAGATTCCACGTGCAGTTGAAAAAAGTCTGCTGATCTTAAGGTTGGGTACTGCAGTAAATTAATAAAATATATAATTGTGGGACTTATCAGAGATCAACGTGTACATTCCTTTGCTCTAAAATCTACCTGCCTTGGCCCATGATCAACATGGACCATAGAGTGAATGATAAAACATCCAATTCATCATGGGTAACCCTCAAAGGCTAGAAGTTCCCTACATGTCACCCTACCCAAATTCCCACTAGAAAGATATCCCTAGGGGCATGTAAAACACAGGTAGTGTGTCTCCAACTCTGCTACCACCTCATCCACCTGAGTGCTCACTGGCTAGCAGGGATACAAAATAATATGTGACCACCAAAAACACTTCTTTTAAACTTGACACCCTTGGGTGGTAGTCACTCAAACTTTTTGCGTTCATCTTGCCTGTTTTGCTGAATGTGTTTTTGTTGGCTTCAGGACTTTACCACTGCTGACCAGAGCTAAAGTGTGTGCGTGCTCCGCCTAAACCATGGTATAATTGCCTACACCTAATTGCCACATTTAATTTACTTATAAGACCTTAGTAAATGGTTTCCACGTACTCCGGGCCTGTAAATAAAATGCTACTAGTAGGCCTGCAGCATTTATTGTGCCACCCACCAAAGTAGACTTTTAAAACATGTCTCAGGTTTGCCACTGCAGCCTGTAGCAAAGGATTAAGCTGCCATTTCGACTTGGCAACATGAACTTTTTGCCTTGCCAGGCCTAAATCTTCCATTTTAATACATGTACTTCACCGCTAAGGAAGGCCCTAAAGGCTCATAGGGCTTGATGCATTGTATCGAAGAAGTAGGACATGTGGGTTTACGTTTTGCACGTCCTGGTAGTGAAAAACCACTAATGTCGTTTTTCACTTTTGCAAGGCCTATCTATCCAATAGGATAACATTGGATTACCTTATTATACTTAATAAACGATAACTTAAGTTTGTGAGCCGATAGGAAAATATATTTACATTTAAATTAATTGTAATTTAAACCCCTCTTTAATGGTAAAGTCAGATTTTAAAGCAAAATTCTGAAAGTTGGCTTTTTCTTTTCCTAATCATGTGTGCCTTCTGTCAGTATCATAGGCCACCTGACGGGGATAAGCTGAGCTGTTGCCTTAAGATATTCCTACCAGACAGTGAGACAAAGGGAGACTAGGTATTGGCAGGGTGGGCCATCCTGCCAGGATGGTTGGGTTGGAGCTGTTCCCTGTCTCACCTACATTTTAGAGGGCTTCCCCCATCATTCACCCTGTGGAGCATGGCACCAGTCTTTGTCATTCCAGACTACTTGGAGCCTTGACAGGGGAGGGGAAGATTTTTTTTTAGACCCATAATTAAGGGTAGTGTAGGTATTCCCCCCCCCCCCCCCCACTTCAAGGGCTGGTGACAAGAATAAATATTAGACTCCCTCAGCCACTCAACAGTTCACTTCTGGAGCTGTAGAAGACTCAAAAAAAACACTGCTGTGCTGCTCGTCTCCTGGCAGGACTGTTTTGTTGTCGTGCTGCCTGAGAAAGGAAGCCTGGACCTGCTCGTTGAACCCAGGATTACCAGACCTACTTTAAGTACTTGCTGGCTGGCCTTGTGTTCTGAGCTACAGTGACACAACACGCTCCAGTGGCCTCCCTGCAACTGTCAAGCTGACCTGCTAGACTGGACCAGCAACTGGACGTGCCTGAGCCCTTCTGACCTCTGCTGGAGTGAGTCCTGGATCCCCCAAAGGTGCCTCCCCTGGTCCTGGACCCTTGACTGGCATCAGAGAGAACTCTTCCTTACCTAACTGAAGGTTCCATCAAATCCGATGCAAAGCATTGGCGCACAGCTGAAAGCTTCATCGGAACCGATGCAGTGACCGATGCAGTGACGCAAAACCCTGCAAAGTCTTGCACAGCCTCCCTGCATAGCTGAGACCTTCATCAGAACTGATACCATGTGGCGTAAAACCTCGCTGCACCGCTGAAAACAAACCAAACTGCCACGAAGTGATGCAAAGCCTCGCCGCACAGCTGAAAACTTCATCGGAACCGAGGCAAAGTCCTGCATAGCCTTGCCACACAGCTAAATGCTTCATCGGAACCAATGCAAAGCCTTACAAAGTAACACCATGCAGACCTCGCACCAAGGGCATAAGGTACACTCCTAATGGGCCAAAGTTGGTCCTCTGCCCGGCCTGTGCTCCATCAGGTTCAGCCTGAACTTGTGACTTTGTCCAGAGCAAACAAATACCCCCAGTTGCTACTTTGTGCTTTTTACGGGGTTATATTTACTTAAATGTTTGTAATTGCATATCTTTGGTTCTGCTGATTGGATTTTTGCTGTTCTAGTATCAATTTATTTATGACATTTATTTCTATTCTAGATTGGTGTATTATATTTGGTGTGTTGTGGTGTCACTTTATTACTGTTAGTGTGCTGCATAAATACTTTACACAATGCCTCTAAGTTAAACCTGACTATTTTGTGCTGAGCTACTAGAGGGTTAGGCAGAGTTTAATTTAGTGACTTTTGTGGTTCACCCTGACAAGAATTGTGGTTGTTGCTTGAGAAGGGTTCTCAACCCCCTCGACCAATAACCCAATTTCTCACAACTTCTAGAAATTTTGGACAAAAGCAAAGCAGGTGGTATTAGGCCCAACACACGTACACTCTTATAGACACATACACACACTCTCTTACACACTTAACTTTCCCTTCCAGAGCTCAGCTTTAATGAATGTTGTACAAGGGCAAGAGCATCTCAGTTCCTCTTTTTACCTGCTTCAAAATCAGAAAACATGAGTGCCTCTTACCACAGCTCACATCACTTGCCCTTCCTGATGACATCAACTACCGAAAATTAACCAAAAAAGGTATATTGTGGTATTAATTCCTGGACAGTAACTACGCACCCTCCTTCAATGATCACCTTCAGAATGTGAAACAATTGAAATAAAATTTTACGTTATCTATATACTGCTTGAGCCTCCGTTTTCCCCATTACATATTTTTTTAACAAAAGTGATACATAGTAGGCAGGGTCTAAAACATACATATGTATGTTGCTCCAGATTCTCTCCTGCCTGCTCCCTCAGCCCACCAACGACAGGCAAGTGACCGATAAATTTCAAATAAATAATGGTTGAACACACTCTGCCACACAGCCAGTATCTGGACTTGCTGTCAACAAATGCAGAAAATCCCATAAGATGTGAAACAGTACCCCCACCGTGCCAATCCCTCCACCATACCCCATTCTTAACCTGTACAAAAATGGCTACAAATTAAACAAAAATAATTGGGTATTCCCACTCTTCCACAACATATTTGCCCTGGCTTCCTGTGAATGACTGCAGAAATTGGCCAACCAAGGAAACAAATATATATTGGATTCCGACCACAGTGATATATGCACTCCCATGCTTTTTCCCATTGTCCAAACCATTATAGACCAAATTCTCATCTAGGGTCAACACTCAGCTCTCACCCATCATCAACATGGTACACAATATACCTTCTGCATACTAGCGGGCCTGTGTATACATGCAGCAGTTCCAGGGCCTGTCTGACCCCCAGCTTTATTTAGGTCTGGCTTTACACTGCAGATGGCCTCATACCTTATGTGACCAAAAAGAACTTTCAAGAGTACTAGAGAGAGAGAGAGAGAGAGAGAGACTGTGGCTCCACCCAGATGTAGGTTCACCTAAGTACAAGTGTTGATTTGAACAAAGCTGTGTTCTTCTACAGAAAGAATGCAAAGCTGCTTGATCCAGGGAGGGCTGTTTATTAAGTCAAGTCGTGCTGTTGTGATATGACTTGTGCTAGACCTAAAGCCCTAAAACACACAAACTCTCTCTCTCTTTTCTGGCAGGGGCAGAGGTGGGAGGAGAGTAGTTAGAAGAAATGTGTTTCTGCATTGCAGTCCCAGCACCTCCCACCTTCACTAATCCGCTTCAGAGATACCTTAACTCGCCACTCCTTGAGGGAATGGTGTTTTATTTGTCTAATTCCTAGTTTAAATATGTATGGAATGTAGAGACACGCATTAGGGACTTTTTAAGCTCCTCCGCTCCAATTGCTTTTTCCTCCTTACATTCGTGTCCATGGTCCTGTTAGTCCTTACTTCATCAAACTTTGTATCTGGGTAAGTAAATCCATGTAAGTGCCCTTTAAACCCCTATCAGCAATGTATCATTCTGTTTTCCATTGAAATAACAACAAAACTTGCAGGTATTTTAATAAATATAGTTTTTATGTTTTCTTCTCAAAAACATACATTTCAAATGCAGCCATGTACTTTCATCATATACAGTTTCATGAAGACCTAAAAACAATGACCTATGAAAGGTTGAAAGAACTCGCCCCCCTTCTGTTCTGCCCTCACTCTATTTCTCCATCAAGATCACGTTTGCGGCTATCCTCTGTTCACCCCTTGACAGTGACCAGGAGCTGAGTGGTACCCCCCAGTCATCCCCTGGTTCATTCTACAGGTCCTCTGCCAGCTATGTCAAGGCCGGGCACCCAATCTATCCGTCTCAAGCTATAAGTCGCATTCTCCTGCACATTCATTCCAGGATCCTCCCCTGTCTGTACACTTAATGCAGTATAGCATCCTGAGGGTCTGTCAATGCTGTCAACATGGCTGCCCTTGTAGTCTGTTTCATGCGGACCTCCTCGGCTATTGTCCACTCAGAGACATACAGTTTTATTTTAAAACCATATTGTGCACAGTCGATAATGAGTGGAAATTGGGGTTCTGCTAATGTTTATCATTTGCGGATCATCAAGTAAAGTGTCTTGGTTTGCTTTGATCCTATTAAATCTTTCTTTTTATCACCCTTCAGAATTACAAAAGTTACAGAATTACATTTGTGCTATCCTAACTGCTGATATGTTTTAAAATATATGTACAGTTCATTTAAAGGTATTTAAAGGTCATTGTGTTATAAAAGTTTGGAAAAATACTGACATCCTATAGCCTTTTCTTTAACCCTCATTGTGTTCCAAGAAGATTTTCAGATAGTTTGCGTTACAAAACTATCTAACTTTGCAGTCAGAGGAAGAAAATTAAGCAGCACTCTCCATTTTAAAAGAATAAGGATAGACACCCTTCTGAGTAACTGCTCAGGGTAAGTGTGGTAGAGTCCCTTGCTCTCCTTGAGGAACTGAGTTCATTTAAAATTTAGACTTGAACTGGTGGGGGAGCAAGGACAGCTCCCTATAGTCACACGTTCATCAAGGTGAGCTGTGGCAAACACACTTTGTCTCTCCCGGCACCGGTGGCTATCCTTCACCCCTGGATCATAAGGAGGTAGGGTTGGCACACATGGGATCATATTGCTGTGAGTCCTGATGAAAGTTGAGGTAGTACATTTGACCAGCTGAACCATGTTGATGGTTTTGCAGAGTGGAGGGATTGGTGTCTCATTATAAGCTCCCCAATCCATCATCCACTGGTCCTGTTGTGACCATTTTTACTCTGGGCAGGGTATTAAAATTGTAATAGGTACTTCCTGGAACCAGTTGTAATCACTATTTTGCACATATCTTCACTTGCGATCCCACATCATTGTCACTCTGTGTTATATTGTCTTCCCCCTCCCTATTGCTCCACCTCCTGCGTTGGTCTGCACGGAGGTGTGTTAGCAGCCCTATGATGCAGCATGACACAGCTTGCTGTGTGTGAGGGCAGTTTTAACATACTTTTGTGTTTCCCCCACATGTTCTAACAGCTATCAGGATTTAAAGTCTCTGTTCTAGGTTGTGTTTCAGATACTTGTGTAAGAGGTCGAAGTGGTACTATTTCCTCTTACCCCTCAATAATAAGCAGGAAACCACATCTAGGTATTAAAAAAGCAGACTTTAATTCAAAAATATTTCAAGGATCCCACGTTATTATGAAATTCAAATTAATGATGCAATAGTGTGCAGCAATGAAGCCATTTGTTAGTCCTAGAAAATAAACAAACATGACAATATTTGTATAGATATAGAAACAGAAGCCCTACACTCCACATTATTTCAACAAATGGTTGTGTAGGCCAATATGTTACCCTATGTTATGAATGTTTCTCGATGGAGGAGGCGTACAGCATTAAATTGCACTTTTATTAACTGTCCTTTCTGTAAATGAACTAGAATGTTACAACATCCTTTATTCTGGGTGATATCAATGGAATTTCATTTTATTGAAAATATAACACACTTTTGCTGAAGCATGCTACAATATTTGTGCAAAAATTATCAAGAGGTCCCATGGAATCCACATCGTTGAAACTAATAAAGACCTGGAAGCCGAAAAGGTTTTTCTTTGAGGAGTGAACATAAAAAATGAGGAGCTGAAGCAGAGCAAACAGAGACTGGGAGAAAATTCCAATTCTTGAGAGTTACAAGATAAAAAGCATGAGCGTTTGAACAGGAGGGAAGAGAAAACCAAGACAAAGGCGTGAAGTGTAAAGCAGATTAAGGGTAGGGTCTAAACTGAAGAGGGAATTAAGGTTTGTGGGAGTGATTTGATGGATACATTTAAAGGTAATGCAGCGCACCAAAAGAAGGGGCAAGTGTTAAAGGTGAACTACTGAAGAAAAGCATGAGAATGATAAATATGTGCAGGAGGAAAAAGGTGACAAATAGACGACTGAAAATAGACTGTTGTAGGGCTAGCAAGTAAGCGGGATTTCAAACAAAAAGACAACAACAATCTGCCTAAGAAAGGATCAGAGTAGAGTGTAGAGAGGAACATTTTCATTTGGCAAAAGAGAAGAAAAGAGGACATTTTACTGCTGTGGAGGTAGGAGCAACTGAGAAACTAATATATTTTTTTTTTACATTCGAAAACATAGGATGAGCGTACATGTGCACTGCAAAGATATTGACAAAAAGTCTGTAACAAAGAGGTATAGACGTACGTCTACCTATAACACATTTGTCTGTGCAAATCCTGAGGAACATGTGTGCATAAATGAATGAACAAACATTTTGGGCCTTTGAAATGTACATTTGTGGAAGGATGTCCGCGCTGCTGAAGTCTTTATGCCTAAATGTCCCCAGTCAGAAAAGAAGTCCCACAAGGACCCATGTGCAAGTGTAGCGTGCAACAGTGTATCACACCTCTTGTGAAAGGCCATGCAGGAAGTTTACCACTTACTATCTCCAGTATAAAACTCTCCAGACACCCATTTCAATCACACCCATGTGGTTCCAGTCTTCCAGGCGTAAGTACAACCGATAAGTCAAGCCATGGACCTTTCCTCTTGCTGGAGTCTCTGGTATACTAGACTCAAAGATACACAGTGGGAGAATGAAGATGTTCAAAGAAGAGTAGAAGCATGTGGGAGAGAAAGGTTTACTGATGCATGTGGAACCTGCATTGCGTACTTTTTTGGAACGGCAGGTAATGTGTCTCACCCACCCAGCATTGTGTCATCATCTCCAAGTTCTAAAGATCCACGAGCTACGGCATGGAAGGTACTCTGTCTCCTTGGCCACTTTTTGCCATGTCTCCTTTGCTGCCAAGCACCCCTCTGTGACCAAATACTCTGCATTTCAAAGCCTTACTTTCTTTATCATCATACCCTATTTGTTACTAGGTCTTTCTTATTTCCATATCTCCCTCCTGCCTATTCATCATCTAACAATGCCGTCCGTTTTCCCATGAATCCTTTGCTTTTGCTCCATGCCGACTTGCCACAGGTCTTCTGTTTTGCCATGCCCCTCATCACATTGTGCCTCTGCCCACTTTACTGTACTCCTTCCATGTTCCTATATCTCCTGGCCTCTTGTCAGATGCCTCCTTGTCTTCCTTATTGTTGTATACATGCATTACCAAATACAATTACTATATCTTTCTTTGGTGTTGCTAAATCCACGCATATTCTTCTCCTACACAGCTCCTGTGTAGGTACTCCCTGACCCATGTGCCCCAACTACCAATGGAGGCTCACATAACTGCTGTGAAGTTATCAAGGGGTAAGGAATGCTGTCATCAGATACCTCGATCAGAGAACCGAGATAGGCGTGGATGAGCAGGCACCTGAAGAGAATGTCTAGAATGATGAGACACAATTGTCACATACCCCCAACCACGACTGGATCCGTAGATATCTTCTCTCTTCGTCGTCTGATCTGACTTTCTTCCTACTTTTGCTGATGCCGTTGTTGGCCCATCTGATCACACTAGGAGTAGACCATGACCATATGATTACCCCAACCTCTTGCTTTTGCCTTGGAGCTTAATTGTGGGAAGTGCATCTCCACCTATTTTCACTCCAGTGGGTAGCCCATTTAGTCTTATGCTACTTCGCCCAGAGCATTATGCTGGAATATGACTGCTGCTCCTTCCTCGGCCAACCTATGCTTATGGATGCAAGACACACTCACCTGTGTACTAGGATGCAGGCCCACATGTACTCATAATAAGGAACTGTGATTGACTGTGGACTCATTCAGTAAGAGTTTCACAATATAAGTAGCAGACAAACACTAATTACTTTAGTAATTATTTTGCTACTTATATTTAACTGTGTTACTGAAAGAGTCCACAGTGAAACACTATGCCTAACTATAATATTTACTAAGGTTCTCTTCTGCATATGGATTGCGCTTTTGCCGGCTCAAGGATACTTAGCCCTTTATACTTCTCCAGCAGTAGGAGGAGGCTGTCGGGGAGCTTGAGGTCTGGCTGCAGTGGAGTGAGGAGACAGTGTGGCACTCCTGTAGAGAGCTGCTATCAGTCTACAGCAGATCACAGAGACTGTCTGGTCCCTGAAAGTGTATCAGTAGTGTGTCCACGTGGAACTCATGGGGTGTGCCGATGGGAAGCAGTAGCATGAGGGAATTGAAGAACTGTAATCTTCATTCTCAGGGGTCTCACTAATACAAAGAACTTGGCACAGAAGCTGAAATATGAAAAGACATCTTTATTAAACTTAATTAAGTGAGACTACGTCACACAGAAGCCTTTTGCAACTGAAGGAGGCAGTCTAAAGAGTACAAAACACAGAGGCTTTTTATATGCTTAGGGTTACAAACTCAGCACAAAAGAAAGGGGCAGTCCTAGCTTTTGCAAGCATGCAAAATACCTAATATGGACATAAAGATCTGCAAAATATTAGCCAATAGGAAAATATTCAGAACAAGGCATCATGTAACCAGAACGTCCCCCTTAAGTGTGTTTCTGCCCAACCCATAAGTCAATAAACTACAGCACCTATAGGTCAATCAGTAATGGCAGAACATTACTGTATGCAGTTAGGCCAGCTGGTGTCTGAGATTGCTTTTCAGAACAAGGACAGAGGGGGTTTTCAACACGTTGCAGTCCAAAGGGCAGACACACTTCATGAATGGAGCAGCCTGTGTAAAGGCAACACAAATTGACGACAAATGTAAGATGGAGTCAAAATTAAAGAACCTCAGACCCTCCTTTTGCCATTACACAGGCAAATCCTAATTCATTGCTAGGTGAGCATTCTACTCTTTTTATACAAACAGGTATATATAAACTATCAGCAGGAATACAAAGAGAACAAAGCATTTAACATTCAGATAGCAAAAGAAAGTAATAACCACTATTACAAACAGGTTTATCATATTGTTTTCACAACCCTAGGCAAAAGCAAATCCTAAAATTATTTTGCAAACATTTTCAGGGCTCCTAGTTATTTCAGTGACTATTGACAATGCCAGTAAAACAATAAGAATCAGTCTCCAAACACCCATTCTATGCAATTGCACGGGGAATACCCAGAGTCCGTCGAAGCCTCTCTGGCAGGCTTCTATTGTCCATCAAATCTGCTTCTGTTGTTTTCTTCTGCATGGGCCTCTTCATTCAGGCCTTTCATGAAAATTGTGTTTCTCAGTATCCGTTGGAGTGCCTTCCTGGCAAACTCTCACAGCTCACTTGAAAGTCTCAATGTCTCAATGCAGTGCACCAATATATTTCCTGTGCTGCAGGCACTACATATATTGTGCTCTTCATGGTGCACTGCCTTTCCTTTGGAGCAAAGAAAAGGGGGGGTGTGGCCAAAACTCAGGCCAAGGGGCTCAAGGGACTGCACACTGTCAGAGGTTACCAGCACATGACAGGTGGAAAACTGAAGCCTCAATTCTTTCGCTCTTTTGCACTGAAACTCTGGTTCTGTGGCAAAACCAGCTCCTCCTTCTTTTCTGATGTTCAACGCCTTCTGATGAAGCAAGCACAATGCTTTGGAGATACCATCTGTTAGCTGTCATTGATGGGATTGTGGGTGAGTTCCGCAGGTTATTATGACTTAATCCCGCAGAACCTAGTGACGTAGGAAATGTGACACATTTGTTAGTTTCCTTCAATTAAGTACAAAAACAGTTCATTGTATAACAAGGGGCCTGCAAGCAAGTGGCCTGCAATCTTCAAAGGAATGGCCATACGCCATGGGACTATTGTGATCTAAAATACACTGTCATTCTCAAAGGCAATACAAAGACAAAGGCAGTAGGCAAAACAGTGCCTCTAGCCTCTTTAATTGGGTTACCATGTGAGAGCATATCCTCTACCATCTAAGGGTAGATAGCGACATGGGAATTCTATCTGAATGGATGTCCTCACACATGGTGGCATTATCTAATGGGGCAAACACATTTTTTTTCTCTCAATGATTACATATAGGTGTTCCCTAATTCATTATCTACAACACCTCAAAAGAGAAATCACATAATACATATTATCAGGGACAGGTAGATACCTCCCTTTTATAATTGTGCATCAAGTGAACTATGCAATACAAAAGCTAATGATCAAAATGTGGAAACAAAAGACAAGAACTAGAGAGTCCTGGTATTTCCATTATTTAGAACACATCTAATCCACCAAAAATTAAAGCAGCAGAAAAAAGGAACTAAAAACCAAATTAGAATAGGCATTGAATTTGTCATATTCAAAAAAACGTAAGGTGTCTCCTATTGAGGTGGAAAACTTATCTTACTATAGTATTGAGTCAGTTAACCGGTCCATCACTAACCTGACAGTCAGACTGGAAAACATTAGAGTAGGCCTAAAGAAAATTCTTGAAAACCAGTCTGGTCATACAAAAGGGAATTATACATAATATGGGTGTCTCTGGTACATTACTGCAATCTGGAAGTGTGAACCTGAACAATACAAAAATAATAAAAGGGCTAACTGGTGAAAGGAATATGAAAAAGAGAAATGGAACTAGGACACAGCTAAAATCCCCAATAGCTAGGCACGATGCGACATCGGTTAGGGGAGAAGTAACAAAAGAAAAATCTATAGGAAGAACAAGGAATTACTTGGGTGAACAAAAATCAAAAATAGTTAACAAATGTTATCTCTACCGCTGGCCGCTAAACCATATACGGTAATCTCAGCTAATGTTCCAGTTCCTTCTTCAGGGAAAAATGAAACCTTGTTTCCTTTATGGTACAAAGCCATACACTACTTAGGAAGCAGAACAAAACTGACTAATTGTTAGAAATGGGATCCCTGGCTGGCCAGGGCTTGCGCCAAAGTCAGTCAGAGACCACCACTCCTAAGTCAGGGAAAGGGAGTTACACGCCAAGATAACCCCTGCTCACCCTCTAGGTAACGTGGCGCGAGCAGCAAGGCTAAACTTGGAGGCGATGTGAGTTAAGTATTTGCGCACGCACCCCAGCAACAACATCCAAGACCCACCACAAAGGACACTCCACACAAGGTTATATAAAAATAGCCTTTGTATTACACCAAAACACATTAGATAAAAACACACACTTTACAATGTGCCAACAGGCACGGGCAGAATTTACAGGGGATATGTACAAGACAGGGCCACCTGGACCACTGTCAGGAATCAGCACTTTTAGAACTAGCAATACAATACTTGTAGGCCTAGAACTTAGAACATAGAGCCTATCGGACAGTACCTTCCGTCCTGGTTGCGCGGGATAAGGCGAGTGATCTCCTTAGTAGACTTGAGCGGGCAGCCGGCTAGCTACAAGCATCTGTCTGGGGCGACCAATGTGTGCGGCTCAGAGGAGAAGGGGGAGGCAGGATGCGGGCGGCCCAGCGAAGCGGCGCGGCTCAGGGGAGAGCAGCGCGGCTCGAGGCTTGGACGGGCGGCCGGGCACGAGCTGCCGAGGGGAGTGAGCGAGGCACACTTCAGCGAGGCCCCAGTGGCCCAGGGAGATCAGACAAGTCCCAGCAATTTGTCAGGGAAGGCACAATAGAGTCCACTGGTCCTGGGACTCTGGTCTGGGGGCGAGCTCAGTATCAAGCCCTTGGAGATAGTTAAACACCAAACAATCATTTAGCACACAACCAGTAACTACTGGTAACCGGTAAGTACCACCTACGCAATCCTAACCACCTTAGGAACAGGTCACGCAGGGAACCAGGATCTCACTAGCACCACCTGCACTAGCAAGAACAACCACCTAAGTATCACAATACAAGTAGGGGCATAGGCACATTACACATGATGCATCACAACACATTCAGAGGTGCAGGGCAGGAAAACACATGATGCAGAACCTACATCAAAAGTCCAGGGTCCAGGTTGCGCCACTGCGCCAAGACCTAAACGTGGCAGCTGCCCACAAAGTGCTGGGCAGCTGAGGGACAAGACAGGGCCTAAACGCTGCAGCTGGCACTAAGTGCTGCGCAGCTGGGGAAGGCCAGGGTAGGGACGAAGGAGGGCGACTCACTCCTAAGTCCAGAACATGTCCCTAGAAAGGCAAAACCTACAATGGTGCAGCTGCCCACTAATTGCTGGGCGGCTGTAGATCAGAAAAACTGCGCCAGGGCTCTCATCAGCCCTCTGGGACAACCATGGCGCCAAACTGAGCCATCTGGCTCTGTGGACACGGGGCCTCGGGGAAGCCTCGCAGGCTCTAAACACAAACTGCCCCACACGTTGGAGTCCCTCCTCGGGGGACTCGAAGTAATATTGGGGCACCTACAGCCTCTCAGGGCTCGAAGTAAACAAAATGCTACTGACGCTGCGGGGGTTAAAGGGGGAGCAGCCCGCTACCTTCCGGGGCCGCTCCAGGAATACGCCCAGCCCCCACGGGGATTTCAAGGGGTAATGGTGCCCGGCAACGTAGGAGCCCTGCTCGGGGGCTCGAAAGCAAAGATATGCTAAATCGAGAGCACATGCGGCCCGTCGGAGCCTCTCCGGCTCTGGAGGAATGCTGCCAATGGAGCCCAAATTCAAAGTGAGGCCCTCTCACTGGAGGGGAGGGGCGGGCACCGGCAATGTGCCACGACGCCCCCCTCTCCTTTACACAGCCCAGGGCCCCACTCACCAGATCCGTGGCCTCCTTCTCCGGTCTCTGGCGGCAGGACGTCTCTGGCGCTCGTGGTGGGGGCAGGCACCGGCAGTGTGCCTCGCGCCCCCTCCGCTGTCCTCTCCTGCTTCACCCCGGGGCTCTCCTCTCGCCTCGGAGCCCTGGGGGAGGGAATTTGCTTCCGGGTGTCCTGAGGTCCCGCCCCCGGCCTGCCTGACTTCCGGCCGGCGGCGGAAGTTCCTTTCCCGGGGACACGGGGAAAAAGAGATGCCGGGTGGGCACCAGCCAAAGCGACAGCAGCGCTCCCAAGCGCCATAGGAATCAGAGCGCTGGGGCGCCAGCCACAAATAAAGCGCCCCCAGGCACTAGAGAAATATAAGGCACTCCCAGGCGCTTAGAATACAAATAAAGCGCTCCCAAGCGCTATGAGGCAAAATAAAGCGCTTCCAGGCGCTAGGGAACAACAAGTCCAGAAAAAGGTCAGCAAAAGTCCTTTCAGGAGTCCAGGGGCTGGGCAGGGCCCAGGGGGGGCAAGCCTTCCCTTCGGGCCCAAGCAGCAGCACACCCCCGGCAGGATTCAAGTTGGGAACAAGAACATTTTTCAAGAAGTCACAGCCTCTTTTTATACAGACAAATCCTTTGTCTTTGGGCTGGGTGGGGGCAGAACCAGTCGCAGCTGGTCTGTGAGCACTGTTGATGGGCTCAACCACCCTCTCTATTCACTGGCAGGGCTTGGGTCATCAGTCGCTCCACAGGGGGCGGAGCCAGCATTGTGTAGGAAAAGCCCAGCCCCATCAGGAACCAGGTGCAGCCCTCCCACACATCATTCATGCTGATCTCTCCACTCACTCCTGGGCAGACCCATCCAGACTTCCTGGAGCCAGGCTTGCCAGCCAGCTCTAGCCAATCACGCTCCAGCACCCTCACTGCATACACACATCAATGTCTAGAAGTGGCACTTCCCCACTAGACACATACAAGCCGCACATACCATCGCGCAGCATTCACTCTCACCAGTTCACACATACCAAACTCGAGCCTGCACCCCCCACACATCAGGAACTACCAGGGACACACACATTCCCCATGCATTCCTATGGGAGGGCAGGCCTATCTCACCACATGCACTCAGAGTGCGCACGCACTTTCCACTGGGACACAGTGAAAGTGCGCAGAAACCAAAAATCACTACCTCCAATTCACATTCACAAAGCAAAAAGTTTAGGGGTGAACCTGCCAGAAGGGCCAAGTCCAACACAACCCCCTTCCAGCCAAAACGCAGGGTAGGCCAATCACCACTGTGATGGACTTCCCTGCTTGGGGCGATAGAACACTGACGCGGGCCCGCACTGCAGGGACACCCTCCGGTTCTACGCCACGTTGATCCATAAGCCAAGCACATACTTAAAAAAAAACAGGCCCAACTAGGCTACCCCACTGGTACTCCTTAGCTGTCCACGGCTAGGACCAGGCCCTAGGCCACCCAGATACCACTGGTCCATGCCCATCCACAGAGTGGGGGGTTGTAACCCCTGGCCTACACTAGCCATTCTCCACTCCCTTTCTCAGTGTAGTTCCAAACTACCACTGATCCTTCAACCTAGGGTCCGCACCCTCAGGCTGACCAGAGGTCACGGGCAAGAATGCCCCACCGTACCTCTAGTTCTGAAGCACCCTCCAGAACACAACTCTCCCACCAGTTTAGGACCTTACTTCCTCAGCAGCAGTGACCACAGTCAGACCACCACAAGAACGGTGTAGCGAGGCGTTGCACATTGCAGTATTCCAGTTGCGGTGCAGCCTATGGCTCGTTGACGGCATCGAGACGACGTCGGTGAGTGCAGAGGCGGCGTTGCTTGAGGGGGACGTTGCTCAGTGCGGTGCATACAGGACACCAGGGTGGTCATGACGGAGTCACAGCTCCCTTAACTGGTTTACCACCTGGGATTCAAATTCACCGGATGCACAGGGGTCAGACTCCCTCTGACCCCCTTCCAGAGTTCTGCACCATCCCACTGTAGAACAGGGTCCCTCCACTTAAGGTAGGCCCCACCTGCTCTCAGGGTAGTACCACAACACTCAGCCAAGAACCCTAAAGATCCATGCTAGGCCTGTACCACCCCTTCTGGGAAACACAGGGTCTCTTCACTTAAGATGAGCCCCACCTGTGTTCACAGGGGTACCCCTAGAAGACAAACCGGCCAGGACACTGGCTACAGTCGCCCTGCCGTCCAGGACAGGCAACACCTGACCCTGGCTCCCCAACCTAGGGACGCTACCCTTTGGTTAGATGCCTGGCACACCAGGACTTCTACAAGTTGAAAACAAAAATCTAAGACTTTCTCTCCTCCTTCAGCAGCAAGGCAACCACTGCAGGTCAATCCCCCATACAGCTTACCCGGTTCCTTCCCTTCAGGCAGGAGTCCCTTCTTGTAACTTCAGGACACTACGTACAGTTGTCCTTACGTCCAGATCCGGACACACCGGTTACTGGCTCCCCAACCGAGGGACGTACCCCTTTGGTCAGATGCCTGGCGCACCAGGACTTCCTTGAGGGTGACACAACTCACGGGTCGTATACAAGTCTGCCTGACACTCAGGACAGAAGTGGCATCACCATGGTCACTCCCTGGCGACACAACCCTTCTGGCTGGTCCCTGACCCACTGGTTCTTCCACTGGGGAACCTATCCCCCCTCGCATCCCTCCATCTGGACTTCTGCACCCTCCCAACTGGAGCGGTACTGCCACACACCAGAACTACTGAAACCCTGTTCACTGATGCTCTACGTTCTTCAAACACTCTGGGAGATCCTCCTCAAATGACCTATTGGTACAGCCTAGGCCCCCGACCTGACGTTCCCTTCAGAAACATTCCAGGCCCTGACACTGGGTTTCGAGCACCTGGAGACATGCAGTCCCACCCACTCCTTCTCCTCTTGAGACAGGACGTGAGCCCCTACACCGAGACCTAGCTGGGCTACACTGAACCTCTTCCGCCACGCTGGGCTGGAAGACACCTCAGACACTCCTTTTGGAATCACTCCATCCCCTATGCCTCTCTCTTCCCATAACCTTACCTACTCCAAAAAATCTGTCTCTAAACAGACCACAGAAATCAAAAGGCAGGCTCCACTGTCTGCAGACGTTCTTGGGAAAAGTTTAACACAGGGAACTTAGGTATCTGAGCACAACAACAAGAGTACGCAATTATTCAACAAGCTCCCCATCCAGAGAACTCACACCATTCATCCACACACGCCCCTCCCCAAACTGGTAAGGCACTTTCTACCACCCCTGATTTCTCAACCTGACCACACGTGACACAGGTACCATTACTCCAGGACAGGGACGGGGGACATAGGACATATTTTTGCTGCCACCACTGGATCCCACCCTTCTGGTGAATCCAGACAACACACTGCTCTTAGGGGGATGATCTACCCTCCCGAGCTAGGGACACCCAACTCACAGTGCACCAAAAACACATTTCCACAGAAATGACATTTTCAGCAACCTTAACACAATAATCCCCACAATGTGATTTATCTAAAATGCAGAGTTTTGTAGTGTGGCCAGTTGCCACTGTGGTACAACGCAAACACAAATCCTTATCCTCACCGCTGCGTCCAATGTTAGAAATGGGATCCCTGGCTGGCCAGGGCTTGCTCCAAAGTCAGTCAGAGACCACCACACCTAAGTCAGGGCAAGGGAGTTACACGCCAAGATAACCCCTGCTCACCCTCTAGGTAACGTGGCGCGAGCAGCAAGGCTAAACTTGGAGGCGATGTGAGTTAAGTATTTGCGCACGCACCCCAGCAACAACATCCAAGACCCATCACAAAGGAAACTCCACACAAGGTTATATAACAATAGCCTTTGTATTACACCAAAACACATTAGATAAAAACACACACTTTACAATGTGCCAACAGGCACGGGCAGAATTTACAGGGGATATGTACAAGACAGGGCCACCTGGACCACTGTCAGGAATCAGCACTTTTAGAACTAGCAATACAATACTTATAGGCCTAGAACTTAGAACATAGAGCCTATCGGACAGTACCTTCCGTCCTGGTTGCGCGGGATAATGCGGGTGATCTCCTTAGTAGACTTGAGCGGGCGGCCGGCTAGCCACAAGCATCTGTCTGGGGCGACCAATGTGTGCGGCTCAGAGGAGAAGGGGGAGGCAAGATGCGGGTGGCCCAGCGAAGCGGCGCGGCTCAGGGGAGAGCGGCGCGGCTCGAGGCTTGGACGGGCGGCCGGGCACGAGCTGCCGAGGGGAGTGAGTGAGGCACACTTCAGCGAGGCCCCAGTGGTCCAGGGAGATCAGACAAGTTCCAGCAATTTGTCAGGGAAGGCACAATAGAGTCCACTGGTCCTGGGACTCTGGTCTGGGGGCGAGCTCAGTATCAAGCCCTTGGAGATAGTTAAACACCAAACAATCATTTAGCACACAACCAGTAACTACTGGTAACCGGTAAGTACCACCTACGCAATCCTAACCACCTTAGGAACAGGTCACGCAGGGAACCAGGATCTCACTAGCACCACCTGCACTAGCAAGAACAACCACCTAAGTATCACAATACAAGTAGGGGCATAGGCACATTACACATGATGCATCACAACACATTCAGAGGTGCAGGGCAGGAAAACACATGATGCAAAACCTACATCAAAAGTCCAGGGTCCAGGTTGCGCCACTGCGCCAAGACCTAAACGTGGCAGCTGCCCACAAATTGCTGGGCAGCTGAGGGACAAGACAGGGCCTAAACGCTGCAGCTGGCACTAAGTGCTGCGCAGCTGGGGAAGGCCAGGGTAGGGATGAAGGAGGGCGACTCACTCCTAAGTCCAGAGCATGTCCCTAGAAAGGCAAAACCTACAATGGTGCAGCTGCCCACTAATTGCTGGGCGGCTGTAGATCAGAAAAACTGCGCCAGGGCTCTCATCAGCCCTCTGGGACAACCATGGCGCCAAACTGAGCCATCTGGCTCTGTGGACGCGGGGCCTCGGGGGAGCCTCGCAGGCTCTAAACACAAACTGCCCCACACGTTGGAGTCCCTCCTCGGGGGACTCGAAGTAATATTGGGACACCTAGAGCCTCTCAGGGCTCGAAGTAAACAAAATGCTCCTGCCGCTGCGGGGGTTAAAGGGGGAGCAGCCCGCTACCTTCCGAGGCCGCTCCAGGAATACGCCCAGCCCCCACGGGGCTTTCAAGGGGTAATGGTGCCCAGCAATGTAGGAGCCCTGCTCGGGGGCTCGAAAGCAAAGATATGCCCCCGGGGCCCTCGTGGCTAAATCGAGAGCACATGCGGCCCGTCGGAGCCTCTTCGGCTCTGGAGGAATGCTGCCAATGGAGCCCAAATTCAAAGTGAGGCCCTCTCACTGGAGGGGAGAGGCGGGCACCGGCAATGTGCCCCGACACCCCCCTCCCCTTTACACAGCCCCGGGCCCCACTCACCGGATCCGTGGCCTCCTTTTCCGGTCTCTGGTGGCAGGACGTCTCTGGCGCTCGTGGTGGGGGCAGGCACCGGCAGTGTGCCTCGCGCCCCCTCCGCTGTCCTCTCCTGCTTCACCCCGGGGCTCCCCTCTCGCCTCAGAGCCCTGGGGGAGGGAAGTTGCTTCCGGGTGTCCTGAGGTCCCGCCCCCGGCCTGCCTGACTTCCGGCCGGTGGCGGAGGTTCCTTTCCCGGGGACACGGGGAAAAAGAGATGCCGGGTGGGCACCGGCCAAAGCGACAGCAGCGCTCCCAAGCGCCATAGGAATCAGAGCGCTGGGGCGCCAGCCACAAATAAAGCGCCCCCAGGCGCTAGAGAAATATAAGGCACTCCCAGGCGCTTAGAATACAAATAAAGTGCTCCCAAGCGCTATGAGGCAAAATAAAGCGCTTCCAGACGCTAGGGGAACAACAAGTCCAGAAAAAGGTCAGCAAAAGTCCTTTCAGGAGTCCAGGGGCTGGGCAGGGCCCAGGGGGGGGCAAGCCTTCCCCCGGGCCCAAGCAGCAGCACGCCCCTGGCAGGATTCAAGTTGGGAACAACAGCATTTTTAGGTCTCGCCTGTCGATGCGCATGCGCATCGAGCTTGCGAGACTATGGGGGCTTATCCACTCTTTATCCAACTTGCAAGGAATCGTGGCGATTCCTTGCAGTGCACGAGAAATTGAAGCTCAATGCGCATGCGCAATGAGCTTCAAAGCGCGTGCACAAGCCCCCAGCCGCCTGCATTGCCTGCTCTCTCTGTCACAGCCTCCCCCAGCTCCGCCTCCTCACTTTTTGATTGCACGGCCGTTAGGCCGTGCCTCCCCTACTCTACTCCCCCCTCCTTCTCCACTCCCCCTCACGAGTGTCACGACGCACCTCCGGATCCGCCCCCTCCCCATTTTCTCTGCCTGCCATGTCGCGTCGCATTTCTCCTCCCCCCTCCCCCCAGCCGCCTGCCTTGCCTACTCTCCCGCCCCCTCACTTCTTGATTGCACGGCCGCTAGGCCGTGCCTCCCCTACTCTCCTCCTCCTACTCTCCTCCCCCCTCCCCTTATCTGGCCTTCCCTCCGTCTGTTCCCTCTCCCCGCTCCGCCCCCTCCCCTGCCCGCAGTCTGTTCGAGACAAGACGAGAATTGAATTCCCTCTCAATAGGTAGGATATCTTACATTATACACCACTACCTGTAAACAAATGTGACAGAAAGGTAAAATAAAGTCACGTTCCAATTAGGAAAAACATTAGCTGTAGCTGGAGCTCGAGTCAAGGATACCCGTGTTGTACGGCATTCTTTTAGTCTGTATCATTCTTTAATCTGCTCTGCCTGTAAACGGTATATTGACAAACTAATGTAACCAAAAAGCTCGTGCTCAGTTAGTTCGTTGTGTATCAACACGTATAATGGGTGTCGGGAGAACACACCTAATGGGTCTGTCTTGAGAGTCGTCCCAAAAGCGATTCAGTTGTCGTCAGCTTCAAATGTTTTCCTCTGGATTCAATCGGTGTTTTAGATTTTTGGATCTGTATAAGTTTCATTATGTTTTTAACAGTTACATTTTACTTCACCGGAGTCTCGAGTTTATATTAAATTAAACCTCGGGGCCCTGTCCACTTATATTCCGTCCATACAGGGCTAGGTGAGCAGTGTCTTAAGCTGTGCGCAGGTGCAAAAGAGTAAAGTATATTTGCGCGCTTGTCTGAAAGAGTAGTTCATCACAGTGTAGCCTCCTCCCTCGAATCACGCTGTGCGCATGCGATCAGTATTTCATGTTGCGCATGCCTATGGGATACACGCATGGTACCTTGATGAAGCTTTTTTTCAGGGAATTGTGTTCATAGTTGGGGTTTCTGGGTGAACCCCAACTCACCCTCACTCACCCTCAACCCCTCACCCTCAACATCAACCCCTCACTCACCCTCACTCACCCTCACCCACCCTCACCCTCACTCACCCTCACTCTCACTCACCCTCAACCCCTCACCCTCACTCACCCTCAACCCCTCACTCACCCTCACCCACCCTCACCCTCACTCACCCTCAACCCCTCACCCTCACACAGTGCAATAGGTCTCGGAGCATTTGAGTTAGAGCTTTTAGAAATGTTTATGGCTTTTTTTTTTGTAATTCTTTAGCATTGGCTACAGGAAACAAAAATGCTAAAGATTTACAAAAAAAAACCATAAACAATTCTAAAAGCACTAACTCTAATGCTGCGAGACCTATTGCATTTCCAATGCTTGTTTAAGAGGTCACAGCCTCTTTTTATACAGACAAATCCTTTGTCTTTGGGCTGGGTGGGGGCAGAACCAGTCGCAGCTGGTCTGTGAGCACTGTTGATGGGCTCAACCACCCTCTCTTTTCACTGGCAAGGCTTGGGTCATCAGTCGCTCCACAGGGGGCGGAGCCAGCATTGTGTGGGAAAAGCCCAGCCCCATCAGGAACCAGGTGCAGCCCTCCCACACATCACTCATGCTGATCTCTCCACTCACTCCTGGGCAGACCCATCCAGACTTCCTGGAGCCAGGCTTGCCAGCCAGCTCCAGCCAATCACGTTCCAGGACCCTCACTGCATACACACATCAATGTCTAGAAGTGGCACTTCCCCACTAGACACATACAAGCCGCACATACCATCGCGCAGCATTCACTCTCACAAGTTCACACATGCCAAACTCGAGCCTGCACTCCCCACACATCAGGAACTACCAGGGACACACACATTCCCCATGCATTCCTATGGGAGGGCAGGCCTATCTCACCACATGCACTCAGAGTGTGCACGCACTTTCCACTGGGACACAGTGAAAGTGCACAGAAACCAAAAACTACTACCTCCAATTCACATTCACAAAGCAAAAAGTTTAGGGGTGAACCTGCCAGAAGGGCCAAGTACAACACTAATGTAATATAGAAATTAGGTCACCATGTACAAGAGTCACAAATCTATAATTTATCCTTACATCCAATCAGGTTACATAAATTTAGGGCTGCCTGTTCCTTAAGGGAAGGGGGGGGGGCAGTAGCGTGACTAACAGCAGGTGACACACTTTGATCCTGTATATCTCTTTTATTTTACTTCAATACTATATAGCCAAATTTGACATACACTGGTGAAGTGTTGTCTGTCTTGTTCACAGCATAAAAAAACATATCTGTGAAATTTAGTATCAGCGCAAATTCACCCAACTGTTGTGCAGCGATATACATCGTCATGTAGAACCCTTCACAACACAGGTGAACTTGTAATAGTATCTAAAGCAGCAACATAAAACAAAAACATGCATAAAATTTTTTAAAAACACACACACATGCCAAGCCATCAGATATACGCACTGTATATCAAGCACAAAAAGCATAGACAAAGTACAATAGCATATGTAAATAAGCGGTAACACACAACACCATTGCATGCACTTAATGCACTGTGAACCTGCAGCCTAAAACCCAATATTCAGGCCTGCTTAAATTGTCAGGTTTAAAATCAAAATTACACTTTCTTTTACGCACTTTCTTTCACTTTCCTCATACTTTCTTTTACTTTCCTTACCCTCCTTTTGACAGCAAATCACCAGTTAGTGGAGATTTGGCTGTCAAACACAACTTACTGTGTCGCTTCTGACACACAGGACCAGCAGGAACAATTCATAAAAGGATAAAATACAAAAATATGTAAAACGCACCAACATTTCTTTTTAAAAGAAGTCATAATAAAAAAAAACATATTTTTCAACATACTGCTGACACTGCACATACCACACAAAATATCAACTGTAACCAACCATCTTTTGAAAACATGCTAAACCACCTTAATTTTGACATCCCAAAAACTCTTTCACAGACACTCTGCGTGTCCCGTGCGCCAACACCCTTTGAGGCCCTGCTTTTCCAAGCAATGATTTCTCTATCTGTTTACACTTACTCCTATCCTACCTCACTGACCTTAAGGTCAAAATCTGCCTTGCGGGCTCCTCAGCCCCCTCCCTCTTCCTCACTCTAAGGCTGAAAAAGACAAAAAACCTTCCCAACTCTTTCTAACCTGCAATAACCAACCCTATTTAAAAACACATGATATATATATTACTCCTGTTAGGGGCTACAATTTATTTCTATACTTAGATTATTATAACAGTTACTGTGACTAATTCGCAGAACATAATAACACACATACCAGTTTTTAGAACAAATGCTTGTTTGCAATGGTACTCATTTCATCAACCTTAAATGGATGAAGGTCTCAGTTATGTCCAGCCAAAGTTAAAACCTTCCACCCTGATATTAAACTCAAACCTCTGCACCAGACACATTGGCTCACTGAGCCATTTAAAAGCAAACCCAAATGGGAACAACCTGCAAATTTGTATTATACCTAAATGTATGCATTTACTGAAGCCTAAAGCACTTTAAAGCTATTGTAAATGGCAAAAATGCCAAAATTGTACCCAAATTCGACTTTGATATTTGGGGCACTTAAAAATAAAGATCCTACAATTGCATTACTTATTAATCATCCTCAGAATGTTCTTTACAAATTGCAGAGATTGGACATTAGACATATCTCATGCAAATCCTGAGAAAAATGAGTTTTTCACGCCTGTGCCAAGTGAAATTCTATATGCTAATGTCCTCATTATGCAGTATAACATAACTTAAATTAAACTATAATGCTAGGAGGTCACAGTATGAGTATTAAGCTTCATGAATAGTAAAAAACAAATTTTGTAGCACTTATTTTTAATAATTATTTTGCTTAATTAATAATTATTTGTAATAAACCCAATCATTTTTCATAATTGCATATATTAAGGTTCCGTAATTCCTCGAATCTGACTTCATATTTATTTATTTTTTGCTCTGTGCCACGTAGGCCTGCAAAGATAGCCTGACGAACAAGGTGGCCTGGCCTCCCCAGGTCATGTACACATTAACCAGATTTACTCTGAAATAAACTGTAAGAAACTGACCTCTTCACCCGAAACTGACCTCGCAAAGCCAATTTCCCTGATTGATCTTTATCTGAGATTGCCAATCAATGTTCAAGACATCGCTAACTTTTTAGTTTCCTTGCACTTGCCTTATCTTGTTTCAGCGTCCGTTACTGTTTCTTTCTTTTTAAATGTTTCTTCATTACATGGGTTAATTATTATTTAGCAACAGAGCCAAGAATATACTTAGAGAAATGCTTAAAGAGAGGAAAAAAAACCTTAATTGAAATGTCTTCCTATAATACAAAATAATGAACCTTAGTTTTGGAACCTTTTAAAACAACATTCTGAAATGCAAAGTTTCACCCGTGCAACTGAGGGCAAAGTCCTGGCTGAATAAATATTCCTGTTTATTTAGCTTGCCTCTCAATGTTTGTAACATAAGCACGGTGCCTGTCTATTTAAAACTAAAACTAAGACATTTCAAGTTTCAAAATGCGTGTGCAATACAGCAAGGTCCAATGTATTCAGATGATGTGTTTGCCTGTTAATATCTAATACAATGTATCTAAGGAAAATGCTGTAAGTTTATTTATTTTTCGCAAAACACCAAATTTCGTTTTTGGGGGCTTTTTTATTTCTAGTGAATGTGAATTTACATTTTAGTTTTTAAGCATTTAGACATTTTGCTTAATAGACTGAAAACATCAAGAAAAACCACGAACAGACATTGAGCTCATTTCAGAAATAAACATAAAGGGGTCAAACACTCAGGACACACAATACGGCGCGTTTTAGCCATTTATTTCGTGAATAGCGCCATCGCTATTCACTTACAGAAATTGTACTAATGGGAAAACCACATAGACATTTAAACACACATTTAACCCACAAACCAATACTCAGAACTGAAACAAAGGACAGCCCACAGACTGTACTTAAACCAAACCATTTGTAAATACTAGTTGTAAGTCATATTTACAAGAAACACTTCTCAATTGTGTTCCAAAAGACTGCAAAAACAGCCCAACAGACTGAAGTATGTCCAAGAAGCGAAAATACACTCAATTCACTAGCTTTGGCTAGCAGAACACCAAAAATCGCTTTGCATATCTTCATTCATAAAATTTGCACAGAACAAAGGATCCTTGTATGTATTATGTCCATATTTTAATTCCCTGGGGATACAGAATCACCAAGGAAGAAATATGTTTGTATACCTAAACCTATTTAGGTATTCCTTCTAGGAGAGCCGCCTAATTAATTTCACATCACACTATGGTACCTTCCAAATAAAGCAACACATTCTTCTATGTGAGCTTTGAAACAGGCATGCCAAAAATATTGCAAAATATACAATATTATAATCAAAGTAGTGCTTAATGTACTTTTCGTACGTGCACTGTTCAACAAAACCAAATAGAGAAAAATCTCCTCATTACCTGTCTACACAAATTGCAATTTGCATATCAAATCCATACAAATCAAAAGTTGGCCAACACAAATTCCAAAGTTCCAAAGCTACAGTAAGCGTTACTAAACTACCTTACTTTTACCAATCAAAAGATTGTCCAAATTCTAACTGCCAAGTTCTAAATGACCTAACGGTCCTTTTTTAGAATACTCACGCCAAAAAGGTTCTCAGTCAGGAGTGACATCATGTGGAGGATCAAAATCAGGAAGATCAGAAATATACTGGGCTGCAAAGACAAAGAATCTCCAGAATCCTTGTGCACAGAGTAGTAGAGTCCCGTCCTGTCCTCCTCAGTAGATTTCAGTCTCCTGACAAGATCACTCCTTCAGAAAGTCACTTCTCTGATGAAGCCCACGTTGGCCGCACCATTTGAAGAACTGTAATCTTCATTCTCAGGGGTCTCACTAATACAAAGAACTTGGCACAGAAGTTGAAATATGAAAAGACATCTTTATTAAACTTAATTAAGTGAGACCTTGTGTGCGTGGGTGAGGAGTTTGAACGTGATCCTCTTGCTGACGGGGAGCCAGTGCAGGTCTCTCAGGTGGACGGAGATGTGGTTGTGGCGGGGGATGTCCAGGATGAGTCGTGCGGAGGCGTTCTGTATGCGCTGGAGTCTTTTCTGTAGTTTGGCAGTGGTTCCCGCGTAGAGGGTGTTCCCGTGGTCCAGTCGGCTGGTGACGAGTGCCTGGGTGACCGTTTTCCTGGTTTCGGTGGGGATCCATCGGAAGATCTTACGGAGCATGCGCAAGGTGTTGAAGCAGGATGATGAGACGGCGTTGACTTGTCTGGTCATCGAGAGGGAGGAGTCCAGGATGAAGCCCAGGTTTTGTGCGTGGTCCTTTGGCTTGGGGGGTGGTGCCCAGGGCAGGGGGCTACCAGGAGTCGTCCCAGGCGGAGGGGTATGATCCCAGGATGAGGACTTCCGTCTTGTCTGAGTTCAGTTTCAGGTGGCTGTTCTTCATCCATTCGGCGACGTCTTTCATTCCTTTGTGTAGGTTGGCTCTGGCGGTAGCGGGGTCGTTGGTGAGGGAGAGGATCAGCTGGGTGTCGTCGGCGTAGGAGATGATGTTAAGGTTGTGTTGGCGTGCGATGGCTGCGAGGGGGCTCATGTAGACGTTAAAGAGGGCGGGGCTGAGTGAGGATCCTTGTGGTACGCCGCAGATGACTTCGGGGGCCTCGGATCTGAACGTGGGGAGGTGGACTCTCTGGATTCTTCCGGCGAAGAATGAGATGATCCACATCTAGTGCCTTCTCTTGGATTCCGATGTTGCTGAGGCGCTGTATTAGGGTGCGGTGGCAGACAGTATCGAACGCTGCAGAGAGGTCTAGGAGGATGAGGGCAGCTGTTTCCCCGTTGTCTAGCAGGGATCTGATGTCATCGGTAGCTGCGATGAGGGCGATCTCAGTGCTGTGGTTGGCTCGGAAACCGGACTGTGAGGGGTCGAGGGATCCGTACGTCTCGAGAAAGGCAGCGGGCTGTTTGTTGTTGGTCTTCTCGATGACTTTGGCAGGAAAAGGGAGGAGCGAGATGGGGCGGAAGTTCTTGAGGTCGGTGGGGTCCGCTGTCGGTTTCTTCAGGAGGGCGCTGAGCTCGGCATGCTTCCAGCTCTCCAGGAAGGTGGCGGTGTTGAAGGAGATGATGATGTCCCGGAGTTGGGGTGCGATGATGGAGTCGGCCTTGTTGAAGACATGGTGGGGGCAGGGGTCGGTTGGGGATCCGGAGTGGATGGTGTTCATCGTGCGGATGGTGTCTTCGGTGCTGACCGGGGTCCAGGCGCAGAGGGTGGTGGTGGGGGGCGTTGGTTCGGTGGTGGGGTGCGTGGTTGGTGCGCCGAAGCTGTTGTGTATGTCGGCGATCTTGTGGTGGAAGAAGGAGGCGAGTGAGTCGCAGAGGTCTTGCGAGGGTGTGATGTCGTTGTTTCCGGCGCTGGGGTCAGAGAGCTCTTTGACGATGCTGAAGAGGTCCTTGCTGTTGTGGGTGTTGTTGTCCAGTCGTTCTTTGAATGTTGTCCTTTTGGTGGTGCGGATCAGCTGGTGGTGTGTGCGGGTGGCGTTCTTGAGGGCAGTCATGTTTTCTGTAGTCTGGTCGAGGCGCCAGGCTTTTTCAAGGGTGCGGCAGTTTTTCTTGGATGTTTTGAGTTCGTCGGTGAACCACGAGGCTTTCTTGCTGCCGGGTCTGCTGGGAGGGTTCTTCAGTGGTGCGAGGTCGTCAGCGCAGTTGGTGAGTGAAGATGCGGGCTGCTTCGTTGGGGTCCGTTGTGCTGGCGGGAGGGTTCTGGCTGAGGGAGGTGGTGAGCTGGTCGGCGGTGATCTTGCTCCAGCTCCTGCGGGGAGCTTGTTGCGGGTGGTGATGGGTCGTGGTTCTCCTGAAGCTCAAATAAAATCTTCTATCTTTGAAAACTGGAATTGTGTTTCCTAATGGCTTAGCAGATACAAAATCTTTGGAAAATTGTTTACAAAAAGACAGTTTTGAATGGTATTAGAGCAACACAATTTTGTAGAGAGGACCAAGGAGCTATCCCTGTTGCCGTGAGGGGAACGGCCTTACAAGCGAAAATCGGGGCACACAACACTCGCGCTGCGCGAGTGACATCGCCGCCGGGACTACACTTCCCAGGTGCCCCGGCGGTCGCGGCGCGAGTGACGCAGGCAGAGCGCCCGGAGGCGCCGTAAATCAGAGGAGCGCCGAAGCGCTCACTGGGAGAGCAACACAATTTTGTAGAGAGGACCAAGGAGCTATCCCTGTTGCCGTTAGGGGAACGGCCTTATAAGCGAAAATCGGGGCACACAACACTCGCGCTGCGCCAGTGACATCGCCGCCGGGACTACACTTCCCAGGTGCCCCGGCGGTCGCGGCGCGAGTGACGCAGGCAGAGCGCCCGGAGGCGCCGTAAATCAGAAGAACGCCTCTCGCACCCGCGAGTCGCACGCGGGAGAAGCCCGGGACAAGGGCTGGACAGTCTGCGACAGTCCGCGACTGGACGCGATCGGACAGGACCAGATACTCTGCCCGTGTGACGATAGGATCTCTCCTACTAGTAAGATACTTTACTTGTTGAGTTCTGTTCTGACCCGTGGGAATTAGTTGTACTGTGAAAGAGGGGTATCTGGAAAAAGCTTAAGATGCCGAAGAAAGTTGTTGCTGTTGCTGCTACATCTAACACTATTGATAATTATCTGGTACAAACGGTGAAGAAAATAAATAATCAAAGGAGAGAATCTCTGGGTCTGAGTCAATCCCCTGATCTCGAACGTTTAAGACCATCTTCACCACCCTCCTTGGTAGACACTTTACCACAGGATATAGGCACGGATGCTCCACTCATCTCCTTCCATGATTCTGTTAATAATGATTCTGAAACAAATTCTGTGGTTGCTCCCGATATATTTCTCGTAACTGATCCCGAGAGTGACATTGATTCTGATCATGGGGTTCAGACGCGAGCCACGGAAGTTGAACTTTCTTCCCCAGATCAGGTGCCACGGCCGGTACGACAATGTGCGAAAAAACAGACAAAGCGAGGTGGGTTGCGGTCTGGGGTAAGGAGGAAAAGGGTTGTCACTCCCGGTTCATCGAAGGCAAAAACTACTGACCTTGGCGAGGACAATATAAAGCATTCTATGATCGAGGAACTGTTCAATAAGTTTGTAGAAGTGTTTGAAAGCAAGATTAAAGTTATAATTAAACCTCTGGTAGCAAAAATCGACAAACTGAATGCCGAGATTAAAAAACTGGGAGGCTTACAAACCAAGGTCGTGGGGGAGGTTGAAAATATAACTACTCTTGTTGCAAATAGAACAGTCCATTCAGGGGAGAACACTTTGGGTGTGGGAGGGGTAGGGGGTGTTTCGTTAATAACCAACCCCCAGGCCCAGGCCACGACGGATACTGTTGATCAGTTAGCAGTCAAGGATGACGCCTTGTTAACAGTTAATATTCCCCCTGATCAAAACCAGGTAACAGACCCTCTTCAATTTATTGTTGAAGCTTCGCCGGTGGTACTGGTGCTGGCCAACGTTCCACTTTTAGAACGTGGCCTGGCAGAACCACCTGCATCCTTGTCGAGTAAGGCCCTACATTGGTTAACATGTAACATGAAGCTAGCCCCAGGAGGGAAACAGCAACTGGTGAGTGAGATTAAGTCAGCTAAAAGGGTCCCGTGGATAGGGAACCGACCCAAAAAGTTTAAAGGTGACTGTGTGGCAGTGACTTTCTCAAATCCGACAGTTTTGCCTAATCTCCTTGAAAACTTACTCCCGCCCCAACGAAGAAGCGGTACTATTGTCCCACTCACGTTAAAATGTTTTTATGGGGAACAACAAAATGTTACTTACCCTAAAACCCCTGGTCTAGATAGTGACAATAACATGAATAACATGAATAATAGGTGGGACACAAATCTGGGTTTTAACATTGCAACTCATAACAGTTTTGATGCTCTATCCGGCTTGGATTTGTGTGATTGACGGGAGGCCTGGGAAGATCCGGGTGGTGAGGTAACTGTTGATCCGACCCCCATGGCCCCTGTATCTCCACATAGGAGGGGTAGTGTTATCCCCGTAAAAGAGAATCTTGAATTGGGAAACAAAGTCAGGCTGTTAAGCCGGAACATCGCGGGGTTGCGATCTAAGAGAGAAGACCCCAATTGGCTTAATGTTATTAAACAATATGATATTGTCGCCCTACAGGAGACCTGGGACGAGGACTGTGATTTCTGGGTGGACGGTTTTACTTCTTTTTTTGTCCCTGCCTTGAGTTCGACGGCTGGAAGAAGTAGAGGGGGTCTTGTGTTGTTGGTCTCGCTGAACGTCAGGGGTAAAATTGTTAAGGTTGACTGTGTCTCTCATAACTTTCTCATCGTGGAGGTAACCTTGGTTAATAACATTAAAATAATTTTAGTGAACTGTTATAATTCATAGCAAGGGGCCTCTACAGATGAGCATCTACTATGGTTAAATTATTTTTTTAACCTCTTATAAAGAAAAGCAAACCGCTCTTTGCCATCTAATTTTGATGGGTGATTTTAATGTACATCTTTGCTTAAATTGTGTCCTAACTGATCTTGATGGTCCGGATAGTACATCCCCCCAGCATTTTGAACACAGTCAGAAGGGGGCGGCTCTTGAAAATTTACTGTCCAGTAACGATTTGTTTGAAGCCGAGTTTTTTGATAGCAACACCCGGGTTGCTACTTATACTGGTAGGGACTGTCAAACGATCATTGATTATATATTTCTATCACAAGGACTTTTAAAGTATGTAATTTTTTAAAATGCTATACAGATGCCTTTAAGTGATCATAACCCTGTGGTGATGGAGCTACTTGATGGGTTTTCGTTATTAAACATTTCTGTCCCGCCCCAGGCGGTTATGTCGGTTAAAGCTAAAGACCAGGGGAGAAGGCTCAAATGGGGTAAGATCGTCCCCGCTGACTTTTTCCAAACTATAACATCTGAGGCTGCACATGAATTAAATACCTGTGTTGATCCTCTCTCTAAGGGGGAGGTAGTAATAACATCGTACAAGGCCATTTGTTCTAAAGTGTCACAGGAACTTACTCTGAACTGTCGAGTAGCAATAAATAGACCGGCAATGGCCTGGTTTGATCAAAAATGTAGTAAAGCCCATAATATTTTAAAAAAGTTCCTTAATGTTGGCCCGAGAAATAAAGCTCTGGTATCCCAGCTAAGAAAGGAGTATGCGAAGGCAATACAGGAGCGAAAAAGGGAGTTAAAACATGAAGCCTGGGTGGAGCTCATGGATAAAGCTACCTTAAAAGACAGTGCTAAGTTCTGGTCAATTATTAACACTCCACTGTTTTCTAAAGTCCAAAATTCAGACCTAGAACTAAACATCCCGGAAACAGATTGGCTTAGTCATTTTGAAAAAATATACGGTAGCCATTTGGAGCTGGAAACTCTGGTAGCCCCTGTTCCTATTGTGGCCCCAGTAAGGTTTGAGACAGCCGAAGTAACTAAGGCAATCGAGAGTACGGCTGGGCATAAGGCACCAGGTCCGGATGGGGTTCCCTCCGACATGTATAAGGCCAATCCGGTGTACTGGGCTGAAATCTTAACTAAAGTCTTTAATGCCTCTGCAACCGTAGGGTTCCCCAAATCCTGGTCCAGGTCGATTATAATCCCTGTATTTAAAAAAGGGCAGAGGGGAGACCCGAGATGTTATAGGCCTATTTCACTGCTAGACTCCTCTATTAAAATCTTAGGGAAGGTGGTCTTGGCCAGAATAACATCTTGGGCCTCGGAGAATAACATATTGACTGATGTCCAATATGGTTTTAGAGCGGGGAGGAGTACGGAGGACCAATGTCTCAACCTTAATCTAATTATAGCCAAATACACGAGGGCCAAAAGGGGCTCTATCTTCTTGGGTTTTATGGACCTGTCCACAGCCTTTGATCTAGTTAATAGATCAAGGCTGTGGACCATGCTGCTTAAGATGGGCCTCGATCGTTCGCTGGTGTACTTCCTGGCAGAGCTGCACAGGGACCTGAATGCTTCCATCAGGATGACAACTGAGGGGAAATGCTCAGCAAGTTTTAAGTCCAGTAGGGGGGTGCGCCAAGGCTGCATCCTAGCCCCAATGTTGTTCACGTTGTACGTGAACTCGTTGGAGACAGACCTGACAGCAGTTACGCAGGATATTCCGCGCATGGGGGGAACGCCAATTCCGGTGCTCCTCTACGCCGACGATGCGGTTTTACTGGCAAGAACCCCAATTGGTCTACAGAGACTGCTTGATTCTTTTGGTAATTTTATGAATAGTCTTGACTTGTTGATTAATACCGGGAAATCCCACATAATGTCTATGGGGAGTTCAAAGAACAATGTTAAAACCTTTTACTGTGGTACTGAGGTTATTAGTAGAGTAAAGGTATTTACATATTTGGGGGTTTTATTCGATGACAGGGGTAGTTGGAACCCACAGATCACCACAAAATCTAATGCCGTGAGAAGTTCTTCGGCTGCAGTATTGGGGTTTGCCAAAAGACTAGGGGGAAAACCAACTGAGGCAATCCTGGCAATCTATAAAGCCAAGATGGTTTCAATTGCAAGGTACGGAGCAGCAATCTGGGGATTCATCAATTCTGACCGCATTCAAATAGAGGAGAATAAGTTTATGCGGTCTCTTCTTGGACTTCCACCATCTACAGCCACCTATTCTATTCATCTGGAGCTGGGTATGGGATACATTACAGATATAATTAAAATAGCACCTATCCTGCTCTGGATTAAGATCTGGCTGAATCCACAACTCTCCCTAAACCGAACAAGTATAATGGATTGTCTTAAACTAGATCATGTGAGGGAAATTCAGTGGCTGTCCTACATTAAGAGCCTGGCTGAGAAGCTTGGCCGCCCAGAGATTTTCTCTAGACCAGATTCTCTGTGTAAAGCTGATCTAGTGTGGGCCAAGACTAACTTTATCAGGCTTCGTGAAGCAGAGCGAGAGGCGGTTGAGCTGAGTAAACCCTCTGTTAGGGCCCATGTACTGGTTACCACGTCATGAAGGCTGGCTGACACACTGTTTTCACAGATGGTTACTCACGAAACTCCGATTTAATCAAATGTTTATGGTATTATGGGATGTGAATGGGTGGGGTAGGCCGGAGGACAATCCCCCCTGTAAATGTGACGATCTTTCTCCCCAGGATACTGTACATTTTTTGCTTTTCTGCAGGTTGTTTTCTGTGCCACGGAAACGGTTCATTACACCATTATTGAAAAAGTTCAACTTTAAACAATACAAACCTGCTCTATTATTTCTCCAAATGATGGAAACGCCAGAAACTATGTACTGTGTGGCTAGTTTTTTGCCAGCATCTGTAAGATTAAGGAGGTCGGGTCTGGTTGTGTAATGCTGTAGCTACTTCCTCTTAAACAAGCTCTTGTACCTGGGAAATATGGCCTTGAAGAACAAATGTAATAGGTTCACTATCTCGAGCTCCTTCGGAAATGTATTTTTGTATACAATTGTGTAATTTTAATTCTTTTAAATGTTTTTAATTGTTTGCATTTTTGTATAGCATACTTTTATGATTTTAATTAATCGAATAAAGTGGATTTGACTTGAATGGTATTTCATCGACACTGCACTCTTAATCCTAAAATGCATTATTAAGTTACCGCACCTAGAATATCTTGCAGCTGGAAGCTGAAAATGCCTACACTCACTCAAGGGCCATCGAACCAAGTACAGAGTGCTACCAATAATTTCAGAGTGCTGTGTCCTGCAGTAATGAAAAACCCCTTTTGAAAAGGTTGGAATCAGGCCTTATGGTCATGCCTTTAACTCTACGGGCAAAAACACTGATCAATTGGTCTTTATGACTGCAAGATTCTCACAGTGGCTGTCACTGTGTAATAAAGGTGTTCAGAGCACGTGCACAACAAATCCCTGACCTCTCTCCAGAGGGCACAGGTCGATGGTCACATATAGGTCAATTTTAATTATAGGAAAGTGTGTGAAGGCGGTACACAGCTGTCCAAATATGGAAAGCACCAAAGGAAAAAAAAACTCATTTGTTACAGGTCAGAGAGTGGGCTATGTGTGTTTGTTGGTGAAGTGGACGAGATGCAAGGAAGTACTGCGGAAGTTGAGAATGAAAAGACAGTTATGAAGAGGGAAAAAGTGATGTGTAAGAAATACAGATGCAGGATTTCAGGAGAATGTAGGGGGAAAAGGGCGTATTTATTTATGTATTCAATTATTTGCAAAATTTTATATATCGCTGGCTAGACCCGGAGGTATCAGAGCGCTTTACATGAGGATCAGCGAGTTACAAGATACATAGTTATATCATTTGAATCAGCGAGTTATCGGTTACATAGTTACATCAGTTTGAATCAAAGTAGTAGAAGGAGGGGGAGGGAGGGAATGAAACACGGATGGGGAGACGAGGAAAACAATGTCAGATGACCGGCTGGGTAGGTGACGGCCAAGGGGCCAGACTCCTCTATAGCTGCATAGGATAGCTCCACCGGGCATCGGCCAAGGTTGCTCAGGCTCCGCTGTAGGTATCTACATCAGTTGAATCAGCGAGTTACAGGATACATATATACACCAGTTAGAATCAAAAGAATCACCGAGGAGGGAGGAAGGGGAGGGAAGGAGACAGAAACGGGGGAGACAAGGAAAACAATGTCAGATGCCCGGCTGGGTAGGTGAGGCCCAAGGGGCCAGACTCCTCTATAGCTGCGTAGGACAGCTCCACCAGGTATCGGCCAAGGTTGCTTGGGCTCCGAGGTAGGTACAAACAGTTTTGGTATCCACCCAGGGGGTGTCGTCATAGTTCCATCAAGCCCACAGAGCACACGTAGAGAGCCCAGAAGAGCTAAGGCTATGGTCATATTGAAAGTATGTAAAGGAAAGTGGTGCAAAGGGGGAGGATAGGAGTGATTGAGACCCTGTGGACACCACTAACTCTTGCACACGTCTCAGCAATAGTTAATGTGCAGTCTCGTGCTTCAAGAATTTCAAACATTTTCAATTCTAATTAATCACAACTAAATCGTTACTCAAGTTGAAGTTTTTATTTCATGATTTGAAACTCTGAAGAGTTCTACATAGAACAAACGAATACGAAAATATAAAACACATGATCTGAAAACCATAAAACCAATTAAACTGCTTACCCCCTACAATATATTCGAATTAAGAATCTAAAAGCAGAATTCATGCTAACACTTTAAATACAAGTTTAAGAAACATTTTAAAAATGTAACAATTTCGATAGAAAACATTTCATTTTGCGGGCTAAACGATAAATGCAGAGCCTTGGTCGTTGTTCGCACAGAAAATATCAAGAAAAGGGGTCTCAACATCCTACGACATGTCAGCAAAGCAGTATAAATAAATAGAAGATGCACAAGGTCCTGAACTCCGTTTTTGACAAAGATTACATACATTTGATAATCCATACTATTTGGACGTTAATGTATTAAATGGAAGAATATTTATTAGCATTAGTGTATAGAAACATCTAGCCCCAGGGGGCATATTCCATGTCAAGTATGGCTGAGATCTTTTAAAAATAATAATGTGCATTATTACTTCATAACTCCCTTTTTCTATACTACAGGAATTGATGTCCAGACAAAGGCTTAGAATGAACGAAGCCTGTTTGAGACTGGTCTTTAACTGAGTTAGCGACAAGAAAGATACCAAACTTTGGCCATTTCAAGTTGTTCTTTTGCATTCTCTAAATTCCTAAAAAAACATACATTTTTCTTTTTTCAATTCAAATATATCCTTCCATATAACATGCCTTAGGGAATTACCGTCACTTCTGAAAAGGCAGTAAAATGGTTACTCGTTTATTTGATTCTAGAAACAAGCATTTGTGAAGGCAATATGTCTAGTGTTTTATAGGCATCGGTCTGTTGTGTGACTTGTCTAGGATGGATGCATTGACACAAAATTCAGAGAGGCACCCCAATGCTTGTCTGGTGGACAAATGTAATTCACAGCATCTTGCTTCGCGTGTTTTAAGCCACGTCCTTAATTACATAGGCCATGCCTCTTTTTAGGGTACCCCACCCACACCTCTTTTCGGCCTACTTAATTCACTGATAAAGTTCATGTATGTCAGGTAAGCTTCTTCGTCAGGAAAAATTAGAAGGTGTAATTCCTCTATTAGGCAGTAGGTAGCAGTCAAAGGCTTAGATGGAGTATGACTCTCTACTAAAGCCAGTGTGAGGGAGAAGAAGCGAGCCAGTGAATGTGGTGGAAAGAGAGAGAGGGCGCATACATCGCTGAAGTCCTGACTTTCCACTCGCTAAAGTTCTATGACCCCTAACAGAAAGAGGAGCTTGCTGTGGGATGTTTTTTTTTCTCTTAGTGGAGTTGGAAGCTCACGTATTTATTTTGCCTTTTTTAGAGCTGATATTTCGCTGCCGACTTCACACAGCTCCTGGTTGGGGAGCGCTGCCCATGAAGCGCGCGCGTCGGTGCGGGGAATCCTTTAAGTGTGCGGGGTCCCGGCAGATAATTAATGACCTGGTATCTGACGTCCAGGCTGAGAAGCGGGCAGCGTTCGGATTGGACGAGTGGTGAACCGCGCAGGGCTCTTCAGGATACCCAGAATGATGCACCCACTGGCAGTGTGACCCACTCATGAAAGTGTGCTGGCGGGGGGTCTTTGCGGGGATTTCCTTCACTTACAGCAGTAGCCTATGTCAAGAGAACGCCTTACCTCTCCCTTTCGCCCCCTCCCCTTGGGGCTATATGGGTGGAAAGATGACATGCGCCCAAAAAAGGAGAAAGGGTTTAAATCCCCTAGCTGCTTGATGCCTTGGAGTTAAGGGGGAGGGAGAAGAAAAAAAGTTATTCAATAAGTCCAGAAATAGCTCATTGAGTCTCGGAATTAAGCGCTTTTCGTCCAGTTTCCTCATCCACTATCCGTGCTGCGGGGTGGCGTCCTCGGGGAGCATGGTGAGCACTGGTCTGCGCTGGTGGGGGCTGTTCTGGTGTTCCTGCTCCTTGTTGCTGTCCTCTCGGGCCGGGGCTGGGTTCGGGGCAGTTGTGAACAGCAGCGGCGGCCCCAGGAGCGGCTCGACCAGGGAAGGCCAGGCCGGGGGCTTCGTGTACCGGCGCCTGAAGAGCCACGAGAAGCGGGAGATGCAGCGGGAGATCCTGTCCGTGCTGGGGCTGCCGCACAGGCCCCGGCCGCAGGGGGCGCAGCCGCCCCCCGCCAGGGGCGAGCAGAGGCAGCCGCCCAGGCTCAACTCCGCGCCGCTCTTCATGCTGGACCTCTACCACAGCCTGGAGCAGGGCGAGCCGGCGAGCTGGGCCCAGGGGGGTCCCGCGCCCCGGGGCAAGCCCCTGCTCAGCGGCAGCCACCTCAGCAGCCCTCAGGATAGCGCCTACCTCAGCGACGCCGACATGGTGATGAGCTTCGTCAACCTGGGTGAGTCCCTCAAACTTTATTCTTTTTTTTCACTGAAAACGCTCGTCTGTGTGAACCATGTTCTCTAAAGGTCTTTGTAACAGGTGTCATGGTTACCCCACTCTTTGACGCTCGTGTTATCGACCTGTCAAGGATGGGGGACTGAATGGCCTTACCGATTCCGAGCTGAGACCTTCAGGTTGTTCACAGGTCATGTGCCCTGAAGCCGATGGCGAGACGAGGCTTCTTCGCTGTCCGGCCTGATGTACCTGAGCAGGGTGACGGGCCGTGGGATGCTCTGGGTCTAAAAGAGCAGCATAAGCCATGCTGACTGTCTCTTTCTCACTGACTTGGTGGTGGAAGGGAGGGTCCATGGGTGCATGGCGTAGCAAGGGTGCCAAGGACCCGAAATCGGCAGTGGCGAAGCGAGGGTCCCTAATGCAAACAAGGCAAGTTCCCTTCTATCAATTGGGTAGTAACATACTGTTATAATGGCCTTCCTCACACCTTGCCGCCATGTGCATTTATGATGGATACACTTGGTTGGGATAAGAACTGTTCCCTTCTTATGTTTAGGGGTGCTTTGTTCGTATACATGTAGGTGCCTCGCTCCGCCTCTGCTGCTGTCGTTCCTAAATTGTGAAGGGCGCACCTGTCCGCATAAGTTCAATGACGCTGTGTGTTTGTGATGGGAGTTGTTGTGGGTCGGGACTCGGGACAACGTATTGGTGGGACTTAAGTGGCTGAAACAAAACCTCTCTATAGTAACAGTTACCCCTAAACTGCGTTGTTGCACCACAGAGGTCTTTCAGGTTTGTATTGGGAGGTTGTGGCGTGCGTTAAATCACCTCCTCGCCGCCCACTCGCATGACACTGCAAATTATATATCCAGATACAATGAATACGTAATTTGTTAAATATTGTGTGCAAACTGAAAAATACATAACGGGCATGGGACATTTCCCTCCACAGAACTTTGGCTCAAATTTGGTTACTGGTCGTCTTTTTTTTTTTTTTTTTTACAATAACTAAGCGCTAAGTAGAGCAAAGTGAATTGCACCCTCCATAAACATACTTTGAAAAGAAGGTGTCAAGGAAAATGTGTGTTTGTTTTCAACAAATCTTATCGGCCTTTTGTCATCTTACGTTCATGGTATTTCCCAGGGGCGGAATTTCCAGTTAACCATTTGCATATGGTTGCTACTGGACCCAGTTTATATGGCTACTTCTCCATACTGGGCTGTGTATGGCAGCAACAAAAACACAACGGGACGTTCTACAAGCTGAAATAAAAGATGCCCTCCCATTAAGGACTATTGGTAGAAATTTAAAAATATCCATTGCGAGCCCCGCTGTGCAGGTGCTGGTAACACAGCGTAGCCGGAAGGTGAGTGCGATAGTTCCCGTCTTTCGCAGCTCGTGTCACCTCAGAGGTGTGCGTTGAGCCTCCAGAAGTCTGCTCAACAGTGCGGATAGGCGCGCTGCGCCTGCGCAGATTAACCTCCACGCACCTGCGTCCTTGGAGACCTCTTCGGGTCTCGCTCTTTCTGTAAGTAGGTGGACGGCAGGGAAATCCCTGCTGTACACACAGCACAATGAGCAAGGGCACCCTTTAGTCTTTTCAGTGGTCAACTTGCCGGTCTCCACATCTCAGTTGGGGGTGGCTCAGTAAGTTCCCATCGTGGGTTTTTCTGAATTTCCATATAAGTAATGCGGTGCGCATGGATGTGCGTCAGGGGTGGATGTTAGGTGTCCCGGCTCTACCTTTCCAATACCTGGGCTTGGAGTATCATAACAAAACAGTAAACGGTGCTACAAGCGCACTATTTGTTATCCTTAGTTTCCACCAGACCACTTGCCCTTCAGGTCTAAGGGTGGGGCAAATGGTCATACGTATGATGTCATCAGCTGTCAGAGGGTGGGTGACGCCGCTTCCGCCACCGCTGGTATTTTTAGGCATCAACGTACTTTATTTTACTTGGAACCATAGCCCCTCTCATGTGGCAGGTGTGTCTCGAGTGGCAGGTGGATTTGTATGAACAGACTCCATCCTTTGAACGGTGGGATGTACGTACGCCTGTCGAGAGCTGGCTGAGATGGGCTGAGCATGTCTAAGACACAACATCGTCACCCCTGTCGTTCTCGGAGACGTGTACTTCCATCATTGTGCTGAAGCCCCCAACTCCCTCGTGCCCCCAACCGCCAAGGCTCCCTCGTAAACCACTGTCCTTCAGCCAAAGGAGCGCACTGTCCGGACCTGCGCGCATCACAACTTATCGGGCCTGCGTCATGTTGTTACAGAGAAAGGGAGTGGAAAAGGGGGGCGGGGAGCGAAATACAGCACACCAAGGACACAGGATAGACGGAGTGAGAGGATTGGTGGAGTAAGAGAGAGAGAAAATAGCGAGAAAAATAACGTGAGAGTCCGAGAGTGAGACAGAAAAGGGAAAAAGAAGAAAATGAAAGAAAAGCTGAAAGCAAGTGTCAATAATGAAGAGGGAGCGTTAGAGAAAGGGAATGTGAGCTACGGGAGGGTGCCCAACAGAGAGTAAGATATGGAATGAGAAGTCAGTCAGAGACAGATGGAGCAAAAAGGGAACTAGACAGAGAAACACAGAGAGAAAATACAAAGTGAAGCAATGAAAGACGGACAGCGGAGAACGAGAGAAGGAGACAACATAGAGAGAAATAGACCGAGAAAAAGACAAGACAGCATGAAAGATGGACAAAGAACAAGAAACAGGCTTGGACTGAGAAACACAAAATAAAGCAAAGAGAGTGAGAAAATGCTGAGGAGCGAATGAGTTGGTGAGTTTGAATAGAATGTGGACATAGAAACCACATTTCATCCTCGAGAGAATCCGCTCTGAGTACATACAATCCAGACATCTCTGAGAGACTGTTGTTCAGGGTTCAGATGTGACCCTACACCTGCCTGTCTCTTTCTCTGCACTTTAGTTCAGTGTGTCAGTTGTAGCTAGCAGTCAAATTATCTGTGGAGATTACAAGCCGTCGGTAACTACATTGCCATGAACTGCAAAAGGATAAGCAAAATAGCTCAGTAGGAGAATGTGCCTGCTCGAGTAATCTGCATGCATTCTGGGTGTAAAATGTAATGCAAAACTGCGATGGGGCAGTAAGATCGCCATTTGACCTGGGAATGCATACCCTGGCTCACTGTTGTGATATTAACATGGGACCAGGATGCATTTAATGCATTTTTGGTTCATCTGGCAGTACATGGTCAAGGAGGGGTTTGCGAAATTCACATAATTTGTTTTCGCTTAATTGCACAAACGTTCGGCAGAATTGAGTGAAATTACGTATAATTGATTGACACAACTCACTATAAAGGACGAGTATTTGCTAGGCCAGCAGGTCTTGCCTTCGGGACCTATTTGTTTTGCCAGTGGTTTTTAGTGATGCTGTACACTATGAATGCAAACAAATATTTTCCCAGTGGCTAAAAAGTGTGGTGTGGCCGAGCACCTAATTGATGCCAGTAAGGTGGGGGTCAGGTGAGAGGTGAGTTTAAGATGGGCGTTAGGTGGAGTGAAGCATGTACATAGTGTGGAATCTAAGTCGTGGAATTTTTTTAGGAGCTTTATTAACATAACAGTTTCATTCCATACTGCCCTGTAAACTATGCCTCTAGTCATGAGATGAAGCACATATTTGACTATACTGGGTTATGCTGTATCTCAGTCGCTATCCATCAAAAGGATCCTGGGAGTAAGCCTTTCCTGCTTGCGATCACTGCCTCTAGCGAGTCAAGTGTGCAAAGGAAGTAACTTGATTATTGAATTGATATTCTCCTTATTCTTTTAGTCACTTATCTGTAAAACATTAATGCTTAAGAAAGAAACAGATTAAATAAAAAGTGCTAGAAAAACTCTTTCACAAAGTCCCCCTGCTTTGTCTAGACTTGCACTATAAGTAAGTGTTGCTGGGTAAAAACTGTGCTGTTATGTAGACTTCAGCCAAAAAACACACTTTCAAATGATGAAATTATGTGATGAGCAAACACAGCTTGTTGAACACTCAGGGATTCTTGTCCACAAGAAATCATTTAATATTTAATGAATTTTGCAAGCTGTTGCAACATACAACAGTTCATACAGGGGACTGTAGTGTCTGCTGACCTATAGCATATACATGGTGTCTATTGAGAAGCCCAAAGGACAGGCGGCTTACCAGAACAGCACATTCCAGCTCGCTGCTATTTGGATAATTTTGCTCAAATTGACAAAGAACGGCATGCTTTAGGGAACCACTACCTACAAGTAATTGACATTTTGCCAGATGTACACTGCTTGTCTGTGACTGACAATGTTCAAAGCAGGCCTGCATCCACCCTTGCCACCAAAGGAATCAGTAAGTGTAGATTCCCAAAATGTATGCATTGAATCATCTGGATATTTTAGATTCAGTCATTTTAATCGCAGGTTTTACAACGTGGAGAGTTTGCAGAAAAAGGAAACTATTTAAAAATGAATGAGAATTTTACCTTTTCTATGGTCTTCAGGAATAGCCTTCGGGTTAACAGACGTAGGGCAGATGAGGTGATCAAAGACTCCACGCCACAGATGTTGGGAGACAGCACAACCCGTGTGAGAAGCCCATTGCTGCTAGGAGGGGTAGATAACCTGCCCCTTCCCCATTCCCCCTCTGCTACGATTGCCGCGGACATTGCAACCTCTGTTCCCCCTGCCACCTCATCCTCAGTACGAGTGGGCCTCCCCACCCTTGGCATGAGGGGGGGAGTGGGAGCTTCTTTGAGGACCGGGGAGGACTGACCCAGCAGACCAGGTACCTGAGCTCAATCATTACTGGAGGGAAGATGCAAGCTGTGGTTGTGAATCAGCCACTCATTCTTCACCTTGAAGGACCTTAGGACTGCGCCTTTCCTGGCACCTCATACTCATGATGGACCCCGCATTCCAGGGTTCTTGAGGCCCCTGCCTTTACTGAGGATAGAAACTGCCAGTTGGTCGGATACCCCCAGTGGCGTAACGAAACTTGAGGGGGCCTCCCTGCAAAGCACATGGAGGGCCCCGGCGGCCCAGCCCACCACCTACCACTTTGCCCCACCACCCAAAAATCTGGTATATTTTGATTTGAAACCTCCAACATTTATTGAAATGCTTCTATATTGTCTTGACTCAAAGTTCTAATGAGAAAGTGGGAAACCCTCTTAACATATAAGCTCCGCCATTTCTAACAATACTGTCAAGAGCAGATTATTTAACTGAGGCAGCAATCAGAACAATGCCATGGGCAGTCCTATGGTCTCGGGAACTGCAGCAGTCAGAACAATGCCAAGGAGTGATACTATTGACTCAGGAACTGCAGCAATCTGAACAATGCCAAGGAGCGATCCTACTGTCTCAGGAACTGCCTTTGGCTGAAGAACAAAGAACAACAATGAAGGGTCCGAAATAGAATTTACATTGATGGACAATAACTTGAAACTTTGAAAGACAAACCCAAACCTGCAATTCCATAGACCTGACTGACAATATACATGAGAATCACACAAGATATAACTCAGTATCTTGTGAATTCCAAGACAACTAGACTAGTCAATTATCAAAATGCCACACCCTAGCGACTGTTTAGGTCTGTGCATGATAATAACGTGAATTGAGGAAGCAATTTCAATTTCTATCATAATGTCTTTATTAGTAACCAGGACAAAACAGGCAGGCAAACGAGGCTGAGGATGAAAACTGTTTGGATGCTTTAGAACATTGATGCAAATGTTTGTCTGTTTGAATTTATAATTTCTGTAGTATAAACAATGCTAAATAAAGATTTAGACTAACAATTCCCTTTTGAAGGCTCAAATATTTGAAATTGACTGGCAAAACAGTAACAAGTACAGCAGGAAGCAGCATACAAAAATCAAACCACTTTAGTCAACAAATGCCCTTTTGGTTTGTGCAGGAAGGTGCAAATATTTGAAAGTAACTGGTAAATCAATAACAAGTACAGCAAACAGCAGCATACCTAAACCAAACCTATTTAGTAAAAAAAATTCCCTTTTTGTTCGTACATGAAGGCATACATATTTTAAAGTGCCTGGTAAAGCAATACAATTTAGCAGCATAAAGATCAAGCCCGTCCAATCAAACAATGCCCCTTTTATTTGTGCATAAAGGTGCCGGAGCCCATTTTGTCCATGCCTTCAAACCTCTCTGGATGGCATATGCCTTTAATGGTTGCTACAATCTCCCATCCAGCAATGGCAGCTTAAGAGGCAGCAATTGCGATATGGAGAAAGTAAAGGAGGCCCTGGCAAGAGGTGATCCCAAGGATATGGCTCTACAAACATGATACGTGGCAGGCCTTGGCCCTGGCATGGAACAGGAGCTGAGAATTTACTGCTCATGAAAGGAAGTGTGAGGGAAGACAGCAGCCTATCACAAAATGGTGGGCAAGTAACAGGATGGCCAGAGACAGTCCTGCAGGCAAAGGGGCACCAAAAACCCACGCACCTAAATAATTTGAAAAGATGTCTTTCAGCCCCTCGCGTTGGTTTGCATCTTGGAAAAGCAAAGGCATGTACATTTTAGTTAGAAGCATCCAAATCTGCTCATGCGGGAAATGATTTCAAACTATTTCAAACAAATAGTAGCTAGTTGTAAGCTTGCTTTTAAAATATGCGCACACATCTTTTTTCCAATACACTCCATTCCCATAAAACAGTTCTCCGTCTGAGCAAGTCTATATTGAAGTGTTATAGGATGTTCAGAGTAAAGCTGGAGATGATATTGATAATGTGATTAGTTGTTAAAGGCAAAAGTAAGATTCTGATCACCTTCCTTTCTCTTTTGCTGATGAATGCAATAGAATTTTAGAAGGGAGTAAAGCATACTATATTAAGGGGTTAGTTATGCAGAGTGATGGACACATCCTTTTTTCCACAGAGAGGTTATTTTGAAGATAAATCCCTGATATTCAAAAATGGAGATGAATATTGCACATTCAGTGAACAATTAACATCCATACTGCGAGGAGTAAGAGACTTATGTGCCTTCACATTATAAACACTGTTGTCTACAAAAATATACATTTTCGAACAACTTGTTATTTTCAACATGGTTGACAATTCCGTTTTAGCATAGCAGTGTGCTTAAAAATATCAAAGTCCATATTCAACTCCGTGAGCTTTCACTCATGGGTCAAAACGTGGGAAGTACCATATAATGTCCAGAGATAGATATATCTATACTATGGTGATCAAATGGGTGTGGCACTGGGGATGGCACACCTGTGTCCATTCACGGATTGGCTTTGCCCCTTTCTTCCCCAGTGGCCATCACCGATCTAAGCCTCAGATAACAAATCAGGGAAGCGAGAACGAACGTCCTGAGTTGGCTGGGGATTGAAACCAGGGGCGCAACAAGACCCGAACTTTAGGGGGGCTACCACTCCCAGCCAGGGCAGGCCCTAGTACTGGTCGCAAATGGTGTATATCTTTTTTGGCACCCCGTCCCCTATTTCCTCCTTCTTCATGAATCCCCTCACTACCACTCACCAACAATGCACTTAATCTCACTAAAGCACCTTTCCGACAAACATCACAATTTTTTAATAGCACTACTCGCACTCAGTTCTGTGGTCTGCATGGTGCCTGTTCTTTGTAGCAGGCACATTAACCCTTTGAGCTTTGTGGGTGGCAGGAGTGCCCATGTGAGTGCACAGTGTGCTATCCAACAGTCTGAGAGTAGGGTAAGAGACTGACTGCAGGTTGAGTGAGATGACCACATGAATTTGGGTGCAGATGTAAGCGCAGAGTAGGACAAAAGAATGCATGGTTAGTGATGGGCATGTTTGATTGAGATTGCAGATTGAGCAGTGAGGGGGACAGGTGAGTGATATCATCTGTGACATCATGCGTGTGGTCAAGGTCATTGCATGGGGGAAGCTGTGGTTACATAGTGTAATCTCAATGGTGAATTTCAGTTTTTTAAGGTTTTGCATCATAACTAGAACGTCCTTTCAACTGAAGTCTTTTAACGATTTTTGTAACTTTTTTAAATAATACATGGATGACTGCAATCTAAGTATAAAACCTGTTCCTAATGTCCCTATCACTGTATCAAAATCAGGTTGTGAAGTCTCTAGTTACCTGTAATAAGTAAATGACATAGCTGTTAAAATGTAGAAATTAAGTACAGTTGGGTTATGATGTCATAATGCCTTCTGTGAGAAATAGCAGTGAAGATGAACAACAGGGCAAGTAGCATCATCGCAGTTTAAACATTTTTGTTTCTTGAAATCTGTTTTTCTAAATCAAAAGTGATCAGCACAAATGAGAGATGTATGGGACATGTTTTTTGCTGGCTATAGTTTATTATGAGAAAGAAAGAATCTCTTTGCGATTTATTACTCATTCTAGCTACAGTATTTTTCTGATCTGATTTGCATAAAACTGATTGTAATATGTTTTTGGAACAACTTATTAACTGCTTTTTGGTGTGTTTAATTTGGCAGTATAGATTCCTCTTTTATTCTTCATGCCTGTAACCATAGTAACTCTTTCATATGAAGCAGCAAGACACTAAGTATTTAAGATGTTTGTGGGAAGGATGATGTTGTGACCATGTATTTTATGGAATAAAATGGTATCTGCCGACGACACGCAGATCTTCGTACTTGGGAATGTAATATTCCTGGAACCCAGGAACAGATTTGTAGCGCCTGTCAGCGGTATTCCAGTGGATGTGTGAGAGCAATCTTAAATGGAACACCAGCAAAAACTAATAATAATAAACTGTCCTTCAGCTCCCAGGTGGACAGTGTGGTACGAGTATGCTTTGGCCTTCTTAGATCTTTAAAATGTTTCTATTTCTGCTCCCTTCACACTGCAAGAAGATGGTAATTTATGCTCTTATAACATCACAGTTGGATTACGCCAATGCTCTGTACTGGGGTACCCTGGCGTTCCAACTCACAAGAGTCCAGTTGGTGGGAACCCTGCAGCCCGACTTCTTATAGGGCTCCTGAAAAACAATCACATTTGTCTGCACCTTAAGGAATTACACTGGTTGCAAATCCGTGAGAGAGTTCATTTCGAGGGGCTTGTGCTTGTTTTATAAGTCAGGTTCCCACTATCTGGCTAATAAACTCGCACGCTACCTCCCAAAAAGAACTCTTCATTTCTCTGATGCTCTGTTGGCTGTCGTGCCAAAAACCAAAAGAAAGAAATTAGGCAGCTCCTCTTTCTCGCCTCTTGCCGCTTCTAGCTAGAATGCCCATCCCCTTGTCCTGAGAGCCACCAAAGATGAAGTTTCCTTTAAACAGAGTCTCAAAACGTATCTGTTCAATCTCGCCTCCTAAATATTTTCTTCTGACTATTGGTGAACATATCTTAGTGCCGGGACACTTATATGAGTAGCTGTAAACTCTACAAAAACCCAATAACAATAATACTATGTCCTTTGACTTGCAATACTTTATAAAAGGATCTCAAACGAAAGCCTCCTTAGGGCTACTTTTGGTCCTACAGTCCAGCCCTGCTTCTAATGTATGTCAAGAGGTACTTTAGCCCATATAATGTTGGGCACTAATTGTTCCTTTTAGGGATTCATAAATTAACTTAGGATAACTTTTATTAGTGATTTTATGGGAATTTGTGGTGACATATTTGAACAAGGCAGCCAACAAAAGGTGGACTGAAAGCAGAATAAAGAAGCCTGGAACCTTCAGTGCCCTGCCGGCAGTGGTCTGCTGACTACTAGGACAAGATAGGTCATATTTGTTTGTGCTGGAAAGCCACCACTACACAACAAGACCTAGACTATAATAGCACATATAAAAATTCACCCTTATTTAGGATATTTCGTTTGTTGATCTTCATTAGCAAACATTACTCCCCTTCTTCAATATTGGATGGGGTAACCGAAATAACTAGGGTAGTGCTAAATTCAAACAATTGACTGATTCTCATTCATCAGTAAAAACACAGTTGAGAGACCGATCATACCACACTCAGTCTCGTGTCCAACATATATAGTGCTAAACCAAAAAAAAGTGTGTAGAAGCGAGATGGCACCTCACGGGCGCACCACCAAACGGGGACCTGACTGGTACTCGCCAGGACAGCCCTGTTGTCATCATCGGTACCATCAAGCTTAGAACAGAAAATAGTGTCCAAATACACAAAAGATTTGTGGAAAAGTGCAGTGGAAATATAGCAGAAAGGAAAACAATACAGTGTCAAAAAACGTTTAAAACACTCATAACACAACACAGACACTCCAATTTTATTCACTTTCTTGTGTTGTGTATGGAAGAAATAAAAAGAAAAAGTAGACGTGGTTGTCACCTATTTAACCACTCATACTTTTACTTGCCGACATGTTTCATTGCCTGGTAACTTGTAGGCAATTTCATCAGGGCGTCATATATATTAAAGCCACTGCAGATGGACCCACACGTCTTCACAACTGTAAACACATAAAATCCGCACCAATGTGGTTAACCAAAGCACTAAATCAATGTATGCTCCAACACACATTTGACCCTCTGATAGTTACCCTCATATGGCCATAGGTGCTCCTACCAGCCGGATGGAACACGGTTGTCATTTAAAATGCAAGAAAAATCGCAAAAAGTCGATAATTCACTTCTCCCCTTCAAATCGCTACAAAAGAGATTTGAAGGGGAGAAGTAAATTATCGACTTTTTGCGATTTTTCTTGCACGGGCGTCATTTTAAATGACGCCCGTGTTCCATCCGGCTGGTAGGAGCACCTATGGCCATATGAGGGTAACTATCAGAGGGTCAAATGTGTGTTGGAGCATACATTGATTTAGTGCTTTGGTTAACCACATTGGTGCGGATTTTATGTGTTTACAGTTGTGAAGACGTGTGGGTCCATCTGCAGTGGCTTTAATATATATGACGCCCTGATGAAATTGCCTACAAGTTACCAGGCAATGAAACATGTCGGCAAGTAAAAGTATGAGTGGTTAAATAGGTGACAACCACATCTACTTTTTCTTTTTATTTCTTCCATACACAACACAAGAAAGTGAATAAAATTGGAGTGTCTGTGTTGTGTTATGAGTGTTTTAAACGTTTTTTGACACTGTATTGTTTTCCTTTCTGCTATATTTCCACTGCACTTTTCCACAAATCTTTTGTGTATTTGGACACTATTTTCTGTTCTAAGCTTGATGGTACCGATGATGACAACAGGGCTGTCCTGGCGAGTACCAGTCAGGTCCCCGTTTGGTGGTGCGCCCGTGAGGTGCCATCTCGCTTCTACACACTTTTCTTCGGTTTAGCACTATATATGTTGGACACGAGACTGAGTGTGGTATGATCGGTCTCTCAACTGTGTTTTTACTGATGAATGAGAATCAGGCAATTGTTTGAATTTAGCACTACCCTAGTTATTTCGGTTACCCCATCCAATATTGAAGAAGGGGAGTAATGTTTGCTAATGAAGAGCAACAAACGAAATATCCTAAATAAGGGTGAATTTTTATATGTGCTATTATAGTCTAGGTCTTGTTGTGTAGTTGTTGCATATTGAGTGGAGGGCGACCTATTGACTAGCTTTTCCCTCTAAAGCTCCTCTTTTTCTGAACTGTGCTGGAAAGCCCTCAAAAACCCCAGTAAGAACCGAAGGGGGAGGTGGGTGGGGTGGCTGCCATCAATTAGCTCATAGCCTTCCTGAACTTTTTTTTGCTGAGCAACATCTATTAGATATGAAGAATTGAGAGCAAACCAGGGGTTGTCGATAAACATGTTTTGTAATTTAACTCCTACGTGTTTTATTATTTCCACCAAAAGGCAGCATTGGTGTTGCTGCCTGTTTGCTGGTAGACACCCTATTCCTGGTGTATGCCAATCACCAAGCAGTGTATGGTACTATACAATCACTAGTGTAATGCTAAAATTGTACACATTCACACATGCAATCTACACAACTAAAATTGAACACAATTATATGCTGTGCAGGGGTGATTGCCTATACCTCCCCGCATTGCTATATAGTAATATATACTGCAGCAATATGGTACCTCCTAGTAGATAATAACACCAGCACTGGTTTAAAGGAAATAGTATATATTTAAATCATTGACACTTTTTGAGTTTAAAATATGTTGCTGTTTTGCTTCTGGTTTTCACAAAGTTCTACAAACATGTCTAACATATGCCGAGATAAAAATAGCATTACAACAGCTGTACGAATCCATAAAATATTTAAAAGGCTGTAAATGCCCCCATCATCAAAATGCTTCCCACACAGACCACACTGCAGTTCGGCACTTTTCCAACCAAGCACTCCCCCACTGTCTAGAGTGATACCCATCTCCTAAAGTGCTTCAGCACCTTACTAGGGGTATAAACTACTCACAAATGCCACTACAATGCAGTACAGCCTAGTGCATACATAGACATCTTAAAGATTTCTTCATTTTACTTACATTTATTTCTGAACTATTGTCTTTAGAAACAATTTTTCTAAATGTGGCAAAGACTGGACAGAAACATAACTAACGTGCATAAATTCCTGATTTGCTAGTGTGCTTTGATTGCAAGTCAATATTTCATACTTGATTCCTACCTACACATTGATATTCCAAGGAGTATACAAATCTCATTTTGAAAGTTAACACAAACATGGCAAACTCACATGTAAAAATGTTTTCAAATAAACATGTTTCTGACATTGGTTGACTGGTGTATATACTGGGGGGAAACATGGTGAGCTATAGACGTGAAAAAGCAGTAACCGGTGTCAAATTCTTCAGTTCTATTTTCACTTCTTATTAAGTTTTCCAATTGGCCGCTGGAGTGAGCGCTTTTGCCAGAAAACCAGTGCTTTCATTACAAGTGTTTTGGTTTCTGAAGCCACTTTTGCACCAGAGCGTGGTTCCAGGCTGGCCTCACTAAATCTGCAAACCTGTGTCCTGCTAAGTGTGCAACCACCAGGACGTAAGCAGTGGCTCCAGTGCACATCATTGTGCTTATCCATAGGAATGTAGAGTTCCACTTATTTTTCCCTATAAAGTGACCAGCTGCAAATTTGCGAGAGAGACAGATGGAGTGGCCGCCGCCGAGTGGGTTCTATGTTGCACAGCAAAAACGTTGTTTGATTGGCGTAAACACTTTTTTTGTTGATTTCTATCTCTTAGGAGTGTGCAAACAAGGTGTACCTCTGTCCAAGGATACCTGTAAGGGCATATCTGTACCAGATGACCATTTAAAATAATTTAATTTTTTAGAGTGGCTAATTTGTGATAATTATATCACATTCCAAACATTTCTATGATATGAACATTGTTTTCAGGTATGCTAAGCAAAGTTCGCAGCACCTTTTCAGTTTCATATGCACAATTTCATAAACTTATAAGTATCTCTTAATAAAGGCACAATATTAACAGTATGGAAGTTTTTGGATACTCTTATTTGTTCGTCTACAGATATTTCACCAGTTCTTTGAGAGCACAGTGATATTTTTCAGAAATCTATGTGTGCCTAATTTTGATCTTAGCAGACAGGTTACTCTGAAACAACAGTGACTGATATCCCATCTGCCGAAATATAAACCCCATAGGAAATAATGGCATTTATATTTCGGCAGACAGGCTTTCCGACGAGATCTAAATCAGATCCAGAGTCACAATTTACATTTTGGACAGTTCATTTCTATCTCACTTCTTTTTCTCAAATTGTCTGTAGCCTTTAATACGGTCTTTTTGTGCACCCATACACACTATGGGCCTCATTATGATGTCAGGCGGATCACCACCGACAGGCCATCAGTCCGTTCGACATCTTAGGCTGCAGTCTGATCGCTGGATTAGGATACCAGTGATCGAAGCGCATCTGTCAGAAGGACCGACCAACACTTCTGACAGGCTCAAGGAGCCCGTGGGGCATCAGTCGTATCGTAATCCCTACAATGAAGGTGGCACCGGTGAAGGCACCACCATGGGGATTACGATGTCCCTTTCTGCCAGCCTTGTGGTCCCACAATCATGGAAAGGCTGTTGGAAAGGGACTTTGGGGGGTCCTAGCAAGGCCCCTATCCCCCGTGGGCCTCTGCTATGTGGCCCCCACAAACATCCATTCACTGTGTGCCAGGCACCACATGGTCCCTGGCACACTGTGCATGGATGTTTGAAAAATGCTCTTTACTATTGCGGCTTGTGTAGCAGCCCTTTTCCTGGGCCACTGCTCAAGCCACAATAGTAAACAGCATTTTACGACCGCCTCCACAGCGGTCGCATCATAATTGGGTGGTCGGGACCGCTGACTCCTGGTTGGACGGTCCCGTGCCTGAAGCAATGGAGGTCAGTAATAAGATTCTCAATATTTTTTTTCTGCTCGATTAACGATATATACTGGTGCAAACCCTGCATCAATGTCTCATTGCAGCCCGAAGATATCATTGAAAATGTGGAGTTATTTAAATTTTTTAACACATTTGTTCAATATGATGTTGCATCTCTTAATAAATCCCAGAACACTAACCAAGGAAATATTGCCATGAAATTCTGGAATAACAAGTATTTTTGGATTTTCCTACAGACTGTGGTCAGCACAATCAATCATATCATCATAATAGAGATCACTAGGTTGTGAATTGTGGCCGAATCACTGTTTACAGTGCACTGTTCATATGATGACAAAAATCTAACTCGGAACTCTATTGAAGACATGAAAATGATATATTTTCTAATTCTGCAAATGTATTAGTCTGATTTTTTCCAAACAATGTTAATTCACTTCAGTCTCCCTCACGCATGAAAATATCCCTGTCAAGGCTTGCCAGACGGATTTTCCTCAGTTGGTTGTTGCAATAAAGTGTAGAAATTGTGATTTTATTTTTACCCATGCTTTGACATTTGCAGGTCATTCTAGGTAATCACATGTGGTGCAATCCATACAAGGCACATCATCCTGGATTGTCTGGAGCACTACTTTTTTAATATAATCTGTGATTGGTGGATTTCCATCGGTGCCGACTGGCCAAAATACTGCTGACATCCCCTATGAAAGCTCGCATATCAAAACATTCCCTTGTCCGTGTTGTGTGGCTTCCTAATCAAAACCATTGGAAATCCATGCATGCCAGGTACCCCAACACTCATCTGTGTTTTTCTGGGTCTCCTAAGGGTGCAGTACCAGACGTGCATGCATTTTCTCTGGGTTCAGGGTGCCCATAGGCAATAAACTAGGTGCAGTAGATTTGAGAAATTTGAAAGCAACTGAAAGCAAAATGTTAGTTTAGGGTACCTGTTTTTGGTCACAAGTATCACCACTAGGCTGTACTGAAACATACTTCAATCATATAGTTTCCACTTTTAAACATGCCAATATTTCCATCTGCTTGTCTCATCTCTCTCCCCCTTCCTTTATTGGCTGGCTGGGCGATTGTGCTAAATGTAACAGTTGTCAGATTTTTTGCATTTTCTTCAGAACATGGTAATTCTGTCCAGTCTCCCTCATGGATGAGCATATCCCTGCAAAGACTAGACTTCTCAGGTCTCTGAGCACGAGGATCTCAGATTTAAATGGGTTTTCTAGGGTTTTGAATCACTCAAGCAATAGACTGTGTGCCTTGTGTGTAAGAAAACTGAAAGTTAAATGCCGGCATAGACTACTTGACCTTCGGTCATAGATATGATCTCTATGCTATATGGAAGTATGCCACAATCATAATATGTTTAACATCTGCATATCCTAACGTTACTATCACTGAGTGCCATACTTTCTTCACCGTGATTGGCTTACCAGCAGATTGTTCTGAAGGTGATAGTTGTTAGACTTTTAGCATTTTTCCCAAAACGTGGTAATTCCTCGCAGTCTGCCTCACTGAGGAACATATCCATGTAAAGGCTTGGCCCCCAACTTTGTTCCTCTAGTTCCGTGAGTGTGAGGGTACCATGTATGTATGGGTATTCTATGGTTTCGGAATGTCCACAGATGATAAACTGGGAACAGTGCATCTGGAAAATTTGGCAAGCAATTATAGATGTTTTTTGGTCCTGGTTATCACTCCTGGGAAAAGTACCACAATAATATATTTTTTATATTTCCACATCCTAAGATTTCGATTGCTAGGTGACAGACCTACCGTGCACTGATTGGCTTGCTGGGAAATGTATTTATTTATTTATTTGTTGATTTATAAAGCGCACAGCTACCCAAAAGGGTCTCCCGGGGCTGGACAGGTGGAGGCAGAGCTACACAAGCGCTAGGCAAAAGGCCGGAATAAGAGTCAAGCCAGATCACTAAAAAGAAAAGTCTTTAAGTGCTTGCGGAAAACTAACAGAGTTTGACAATTCCTAAGATCGATTGGGAGAGCATTCCAAAGCTTAGGGCCCAGGTAGGAAAAAGAACGGCCCCTCATACTGACAAGGCGAAACCTGGTAACTGAAAACAGTGAGAGGCTGGAGGATTTCAACTGTCGAGAAGGCACATAAGGTTTTACCAATCTTTGAATATAAGAGGGAGCAAGGCCACATTTGACCCAATACATGTAACATAGGACCTTAAACTCGAAGGACTTATTGACTTTGAGCCAATGAAGTTGATAGAGCAGAGGTGAAGCAGAAGTGCATTTAGGCAGATGGAAAAGAAGACTCTCAGCTGAATTCTGAATAACCTGTAACCGGTGGACTGAGGCTTTATCTGCACCCAGATACAGCACATTGCCGTAGTCCAGCCTGGATATTATCAGAGCCTGCAAAACCGTTCTCTGAGCTGCCAGGGGAATTAGCCAGATGATTTTTTAAATCCATTTAAGAACAGCAAAGCCGGAGGCCGTGACCCTGGACACTTGAGGTTTGAGGGAAAGATTTTTATCATTAATAAAAC